>NC_092419.1:58285295-58887379 GCF_040894005.1 Engystomops pustulosus
GAGGAGGAGGAGGTGGAGGAGGGGTGGGAGGATTTGGAGGTATAGTAGGCCTTTGAGACCTGGACCGAGGTAGGCCCCGCAATCCTCTGCGTCGGCAGTATATGACCAGCCCCAGGGTCAGACTCGGTCCCAGCCTGCACCAAGTTAAGTGTAGTAGCGTTCTTATAAGTTTGGGATATGGCGGGTGAGGGGAATGTAAACAGATGCGCAAGAAGCGCATGATGCGCATGGAGCTGGCGCTTCGCTGCTAGGCGAGCTTTCGCAAATCCAAGCCCCTGTCTCTAGGCTACTCCCCAAACAGCACTTCTAAGAACCTTTTGTATAAGATCAAGTGTAGTAGCGTTCTTATAAGTTTAGGATATGGCGGGTGAGGGGAATGTAAACAGATGCGCAAGAAGCGCATGATGCGCATGGAGCTGGCGCTCCGCTGCTAGGCGAGCTTTCGCCAATCCAAGCCCCTGTCTCTAGGCTACTCCCCAAACAGCACTTCTAAGAACCTTTTGTATAAGATCAAGTGTAGTAGCGTTCTTATAAGTTTAGGATATGGCGGGTGAGGGGAATGTAAACAGATGCGCAAGAAGCGCATGATGCGCATGGAGCTGGCGCTCCGCTGCTAGGCGAGCTTTCGCCAATCCAAGCCCCTGTCTCTAGGCTACTCCCCAAACAGCACTTCTAAGAACCTTTTGTATAAGATCAAGTGTAGTAGCGTTCTTATAAGTTTAGGATATGGCGGGTGAGGGGAATGTAAACAGATGCGCAAGAAGCGCTGAAATAATATCCGTAAATGGTAAAAGTTTGCCAGTGTATTTTGTGGATAACACAGCAGGGTGGCGACAAAGTTAACAACTTTGATGTGGAATCCATGAAAACAACCCAAATTTCGGCCTGACAAACCTCGTTTGATAAAGGGACGATGTATGGAGGCAGCTATATGGACGACTTTTGGAGGTAGCAATGGAGACAACGTGTGGAGGCTGCTATGGAGACAATTCAATTTGGATAGTGCCTGTATGTGGCAGTCCAAAAAATTTTTCAAACCAGAGGAGCAGGTAGGTGGCCCTCCAGAAAAATGGAATAGATTGAGTGCCTGTATGTGGCAGTCCAAAAAATTTTTCAAACCAGAGGAGCAGGTAGGTGGCCCTCCAGAAAAATGGAATAGATTGAGTGCCTGTATGTGGCAGTCCAAAAAAGTTTTTAAACCAGAGGAGCAGGTAGGTGGCCCTCCAGAAAAATGGAATAGATTGAGTGCCTGTATGTGGCAGTCCAAAAAATTTTTCAAACCAGAGGAGCAGGTAGGTGGCCCTCCAGAAAAATGGAATAGATTGAGTGCCTGTATGTGGCAGTCCCAAAAAATTGTTTAAAACAGAGGACCGGAAAGGTGGCCCTCCAGAAAAATTGAATAGATTGAGTGCCTGTATGTGGCACTCCCAAAAATTGTTTAAAACAGAGGACCGTGTCGGTGGCCCTCCAGAAAAATTAAATGCATAAAGTACTATACCTAGAGCCAGTGGGCCCTGTCAAAAAACAGCCAGTTTCCTCTGCTTTACTGTAGAAAGAGGAGGAGAAGGAGGAAAATGAGGAGGAGGAGGAGTGGATAAATTATTCAGGTTGAGCTTCCTTCACCTGCTGGAGATTTGAAATTAGGAGAAATCCATGCTTTATTCATCTTGATAAGCGTCAGCCTGTCAGCGCTGTCAGTCGACAGGCGTGTACGCTTATCGGTGATGATGCCACCAGCTGCACTGAAAACCCGCTCTGACAAGACGCTAGCGGCAGGGCAGGCAAGAACCTCCAAGGCGTAGAGCGCCAGTTCGTGCCACATGTCCAGCTTTGAAACCCAGTAGTTGTAGGGAGCTGTGTGATCATTTAGGACGATGGTATGGTCAGCTACGTACTCCCTCACCATCTTTCTGTAAAGATCAGCCCTACTCTGCCGAGACTGGGGACAGGTGACAGTGTCTTGCTGGGGTGACATAAAGCTGGCAAAAGCCTTGTAAAGCGTACCCTTGCCAGTGCTGGACAAGCTGCCTGCTCGCCTACTCTCCCTCGCTACTTGTCCCGCAGAACTACGCACTCTGCCGCTAGCGCTGTCAGAAGGGAAATACTGTTTCAGCTTGTGCACCAGGGCCTGCTGGTATTCATGCATTCTCACACTCCTTTCCTCTCCAGGGATGAGAGTGGAAAGATTTTGCTTGTACCGTGGGTCCAGGAGAGTGAACACCCAGTAATCGGTGCTGGAATAAATTCTTTGAACGCGAGGGTCACGGGATAGGCAGCCTAGCATGAAATCTGCCATATGCGCCAGAGTACCAACGCGTAAGAATTCACTCCCCTCACTGGCCTGACTGTCCATTTCCTCCTCCTCCAACTCCTCCAACTCCTCTTCTTCTGCCCATACACGCTCAACAGTGTAGGACTCAACAATGGTCCCCTCTTGTGTCTCGCCAACATTCTCCTCCTCTTCCTCCTCATCCTCCTCCACCTCCACCTCCTCCGATATGCGCTGAGAAACAGACCTAAGGGTGCTTTGGCTATCAACAAGGGAATCTTCTTCCCCTGTCTCTTGTGAGGAGCGCAAAGCTTCCGACTTCATGCTGACCAGAGAGTTTTTCAACAGGCCAAGCAGCGGGATGGTGAGGCTGATGATGGCGGCATCGCCACTGACCATCTGTGTTGACTCCTCAAAGTTACTCAGCACCTGACAGATATCAGACATCCACGTCCACTCCTCATTGTAGACTTGAGGAAGCTGACTGACCTGACTACCAGTTCTGGTGGAAGTTGACATCTGGCAGTCTACAATCGCTCGGCGCTGCTGGTAAACTCTGGATAACATGGTCAGTGTTGAATTCCACCTCGTGGGCACGTCGCACAACAGTCGGTGAGCGGGCAGTTGGAGGCGGCGCTGCGCTGCCCTGAGAGTGGCAGCATCTGTGCTGGACTTCCTGAAATGCGCACAGATGCGGCGCACCTTCGTGAGCAAATCAGACAGATTGGGGTATGTCTTGAGGAAACGCTGAACTATCAGATTTAACACATGGGCCAGGCATGGCACATGTGTCAGTCTGCCGAGTTGCAGAGCCGCCACCAGGTTACGGCCGTTGTCACACACAACCATGCCTGGCTTCAGGTTCAGCGGTGCCAGCCACAGATCAGTCTGCGCCGTGATGCCCTGTAATAGTTCTTGGGCGGTGTGCCTTTTATCGCCTAGGCTCAGCAGTTTGAGCACCGCCTGCTGTCGCTTAGCGACGGCACTGCTGCTGTGCCTAGAGCTACCGACTGATGGCGCCATGCCCACGGATGGTCGTTCGGAGGAGGAGGTGGAGGAGGGGTGGGAGGAGGAGGAGGCATAGTAGGCCTCAAACACCTGGACCGAGGTAGGCCCCGCAATCCTCGGCGTCGGCAGTATATGACCAGCCGTAGGGTCACACTCGGTCCCAGCCTCCACCAAGTTAACCCAATGTGCCGTCAGAGATATATAGTGGCCCTGCCCGGCAGCACTCGTCCACGTGTCCGTGGTCAGGTGGACCTTGTCAGAAACGGCGTTGGTCAGGGCACGGATTATGTTGTCTGACACGTGCTGGTGCAGGGCTGGGACGGCACATCGGGAAAAGTAGTGGCGGCTGGGGACCGAATACCGAGGGGCGGCCGCCGCCATGAGGCTGCGAAAGGCCTCGGTCTCTACTAGCCTATAGGGCAGCATCTCCAGGCTTAGCAATCTGGAGATGTGCACATTAAGGGCTTGGGCGTGCGGGTGGGTTGCACTATATTTGCGTTTCTGCTCCAGCGTCTGGGGTATGGAGAGCTGAACGCTGGTGGATGCTGTGGAGGATCGTGGAGGTGACGATGGGGTTTTTGTGGCAGGGTCCTGGGCAGGGGGCTGACTATCAGCTGACACAGGGGAAGGAGCAGTGGTGTGCACGGCCGGAGGTGAACGCGCTTGTTGCCACTGAGTGGGGTGTTTAGCATTCATATGCCTGCGCATACTGGTGGTAGTTAAGCTAGTAGTGGTGGAACCCCTGCTGATCCTGGTTTGGCAAATGTGGCACACCACAGTCCGTCGGTCATCCGGTGTTTCCTTAAAGAACCTCCAGACTTCTGAAAATCTAGCCCTCGCCGCAGGAGCCCTCGCCACGGGAGCTTCACTAGTTGACACATTTGGCGCTGATGCACCAGCTCTGGCCCTGCCTCTCCGTCTGGCCCCACCACTGCCTCTTCCAACCTGTTCTGGTCGAGGACTCTCCTCCGTCTCAGAAGCACTGTGTTCACCCGGCCTCTCAACCCAGCTTGGGTCTGTCACCTCATCATCCTCCGATCCCTCAGTCTGCTCCCCCCTCGGACTTCCTGCCCTGACAACAACTTCCCCACTGTCTGACAACCGTGTCTCCTCATCGTCGGACACCTCTTTACACACTTCTTCCACTACGTCAACAAGGTCATCATCACCCACAGACTGCGACTGGTGGAAAACCTGGGCATCGGAAAATTGCTCATCAGCAACCGGACAAGTGGTTTGTGACTGTGGGAAGGGTCCAGAAAACAGTTCCTCAGAGTATGCCGGTTCAAATGGCAAATTTTGCTGGGAGGGGGCAGACTGGGGGGGAGGAGGCTGAGGTGCAAGAGCTGGAGGAGTGCCGATTTCGGTGACATGGGTGGACTGCGTGGAAGACTGACTGGTGGACAAATTGCTCGAAGCATTGTCGGCAATCCACGACATCACCTGTTCGCACTGTTCTGGCCTCAACAGTGCTCTACCACGATTCCCAGTAACTTCAGACATGAACCTAGGGAGTGTAGCTCTGCGGCGTTCCCCTGCTCCCTCATAAGCAGGTGGTGTCTCACCCCGCCCAGGACCACGGCCTCTGACCCCTGCAGTAGTTGGACGCCCACGTCCCCGCCCTCGTCCTCTACCCCTAGCCCTCGGGTTAAACATTTTGAAAATGAGAGTTATAACTTGTATTTTTTTTTTAACTTTTTTTTTTTTTTTTGTTTTTTTTTTGTGTTTTTTAGTTTTTAAAACCAAACGATGCTATCCTATTGCTATGGCTATTTTCTAGCCAAGTATTACAGCACACTACTATGCCAGATGAGATGACGCTGAGTTATGAAAAAAATAAACGTAAAATAAAAAAGGAAATGGCAGACTGTGCCTAATTGAAATACAACCCCGGGCCCTAATAAATTTTCCCACTTCGGTCTTTGCGATGGATATGTGCGTCACTAAAACACAGTGGTCGCAAGTCTGACTCCAAATTGCTCCCAATTTGATAGTAGATGCACTGCAGCAAGTACAGCCACCAGCAGATCAACCAGAAATCAAATATATATAACGCTACTGTAGGCGTAAGTAAGCCGTTTGTATTCTCCTATGGCTATTTTCTAGCCAAGTATTACAGCACACTACTATGCCAGATGAGATGACGCTGAGTTATGAAAAAAATAAACGTAAAATAAAAAAGGAAATGGCAGACTGTGCCTAATTGAAATACAACCCCGGGCCCTAATAAATTTTCCCACTTCGGTCTTTGCGATGGATATGTGCGTCACTAAAACACAGTGGTCGCAAGTCTGACTCCAAATTGCTCCCAATTTGATAGTAGATGCACTGCAGCAAGTACAGCCACCAGCAGATCAACCAGAAATCAAATATATATAACGCTACTGTAGGCGTAAGTAAGCCGTTTGTATTCTCCTATGGCTATTTTCTAGCCAAGTATTACAGCACACTACTATGCCAGATGAGATGACGCTGAGTTATGAAAAAAATAAACGTAAAATAAAAAGAAACTGGCAGACTGTGCCTAATTGAAATACAACCCCGGGCCCTAATAAATTTTCCCACTTCGGTCTTTGCGATGGATATGTGCGTCACTAAAACACAGTGGTCGCAAGTCTGACTCCAAATTGCTCCCAATTTGATAGTAGATGCACTGCAGCAAGTACAGCCACCAGCAGATCAACCAGAAATCAAATATATATAACGCTACTGTAGGCGTAAGTAAGCCGTTTGTATTCTCCTATGGCTATTTTCTAGCCAAGTATTACAGCACACTACTATGCCAGATGAGATGACGCTGAGTTATGAAAAAAATAAACGTAAAATAAAAAGAAACTGGCAGACTGTGCCTAATTGAAATACAACCCTGGGCCCTAATAAATTTTCCCACTTCGGTCTTTGCGATGGATATGTGCGTCACTAAAACACAGTGGTCGCAAGTCTGACTCCAAATTGCTCCCAATTTGATAGTAGATGCACTGCAGCAAGTACAGCCACCAGCAGATCAACCAGAAATCAAATATATATAACGCTACTGTAGGCGTAATTAAGACGTTTGTATTCTCCTATGGCTATTTTCTAGCCAAGTATTACAGCACACTACTATGCCAGATGAGATGACGCTGAGTTATGAAAAAAATAAACGTAAAATAAAAAGAAACTGGCAGACTGTGCCTAATTGAAATACAACCCCGGGCCCTAATAAATTTTCCCACTTCGGTCTTTGCGATGGATATGTGCGTCACTAAAACACAGTGGTCGCAAGTCTGACTCCAAATTGCTCCCAATTTGATAGTAGATGCACTGCAGCAAGTACAGCCACCAGCAGATCAACCAGAAATCAAATATATATAACGCTACTGTAGGCGTAATTAAGACGTTTGTATTCTCCTATGGCTATTTTCTAGCCAAGTATTACAGCACACTACTATGCCAGATGAGATGACGCTGAGTTATGAAAAAAATAAACGTAAAATAAAAAGAAACTGGCAGACTGTGCCTAATTCTACTCAAACCCCTAATAAATTTTCCCACTTTGGTGTTTGAGGTGGATATGTGTGTCACTAAGAGCTAAACACAACGGTAGCAAGTCCCCCTGCTAATTCCTCACAATATGGTACTAGCTGCAAATAAAAAAAAAAAAAAATATATAACGTTATTGTAGCCCTAAGAAGGGCTGTTGGGTTCTTTTAGAATCACTCCTGCCTAACAGTAAGCTAATAGAACACCCTAACGCTTTCCCTGAGCAGCAGCAGCTCTCTCCCTAGCGGCATCCAGACAGAGAATGATCCGAGCAGCGCGGGCAGCGGCTAGTCTATCCCAGGGTCACCTGATCTGGCCAGCCAACCACTGCTATCTACGTGTAAGGGTACCACGTCATGCTGGGTGGAGTGCAGAGTCTCCTGGCTTGTGATTGGCTCTGTTTCTGGCCGCCAAAAAGCAAAACGGCGGGAGCTGCCATTTTCTCGAGCGGGCGAAATACTCGTCCGAGCAACGAGCAGTTACGAGTACGCTAATGCTCGATCGAGCATCAAGCTCGGACGAGTATGTTCGCTCATCTCTATTCTTTACGCTTCGATTGTGGAATGTAAATTGGACAGAGATAAGCAATACATCATCGGCAAAAAGGGCTATTTTAAACTTTTTATCCCTCACTTTAATCCCTTTAACATCAGGGTTAATATGCGCCAGTTCGATACTCAAAACATAAAGTAGGGGGGGACAAGGGGCAGCCCTGGCAGGTTCCATTACCAGTAGTTGAGGGGGTGTTGTAGGCATAAAGGAGTCTGATATGTGCTGTGAGGAAAGAGTATAAGCTTGACAAGGCTGCTAGAACTGGTCTACGAAAACCAAAGTGAGTCAAAGTCCAAAACATATAGGGGCTCATTTAGTCAGATATTCCGACGATTTCCGATCTGTGCTGCGTCGCACCGGGGACAATCGGGCGCGCGGGCCATCAGACAACCCGACAGATTCGGACTACAAGTTGGATTTAACATTTCAAATTGTGTCACACTTACATGCACCGAGAAGAAGGAGGTGAACTCCGGCGGATCTCGGCGGGGAAGCGACACATGCAGGATATGGGACGCACGAGCTACGTGAATCGCGCGGGACTTAATCTTCGTCCGACCGTCCAGATCGGGGATTGCTACAGGACAGGTAAGTAAATTTGCACCATAGTACCAATTCAAAAGATCGGCATCAAGACTCAGAGAGAGCCTCTGATTTAGTATTCTGCACCAGGTCTATCAAGTCAATAGTACGCCGGATATTGGGGCTTATTTACTCGGGGTCCACGGACCGCACAAACGTTCCAACTATTACCGTTTTGCACCGCTTTTAAAAGGGGATTGTGGAGCACGTGATCGTATTTCATGCGACACAGATCGGGGGCGAGCCGTCAGATGATCCGACGGATTCGGACTGAGCACGGGATTTAACATTTGAATTTGTGTCACAAGCCGAGTAATTACATGCATGGTGAACTCCGGTGGACCTGAGCGGGGAAGCGACACAAGCAGGAAATTGGGCGCACAATCTTAGTGAAATGCGTCAGAGTGCATTATCGACGGACAATGCACTTTCGGTGAACTCCGTCGGACGGGTAAGTAAATATGTCACTAAATTTTGGTAAGGAATAATATAAACTAAAGGTTATTTTTTTAACCCTCTCCTATCCAGAAGTATCTAAGAACACACTTCCTCTCTTTTTGCCTTATATTTCGTGATCTTTTTTTGCGGACATGATGAACAGTCGATCCACTTTGCCTAATGTGGCTACATATTAACACCACGACCAAGTGCCCCATTGTCTCCAGGTGATATTGCCTCTCCCCTATAGACTGCTTAATGTGCTTCCCACAGAATTGTTGTTCTCCTTAAAATAATTAGTATGATTATCTGCAGGGTTTCTCAAGAGAGTGGAGATGTAAGAAGAGAGTCATTTAAACACCAATGAATAATTGACACCTAGCATAGATCCCCAAATGATGGCAAAGTGACCATAAGGATCGATTATAGTCTCCAATATCTGGAAGGGTCAGTGATGGGTGTAATTGCCCTAATGGCTGTTGGAAACTAATGCTTGGCAAAGTGGAAAGACCCCGTAGCCGTAAAATGTTTCTCTAGAAGAATGACTATATCAGCTTTAGCATGTCACATTTCTTTTAGTATAAGGTGCCTTTTAGCATCAGAATTGAGGCCTTTAAAACTTTAAAGAGAATAGTGCAATCATTGTCAATGAGGTACGGCCCGTTAGATTTGGTATTTAGATTTTTTACTCCTCACCTTTAATCTGTAACTTTTTTATTTTTCCATGTAAAGAGCTGCATAAGGGCTTGTTTTCGGCTTACCAAATCACACTTTATAGTGACATTTTTTAATATTCCATGCCGTGTACTGGGAAGCAAGAAAAAAATTCCAAATGCAGTGAAATAGGTGAAAAAATGCATTCGCGCTGTATTCTTGTGGGCTTAGCTTTTATGGCTTTTACTGTGCATCCAAAATGACATGTCTACTTTATTCTTTGGGTTGGTGCAATCATGGGAATACCAATTTTGTATAGGTTTTATAATGTATTAATACATTTACAAAAATTAAAACCTCCTGTACAAAAATAAAATTCTTCATTTTGCCATTTCTGGCGCTAATAACTTTTTCATACTTTGGTGCACAGAGCTGCGGGAGATGTAATTTTTTGTGACCTCTAATGGCGTTTTCAATGCTGCCATTTTTAGCGCTGTATGGCTTTTTTGATTACTTTTTATTGAATTTTTTATATTTTCCAAAATTTAAAAAAGTGTTTTTTTCTGACTTTGGGCGCTAGTTTCCATTACAGGGTTAAATGCCAGTAAAAAAGTTATTATATTTTGATAGATCGGACATTTTGGGAAGGGGTGATAACTAACATGTTTGTGATTGTTACTATTTAAAACTTTTTTTATTTTACATTTTTTAGACTCCCTAGGGTACTTTAACCCTAGATTGTCTGATTGAACCTATTTCAGTCATCATTCATTACAATGTCTTATGCACACTCGAGGCTGTCCTGGCAACCGATCTCCACCCCCCTCCCGGTCCCGGTGATGTCACAGCGGCCTCTATTACCAAGGTCTTTTATATGGCGCTGTAAGTCCCTAGTAGTTGAGGCGTGCTCTGCCACTACTACCTTGGCTGCATTATGATCATCTCATCTGTTCTTTGCGCCACCTGTTGTACATTTTTGTGCACTGCAGCAATTTCTTGTTTGCATGTCTCTGACTTCATCTATCAGCTCCCTAAAGTCCTGTTTGGTGGGCATTTGCTGAATGTATAGCCACAACGTGTTACGAAGTGGTGAGGATATAGGGTTACAGTTCTGCTGTGCTGCTTGGGCCATAAACAGAGAGTGTAAAAGGGTTCTCTGGGGGGACGCCCTGAGCAGGCCACTTTGGTATACAGTCACCTCTCCCAAGACTCCAGAGGCACCTTGTACCCCCACTATTTTGAGGGTTGGGGGCAGGGAAGGCTGAGAGCCTAGAGCAGCCAATTCCATTGCAGGCAGAGTTTTAGAGGTAAGAGTCTCTTGTCTTCTACAGCTGTGCAGTATGAAGGGCTTGGAGTGCACTATGGCATGGGGAAAGAGTGGGGGGGGGGGCTGGATTCCCATGCTGGACTGCAGGATGGGGATGCGGGCCCCATCTTGCTCGCCGGAGCCTCTGGAGTCTTATTTTTAAAGAATCAGCCACGGATTGCAGTGACGCTGGTCTCTTCTGGCCTAGAAAGCCTGTTTCTCAGCCCCCGTCGTTTCCCATACTAAATCACATACCTCCCAACTGTCCCAGGTTCGCCGGGTCAGTCCTGATTTTTGGGCACTGTCCCGCTGTCACGGGTGGCTGAGAGAATGTCCGGGGTTCCCTCTGCCTCCCCTGGTTTGTTCAGCCTCCTCCTGGTCCCTTACATAATAACTGCTGAGTAGTGGAAGCAAACCAGGAGGAGGAGGGATCAGCCCAAGCTACCTCTTCACATGATGTGATGATGCACGAGTCATGTGAGGAGGGAGCTCTGCCCTAACTGGCCCCGTCCCCTCATCAGGTCAGTCAGAGTGTGGGAGAAGTGAGAGTGACTGCGGGGTAAGGAGGTAAGGTAAGAAATAGTTTCTTTCTTTAATACCAGGAGACAGGGAGAGGAGGACAGGTAGCTGTCAGAGGACTGGGGGGCTGGGGAACAGGAGGAGGATAGAGGACAAGGGGTTGGAGGACAGGAGGAAGTCTGGGTGATAGGAGGAAGATAGAGGACAAGGGGCTGGAGGACGGAAGAAGGGTGGAGGACAGGAGGAGGATAGTGGACAGGGGGCTGCTGGAGGGGGGCAGAGCTACAGGTGGACAGGAGAAGGCTGGGGGACAGGGGGACTGGAGGACAGGGGGACTGGAGGACAGGGGGACTGGAGGACAGGAGGAGGCTGAGGGACAGGTGAAGGATGCTGGAGGAGGATGAGGGACAGGGGGCTGAAGGACAGGAGGAGGCTGGAGGACAGGAGACCACAGGAGGAAGCTGGAGGACATGGGGCTACAGGAGGAGGCTGGAGGACATGGGGCTACAGGAGAAGGCTGGAGGATGCTGGAGGACAGGAGACCACAGGAGGAGACAGGAGACCACAGGAGGAGGCTGGAGGACATGAGGCTACAGGAGGAGGCTGGAGGACATGAGGCTACAGGAGGAGGCTGGAGGACATGAGGCTACAGGAGGAGGCTGGAGGACATGAGGCTACAGGAGGAGGCTGGAGGACGGGAGGCCACAGGAGGACATTGGGATACACACTCCATGTGAGTAGGGGTAGGAGTACAGATAGTATTATGTGTAAGTTTGGGGAGATAAATAAAAATGGAAAACTAAATGCAAAGGGAGTATAAAATTAAAGAGGGGTTTTATATGTTGCAGAGTTACATTAGGCGGTGTTATACGGGTACATGGGGGGTTGGCCAAAGTAAGGGGGCATCATACTATGTGGGGACCATCAAGGTCGATATTATACTATGCTTGTGGGTGGGACAATGGGCGTAGTTTAGAAAAAGGGGAGGAACTTTTTGTCCCTCTTTCTCTCGCCTAAAAGTTGGGAGGTATGAAATCGGCTTGGGGTGTGCAGTACGTGCCAGCTATGCGTCTGCACCCATTGGCATCTGGACACGCCCCCTTTACTGCTGCTTATTTTTAACTGTTCACTGTCCCTTACAATATTCTTCTTTCTGTTAAATCCAATTTACAGGTTTTACAGACCAGAATTCAGCGGTGTAACAGCTTCCTCTTGACAGCCTTGCAGTTCAATCCCGGTCTGGGCTTCCTATTACTGTGGCATTGTCGCCATCTAGTGGCCAATGTTGGTATTTACTGTCAAATAACATGTAACTCCTTAAAGGGATTGTACGGGCGTTCAATGTAAAAATTAATTATCCTATCTTCTCTACTTAATGTTCCGCCTTTAATATACCCATTTCTTTGAATTTTCGGTGTATTAAATTTCATTTTTAAAACGTTTAATACCTTTTATTGCTGGTGGCATGAATCGATGACTAAAGATGGCCGCCGCACTCCGCATGAACACTTCACTTCCCATGATACCACACTCCCACAGAGCAGTGTTGTGCGCGCCCACATTAGAAGCTGTTGCGCAATTGGCTGCGTTGCAGAGAAGCACAGCGTGCGCAGCGGGCGTGCACGCCATGTATGTGCAGCTAGTTCAATCTGGCCAGGCAGCTTGAACATCACAGCATCGAACATGGTGAGTAGAAGTGAAACACTCAAATTTACATGCATATATTCCTCCACCCAGTCAAATTTTTTTTATTTGCATATAAAGTGCATTTATGATTCTTTTATCCTGTATGACACTCAATATAAGCATTATCCCCATATATATTCAAACCCATTGCCGAGTATGTAGCCAGCCAGCATTGCCCCAGTATATCTCAAGCCCACTGCCCCAGTATATATCCAGCCCACTGCCCCAGTATATAGCCAAACCCTGCCCCAGTATATAGCCAAACCCCTGCCTCAGTATATAGCAAGCCCCCTGCCCCAGTATATATCCTGCCCCTGGCCCAGTATATATCCAGCCCACTGCCACAGTATATATCCAGCCCACTTCCCCAGTATATAGCCAAACCACTTCCCCAGTATATAGCCAAACCCCTGCCCCAGTATATAGCCAAACCCCTGCCCCAGTATATAGCAAGACCCCTGCCCCAGTATATATCCTGCCCCAGTATATATCCTGCCCCTGCCCCAGTATATATCCAGCCCACTGCCCCAGAAACATGCAGGTCCTTCAAAGGTAGCAGGTTCTTGTCAACAACAAAAGACAATTACCTGTCGCAAATAGTCCTGGAGCCAACAAGAGGGGGGGGCACTGCTGGACCTTATCCTAACCAACAGACCTGATAGGGTATCAAAACTACAGGTTGGGGGGAACCTGGCGAATAGTGATCATAATATCATTGATTTTGTACTACGGTTTACTAAGAACGTTAGGGAAGGGGCAACCAACACTCTAAACTTCAGGATGGTAAATTTTCAGCAACTAAGGAAAGACCTTAAAGGCATAGACTGGGATAATGTTCTCAAAGACAAAAGCCCCCCCCCAAAAATGGGAATTTTTCTCATATATTCTTAAAAAGTCCTGTGAGAAACACATACCTTATGGGAAAAAGCATAAGAGGAACAAGAAACAGCCAATGTGGCTAACTAGTCTTGTAAGGAAAGCAATAAGCGAGAAAGATAAGGCGTTTAAGGGGCTAAAACGTGAAGGTAGCGATGAGGCATTACAGGATTATAGAGAGAAAAATAAATCCTGTAAAAAGCAGATAAAGGCTGAGACTGAGAGAAAAATTGCCTTGAAAATTATTTTTCAATTATATAAATGATAAGAAATTAAAAACAGAGAGTGTGGGTCCCCTTAGAAATAACATGGGGGTCATGGTGGAAGGAGATGAGGAAAGGGCCAGTCTACTGAATGTCGCCTTCTCAACTGTCTTTACCCAGGAAAATCCCCTGGTGGAAGACACAATGAGGAATAATGTAAATTCTTTTTGGAATGTCAACAGTTTAACCCAGGAAGAGGTACGGCGCCGCTTCGCAAGCACTAAGATAGATAAATCACCGGGGCCCGATGGCATACACCCCCGGGTTCTGCAAGAACTATGTACCTTGATAGACAGACCGTTATTTTTAATATTTGAAGATTCACTGAGGACTGGTTATGTTCCACAGGACTGGCGCATAGCAAATGTGGTACCAATATACAAAAAAGGATCAAATAGCGATTCTGGAAACTACAGACCCGTGAGTCTAACTTCTGTGGTGGGGAAAATATTTGAGGGGTTTGTTAGAGATGCTATCCTGGAGTATCTCACTGTGTACAACCTTATAACCCAGCATCAGCATGGGTTTATGAGAGATCGGTCCTGTCAGACTAATCTGATCTGGTTTCTACGAGGAGGTAAGTTCAAGCGTGGATCTGGGGGACGCTGTGGATGTTGTATATCTGGACTTTTCAAAGGCATTTGACACCGTGCCACATAAAAGGTTGGTATATAAAATGAGACTGCTGGGAATAGGAGAAAATCTGTGTATTTGGGTAAGTAATTGGCTTAGTGATAGAAAACAGAGGGTCGTCATTAATGGCACATTCTCAGATTGGGTTGAGGTTACTAGTGGAGTGCCACAGGGGTCAGTATTGGGGCCACTTCTTTTTAATATTTTTATTAATGACCTTGTAGTGGGTTTACACAGTCAAGTTTCAATATTTGCAGATGATACTAAGCTGTGTAAAGTAATAAATACTGAGGTCGATAGTTTAGCATTACAGAGGAATTTGTGGAAGCTTGAGGAGTGGGCAGAAAAATGGTTGATGAGGTTTAATGTAGATAAATGTAAAGTTATTTTTTTTTCTTGCGTTTCTGAAAAACTTGGCATATTCACAAGTGCAGCCGATATATGGCTATTGTGCCAGAATTTGTTATCCTTTGTAAGAGAAGTGTATGATCGTTCATGGTTGTAAAATTGAAATAGCTAGGCCCCATGTTAGGCATTGAAATGTGTAAAACCGCACTGTAGCATTATTACAGGAATTTTATGATATGCAAATTAGCTTTTCGGACTCTTGTCTCCGGGCTCTGACTCTTCTCCTCTCTCTGGATGCTGGTGAACCATGCCACATGTATCTCTCTAAAGCTTTGAAATCCAGTCACACTGATTATGGATTAAAGTGAATGATATCTTTATTCAGCAAACAAATATAGGGCGCCTTTACTCAAAATCGAGCAGTTAATCCGCCAATTCTCTAGCGCTGAACCTGCATAGAAGTCATGCATCTCCTATACCTTTGCAAACTGAGTCTGATGAAGGTCAGAGTTTGCCCGAAACGTCACTTTTTTGTTTGCTGAATAAAGATATCATTCACTTTAATTCATAATCAATGTGACTGGATTCCACATCTTTATTTGCTTATGGGATTGGGTCCCTATCCAGAGCACCTGAATACACAAAGCCAATGGTGTGCGGTAGGACTCCTGGACAACATTTTTCTCTCTGCCAGCTCTACATCTCTTCAAATCATTGCTCTGCCTCCTTGTACTTATGGACCGTATGCTAAAATTAAGCTACATATATAAACCTCTATTTTCCAATGGGAAATATTGTGTTCCTTTTTTTTTTGTGTTACATCCATGACACGTGGTTTGTGAGATCAATGCAGTTCAATCAGCATTAGAATAATAAAAAAATGTACATCATGTATGTGAGAACATGAAATCACAGCAGCCTCCATAGAAGATGAAGAGTAATACACTCACCGGCCACTTTATTAGGTACACCATGCTAGTAACGGGTTGGACCCCCTTTTGCCTTCAGAACTGCCTCAATTCTTCGTGGCATAGATTCAACAAGGTGCTGGAAGCATTCCTCAGAGATTTTGGTCCATATTGACATGATGGCATCACACAGTTGCCGCAGATTTGTCGGCTGCACATCCACGATGCGAATCTCCCCTCTCAAAGTTCAATGTACTGTGCGTTCAGAGATGCTCTTCTGCCTACCTTGGTTGTAACGGGTGGCGATTTGAGTCACTGTTTCCTTTCTATCAGCTCAAACCAGTCTGCCCATTCTCCTCTGACCTCTGGCATCAACAAGGCATTTCCGCCCACAGAACTGCCGCTCACTGGATGTTTTTTCTTTTTCGGACCATTCTCTGTAAACCCTAGAGATGGTTGTGCGTGAAAATCCCAGTAGATCAACAGTTTCTGAAATACTCAGACCAGCCCTTCTGGCACCAACAACCATGCCACGTTCAAAGGCACTAAAATAACCTTTCATCCCCATACTGATGCTCGGTTTGAACTGCAAGAGATTGTCTTGACCATGTCTACATGCCTAAATGCACTGAGTTGCCGCCATGTGATTGGCTGATTAGAAATTAAGTGTTAACGAGCAGTTGGACAGGTGTACCTAATAAAGTGACCGGTGAGTGTATAAGGCTACATTCACACGACCGTATGATTTCTCCAGTCCCGTATTTACGGGCCGTATATACGTGACGTTTTTCATCCGTATGCAGCACGTATGTAACCCGTATGTAACCCGTATTTTATACGTCCCCATAGACTTCTAGGGCATATGGAACTGAAATACGGGAGAAAATAGGACATGCTCTATATTTTTATACGGCCAGTATACGGTACGGTACGGAACGGAGTTAACAACGGCAATATAAATGGTCAGACGTATTGTCCATTGAAATGAATGTGGCCGTATGTAATCCGTAAAAAAACGGTACGGTACGGTACGGATACGGCCGTTTTCATACGTCCGTGTGAATGTAGCCTAAGTCCATGGAAGCTGCTATGACTACATGTGATAAGATCCATGCAGGAGGTACATTTATCATTGTTATCATGCAAAAATACCCAAGATTATGTCAATCTGTTATCATGAAAAAATACCCAAGATTATGTCAATCTGTTATCATGGAAAAATACCCAAGACTATGTGAATCTGGTCACATGACTTGAACTGTGACCAGTTAGGAGGCATAAGGCATGGGGAGGACTAGATGTGCGGAGACGACTGAGTAGGACACGCCCCCCTAAGATGCAAGGTATTATAAGACAAAAGGTGATTTATGTGAATCTAAGTCAAACCTTTTTAAATAATAATTGATTTCCCTCTACATTATCTAAAGGCTTCTGCTGCTTATTGCAATGATATTGAAGAATATATGTTAGAAGAAAATATCGTTTTAGTCACTGATAAGGTAAAAAAAAGAAGATTTAATATTTTAAAATATTTATGTTCTTTAAAATGTAATCTTTTATTAATATAAATGTACAAATCTACTTTAAAATAGGTTAGTCAACCAGAGTCAGAAGAAGAAGAAAAAGTAGATGAGGGTGACAGAGAAGTACCGACTACAGACAGAATCCACAGTGCGGTAAGAAAACTGTTGCCTCAACCCTGCCGAATATGTATCCAAACTATCTCAGATGTCAAACATGCATCAATAAACTTCCTTTTCCTTGATGCATACAACAAAATAGACTGTACAGCGCATTTTTTAAAAAGTGGAAAGTCATGTTTGTGTGGCTGCCTATTGGTACACACCTAAATATAAATTTTAGTTTATGTTGTATTCATATATTTTTCTGTAATGTTTTTATTAGGAAATCCAGGAATTGATAGAAGACTTGCGTTTCTCCATCCGATCCCAATACAGTGCAAATGACTTCTGCTTCACAAATGACCCCCAATGGGCACCAGGTGAAGAGAGACCGCAGGACGACATGGACATTGAAGGCCGTATGCTCAACACTGACTGGTGTCAGTGTACCAATTGCTCCCGAATGAATTCTGTGCCTGAATCCATTTGCTGCATAGAGCGTGATGAACTGAGAGACCCCTTCAGTTCTGAGATTGACTGCATCACAAGAACAAGAACAACTGATATATACCTTATACCTAATAGGCACTATTACTGGAAGGGTTCAAAATGTGCCTGCCAACAGGTTAATTATTTATTTATTTCTTTTTTTTCGAATTTTATGTGTGTTGTAAAATTATTATGTTCTACAAAATCTATTTTCCTATTTACATTTTTTTTGTCTTCTTCTTAGTATGTTAATTTTTTCATAACATAATATAAATATGTAAACACTGTATCTACTAAAATATATGGCAAGTTTTTCATAAAAAAAGGGCTCACAAAGCGTAGCTCGGTTTATACAAGAGTAAATGGAAAAAAAGTCTACTCACCTTCCAACGCACCCCATCCGGCAGGTACTTTTTTTCCATCATTGTCCCTAAATCATCTCCACCTACTGGTCCGTCACAAACACCGTGAGATCATCCGTGCACTGACATTATAATGTGTGTGCATTATTATACTATAGTCAATAGCAGTTACAAACTGTATTTGTTAAAAATAAGCTTCTCATGTGGTCTTTTAGTCGAGCATACATAGTATATATATATATTTATCATTCTAACATTTATTTATTTCTGTCTTTCTAGATCCTTACGTTATGCTGAAAACAGATCCTACACTGCATGGGTACATGGACACCTTGGCAAGCATTACAGAATTCCCATTCCCTCTTGCGTGGTTTCTAAAATTCGTAATTCCTACCCTGAACAATCTGGACAATACACAGGTTTCCGTTATTACATGGATATGTCAATCAGTAACACCGATGCAGAAATGAATTTTTAAAAAAAGTTGTAATTAGAGATGAGCGAACATACTCATCCGAGCTTGATGCTCGTTCGAGCATTAGCGTACTCGAAACTGCTCGTTGCTCGGACGAATACTTCGCCCGCTCGAGAAAATGGCAGCTCCCGCCGTTTTGCTTTTTGGCGGCCAGAAACAGAGCCAATCACAAGCTAGGAGACTCTGCACTCCACCCAGCATGACGTGGTACCCTTACACGTCGATAGCAGTGGTTGGCTGGCCAGATCAGGTGACCCTGGGATAGACTAGCCGCTGCCCGTGCTGCTCGGATCATTCTGTGTCTGGATGCCGCTAGGGAGAGAGCTGCTGCTGGTCAGGGAAAGCGTTAGGGTGTTCTATTAGAATAGTGTTAGGCAGGAGTGATTCTACAAGAACCCAACAGCCCTTCTTAGGGCTACAATAACGTTATACTTTTTTTTTGTTTGTTTGCTTGTGGCTGGGCTTGCTGGCACTAGTAGTGCAGCTAGTACCATATTGTGAGGAATTTGCAGGGGGACTTGCTACCGTTGTGTTTAGCTCTTAGTGACACACATATCCACCTCAAACACCAAAGTGGGAAAATTTATTAGGAGTTTGATTTCAATTAGGCACAGTCTGCCATTTCCTTTTTATTTTACGTTTATTTTTTCATAACTCAGCGTCATCTCATCAGTGTGCTTTCATACTTGGCTAGAAAATAGCCAAAGGAGAATCCAAACGGCTTACTTACGCCTACAATAGCGTTATATATATTTTATTTCTGGTTGATCTGCTGGTGGCTGTCCTTGCTGCAGTGCATCTACTAGCCAATTGTCAGGAATTTGGAGTGAGACTTGCGACCGCTGTGTTTAGCGCTTAGTGACGCACATATCCATCGCAAAGACCGAAGTGGGAAAATTTATTAGGGGTTGGATTTCAATTAGGCACAGTCTGGCAGTTTCTTTTTATTTTACGTTTATTTTTTCATAACTCAGCGTCATCTCATCAGTGTGCTTTCATACTTGGCTAGAAAATAGCCAAAGGAGAATCCAAACGGCTTACTTACGCCTACAATAGCGTTATATATATTTTATTTCTGGTTGATCTGCTGGTGGCTGTCCTTGCTGCAGTGCATATACTAGCCAATTGTCAGGAATTTGGAGTGAGACTTGCGACCGCTGTGTTTAGCGCTTAGTGACGCACATATCCATCGCAAAGACCAAAGTGGGAAAATTTATTAGGGGTTGGATTTCAATTAGGCACAGTCTGCCATTTCCTTTTTATTTTACGTTTATTTTTTCATAACTCAGCGTCATCTCATCTGGCATAGCAGTGTGCTTTCATACTTGGCTAGAAAATAGCCATAGCAATAGGATAGCATTGTTTGGTTTTAAAAACTAAAAAACACAAAAAAAAACTAAAAAACACAAAAAAAAGTAAAAAAAAAATTAAAGTTATAACTTTCATTTTCAAAATGTTTAACCCGAGGGCTAGGGGTAGAGGACGAGGGCGGGGACGTGGGCGTCCAACTACTGCAGGGGTCAGAGGCCGTGGTCCTGGGCGGGGTGAGACACCACCTGCTGATGAGGGAGCAGGGGAACGCTGCAGAGCTACACTCCCTAGGTTCATGTCTCAAGTTACTGGGACTCGTGGTAGAGCACTGTTGAGGCCAGAAAAGTGCGAACAGGTGATTGCTTCGAGCAATTTGTCCACCAGTCAGTCTTCCACGCAGTCCACCCATGTCACCGAAATCGGCACTCCTCCAGCTCCTGCACCTCAGCCTCCCCCCCCCCCCAGTCTGCCCCCTCCCAGGAAAATTTGGCATTTGAACTGGCATACTCTGAGGAACTGTTTTCTGGACCCTTCCCACAGTCACAAACCACTTGTCCGGTTGCTGCTGAGCAATTTTCCGATGCCCAGGTTTTCCACCAGTCGCAGTCTGTGGGTGATGATGACCTTCTTGACGTAGTGGAAGAAGTGTGTAAAGAGGTGTCCGACGATGAGGAGACACGGTTGTCAGACAGTGGTGAAGTTGTTGTCAGGGCAGGAAGTCCGAGGGGGGAGCAGACTGAGGGATCGGAGGATGATGAGGTGACAGACCCAAGCTGGGTTGAGAGACCGGGTGAACACAGTGCTTCTGAGACGGAGGAGAGTCCTCGACCAGAACAGGTTGGAGGAGGCAGTGGTGGGGCCAGACGGAGAGGCAGGGCCAGAGCAGGTGCATCAGCGCCAAATGTGTCACGTAGTGAAGCTCCCGTGGCGAGGGCTCCCGTGGCGGGGGCTCCCGCGGCGAGGGCTAGATTTTCAGAAGTCTGGAGGTTCTTTAAGGAAACACCGGATGACCGACGGACTGTGGTGTGCAACCTTTGCCAAACCAGGTTGAGCAGGGGTTCCACCACTACTAGCTTAACTACCACCAGTATGCGCAGGCATATGAATGCTAAACACCCCACTCAGTTGCACCAAGCCCGTTCACCTCCGGCCGTGCACACCACTGCTCCTTCCCCTGTGTCAGCTGATAGTCAGCCCCCTGCCCAGGACCCTGGCACAAAAACCCCATCGTCGCCTCCACGATCCTCCACAGCATCCACCAGCGTTCAGCTCTCTATACCCCAGACGCTGGAGCGGAAACGTAAATATAGTGCAACCCACCCGCACGCCCAAGCCCTTAATGTCCACATCTCCAGATTGCTTAGCCTGGAGATGCTGCCCTATAGGCTAGTAGAGACCGAGGCCTTTCGCAACCTCATGGCGGCGGCCACCCCTCGGTATTCGGTCCCCAGCCGCCACTACTTTTCCCGATGTGCCGTCCCAGCCCTGCACCAGCACGTGTCAGACAACATCATCCGTGCCCTGACCAACGCCGTTTCTGACAAGGTCCACCTGACCACGGACACGTGGACGAGTGCTGCCGGGCAGGGCCACTATTTATCGCTGACGGCACATTGGGTTAACTTGGTGGAGGCTGGGACCGAGTCTGACCCTGCGGCTGGTCATATACTGCCGACGCCGAGGATTGCGGGGCCTACCTCGGTCCAGGTCTTTCAGGCCTACTATGCCTCCTCCTCCTCCCACCCCTCCTCCACCTCCTCCTCCGAACTACCATCCGTGGGCATGGCGCCATCAGTCGGTAGCTCTAGGCACAGCAGCAGTGCCGTCGCTAAGCGACAGCAGGCGGTGCTCAAACTGCTGAGCCTAGGCGATAAAAGGCACACCGCCCAAGAGCTATTACAGGGCATCACGGCGCAGACTGATCTGTGGCTGGCACCGCTGAACCTGAAGCCAGGCATGGTTGTGTGTGACAACGGCCGTAACCTGGTGGCGGCTCTGCAACTCGGCAGACTGACACATGTGCCATGCCTGGCCCATGTGTTAAATCTGATAGTTCAGCGTTTCCTCAAGACATACCCCAATCTGTCTGATTTGCTCACGAAGGTGCGCCGCATCTGTGCGCATTTCAGGAAGTCCAGCACAGATGCTGCCACTCTCAGGGCAGCGCAGCGCCGCCTCCAACTGCCCGCTCACCGACTGTTGTGCGACGTGCCCACGAGGTGGAATTCAACATTAACCATGTTATCCAGAGTTTACCAGCAGCGCAGAGCGATTGTAGACTGCCAGATGTCAACTTCCACCAGAACTAGTAGTCAGGTCAGTCAGCTTCCTCAAGTCTACAATGAGGAGTGGACGTGGATGTCTGATATCTGTCAGGTGCTGAGTAACTTTGAGGAGTCAACACAGATGGTCAGTGGCGATGCCGCCATCATCAGCCTCACCATCCCGCTGCTTGGCCTGTTGAAAAACTCTCTGATCAGCATGAAGTCGGAAGCTTTGCGCTCGTCACAAGAGACGGGGGAAGAAGATTCCCTTGTTGATAGCCAAAGCACCCTTAGGTCTGTTTCTCAGCGCATATCGGAGGAGGTGGAGGTGGAGGAGGATGAGGAGGAAGAGGAGGAGAATGTTGGTGAGACACAAGAGGGGACCATTGTTGAGTCCTTCACTGTTCAGCGTGTATGGGCAGAAGAAGAGGAGTTGGAGGAGGAGGAAATGGACAGTCAGGCCAGTGAGGGGAGTGAATTCTTACGTGTTGGTACTCTGGCGCATATGGCAGATTTCATGCTAGGCTGCCTATCCCGTGACCCTCGCGTTCAAAGAATTTATTCCAGCACCGATTACTGGGTATTCACTCTCCTGGACCCACGGTACAAGCAAAATCTTTCCACTCTCATCCCTGGAGAGGAAAGGAGTGTGAGAATGCATGAATACCAGCAGGCCCTGGTGCACAAGCTGAAACACTATTTCCCTTCTGACAGCGCTAGCGGCAGAGTGCGTAGTTCTGCGGGACAAGTAGCAAGGGAGAGTAGGCGAGCAGGCAGCTTGTCCAGCACTGGCAAGGGTACGCTTTACAAGGCTTTTGCCAGCTTTATGTCACCCCAGCAAGACACTGTCACCTGTCCCCAGTCTCGGCAGAGAAGGGCTGATCTTTACAGAAAGATGGTGAGGGAGTACGTAGCTGACCATACCATCGTCCTAAATGATCACACAGCTCCCTACAACTACTGGGTTTCAAAGCTGGACATGCGGCACGAACTGGCGCTGTACGCCTTGGAGGTTCTTGCCTGCCTGGCGCTAGCGTGTTGTCCGAGCGGGTTTTCAGTGCAGCTGGTGGCATCATCACCGATAAGCGTACACGCCTGTCGACTGACAGCGCTGACAGGCTGACGCTTATTAAGATGAATAAAGCCTGGATTTCTCATAATTTCCAATCTCCACCAGGTGAAGGAAGCTCAACCTGAATAATTTATGCACTCCTCCTCCTCCTCATTTTCCTCCTTCTCCTCCTCTTTGTACACTAAAGCAGAGGAAACTGGCTATTTTTTGACAGGGCCCACTGGCTCTAGCTATAACACTTTATGCATTTAATTTTTCTGGAGGGCCACCTACCCGGTCCTCTGTTTTAAACAATTTTTGGGAGTGCCACATACAGGCACTCAATCTATTCAATTTTTCTGGAGGGCCACCTACCTGCTCCTCTGGTTTGAAAACTTTTTTGGACTGCCACATACAGGCACTCAATCTATTTCATTTTTCTGGAGGGCCACCTACCTGCTCCTCTGGTTTGAAAACTTTTTTGGACTGCCACATACAGGCACTCAATCTATTTCATTTTTCTGGAGGGCCACCTACCTGCTCCTCTGGTTTGAAAACTTTTTTGGACTGCCACATACAGGCACTATCCAAATTAAATTGTCTCCATAGCAGCCTCCACACGTTGTCTCCATTGCTACCTCCAAAAGTCGTCCATATAGCTGCCTCCATACATCGTCCCCTTATCAAACGAGGTGTGTCAGGCAGAAATTTGGGTTGTTTTCATAGATTCCACATCAAAGTTGTTAACTTTGTCGCCACCCTGCTGTGTTATCCACAAAATATACTGGCAAACTTTTATCATTTACCGATATTATTTCAGCGCTTCTTGCGCATCTGTTTACATTCCCCTCACCCGCCATATCCTAAACTTATAAGAACGCTACTACACTTGATCTTATACAAAAGGTTCTTAGAAGTGCTGTTTGGGGAGTAGCCTAGAGACAGGGGCTTGGATTGGTGAAAGCTCGCCTGGCAGCGGAGCGCCAGCTCCATGCGCTTCTTGCGCATCTGTTTACATTCCCCTCACCCGCCATATCCCAAACTTATAAGAACGCTACTACACCTAACTTGGTGCAGGCTGGGACCGAGTCTGACCCTGGGGCTGGTCATATACTGCCGACGCAGAGAATTGCGGGGCCTACCTCGGTCCAGGTCTCAAAGGCCTAGTATACCTCCTCCTCCTCCCACCCCTCCTCCACCTCCTCCTCCTCCGAATTACCATCCGTGGCCATGGCGCCATCAGTCGGTAGCTCTAGGCACAGCAGCAGTGCCGTCGCTAAGCGACAGCAGGCGGTGTTCAAACTGCTGAGCCTAGGCGATAAAAGGCACACCGCCCAAGAGCTATTACAGGGCATTCCACATCAAACTTGTTAACTTTGTCGCCACCCTGCTGTGTAATCCACAAAATATACTGGCAAACTTTTATCATTTACCGATATTATTTCAGCGCTTCTTGCGCATCTGTTTACATTCCCCTCACCCGCCATATCCCAAACTTATAAGAACGCTACTACACTTGATCTTATACAAAAGGTTCTTAGAAGTGCTGTTTGGGGAGTAGCCTAGAGACAGGGGCTTGGATTGGCGAAAGCTCGCCTGGCAGCGGAGCGCCAGCTCCATGCCAAGATCCAACTAACATAGTTTTAACTGCAGCACCTTTAATCTACTACTAGTTCACTGCCTCCATACATGGTCCCCTTATCAAACGAGCTGTGTCAGGCAGAATTTTGGGTTGTTTTCATGGCTTCCATGTTAACTTTGTCGCCACCCTGCTGTGTAATCCACAAAATATACTGGCAAACTTTTATCATGTACCGATATTATTTGAGCGCTTCTTGCTCACCTCCTTTGGTTCCTCTCTGCCACCCATTGGTTTGAAGCCTGAGTCCATTTAGGGTATGTCGCCATGCCACTCTCTAGCCTGCCGCTGCTGCCGCTGCCTCTGCATGCCGTCCCCTATAGTGTCAGGGTCAATTATTGGATGTTTTACATGCTATCTAGCTTCATTCTGTCACTCTGTCATGGCCATGCTGTTGCCCATAATTTTGGCATAATGGTGCATTTAAGCAGCCTCAGAGGCATCCATGCATGCTGCCCCTGCTGTTTCCTGTCCATTTCCGTGGTGTTTCCATCCTTTTCTGAGGTTCCCAGGTGTTTGGCCAAGCTTCCCTGTGCAGAGCCTTGGTCCCCTTGAAAAATGCTCGAGTCTCCCATTGACTTCAATGGGGCTCGTTATTCGAGACGAGCACTCGAGCATCGGGAAAAGTTCGTCTCGAATAACGAGTACCCGAGCATGTTAGTGCTCGCTCATCTCTAGTTGTAATGTTTTCAAACTTGTTATTTATGTTTATAAATATATTCTATTGTTATTTATTTGTTTTATGACAGATTTAGAGTTTAACATTTTTACGTAAAGTTTTATTTTTATAATCTAAACCTATGATCCTTTTATACAATTGGTATTATTGTTCTGATTTATCAAGTTCGGCCTTATGAATCTAATCTGCATCTTTACCTAGCATTGTGTCTAGCCTACAGAATTTTTTATGCCGAATTTCTGTCCATAAAGCTTTCTTGTAATAAAACTGCTTGAAGATTTATCATTCTCTGGCTGTTGTAAATTTTATTAGCAATGATTCCTTTTTTCAATATTAGTGTTGTTCCCACGAGTATGTTTCTATACCTTTAATAATAGCAAACATTGGGGTGATGCGAGAAAGTAAAAAGCACAAAGATTTCCAAAAAGTGTATATAGATTTTTATTGGTTAATTTATCAGGATCAAACAAAAAAGGCACAATTGTGTTGTTAAAGCTTTATCACAAATCAAACTTTCTCACAAAAATATATGAACTTTTCTACTTAAAACATACAGGCTGACAAAAAATGTAATTTAAAAAAAATTATAGGGATAATATTCAACTCAGCAATAACAACACATATCTTGACATCCTCATTGCAGATTTTCAAAGTCAGTTGAAATGTTTCTTAGTGATGAAGTACCCAAACTAACTTGGGGTTGTTCCTTGTTGGAGATGTCACTTGTAACAATTGTCGTCACGGCCCTTTGCTTCTTTGATTTTGAGTCAGTTTCTGATATTGGACTAACTAAATGTAAAAGTGAAGAGGTAGATGATACCATTGATCCTTTCAAAGGGGTAGAAGAAAGTGGAGGATTGTCTGATGGCGTTGCTGCTGTAGACTCAACTAGTTTTCTTTTACAACCCTTTTTTGGCAGTTTCAATTCTTTTTGTGATTTTGTTTTTTCAATTTGTATGGTGTCTTTAATTGTAGAATGTGATTTCAAAACCAGTGATGCAGGAGTTGGATTCTGCATCTGGCCAGTTTTTTCTGTAAGTAGATCACATTGTATGCCAATGCTACATTTTTTAATTTTCAAAACGGACGGCCTATTATAAATATAAACTGGTTCAGTCACGACTGCACGTTCAGTGGTCTCTACAGATTTTGATGCTTGCTGCAGTATTGTTGGTGTTCCTTGGATTGCAAGAGTTCCTGGATTTTGTTCCATTACCTCATGACAGAATACAAAGGGCACTTCCACAATAATAGTGTCCCCCGCTTCTATCATAGTGGCTGGAACAGAGATTTGTTCCAGTGCTGAGAATTGGTAATTTTTTTTAGTGGTGGTTATTTCTTGACTTTTGAGACTTGAGGATGGAATTTGATCTGGAATGTGAAACAAAGTTGGAACCGTGTCTGAACGTAGTCTTCGCTTTGTTCCTTCGTATAAATAACTATCATGTTCAAAGTGTTGTGAACACATCCTATGCACATCTGTTTTTTTCCCCAAAATAATTTTTTCAACCCATGACTCAATGTTTTCAAAAAACTGTGGGGCTTGACGTAGCCATGCACGGATCCGTTCCTTGTCGTTTGGAAAGACGTGCATTATTTTTTTGTGGTCGGTAATCCGGTGCATCCGGGTACTATGCAGGAAGGCATACCGTTGGTACTGTAAAAAAAATATATATATATTAATTTTTAAATGACAAAATTTAAATTATTAGCTTACTTAGTAGTACTACTACTATTACTACTATGAGTACTATTGCAAAAGTTCAAAATGGCAGCGAAAAAAAAAAAGAATTTGACATTCTATGACAAAGTCATAGTGATAGTGTGTGCAACATTTTTTCATTGTTAGTCTAAGGCAGTGATGGCAAACCTTTTAGTGACCGAGTGCCCAAACTGCAAACCCAAATGCACTTCATTTTCGTGAGGTGCCAACCAAAATTAGAACAGTATCTTATTGTTCCCTGTTCTTCAACAACGTTCTCCAACACATTAGAAAGAAGGAGGGAAAATTTGCATCATTGTAACTTCTTTCCAGTGTGCCTCTGTACACAAAGAATCATGGGGCCAGTAGGAAGTCCTTCAGAGATAATTAGGCCCTGTCTACACATTCTCCCTCTTCCTACAGTCCCAAGTAGCCAAGAAAGTCACTTTAAAATATCACTGAAAGCAGCATCTTTTAGGTTGCTTTGAACTACAGGAAAATTCTTTGAGTCCTGTCTGGTGTGCTGGGGCGATGGCCCGGGTGCCAACAGAAATAGCTCGGAGTGCCGCCTCTGGCACCAGTGCCATAGGTCCGCCACCACTGGTCTAAGGTATTGTTTGCTTGAGTGGGCATACATATATAGATGCATTTGACCTTTTAAATTATTTATACATTTATATTGTCAATAACAAAAACGTAGATGTCCTCTTTTAGACATAACTATGTCCCCTTAATATAGAAAGATCTCTCTATACCACACATACAGATTTAATCAATTGCACCTATAATTAAACACCACTAGGTGGCGATAGAGTGTTAGAGAAAATAGTCTTTTATTTGGAATTCAATTTTTAAAAAAGATACATAACATACATTTAATTGAGGGAATGCCAAAACATTATTGTCACAAAAAGTTTAAGGAGGTACAGCCAATATATTTGTTTAAAAACTTAGAAAAAGTAGAAAAATAGAAAAAGGTGATGAAAAATTTAAAAATGCTGCACTAAAAATCAGAGACTCGCTGGTGACTATATAATGCTATTGCATCATTATTTGCCCGGCCAAGTGGAAGTTAGATAACACCAATATCATGAGATTTTCCTACTTATGTGAAATCCCTATCTAGCTGAAAATTCTGCTTTTTTATATTTAAATTACCTTTCTTTTTGGTGTATCTCAGGAGTGGCATATGCCGGTCACCAGCGTCAGAGTCTCCACCTGTCTGGTGTGCTGGGGCGATGGCCCGGGTGCCAACAGAAATAGCTCGGAGTGCCGCCTCTGGCACCAGTGCCATAGGTCCGCCACCACTGGTCTAAGGTATTGTTTGCTTGAGTGGGCATACATATATAGATGCATTTGACCTTTTAAATTATTTATACATTTATATTGTCAAGAATAAATATTTAATTTTGTTCAAAACTTACCATTGAACGACACTGAATATTGTCTCAGAATTTCAATCTCAGTAAAACAACCCGGGAAGATACAATATAAAAAGCCAACGCCAATACAGTTGATTTTACGTAGACTGCAAAGCAATAAACATATTGTTTAATTAATTAGAATTTTTTATCATAAAAATTTATAAAGACAAAAAATATATATTTACATACACACCTACAGAAGACAACCCCCGGTAAAAGAGCTTTATGGTCCCCATTAGGAAAGTAGCTATTACAGGCAGGCTAGTAGAACAAGATCACAATGAAAGAAACTGTATAAGGCTACATTCACACACATGTATGGGGGACGTATATATGGCCGACGTATATACGGCCGATATACGTCCCCCATACACTTCCATGGGCTCACGACCCTGTACGGGAGCGGTACCGTGCCGCATGTGCCACGTACCGCTCCGTACCCAGGGAAAAGATAGGACATGTCCTATCTTGTCCCGTAATACGGCGCCGTGCGCCATAACTTCCTACGGAGAGGGGCGGGGGTGAGCGGCGCTCACCTCCTCCTCCTCTCCCCGCGCTGCCGTGAGCTCGCCGTGCTACGGTGCGGCGGGCTCACGGCAGTGTGAATGTAGCCTGAAGTCCGAGAAGGCCTTTCTGATATTCTGCAACAGTGTTCCATAGTCACATTAGCCCCAAGGATCCATGCATCATATATAGAGAGCCAGTCTCCAATAGTCACATTAGCCACCAAGGATCCTTGCATCATATATAAAGAGCCAGTCTACAATAGTCACATTAGCCACCAAGGATACTTGCATCATATATATATATATATATATATATATATATATATATATATATATATATATATATAGTGACACTATCCAATAGTCACATTTGCCCCCAAGGATCCATGCTTTTTACTCCATGCTTTTGCTTTAAACACAGGTGGGTGCCTCACAATAGCTATTTGCCACTCTATAAGGTTATGGAGGAATATTAGCGAATAGTCCTGCTAGAAAATAAATGTCGAGTTGACAGTCACCTTTGCCCACCTGCCCAGTAGTCATCACAATCTGTGATGACTATAAAATAGATTGTTATGGCCAACAGGAGAATAAAAGGTTGCTTACCTCTCGGGACAGAGATGGACAAGCTGCTAATAAAGTTCTTCCAGCTGCTCTGGCAGACAGTGCGGCCGCGTACCCACCCTGTACGCGCAACCGCCCTGAACCAGAAAACTCACATGCGCGGTCACTGCTTCGAAGCCGGGGCTGCACAGGCGCGGGCCTGCTCTTCTGCGCATGCGCAGACTGCAGGATCGTCGGACGAGGGCACGCAGCTACGAGCAGCTGCACGCCGAAGATGGTAAGTGGGAGGAGAAAAACGGCTACCCGGGGGTGGAGTAGCCGCCTCGTGTAACCTCAGATGCGGCTACTCCACGCCCCAGTAGCCGCATAATAAAATTAGCATAAACGTTAGATAAAAGTTACCAAAAAATTGCGGGGACGTGAGGATTAGCCCTTTACAGGGCTATCCTCACGTCCAATTGATCCACCTACCACCCGATCTACCTTTATAGGTAGATTTGTGGTGGTAGGTTCCCTTTAAGTTAATGCTCAGTCCTTTTTTAAAAAATTTGACCAGGGTCTCTTTCTGTGGTAATAACTTTTCAACGCTTTAAGATATCCTTGTGATTTTGAGATTGTTTTCTTGTAAGACATTGTAGTTTATGTTAGTATTATCATTTCGGTGATCTGTTTCTTTTTTGGGGGGTTTGAAAAAAAATTACAATTTTCAAAGTTTCAAATGTTCTACTTTTTAGACAAAAAGTCATAATTTTTTTGCAGAAACCTTTTGCCATTGGTCTTCTTTCTTCTTTCCATAATTTGTTTTACATTTCCAATTTTTTTACAGATCTGAGAAGGTTTCAAGTTTTAGTAGCAACGTCTCAAGATTTTCAAGAGATTTGAAAAGTGCTAAAATTTTGGTGACCAATTCAGTTTGGAAGTGCCCTATAAAGGCTTGTGTACTGTGTCTAAAGAGAAGTCTGTTAACCCTTTAATTGTTTCTCTGGAAGCAAACAAAAATGGATTATTCTCATTAAGCCCTGAAATGGACACATTCAGAAGGAATTTGAGGTAAATATACAGCAATACCAGACATGTGGATGTCCACTGCTCTTTAGTCGTACAGTGATGTCCAGAACAGAGTTTGTACTATTGGGTTTTTGGAAGGCCGATTTGACTGCAAATATTTTGTGGTGCCACAGTGTAATTGAAGAGCCCCTGAAGTAACAGTACAATAGAAAACTCTCTAAGATTTCACCATTTTGGGAACTAGACCCCTCAAAGAATTTTTCTGGGGGTGTGGTGAGCATTTTAACCCCCAACATGCTGGTCAAAATCTAATGCAAAGTAAATGGTGCAGAGCAAAACTTGCATTTTTATCTCAAAAATTTCATTTTAGTGCCTAATATATTGTTTACCACCCATCCCACTTTAGACAAACACCCCAAAAATCATTCTGTTGTCCCGAGTACGGCAATACCACACATATGCCAAAAATTGACAGGCTGGACACACAGAAGGGCTGAGAAGGGAAGGAGCGAAATTTTGCTTTTGGAGCACCCTTACAGCACCAGTACAATAGAAACCCTCTAGTAGTGACCGCATTTTAGGAAAGGGCATCCCTCAAAGAATTTATTTAGGGTTGTATGAACATTTTAACCCATAAGATCCTGGCTCAAATGTAACACAAATTGAATGGTGTGGAGTAAAATTTGCTTTGCAATTTCTCTAAATTTGTCATTGTAATGTCAAAAGTATTTTGCCCAATTCATGCCACTGGAGACAAACACCCCAAAAATCATCATGCAATTTCCCCCAGGTACGTGGCGATAATCTACAAGATGGAGACTCAATAGGGCTTGGAAGACAATGGCATTTGGAGTACCGACATTTACACTTTTTATGGCACCATAACACATTTGTAGATGCCCTTAGGGATCAGTACAGTAGAAACCTCTGAGAATTAGAGGTCCCTACACACCCCTCCATGAATTAATCTAGGGGTGTAGTGAGCATTTTAACCCCACGGGTGGACCAAAGGATGATGCATAATGGATAGTGCATAGTACAAAATATCCATTATGTCATCTTGTGCCCAGCTCCTGCCACGGGAGACAAACACCCCAAAAATCATGATCTCTTTCTTTTCCTTTCTCCCTAGGAACTTCAGAAGTCCCAGGCACTCCAGCACTACTACGAATGGGCCTTCTTGGGGGTTCCTCAGAGTCGCTTTATGAGGAAGAGGTGCACAGATAAAACTTCCCCACTAGCAGACTCCATATCAGAGGCCATATACTTATATACCTCCATGTCATATGGTGGAGGTGGGGGGGGGGGAATACACAACCTACGCAGAAGAACGCCTGCCCCTCCACACAACCTACGCAGCACAACGCCCGCTCCTCCACGCTAAGCCCGTTCCTCCACGCTACGCCCGCTCCTCAACGCTACTACTACTCCTAACAAATTGCACTTGAGCGGTTGTGGGGGATAGGGAAAACGGACAATGAGGGGGGGGGGGGGGTAACCACCAATCACAAAATGGTGATGTTGGAGAGCTTTGGGTTAGAAAGATCTGCCCAAAAATTGTCACAGATCGCTTGCATTGGCCAGTCTGTATTGACGGAGGAAAACCTGGCATTGTACAAAAAACTAGACAGTCTTCCAAGATCCTCAGATATGGCTCCTTACAATAGAAGGCCTGAATTTCACTAATCCTTCTTGCCGAACAAATGGCCACCAGGAAGACAGTCTTCCAAGATAGAAGGTGTAGAGGAATGTCCAAGATTGGTTCAAACGGTTCTTGGCACAGATGTTTCAAGACAATCAAGAGATCCCAAGAAGGAAGAGGTGGTATAACAGGAGGCTTCAGCTTCTGAAGAATCTCCTGACCAAAAGGTTTTCTGAGAATATACCGCCCAAGGAAGAATTTATGGTACTATTGTTTGTTCAAAGCCCACACTGATGGGTTGACCGGATTGTGGCTCAGCCAATTTGCTGCTACCTTCAACACTCCCCTGATGTTAATCACTGAGATATTCTGAACATTCTGTTCAGCCCAGGAAATCATAAGAGAGCATTCTCTGGTAAGAGCCTAGCTTTTTGTGCCTCCCTGCTTGTTGATATAAAATACCACTGCCAGGTTGTCTGATTGGACTAACACTTGCTGGTTGAGTAAAAGATTGGAGAAGTGATGAAGCACCAGACATACTGTCAACTCTTTGAGGATCGATAGCAGATTGAACTCGGACTGAGAACACTTTTTCTGAACCCACTGGTCTTTCACTAGGGCACCAAAGCCCCAGTTTGACGCATCCGATGTAAGGACTACTGGTTGCCGAAACTGGAAGGACCTCCCTATCAGTGGGTTCTGGCACCACCAGATCAAGTCATGGAGAGCCGGACAGAGGCATATATTGGAGACCTCTCATGTGGGCTTTTGCCCTAGGAACCACTTCTATGACCAAGGTTATCCTTCCTAGGACCGACATGGCTTTCCTGATCGTCATTCTGGGGTGCAGAATCAGAAATTTGATTGTCTTCTTCAGAGAGGTCATTCCGGCTGATGACAAAGAGAGTAATGTTGAGTTTATTATGAAACCCAGGAACTTCTGAGAGGTGGCAGGAATGAGAGTGGATTTCTTCCTGTTGATAATGAATCCGTGAATCTCTAGGGTCTTCAGGACTACTGCTAGATCCCTATACATTAGCTGTTCGGTTTGAGCAATTAGAAGCCAGTTATCCAGATCCATAACCTGAGGGCTGCAGACAACACCACCATGACCTTTGTAAATACTGTGAACTGGAAATGAAGTACGGTTTTGTTCTAGAGAACAGGTATCCAGAGGAATTTCCTGTGACTTTGGAGAACTGGAAGATGGAGATATGAGTCTTTTAGATCCACTTTTCAAATGAAGTAGTTTTCCGAGATTAGAGGAAATGCTTTCCTGATCTACTCCATCTTGAACTTCTTCTTCAGAATGAAGGCAAGTGAGGTCTACCACAAGTCTTCAGGACCTTGTTTTGGAACTGGAAACACTCTGGAATAGACACCTGAACCTCTTTGTGGATAGGGGACAGATTCCAAAGCTCCTTTTCCCACAAATTCCTGAAGAAGTTGAGGAACAATTTGATTGATAGGACGATTCAGATAGAATATGCTTGGAGGTAAACTGGTTAACTCCAAAGAATAGCCCCTTCTTACAAGAAGAAGTTTTGGCCCACACATGGGCAAACTGGGTAAGCCCCTACTTTAACAGGCCTGGCATCATAACTCTGACTTTTTGAGGGCTCTGTTTGAGGCTTCTTGTTCTGGACAAACCCACTGAGCATCTCTTCTAAATGATCTTCCGGGCTATATATATATATATATATATATCGCTCCTATGGGTGCTATATTTATTACTTCTATGGGAGGCTACAATATAGAGTATACTATAATTTGATCTGGGGACTATATAAAGGATGTTTTACATGTGGACGTGTATAAATGATTTTATTTATATTTGTTATAAATAATTATAAATAAATATTATTCAGGAGCAGACTGTGGGACAATGTTATCCAGATTATACTATACTATACTATAAGTGACTGTTGTGTTTTTATGGATGCAGTGTGGAAATGTTCTGCACAGAGCTAAAAACATCAGGTGCCAAATGCAACAGTGATAAGTCATATCAGGGAGAAGTGACAATGAAGTTCTCTTCCTGATGGAGCAGATTGTCACGTGTAAGGTACAAGATGCAACTAATGTCTGTCACTGACTGATACTAGTGTGTGATATAGTGACAGCCTGTGCAGTGTCAGTAAGCCACTGTTCTGATAGGTTAATAGATGCTTTGATGTCTGTAAATTCAGTGTGCTAAATACAGTATGGGATCAGTGTATAGAGCGAAACGGATAGAATCGGCCCTGGTAGAATCCCTTACTGGGTGCTTACTTACTTCATGGGCGCCACCCATGGCCGATTTGAGACTTGTCCGAATTGAGACATGAGGCTTGTCCATGTGTAATGATCTTTAATAGCCACCAGATAGAAGTTTAAATCACCCCCTTTCCCTAGATCACATATAAAAATAAACAATAAAAAGCATAAAAATCATAGGTATCGCCACGTCCCAAAATGCCTGTTTAAACCGAATACAACCTATATAAATTTGGTATCCCTGTGGTCATTCCTGACCCAGAGAATAAAGAGAAAGTGTCATTTGGAGCGCAGAATAAAACCCCTAAAACAGAACCCACAAGAAAATCCCACAGCTTTCCAGTACATTGCATGGAATATTAAATAGATAACAAGCCTCTCGGTAAACACAAAAATAAAACAGTTATTGCTTTTGGAATAAGGGGAGTAAAAAACAGAAATGCAAAAACAAAAACATGCCGAGTCCTGTAAGGGTTAAGGGAAATAATATGTGTAGAAAGTCTTGCCACCAGGTGGCCAGGATTTTTCAAGCATACAGTAGTTATGCTCTCAAAGGGTAAAGCAGAGGTCCAAGTGTTTTGTTTATATATGTTAATGACCTTTTACCTTGTTCTAAACATATAGGGGGTCATTGACTAAGGAATTAAGGAATATAACTATTTTGCGACTATTTTCACTGAATTTCCCCAGGTTTTTGGCGCACACGATTTGATTGTGGCACATCGGCGCCGGCATGCACGCGACGGAAATTGGGGGCCGTGGCCGTAAGAAAACCCGAAGGAAACAGCAGTATTTTTTAAAAAAAGTGCCACTTGACACGCACTTACCTGCACCCACGATAGCTTGGTGAACTCCAGTGAACTCCGACAGACTTCAGCGCAGCAGCGACACCTGGTGGACATCGGGCGCACTACCTTAGTGAATTGCCGGAAGACCCGAATCCTCCACAGAGAATGCGCTGCTGGATTGCGACAGGACCGGGTAAGTAAATCTGCCCCATATTGTCCCTTTTATGTTTTCTGCCCACAGAGCTTGTACAACTTCAAGATCAAGGTTCTTACTTTTGATGTATTTTTTCTAGGGCTATGTATACTTGATGCTTTATTCCAGAAAAAACGTAGAACTCAGAAGTACCCTTCGAACTTTCCAGGATTAGTTTATGTTTTAAAAGTTATATCTTTTGAGATGATTGAAGAAATTTCTCTTCCTTGAGTTAGATAATTCCAAGACGACCAGTGAGCCTTTTCCAAGGTTACTTTCACGGGTGCTCCTGCAACCCATGTGCTTCCATGTGCCCCACCAGCCCCGCCTCAAGCTTGCTCCAGCTATGTCCCTGCCTCCTAGGGTCATTGCCTCACTGGCTCTGTGAAATTTAAAGGGCCAGTGCTGCACCAATTGCCGTTGGCCGGCCGCTGACCTGTTAAATAGCTGGCCTCTTCCTGTGACGCGTGCCAAATCTTTGTGCCTCCTAGCCTGAGAGAAAGCTTGATTTTGCGATTCCTGTGTACTATTGAATACAAGCAATTAGTAACATTGCTTGACATTTTATCTGCTATCCGTAGGTAAATACTTTAAAAATTTTCCATAAAACATTTTCATCATGCGATCAGCAAAACATGACAAAAACTTTAGGATACTCATCTTAGTCCATAAGTCCATTAGTGTTAGGGAGTATTGGGAGCTTCTAGCCTTAAAGCATTATCTTCTGGAAGGAGCTCTTCATTCGGTCTTCATCTATATGGATCACAAGAACCTCCTATTCCTCCAGACTGCACAGCGTCTTAATCTACGACAGACTTGGTCCCTCTTCTCTCACTTTAATTTCATCATTTCTGGGATCTTCTACAATCTTCTGGTAATACCGTCATCTAGGTCAGTGATGGCTAACCTATGGCACTAGTGCCAGAGGTGGCACTCAGAGCCCTTTCTGTGGGCACTCAGGCCATAACCAGAGATGACTCCAGGTATCTTCCTGCAGTCCCAGACAGCCCAGGACTTGCTGTGCACAGCGCTATTTTAAAGTGATAGCTCTACCTGAGACTATTTACTACTTTATTGGTGTCCTCAGGTGCTGGTATCAATGAAAACTGTTACAGAGAAAGGAGTATAAATCACAAATTACATTTCTATGTTGGCACTTTGCGATAAATAAGCGGGTCTTTGTTGTAGTTTGGGCACTCGGTCTCTAAAAGGTTTGCCATCACTGATCTAGGTGGTCACAGACCACTTTTCTAAAATGTCCCACTTCGTTCCTCTGCCAGGTCTGCCATCAGCTCCTCATGTTGCCAGCTTGTTCTTTCTTCATGTCTTCCTGCTTCATGGACTGCCTCAGCACATTGTCCCTGAACAAGGGGTCCAGTTTGTTTCCATGTTCTGGCGAAAGAAGAACAGAAGATGCAGCAAGGAAAAGGTGCCATTCTGATCTGTGGACAATGGGCCACATGTAGCACTCGTTTTTTCTGTTGTTTTTGCGCCTTTTCATTCAGGCGCACCGTTTTTGTGCCATTTTTGCGACTAAACACCAAACTAGCTGCGCAGCAAAAATAACCAGCTTTCCCTCATCTATCTTACCAATCCAGATGTTTTGCTGTGCCTAATGATATTCATCACTTGCAATGTTTTCATTTAGGTGCAAAAACAGGCACAAAAACACTCCAGCCTGAAGGGTTAACTGAGAAGAAAGCACTGAGACCCTTTGCAGAACAGCTCATTTCTAGCAGCAAAGCTCAGCCAGACACTGCAGACACTAGTACAGATCATACAGACATTACATACACTACAGACAGGAGCTGCAGACTCTATTTACAGTTCATCACCTTCTATTTACAAAACATTCTGCAAACTCAAAGCAAGAGAGAAGAGAACTTTGCAGAAGTTTGCAGACTGTTGCAGATATTACATACAAGTTAACCCCATGTAAGGGCACATTCACATGGCCGTCTGCGGGGACGTACATGCGGCCGCAAATTTGCGGCCGCATGTACGTCCCCATAGACGGCAATAGCGGCGCGGCGCAGATGCGGTGCCACACATGTGTGGCACCGATCCGGCCCGCACACTGCTATTCTCTATGGAGGGAGGAGGGGCTGCCTCCTCCTCCTCTCCAGCACACGGCGGTATGCCCGCACGGCGGGCATACCGCTGTGTGAATGTACCCTAATTCTGCACAGTATCTGAGGGGGATACTGTGCAGAATTACAGGGGTGCAGCAGGAGACCAGCACTGAGGGATTCCCTCTAGGAGAAGCCATTGCTGAGGAGGTCACTGGGTGCAGGGTGTCACACACCTGGGTGCTGCTGTGAGTGTTATCTTCATTCTGGGATGTGGGAGAAGCAGAGAGGAGCTTGTAGCAGGATCTAACATTGTGCCTTAACTGCGCCAAAATTGTGCCTAAACTGTGTTAAAGTAAAGTGATTAATAAGAGGCAGGACATTACCTTATCACAGTTGGTGATAATTCTGGCAAAACAGTGCGCCAGAATTTAGGCAGCAACTACTACACTTAGACGCACAAAAGTGATAAATGTGGCCCAATGTACTCTGATTGCCAAGAACTTTACAACCTATTGTGACCCAGGTGACTTATGGTTATACCCACCAATTGAAAACATTCAGGCGCTCCAGTATTTGGTATAGTGGCATCTGTGCTAAGGACTGTAAAGGTGCCACCCCGGGACAATGCAAGACTTTTTGTACCTTTCTCAGAGAAAGACCACCTATGGGCTTTCTTCAGTTTCCCAGTGTGGAGTATAAAAGTGTATTTTGTAGTACATTGATTTATTTTCAGGTTGGCCAAATTTAGAACAAAAACTCCTGTCAAAAGTTGTCTACAGGTATGAGTGATCAAAAGTCCTGAAAAGTACTCACTTTGGGACTCTTAAAGATCCAAAAGGCTATGGTTGAGACTGGGAAATCATGGAACAAGAGTCTACCATTAGCCATTAGCCCTTCCAGTAAGATATAGGCCAGCAAAAAGAAAGGATTGAGTCTCTATCACATTGTATTTGGTTTGGTTATTAGAATGTAATTATTCACAGTTGCAGTATGGGAGACTTACACACTATAGTATAACCTTAATCAAACTCTTTATGAAAGTATGTTTTTTAATTTTCTCTTCCATTCTAGATAATCTTTTAGGATTTAACTGGCTTCAACCTGGAGATTGGTTGGTGATAAAGAGGCATGTGAGAAAAAGGTATGAACCTGGATTTGATTATGCCTTCCAGGTTCTGTTGACAGCAAGCACTTCAGTAAAGTTAGAAGGAAGACCTAATTGGATTCTTTCAAGTCAAGTTTTGTTGCTTTTAATCCTGTTTAAAAGATTTGATATGTACTAATAAACTTTACAAGGGAAAAAACATCTTAAGTATTGACCACCCATGAAATTCTTAGGTTTGGGTGGCTAAGTCATCCCTTAAAGGATTGGGTTTGTTTTTCTTGTGTGCTCCTTCTATTATTATGTTTTTCACTGCATTTGTTGTCATTTGTTCTGTTAATATCTATGACCAATGAGGATGTATACAGATAACAAATGGCTATTAGGGTGATAGAGCAAAGGGTGGAAGAAAGTGCTCCCCTTGTGCCTATTAGTAGAAATAATTGACCAATAAATGGTGCAAACATTGATTTGAGTATGCAGTCATGACACAGGCCCCCAGGGAATCTGATGAAGCCCCCCAAAGGTACCTGGGTTTTAGGAGACTTTCAGCTCATTCTATCATGACATGGAAGACTCAAAAGGGGGGAATCAAGAGAGATGAGTTACTTCTCAGCATCCATGTTGTCTAGCCATTTTGTGTATCTTCTGCAGTTTATCCAGAAGTAGCTGTTCCCTGAAAGTCAGCACAAGATGAGCAGTACAATACAAGAACATCTCCCCCCATCATCCCCACTCAGATGATAAGGAGCTAGACCACATACAGTATAAAAGAAGAATTGGAATTCTTGCAGAGGTGTTTAGAGACACAGTAAAGTGGGTTAAATACACACACTGATGTCATAATAAAAGGGGTTAATACACAGACATTGTGCCACAGAACAGGGGGGGTTTATACACAGTATTGTCACAGCACAGAAGGTTAATACACAGTGGCAGCACAGGGTGTCAATACACAATGATGTCACAACACAAGTAGTTAATACATAGTAACATCACAGAACAGGGGGTCAGTACACAGTGATGTCCCAGCACAGTGGGTCAATACACAGTGATGTTGCAGCACAGGAAGTTGTCGTCTTTCATAGGGGTACAGTGTTACTGTTTAATTGTTAATTGTTTTTATATTGTCTTGTTTGATCTGTTGTTTTGTGTGTACATATATATATATGTATTTTTCAAATAAAGATAATTTTTTCTTTTGCTACTTGACACGTGTTTGTAGTGAATTTGATATACAGCACACAGTGACACACTGTTAACACACAGTGATGTCGCAGCACAGGGAAGTTAAAAAACAGTGATGTCGCAGCACAGGGAGGTTAATACACAGTGATGTTGCAGCACAGGGAAGTTAATACACAGTGATGTTGCAGCACAGGGAGTTAATACACAGTGTTGTCGAAACACAGGGAAGTAAATACACAGTCTTGTCGAAACACAGGGAAGTTAATACACAGTGAAGTCGTAGCACAGGGGGTCAGTACACGGTGGGGGTTAATACTTGCACTGATGTTGACCTGTTTCCACTTGCTGGCTCCATTGTCATATGTGGCAATTAGCCACATCAGCCAGCATCCATACTTGTAAGGAGGACTGCTCATTTCCAGATCTATGTTGAAACACTTTCCTAAGGACCTTGTGCAAATATCCCCTTTGTTTAAACCTTGCTCTCAAGTCTTTTGACTGTATTTTGAATTAATCCTGAGTGCTACAATTTCTCGTGATAATTAGGAATTGCCCCTTAGGGATAACCCTGTGAAGGGGTAAGGGGTGATGACTCTCCGACCTCAGTAATGAACTAGTGGCAGTTGGTTTACAATAGATTGTTGTAGTCAGTATCCCGCTCTCAGATTTCCTCAATAATACATCCAGGAAAGGCAATTTTGTATCATTCACTTCGGATGTAAATCTTAGTCCAATTGAGTTATCATTTAGACTGTTTACAAAGTTGGAGAAGGACTCTCTCTCTCCTCTCCACAGAACGAATATATAATTGATAAAGTGAAGAAAAACCTCTGACTTCTCTATACCATGGTATGCTAGATCTCCAAACAAAATAGTCTACCCAGCCTATTGGAAACCGGGCCTTCAGGAATGGTAAGACATATCATATGCGTCTGGATTCTTGAGGGCCACTTATTGGTTTTTATTTTTTCCTGTGGCATGCTAGATATGGATAGTCCACTGCAGATTTGATGAGTTATATAGCAATTGGCCTGTGTGTCTATTGTTTTAATGCATATTGAATACACAGTTGTAACTTATTATTACGTGTAATCTGCACCTTGGAAAGCAGTGGAAGACACATGAAAAAATCAGCAGATAAAGCCTACGCGTCTTAATCATGGCCATGATGATGGAGCCATGATTAAGACTATGTCGAAACGCGTAGGCTTTATCTGCTGATTTAACATGTGTCTTCCAAGTTCTTCTCTCAGCCTGGCTGGATGTTTTATAAGCTTGAAATAAAATGAAAAAGTTATTTTAATGGAGTCAGTCTACAGTGGGATCTTTTTCTGTTTTGTGTTGGAGCATAATTGTACCTGAGAAGCCCAGGTGATCCGTCGCACGGACTAGAAATCTCCTTTTCCACTGAATAAAGAAGGTGAGCTGACTTTTTCCTCTATTTTGTGTACTACTGTCTACTGTCCACTCTTATGATGTTCAACATCACCACTACTGTCATTATCACTGTGGGGCTAGCATTGCCTCAAATAAATGGAAGCCAGCAAGTGCATATGCCTTTTCCTTCTCCTTTGCCTAGTGAAGTGGAGGAAGCTACAGTGGCTAATACATTTGTATTGCAGTGCAATGATTTGGACTTAAACAAGCAATGAGAGCATTGCTTGTTGAATTGCACGTTTTAAAAAATATTAAAAAGTAAAAGAAACTGTGAAAACGTGTCCGTAAACAATATAAATTAAATCTGAACCATAAATTAGACCTGCATGGTGAACATGGTGAAAAACTGAAAAGCTTGTCAAAAATGTTGATTTTTCATCAAATCTGTCACAGGTGCTCCTACGACCAATGTTCCGGGTTGCAGGCGCACCTGTGTATCTCCCTGTGCTCCCTCACGCCAGCAGCAGCTCTGCGTAACTAGCCGCACTCTAACAACGGTCTCCGAGCGGATGGATTCGAATGAAGTGGAAATCGTTTCAAATTTCAGGAAGAGTTCTGTTGAGCATGAATCCAAAGTTTATGGTGATTCGTGGGAACATTTCCCCCCCACTTTATTAGCAAAATGGCTGCGAGCAAAAAGTGTTACATGGGGTAGAGAACTCTGGGAAGAAGAAAGGAACACCCTCGATCACATGTGCAGAAATGTAAGTCAATCAGCGACACACTGCATGTGCTGTCTCTAGCGTTTAGCTGCTTATACTCAGTAGCTGATGGAGTGACTTTTGCTCAAAGTCCAGGGTATCTGTTTTGGGGGATCTGTATCCCCCAAATTTCCAGTCTTTTTTGTTGCTAAAGTTGATATAAAGAAATCGGTGTCAAATCAACATAGTTGATGGAGTTATTTTTGCTCAAAGTCCATGGTGTCAGTTTTAGGGTTCTGTTTTCCCCAAATTTCAATTCTTTTTTGTTGCTAAAGTAGATATTATGAAATCCGTGTCAAATCCACATTGCAGGAGGGATTTTGTCTTAAAGTCCACCTCCAGGATTTGTCATTGTGCCACTTTCTCACCTACTGCTGCTGCCGCCACCTCCACACTCTCTCATTGTACTACACTGTGGCCTGCTATGTTGCTGCTAGCACCAGAATTTGTCATTGTGCCACTCTCTGGCCTCATGCTGCTGCTACTGCCGCCACCCACCTATACACGCTGTCATTGTGGCACTCTCTGACCTCCTGCTGCTGCTGCTGCCGCTACCTCCATACCCTGTCATTATGCCACACTGTGGCCTGCCATGTTGCTGCCACCACCAGAATTTGTCATTGTGCCACTCAGCGGCCTACTCATGCTGCTGCCAACTGCCCGCTGTCTCCCTGGAACACATTGTGATTTCCATAATACTGTTTTCACCCTCCACCACTCTGTGATGTTGCCACTATGTTTGGTTTTCCCCTTCATTTCATCTGTCAGAAGGAATGATAAGCTTCAGGATTGTTAGCCAAAAGCAGGAGTGGATACAGAACACAGAGGACATGCAAATATCCCATTTACTGGTCATATCTGTTTTGGATCACTTATTTGGTCAAGTTGGCCCCTGTACGTGCCCATGGAATTGAAGAGTAAAGCGATTCTAAGAGCGGCGGCTGTCATGTGCATGTCATACTAAAACACAGCATTGTTTTAAGACCAAACCAGGCTCCCTATACATATTTGAGCATGGCACAACACAACACCCTACAGGAAGGAAATACCTTTTTTTTAAAAGTGATTCGACACAATTTGATTTGGGGTCGAAACAAATATTTTTGGAAAATTCAGAGAACCTGGTTGAAAAAAACTATGGAATATGATGGCGCTATATAAATAAAGATGATATATTTAAAATATTTAAGTACTTATTTAACAAATGTAAAAAGCAGAGTTTATTGTGTACATTCCTGTATCGATATATCTGACATGTAATGTTATTGAAAAAACTCAATAAAAATTCATATGTTAAAAAAAAAACTGTGCAAACTGCACTATGTGCAGTTTGGCTGTGGAATGAGTAGAGTGCGACAGATGCATGAATTGTGCATGTTCTTCATTAATATGGCGCCCCGTGCACTGCTCTAGAAGTGTGCAGCATTTTTCTTGGTGCACTTTGTTCATGCTGCAAAATTGTGGCACATGGTCCGACTAGGTACTAACACGCCACTTTCTTGTCGGACACAGAACAGAGCAACACAAAACTGGTGCAGAAACTTTATAAATACATGTGCAAACAGTTTTTATGCTCTTTTATTGCAAAATCAGATAAATGTGGGCCATTGTGGACACAAAGGATACTGGGTAACTGAAGTCTTAATGAGACTGGATTGATGATTTCAGTAATAGTAAACTAAACCACAGAGCAAAAAGCTAATTTTCCGTACGGAACCTTGAGACGCCGGTTTTTGGTTGACAACCACACATGCTCCCCCAACACAAACTCAGGATCAGGCAACCGTTTCTTTTTTGACGTCATTGCGTATCTTGGGCTTTAACGAGGTTCAAAAGAGCGCAGTTTAATCGATTCAATAGGATTTGTACTCGGGATTAAACCTATAATTACAATAAAACGTCAAAACTTTGGTGGAAGACTATACTCTGTTGTTCAGGGCAAACTCAGCATGTCTTGCACTATATGGTTATAACTTTTAAACACTTTAACTTACCAAAGTTATTTTAGTTAAATGCGTTCCTAACATTTCCCATTTGTCTGTTTTATGTTTTCATAATTTCATGCAGCTTATAAATCGAACATAGGTTTACCGTATTTACAAGGAGATGTTAAAATGTACTTTTATGGGAATCATTTTTGTTTGTAGAGAAGTATTCCAACAAAGGCAAGAAATGTACGCAGGATAACAAAATAACACATTTTCTAATTCAATTTTATCAACAAAAATACACAGCAATCACAGATATAATTCCAACCTGTCTGTATCAGTCCTGGTGTACACAATTTTGGTTGCCCCTGGACCTGACCTTGGATCGTTTGACTTTAGGGTCGTCAGACATATTGTTCTTCTGTTTGACACTGCACTGAACTGCTCTCTGCATCTACCCCCCGCCCCTTGCATTCCACAGGAGGAGCTCACACACACACACACACACACTGACTTTCTACCCGCAAACAGCAGCGAGAGTAGAGTAAAGCTACAGGCAGATAAGATGTTTATCCAGGGGAAAGGGACTATATAATAGAGCTGACAGTATGTAATGGCTGTGATAGCAGAGGGGAGAATGTCATGTGTGATCTCATGAATCTTATAACTTCTCATCTCTGATCTGTCTCATCTCTCTTTCCAATTGTCAGATACCAATAGAATATTCAGAAGCTAAATTAAGTCTATATAAAGTCCATATAAACCTGTACCCTGACTATCTAACCACATTGTCAGCACACAGAACTAGAGGAATCATTAAGTTTCTGCTTAGAGAGCTCACCGGCAACTCTCTGGAATTTTAAACTGACCAGCCTAGGGAGTGATAGGAGCTAAAACAGCAATAAAACATAGTAAAATTTCTTTCCTGGGCAAACACCTTTAATGAGTTTTGAAATGTCAAATATTAGAAACCTATATATCACTCCATAATCAAATCTTCCTCCCTATTACTATTAGAAACAGATTTTACGAAGATTGTTAACCCTTTATAGTAACTAAACCAAAATGGAGGTAAAATTTAGAATGGTCTGAATTTGTCAGTAATTCGTTAATTTACCCCGATAATATACATATTCACAAAAGATAAAAAGAGAAAACTCATCTACAAATTTACTGTGCCATTTCACCAGAGTGCAGTGACACCCCAAATATGGAAGTTACTTGTTGTATGTTCACACAGCGAAGCACAGAACAGAAGGAGGGCCATGTATTAGCCAGTTTTGCCCTACAGAAGTTATTGGTTTTTAGTTTATTCATGGGCGCACTTTTGTGAGTTATAAAAAATTAGCTTTTTCATTAATATTACCATTAGAGATGAGCGAACACACTCGTCCGAGCTTGATGCTCGTTCGAGCATTAGCGTACTCGAAACTGCTTGTTGCTCGGACGAATATTTCGCCAGGTCGAAAAAATGGCATCTCCCGCCGTTTTGATTTTTGGCGGCCAGAAACAGAGCCAATCACAAGCCAGGAGACTCTGCACTCCACCCAGCATCACGTGGTACACTTACACGTCGATAGCAGTGGTTGGCTGGCCTGATCAGGTGACCCTGGAATAGACTAGCCCCTGCCCGCGCTGCTCGCATCATTCTCTGTCTGGATGCCGGTAGGGAGAGAGCTGCTGCTGCTGCAGGGATAGCGTTAGGGTGTTATATTAGCTTACTGTTAGGCAGGAGTGAGTCTACAAGAACCCAACAGCCCTTGTTAGGGCTAGAATATTTTTTTTTCTTTGCTTGTGGCTGGGCTTGCTGGCACTAGTAGTGCAGCTAGTACCATATTGTGACGAATTTGCAGGGAGACTTGCGAACATTCCTTTTAGCTTTTAGTGACACACATATCCACCTCAAACACCTAAGTGGGACAAAATATTAGGGGTTTGATTGAATTAGGCACAGTCTGCCGATTTTTTTTTTTTTTTCTTCAAAACTTTAAGTCACAGGCACAGCACAAAATCCAGTTGTGTGCTGTCAGTGTAGGTTAGAAACTAGCCATAGCAATCATCATCCTCTTCTGTGGTTGCTGTGTGATTTCTACTGATCGTTTTGTTAAAAAAAAAAAAAAAAAAACACAAACATTTTTTTACAGTTTACACTTTAATTTTGAAAATGTTGAACACGAGGGCTAGGGGAAGAGGACGAGGGCGTGGGCGTCCAACTACTGCAGGGGTCAGAGGCCGTGGTCCTGGGCGGGGTGAGACACCACCTGCTGATGAGGGAGCAGGGGAATGCCGCAGAGCTACACTCCCTAGGTTCATGTCTCAAGTTACTGGGACTCGTGGTAGAGCACTGTTGAGGCCAGAACAGTGCAAAGAGGTGATGTCGTGGATTGCGGACAATGCTTCTAGCCATTTGTCCACCAGTCAGTCTTCCATGCAGTCCACCCATGTCACCGAAATCAGCACTCCTCCAGCTCCTCCACCTCAGCCTCCTTCCCCCCAGTCTGCCCCCTCCCAGGAAAATTTGGCATTTGAACCGGCATACTCTGAGGAACTGTTTTCTGGACCCGTCCCAGAGTCACAAACCACTTGTCCGGTGGCTGCTGAGCTCTTTCCCGATGCCCAGGTTTTCCACCGGTCGCAGTCTGTGGGTGATGATGACATTGTTGATGTAGTGGAAGAAGTGTGTAAAAAGGTGTCAGACGATGAGGAGACACGGTTGTCAGACAGTGGTGAAGTTGTTGTCAGGGCAGGAAGTCCGAGGGGGGAACAGAGGGGGGATCGGAGGATGTTGAGGTGACAGACCCAAGCTGAGTTGATAGGCCGGGTGAACACAGTGCTTCTGAGACGGAGGCGAGTCCTCAACGAGGTTGGAAGAGGCAGTGGTGGGGCCAGACGGAGAGGCAGGGCCAGAACTGGTGCAATAGTGCCAAATGTTTCACGTAGTGAAGCTCCCGTGGCGAGGGCTAGATTTTTGGAAGTCTGAAGGTTCTTTAAAGAAACACCGGATGACCGACGTACTGTGGTGTGCAACCTGTGCCACACCAGGATCAGCAGGGATTCCACCACTACCAGCTTAAACACCACCAGTATGCGCAGGCATATGAATGCTAAACACCACACTCAATGGAACCACCTCCCGTGCGAAAACCACACCTTCGCCTCCACGATCTACCAATGTCTCCATGCGCAGCGTTCAGCTGTCTATACCCCAGACGCTGGAGCGCAAGAGGAAATACAGTGCAACCCACCCACACGCCCAAGCCCTCAACGTCCACATCTCCAAATTACTCAGCCTGGAGATGCTGCCTTATAGGCTGGTAGAGACCGAGGCCTCTTGCAACCTCACGGCGGTGGCCACCTCTCGGTATTCGGTCCCCAGCCGCCACTACTTTTCCCGATGTGCCGTCCCAGCCCTGCACCAGCACGTGTCAGACAACATCATTTGTGCCCTGACCAACGCCGTTTCTGACAAGGTCCAACTGACCACGGACACGTGGACGAGTGCTGCTGGGCAGGGCCACTATGTATCGCTGACGGCACATTGGGTTAACTTGGTGGAGGCTGGGACCGAGTCTGACTATGGGGCTGCTCATATACTGCCGACGCCGAGGATTGCGGGGCCTACCTCGGTCACGGTCTCTCAGGCCTACTATGCCTCCTCCTCCTCCCACCCCTCCTCCAGCAGCTCCTTCTCCGAATTACCATCCGTGGGCATGGCACCATCAGTCGGTAGCTCTAGGCACAGCAGCAATGCCGTCGCTAAGCGACAGCAGGCGGTGCTCAAACTGCTGAGCCTAGGCGATAAAAGGCACACCGCCCAAGAGCTATTACAGGACATCACGACGCAGACTGATCTGTGGCTGGCACCGCTGAACCTGAAGCCAGGCATGGTTGTGTGTGACAACGGCCGTAACCTGGTGGCAGCTCTGCAACTCGGCAGACTGACACATGTGCCATTCCTGGCCCATGTGTTAAATCTCATAGTTCAGCGGTTCCTCAAGACATACCCCAATCTGTCTGATTTGCCCACGAAGGTGCGCCACATCTGTGAGCATTTCAGGAAGTCCAGCACACATGCTGCCACTCTCAGGGCAGCGCAGTGCCGCCTCCAACTGCCTACTCAACGACTGTTGTGCAACATGCCCACAAGGTGGAATTCAACAATAACCATGTTATCCAGAGTTTACCAGCAACGCAGAGCGATTGTAGACTGCCAGATGTCAACTTCCACCAGAACTGGCAGTCAGGTCAGTCAGCTTCCTCACGTCTACAATGAGGAGTGGACGTGGATATCTGATATCTGTCAGGTGCTGAGTAACTTTGAGGAGTCAACACAGATGGTCAGTGGCGATGCCGCCATCGTCAGCCTCACCATCCCGCTGCTTGGCCTGTTGAAAAACTCTCTGGTCAGCATGAAGTCGGAAGCTTTGCGCTCGTCACAAGAGATGGGGGAAGAAGATTTCCTTTTTGATAGCCAAAGCACCCTCAGGTCTGTTTCTCTGCGCATATCGGAGGAGGTGGAGGAGGAGAATGTTGACGAGACAGAAGAGGGGAGCATTGCTCAGTCCTTCACTGTTCAGCGTGTATGGGCAGAAGAAGGAGTTGGAGGAGGAGGAAATGGACAGTCAGGCCAGTGAGGGGAGTGAATTCTTGCGCATTGGGACTCTGGCGCATATGGCAGATTTCATGCTAGGCTGCCTATCCCGTGACCCTCGCGTTCAAAGAATTTATTCCAGCACCGATTACTGGGTATTCACTCTCCTGCACCCACGGTACAAGCATAATCTTTCCACTCTCATCCCTGGAGAGGAAAGGAGTGTGAGAATGCATGAATACCAGCAGGCCCTGGTGCACAAGCTGAAACAGTCTTTCCCTTCTGACAGCGCTAGCGGCAGAGGGCGTACTTCTGTGGGAAAAGTAGCGAGGGAGAGTAGACGAGCAGACAGCTTGTCCAGCACTGGCAGGGGTACGCTTTACAAGGCCTTTACCAGTTTTACGTCACCCCAGCAAGACGCTGTCACCTGTCCCCAGTCTCGGCAGAGTAGGGCTGATCTTTACAGAAAGATGGTGAGGGAGTATGTAGCTGACCATACCATCGTCCTAAATGATCACACAGCTCCCTACAACTACTGGGTTTCAAAGCTGGACATGTGGCATGAACATGTACGCCTTGGAGGTTGTTGCCTGCCCTGACGCTAGCGTGTTGTCTGAGCGGGTTTTCAGTGCTGCTGGTGGCATCATCACCGATAAGCGTACACGCCTGTCGACTGACAGCGCTGACAGGCTGACGTTTATCAAGATGAATAAAACCTGGATTTCTCAGGATTTCCATTCTCCACCAGGTGAAAGAAGCTCAACCTGAATAACCGCCATAACCAAGCCAATTACTTATAAGAACAGTACTACACTTGATCTAGATTCTTATAAGTGCTGTTTGTAGCCCCCACCTGCTTTGAACATTATAATTTTTTCAAAGTAAACGCTTATGGCCCCCAGGCCCATTTTGGGTGGGGAGGAGCCGAGAGACAGGGGCTTGGACAGGCGAAAGCTCGCCTGGCAGCGGACCGCCAGCTCCATCCCAAGATTAGGCAGCCTCAGAGGCATCCATGCATGCTGCCCCTGCTGTTTCCTGTCCATTTTGCTTCCACGATCCTCCACAGCGTCCACCAATGTCTCCATGCGCAACTTTCAACTGTCTATACCCCAGACACTGGAGCGCGAGAGGAAATACAGCACATCATCCCCTTATCAAACGAGCTGTGTCAGGCAGAATTTTCAGGTGTTTCACCAGATAATGGAACTCGGCGCATCTGTCGCCGCCATGCTGGAGACCTGAAGTTGCAATCATAGCAGCGCAATATGGATGCCCCATACTGTCGCTCTTAATCATGGAAGTCGTCTCCATGGCTGCCTCCACATGTCGTCCCCTTATCAAACGAGCTGTATCAGGCTCATTTTTAGGGTGTTTCACCAGATACGTTATGGAACTTGGTCACTATGTCGCCACCATGCTGTGTTATCGACTAAATATACCATCAACCTTTTGTTCACATAGGAAATAATTTCATTGCTTCTTGCTCACCTCCTTTGGTTCCTCTCACCCGCCTTAACCAGGCAAAATACTGATACATACAGTGCTACATGTTATCCTCGCCAAAAGGAATTTTTTAAATTGGTTTGAAGCCTGAGTCCATTTAGGGTATGTCGCCATGCCACTCTCTAGCCTGCCGCTGCTGCCGCTGCATACCATCTTCTATAGTGTCAGGGTCAATTATTGGATGTTTTAGATGCTATCTAGCCTCATTCGGTCATTCTGTCATCGCCATGCTGTTGCCCATAATTTTGGCATAATGGTGCGATTAAGCAGCCTCAGAGGGATCCATGCCCCTACTGTTTCCTGTCCATTTCCGTGGTGTTTACATCATTTTCTGAGGTTTCCAGGTGTTTGGCCAAGCTTTCCTGTGCAGACCCTTGGTCCCCTTGAAAAATGCTCGAGTCTCCCATTGACTTCAATGGGGTTCGTTATTCGAGACGAGCACTCGAGCATCGGGAAAAGTTTGTCTCGAATAACGAGCACCCGAGCATTTTAGTGCTCGCTCATCTCTAGTTACCATGTTGCCATGCGTTTTTTCAGATACTATTTTGGAACAGCTGCTCCCTATTGATCAAAATGTATTAACTTTTGTCCGGGTCAGTATGATTATGGCGATGCCAAATTTCTATATTTTTGCTGTGTGGGGGAAAAAAAATCTTTTGCAATTATGCAAAAGTGGCATAACACTTTTAATTTTTGGTCTATTTAGCTGGTTAAGTATTATTTTCATATAGATATGTTTTTTTGATCATTTTTTATTGCATTCTATGTGGACAAAATAGGTAAAAATCGTTTTTTTGTGGGTTTTATATCTTCTTTTATGCTGTTCATCGTGTGGGTTCAATAATTAATTTTTTTTATTGTAGGGGTCATTATAGACATGGTAATACCTTATATGTGGCATTTATATGGTAATTTAGGGGGTCAGTGAATATCTCTGCAAGCATTTAAAAGGTTAACAAATGCGATCAGAGCTGAATCGCCATCAGGTCCATGATGTTCTATTACAGAATGGAGCACTATCTGTTGATATATTAACATATATATTGGAATAACCAAAGATTTTCTGGCACTGTGTGTACTTAAAGGGGTATTCCCACAAAGACAAGTTTCCTATATGTACTCAGCATAACAAAATAACACAATCTCTAATTCACTGTTATTAACAAAAATGCAGAATTTCACAGATATAAGTCCAACCTGTCTCTATCAATTTCAGTTTCCCCTAGGGCCTAGACACAACCTAGTAACTTATCACTTAGGGTCAGGGAGTGGCCATCTTGGATGAGATTGTGCAAATTAGATTTCTGCAGAAGGAGAATTTGCAAACTGCAAGCTACAAGGAGATAAGTGATCCCGGGGAAGGGGGAGATGAAGCAGAGCTCACATTGTAACACTGTAATGGTCTGTCAGTCTGTGTCTATCAGCCTGTGTGTAATCTCATGCATCTCTGATCTGTCTCATCTCTCTGTGTGTGTCAGTGTGTTAGCACAATGTCAGAAGCCAGATGAAAGTGCATATAAATCCTGTACCCCGATAATGTAACCACATTGTCACCCAACAGAACTAGATGGATAATACAGTAATGTGTCTGCTTAGTGATGCCTCGCCCACACCCTGGGATTTTACACGGAGCAGCATAGAGAGTGATAGGAGCTAAAACAGCAATAAAACTAAGTAAATTGGAAAGTAAGGGGTTAAAAATGAGTTAACGTCACAAGGGGATTGAGATGTGAGAAATTTCTTTTTTGGGGAAACCCCTTTAAATCCGCCCAAAACGTCACAAGATGTGCTCTTCAATGTACTGCATCTCTAATACCTGGTGTAGCTTCCCTGCCTGTTTGGTACGTACCAAAGAATTTTTATGGCAGTGAGCTAAAGAAATAAGAAATTTCATTGAATGTAATTGCACATTTAAGTTTTTGCTGCCAGTTTTTGAAGCCAAGACATGGTGTTAATCATCATAAAAGAGAAGCCATAAGAAATAAAAAAAATTCCCTAAAATGTGTGTGCTATAGTAAATAACCCCCATGGTGTGGCTTTGTTTAGATGCTTTGTAGCTAGCTAATTAGGCCACTGCTCAGAAGCAAGCATCATATCTCTCTACATCTCCAGATTGTATTCCCCAGGGTCCTTGGCTCTCCGCTTTGAGATTAGCTGTATTCTAAAGCAATTAGTCAGGATTAAAGATTAGTATAAGGTGCAATGGAAGGAGCAGTGTGGACGTCTAGATCAAATTTACAGTAAGTTTAATTTTGGTCAACCTTATTTATACAACAATAGTGGGATATTTTGATGGTATATATGTTTATTACTACTTGACCCATGAAGTATAGTTTACCTTTTTGGTGGCTGGAATTTTATTAGTGCAGTACTGTTTTTCTTTAACAAATCTTAGATTGTTTTTCTGCTTTCTTTGTGTTAGTGTTTGTCTGGTTAGTAGCACATCCAACCCTTTTTATTGGAATTCATGAATAAGTTATTTAACTAATGATATTTTACATGTCTTATAATGTTTACCGAGATTTAATGATATCATTTTCTTACACTTGTATGTTTTTGTATTAAGAAAGTTTTTTGACAATTATAAATTTAAAATTTAAATCAATTTAGAAGAGGAAAGTAGAGTAGCTAATAACACAGAATAAGCGACCAGATAGAGCCAGTACCAAATACCACAATAAAAAGTAACAAGTTTTGTGTCTATGTAAAGACTAATACATTCAAAGCGAGATTATTTGAGATTTATAATGAGATTATAGTGAGAGTATTTCATTAAATTAAAACGCTCCAGCATACAAAAAAATTGTACAATCTCTTGTTTTCCAGGGCTCTATTAAGAAGCCAGATGTCTGGTGTCTACAGCACAGACAGATTAAACACGTGATGTCACTGGTCCTTAGTTATATCACATGCAATTTGGTAGGTCAGACTAGGTATTTTTAAACACTGCTGAATAATGTTGATGGACCCCTATGGTCATGTGCACATTCACTGTTACTTGCAAACCGTGTCATCATAAAACACAAGGAAATAGAACAAAGAAAATTAGTTTAGTGGCACTCTTGATTAGCTGCTGCACAGTCTGCCATTTCAAGCCTTTGTTGGCACACAGCAACAATGTAGCTGGACAAGAACATTTAGAGATGGGAGCATAAGAGGTTTATTATTTTTACAAAAACATAGTGATTTGGATTTGTGCAGCGCTGCGTAATCTGCGAGCGCTATATAAAGGAATTATTATTCATTATTACAGCTTACAGTTAGCCTTCTTTATTCCTATACAACCCTTTGAATGTGCAGACATACAATTCATCTGAGACTCAGGCACTGGTACATATGGGATTCCACTGATTTTATTTCCCTGGACAAAGCTCTAAATATAAGTGTTGTTTTTTTTTTTTCTGGTAGTGTTGACTTTCGTCTGTGTTTTTTAGTGTATGAACTGCGGTTAATGGTACTGGCTGTAAGGACATATTGCAACATCCCCAGTTCCTCTGTATCTCGGCTCTGGTCCAGTTAATAAGCTGTTGTTGACAGTCCTCTGCTCCAGTCAACTGGGGCAGAGGCTCATTTACCACCTATACATATTTCCATTCACAACAAGTCTGCTTGCTGTGTGCTCATTATACTTCTGATTATTCTTGTTTTCCGATCTTAGCTATCTTCAATGTGACCTGTACCCCTGACCTCGCTTTTGTGTTGTTTGTGAGTCTTGTTTTATGTCTGCACAGTGACCTATGGAGGGATTGTCTTTGTGGTTATGCCGTATCACCTAGGATAAGCTAAGTCAAGCAGGCAGGTGAATGCTTGGGGGCTTAGTTTAGGGCTCACTGTGTGGTCAGTCCTCCAAGCCCTGAGTCCCAATTAGATTATAATGCATATAATGAATGGGGAGAGGGGGGCTGCATATAATGATTGGGGGTGAGGGGGGCTGGATATAATGAATGGGTGGGTGAGGAGGGACTGCATATAATGAATAGGGGGTGAGGAGGGACTGCATGTAATGAATAGGGGGTGAAGAGGAGATGCATATAATGAATGGGGGTGAGGAGAGGCTATATATAAAATGAATGGGGGTGACAGGAGCTGCATATAATAAGTGGGGTGAGGGGGGGGCTGCATATAATGAATGGGGGTGAGGAGGGGGCTGCAAATAATCCATGGGGGGAGGGGGGCTGTATATAATCAATGGGGGGAGGGGCGCTGCATAAAATTAATCTATTAGAAGCGGGGAGGGCCCGATCAGTATATAAATATTTCAATGGTGTAAGGGTTTGCATTTCATTAATTTATGGGTGGGGAGGGGGGCTTGAGCTGTATATAATTAATCCATGGGGAAAAGGCAGCTGCATATAATTAATTAATGGGTGGTGAGGAGGCTAAATCATTAAATCATGGGTGGGGTGCATAATATTTTTATCCATAGGGGTGAGGAGGCTGTATATAATGAATCCATGTTGCTATGTGACTTTATTGCAAAGGGTCCCAATGAGGAGCTGTCGCCCAAGGGCCTAATGAAATCTGGAGCCAGTCCTGCCTGGGTTGGTCATCCTGACCCTGGCTCTTCGGAGAAAACTGTGGCACTAGCAGTTTGTATTAATTGCCACTTAAGGGATAGATGCAGATCTAGATTATTTTTATTTTAAATTGCATGGTAGGTAAACTATTAAGTCTTTGTGCATGCATTAGTAGTTAGAGAATACAAGAAATGCACCAGAATATTTCAAATGCATACTTACTTGAGAAGTGTTCTAATGACTTCATAGTATAAACATATAGCTTCTACGTGTAAACTTTAGAAATCTGCCACACTTTTCCAAGTCTTTATTTCATATATATATAAAAAAGTAGTCAATATATATTTGTATAAAAATATAAAGATGCAGATACAATGGCAAGTTCATTTGTAGTAGATACCTTTTGTTTGTAAATTATATACCAGAAATATATAGTCAGATGTAGGTATAAAGTATTCTATAGTCTGTTGAAAGAATGGAGCTGTTAGTGGGCATATGCCTTGTCACGGGTGCCCCCTCAATCCACATTCCAGGTTGTGGGCACAGCCATGCATCTCTGCGGTCCCCGGCTCCCCTGCCTGCTTTACTTGTCTGCATACCTGCTCTGGCAGCCCGGGCGCGCGTCCCCACCTCCTAGGGCACGCTGGCACTCAAAGATTTAAAGGCCCAGCGCACCTCTAATTGGTGCAGGCCATTTCCAGGATATTGATAAAAGCCGGCCTCTCCTAGCATTTCCCGCCAGATCTTTGTGCACAGTGCCTCAGAGAAAGCTGTTCCATATGATTTACTGTGTTTCTCAATTTACCTTGTTGTACCACGGAGCAACAAGTCCAATTTGCTTTGCGGCGGGCTCTGGGGAAAACCGGGTACCACTTAGTCTCAGTCCCAGTTGTCAGCTTATATCATCGTCAGCGGAATACACTACCACTGATCCTGACATGCATTAGGCCTACATATGGAGTATGATAAGGAGTTTTACATAAATTAACAAGTAATAGCAAGTTTAACATATCTAACACACCTAAAGCGCTCATTGAGGCCATTGGGACTCAAGATTTTTGAAAACAACAGCAATATTTTATCAAGATCACCCCATCTTCGGCCATTTTTCAGCTTTATGAAAAAACAGAATTTTATCTGGGATAGACCACCTCCATGTCCGAATATCATATGACGTGACAAAGGGGTGTCTTTTTTAGTATTAATGCAACAGAGGTGCCCTGAAATACGCCTGTGTAGTTGTTGAATCATCTTTCCAACATACTTAAGAAAGGAGCATTGGGCAATATAAATAATTTCTTCCCTTGACTGAAATCATTATTAACTGGATTAGTAATTCTCTGAGTTCAAGCATAAAACTACAGAAATCACAAGAACCACAAGGAAAAGAGCAAGTTGTTCAGGGGGCAATGAGAGTTTGGATAGAAGTATTTGTTTGAGAGTTACATAGTTAATGCAGTTGAAAAAAGACATATGTCCATCAAATTCAATGAAGGAAGGGATATAAGGGAAACAATTCTATATTAACCATCTTAGTACTATATTAAACATCATTAATACTAAAAAAGACACCCCTGTGTCACGTCATATGAGATTCTGAAAGGAAGGCGCTCTATACCAGATGGAGTTCTGTGGTTTCATTAAACTGAAATGGCCCCAGAGGAGGGGAACTTAAAAAATTGCTTCAGGTAGAAGCTTGTTAAATTCAGAATCTGAACAGCTCAAGTCCCTATGGCCTCAACAAGGGCTTTAACTTTTCTGCTTTTTGGTAAACCTGCTTATTAATGTTGATACTTACCTTGAACACAGGGATAACTAATGTTTATGTAAAACTCTCTATATAGGCTTATACCTGATGCATATATACCCACCAATAGCTCCTGTTTTGCAAGAGTATGTTGAACAGTGCAAAACAAAATATTCCATTCCATCCAACGTTCAGAGAACGAATCAAGACTCTCAAACCACGAGGCATAAATAAGATTTTTTATTTTTGCAGTTTTTTTTGTAACTTACAGTCTAAGCATTTGTAGTATGGTATGTCCTCATTTCAACTAGCAGTGAGGACTGGTAACATTTTTATATCTGGGAAAATAGTATAGTATTTGTTCAATTCTCTATGATATCAGAACCATACATATGGGCAGATTTATCCAGTGTCTGAAAGTCAGAATATTTCTAGTTGCCCATGGCAACCAATCACAGCTCAGCTTTAAGTTTACCAGTGCTCATGAATATTTTAAAGAGGAGCTGTGATTGGTTGCCATGGGTAACTAGAAATATTCTGACTTTCAGACAGCTTGATAAATCTGCCCCATTATGTCTAAACATAGAGCACTGCACATTAGCACACCAGATGTTATATCATTCTCGAATATTTCACAATAACACAAATGTATGTAACTTAGTCTATATCGCTGTATTTCCACATAGAATAGCATATATTGGGACAGTTCATATTTTATCACATAACTCTGCGGTTAATGGGGGATATTTATCAGGACCTCTGCGCATCGCCAGTGGCGCAGAGGCCCTGAAATAATCGCAAATGCTAGCTTTTGCGATTATTTTCCCCAATCCGCCACCTTCACGCCAGTGGGGCGTGAAGGGGCGTGAAGGGGGGGCGCGGCTGGCCGAGCGGGGGGCGCGGCCGGACGGGAGTGGGCCGGCGTGGGGCGTTACTGTCCCCGCGCCTGCGCACTCGCTGCTGACGGCGACTTTTCATTCGTGAAAAGTCGCCGGTTGCGTTTTTTTCTACGCCAGGCAGGCAGGAAAAACACTGCGCAGCTGGCAGCCCAATACATGAAGAGGCAGAAGCCTCTTCATGTATCGGGCTGCGAATTTGCAGCGGCGGGGCGATCATACGCTGGCGCACGAGCGCCAGCGTATGATAAATATTCCCCAATACCTCTATTTAGAGATGGGCGAATAGATTCTAACAAATCGGAATTCGGATAGAATTTCCAGCTGCTTCTACTGTACCTTGCTGTAGTGATTTTTGCTCCCAGGGTGTCTGTTTTGTGGGATCTGTATACCCCAAATAGCAGTTCTTTTTTGTTTCTGAAGTGAAGAGGAAGTAATCTGTGTGAAATCCACATACTTTCTGTAGTGATTTCTGCTTCAATCCCAGGGTGTCAGTTCTTGTGTTTCTGTGATTTCTGAAGTGAATAGGAAGAAATCAGTGTGAAATCCACATACTATCTATTGTGATTTCTGCTCCAATCTCAGGGTGTCTGTTTTGGGGGATCTGTATACCCCAAATAGCAGTTCTTTTTTGTTTCTGAAGTGAAGAGGAAGAAATCAGTGTAAATTCCACATACTTTCTGTAGTGACTTTTGCTTTAATCCCCGGGTGTCAGTTCTTGTGCTCCTGTATACCACAAATAGTAGTTCTTTTTTGTTTCTGAAGTAAATAGGAAGAAATCAGTGTAAAATCCACATACTTTCTGTAGTGATTTCTGCTCCAATCCAGGGTGTCAGTTCTTGTGCTTCTGTATACCACAAATTTCAATTTGTTTTGTTAAATAAAGTAGGTCTGTGTCAAATCAACATAGTTGATTAACCAATATGTCAGACAGAGAGGTGGCAGGTGGAGCAGGCACAGGGCGCAGCACAGCAAGGGGACATTGCGGCAGAGGTGGCTCTGTGAGGCCAGAACTGCCATAGTCATCTAGCGGCAGTGTTTTGATAAACAACCCAAAGGTTGTCGATTGGTTGACTAAGTCATCCATTTCCTCCCAGACGACATCTGACAACCCAAGCAAAGAGTCCCCGGGTTCGTTAGATACAACCCTTAGTTGGCATGGCCCAGGAGCAGGTCAGCGGCGCTCAGCTTTCCTCAAACCTTTCCCTCAGCCACTAGGTGGTCTGGTCTCAGCGCCACTATATAGCGAGGATTAATTCTTTGAGGACAGTCAACAGCTTGCTTGGCAGTGAAGAGGTGGGGCAGACATCCGCTGCTTCGTGCTGTAGGTGGGAATGTAGAGATGTGGAAATTGGCACGGGAAGTTATGTGCATACTAAGACTGTTGAGGAGGATAGCAATGACAGGGAAATAAAAATCGATGATGATGTATTGTGTATCAAGTGCTCTTGTCCAAGTTGTTGGTACTGCAGTCCCTCCCTTTTCAAATCATGGACTCTGCACCCTTCAGAGAACTACCGTATTTTTCGGCCTATAAGGCCCACCGCTAATAAATGCCTGCTAAGACATCTAGGTTCATATATAAGGCGCACTGGAGAATAAGGCGCAGGATCAAATGCAGTACCTAAAAATGACCAGCAGGTGGCAGACCTGTGCACAGTTCAAGCCAGCTACACTTCCCGGGAAACTTGTCTTCAGCGTGTCAGAGAGCTCCGATCTCAGAGGTATGGCTGCTGGGGGTTTATGCAGGGTGATGCAGCAGCATACCTCCTAACCGTCCCGTTTTCAGCGTGACAGTGCCGTTTTTTGGGCTCTGTCACGCTGCCACGGGAGGGTCTGAGTATGTCCCGGGCCCCGCCCACTTTTCCCAATTTGTCCTGCCTCCTCCAGCCCCCGTAGTTTAGAGCTGCAGAGCAGCTGAGGTATGGGGGCTGGGAGGAGGCGGGACCAGCCCCTGCTACCTCCTCACATGATGTCTGCACCAATCATGTGAGGAGGTAGCCCCGCCTGGCTACAGGGGGGGCTGGAGGCTACAGGAGGAGGACAGGGGGGGGCTGGAGGCTACAGGAGGAGGACAGGGGGGGCTGGAGGCTACAGGAGGAGGACAGGGGGGGGGGCTGGAGGCTACAGGAGGAGGACAGGGGGGGCTGGAGGCTACAGGAGAAGGACAGGGGGGGCTGGAGGCTACAGGAGGAGGACAGGGGGGGGGGCTGGAGGCTACAGGAGGAGGACAGGGGGGCTGGAGGCTACAGGAGGAGGACAGGGGGGGGCTGGAGGCTACAGGAGGAGGACAGGGGGGGCTGGAGGCTACAGGAGGAGGACAGGGGGGGCTGGAGGCTACAGGAGGAGGACAAGGGGGGCTGGAGGTTACAGGAGGAGGACAGGGGGGGGGCTGGAGGTTACAGGAGAAAGACAGGGGGGCACAGGGAGAGGAGCCAGCAGGAGGAGAGAGGACATGGGGGCTGGAGGCTACAGGAGTAGAACAGGGGGAGCTGGAGGCTACAGGAGGAGAACAGGGGGAGCTCGAGGCTACAGGAGGAGGACAGGGGGGGCTGGAGGTTACAGGAGGAGGACAGGGGGGGCTGGAGGTTACAGGAGAAAGACAGGGGGGGCTGGAGGCTACAGGAGGAGGACAGGGGGGGTTGGAGGCTACAGGAGGAGGACAGGGGGGGTTGGAGGCTACAGGAGGAGGACAGGGGGGGCTGGAGGTTACAGGAGGAGGACAGAGGGGGCTGGAGGTTACAGGAGGAAGACAGGGGGGGCTGGAGGTTACAGGAGGAGGACAGGGGGGGCTGGAGGTTACAGGAGGAGGACAGGAGGGCTGGAGGCTACAGGAGGAGGACAGGGGGGCACAGGGAGAGGAGCCAACAGGAGGATAGAGGACAGGGGGGGCTGGAGGCTACAGGAAGAGAACAGGGGGAGCTGGAGGTTACAGGAGGAGGACAGGGGGGGCTGGAGGCTACAGGAGGAGGACAGGGGGGGCTGGAGGCTACAGGAGGAGGACAGGGGGGGCTGGAGGCTACAGGAGGAGGACAGGGGGGGCTGGAGGCTACAGGAGGAGGACAGGGGGGGCTGGAGGCTACAGGAGGAAGACAGGGGGGCACAGGGAGAGGAGCCAGCAGGAGGATAGAGGACATGGGGGCTGGAGGCTACAGGAGGAGAACAGGGGGGCTGGACTCTACAGGAGGAGGACAGGGGGGGCTGGAGGCTACAGGAGGAGGACAGGGGGGGCTGGAGGCTACAGGAGGAGGATAGGGGGGCTGGAGGCTACAGGAGGAGGATAGGGGGGCTGGAGGCTGCAGGAGGAGGATAGGGAGGATAGGGGGGCTGGAGGCTACAGGAGGAGGATAGGGGGGCCGGAGGCTACAGGAGGAGGATAGGGGGGCTGGAGGCTACAGGAGGTGGACAGGGGGGGCTGGAGGCTACAGGAGGTGGACAGGGGGGGCTGGAGGCTACAGGAGGTGGACAGGGGGGGCTGGAGGCTACAGGAGGAGGACAGGGGGGGCTGGAGGCTACAGGAGGAGGACAGGGGGGGCTGGAGGCTACAGGGGGCGGACAGGGGGGGCTGGAGGCTACAGGAGGAGGACAGGGGGGGGCTGGAGGCTACAGGAGGAGGACAGGGGGGGGCTGGAGGCTACAGGAGGAGGAGAGGGGGGGCTGGAGGCTACAGGAGGAGGAGAGGGGGGGGCTGGAGGCTACAGGAGGAGGACAGGGGGGGCTGGAGGCTACAGGAGGAGGACAGGGGGGGCTGGAGGCTACAGGAGGAGGACAGGGGGGGGCTGGAGGCTACAGGAGGAGGACAGGGGGGGCTGGAGGCTACAGGAGGAGGACAGGGGGGGCTGGAGGCTACAGGAGGAAGGCAGGGGGGCTGGAGGCTACAGGAGGAGGACAGAGGGGCTGGAGGCTACAGGAGGAGGACAGAGGGGCTGGAGGCTACAGGAGGAGGACAGAGGGGCTGGAGGCTACAGGAGGAGGACAGGGGGGGTTGGAGGCTACAGGAGGAGGACAGGGGGGGCTGGAGGCTACAGGAGGAGGACAGGGGGGGCTGGAGGCTACAGGAGGAGGACAGGGGGGGCTGGAGGCTACAGGAGGAGGACAGGGGTGCTGGAGGCTACAGGAGGAGGGCAGGGGGTGCTGGAGGCTACAGGAGGAGGACAGGGGGTGCTGGAGGCTACAGGAGGAGGACAGGGGAGGCGGGAGGCTACAGGAGGAGGACAGGGGGGCTGGAGGCTACAGGAGGAGGACAGGGGGGCTGGAGGCTACAGGAGGAGGACAGGGGGGCTGGAGGCTACAGGATGAGGCTGGAGGACAGGACGATACAGGAGGCCATTTTGATTCAATTACTATGAAGATCTCAAGGGGTTAACAATCTTTGTAAATGCTGTTTCTGATAGTTTGTGGGGTGCAGATTTGAAAATGGGTTGGTTATATAGGGGGTTTTTGATGCTAAATATGTAAAATTTAATTTCAAACAGTATTTATCCCCAAAATAGTCAATTCTGAAAATAGGGAAAATCACTATTCAATTTGCAGGCCGCGTGACGTCAAAATAAATTATCCAAACATTTCAAAAATTATGAAAATGTAAAGTAGACAAATGGGAAATGTTATTCGGCAAGTTATTTAGGTGGTAAATCGATCTGCCTGAAAACGCGGTGATTTTGAATTTCAAAAATGGCAAATTTTTCTAAAAATTCATCATTTTTTTCTTTTTTTTGTAAATAAACGCAAAATCTACCACTAAATTTACCACTAAAATGAAGTACAACATGTGGGGGAAAAACTGTCTCAGAATCGCTTTGATAAGTAAAAGTGTTCAAAAGTTATAACCATATAAAGAGACGCAGGTCAGAATCCAAAAATGGGACTGAGCCTTAAGCTGTAAAATGGCTGCGTCCTTAAGGGGTTAAAGTCCCGATCATCACTACCGTTCCGTCTCAGTCTGGGGAATTGACCGACAGGTATTCCACTTTTTAGATGTTGCGGATGAAAGCTGGTGTAGTGTAGCAAGTTGTTAGTGGCGGTCTTTTTGCGAAATAACGTGGTTTCAATTTTGTGATTGCGTTTCAATAGCTTCAGATCCAGGAACTCCGCTTGCTCTCTGGACATCTGTGGAGTAAATTTGAGATTGAGATCATTGTTGTTGAGTTCCTGTACAAATTGTAGACATTGTTCTTCAGTTCCCTTCCATAGGACAACCACATCGTCTATATATCTGTACCATTTGACGATGTGGTCTCGGAAAAACCGCGATGGGTGCAGGTGCGTCTCCTCCCACCAACCCAGAAATAGGTTGGTGTAGGAAGGAGCGCACCTAGCACCCATCGTGGTTCCGGATACCTGTCGATAAAATTTTCTATCGAAGACGAAATAATTGTGACTAAGCACAAAGTGAAGTAGGTCCAATATGAAGGAATCATGTCTTCTGTCACTGTCTGTTCTTTTGTTAAGAAAATATGCCACCGCATTTGTGCCAGCATCATGACTAACACAGGTATAAAGGGATTCTACATCCATAGTGAGTAAGATCGTACCTTGTGTGATGTCCGTCTCCTCCAACAATTCCATAAGATGCATGGAGTCCATCACGTATGACTCTAGTTGGAACACCATAGGTTGGAGAAAGAAATCCAAATAGGAGCATGCTTGTTCACATAGGCTTCCAATTCCTGCAACAATAGGACTTCCAAGCGGAGAGACCATCGACTTATGAATTTTGGGGACTAAATAAAAAGTTGCTACCACCGGTTTGTCTGTTTTAAGGTACTGTACCTCTTGTTTGGTAATTATCCCATAGCTGAAGGCCGCGTCAAACAGCCGGTCAAATTTGTTCTTGAATATCATCATGGGATCTGACGGGAGGTCAACATAGTTTTGTTTGTTAGAGAGTTGTAGGCAAAACGATTACATAGACACACCCAGCTTTCCCAGGATCAGAAATGCAGCTGTCAATCACAGGCAGCACTGGCTGTGGTTTTCCAGCAAGAAGCCTGAAACCTGATCTCATCAGAACAATTTGTGAGTTCTGACACCGATGCATTGGATGATTTTTCCAACAGGTTTTTGGGGTAAGTATTCCTCAACAAATTTTAATACGCTTTAATACGCTTTTATTAGAGGTTTTTTTGGGTATCCAGGTCTCCTGAACTTCAGATATAAATTATTGCATTCCTTCTGGAAAGGCCCATCCTCAGAGCAATTCCGTCTAGCCCTAAGATACTGGCCTATGGGTACGCTCTTCTTTAGTGGCATGGTATGCCACGTGTCCCAATGAAGCAAACTATTTGTTGCTGTGGGCTTCCTATAAATTAATGTGTTGACACGGCCACCAGAGCCCAGAGAGATGGTGAGATCCAGGAAATTAAGTCTTCGGGGATGCATCTCGTGTGTGAATCTAATGCCCACCTCATGTGATTGAAGTGGGCAACAAAGTCCTCAAATCGGGCAACATCCCCCTCCCAGAAGATCAGTATATCATCAATATACCTACCCCAGAAGGAGATGTGCTTAGTGTAGTGATCATTGCTGTCAGTAAAAACGTGTTGTGCTTCCCACCACCATAAAAAAAAAAAAAGATTAGCACTAGAGATGAGCGAACATGCTCGTCCGAGCTTGATGCTCGGTCGAGCATTAGGGTACTCAAAACTGCTCGTTGCTCGGACGAATACTTCGCCCGCTCGAGAAAATGGCAGCTCCCGCCGTTTTGCTTTTTGGCGGCCAGAAACAGAGCCAATCACAAGCCAGGAGACTCTGCACTCCACCCAGCATGACGTGGTACCCTTACACGTCGATAGCAGTGGTTGGCTGGCCAGATCAGGTGACCCTGGGATAGACTAGCCGCTGCCCGCGCTGCTCGGATCATTCTGTGTCTGGATGCCGCTAGGGAGAGAGCTGCTGCTGGTCAGGGAAAGCGTTAGGGTGTTCTATTAGCTTACTGTTAGGCAGGAGTGATTCTCAAAGAACCCAACAGCCCTTCTTAGGGCTACAATAACGTTCTACTTTTTTTATTTTAATTTGCATCTAGTACCATTTTGTGAGGAATTAGCAGGGGGACTTGCTACCGTTGTGTTTAGCTCTTAGTGGCACACATATCCATAGCAAAGACCGAAGTGGGAAGATTTAGTAGGGGTTGGATTTCAATTAGGCACTAACTCAGTGTCATCTCATCTGGCATAGTAGTGTGCTTTGATACTTGGCTAGAAAATAGCCATAGGAGAATACAAAGAGCTTACTTACGCATACAGTAGCGTTCTATATATTTGATTTCTGGTTGATCTGCTGGTGGCTGTACTTTCTGCAGTGCATGTACTAGCCAATTCTGAGCAATTTGTAGTGAGACTTGCGACCGCTGTGTTCTGCGCTTAGTGACGCACATATCCATAGCAAAGACCGAAGTGGGAAAATTTAGTAGGGGTTGGATTTCAATTAGGCACTAACTCAGTGTCATCTCATCTGGCATAGTAGTGTGCTTTGATACTTGGCTAGAAAATAGCCATAGGAGAATACAAAGAGCTTACTTACGCATACAGTAGCGTTCTATATATTTGATTTCTGGTTGATCTGCTGGTGGCTGTACTTTCTGCAGTGCATGTACTAGCCAATTCTGAGCAATTTGTAGTGAGACTTGCGACCGCTGTGTTCTGCGCTTAGTGACGCACATATCCATAGCAAAGACCGAAGTGGGAAAATTTAGTAGGGGTTGGATTTCAATTAGGCACTAACTCAGTGTCATCTCATCTGGCATAGTAGTGTGCTTTGATACTTGGCTAGAAAATAGCCATAGGAGAATACAAAGAGCTTACTTACGCATACAGTAGCGTTCTATATATTTGATTTCTGGTTGATCTGCTGGTGGCTGTACTTTCTGCAGTGCATGTACTAGCCAATTCTGAGCAATTTGTAGTGAGACTTGCGACCGCTGTGTTCTGCGCTTAGTGACGCACATATCCATAGCAAAGACCGAAGTGGGAAAATTTAGTAGGGGTTGGATTTCAATTAGGCACTAACTCAGTGTCATCTCATCTGGCATAGTAGTGTGCTTTGATACTTGGCTAGAAAATAGCCATAGGAGAATACAAAGAGCTTACTTACGCATACAGTAGCGTTCTATATATTTGATTTCTGGTTGATCTGCTGGTGGCTGTACTTTCTGCAGTGCATGTACTAGCCAATTCTGAGCAATTTGTAGTGAGACTTGCGATTGCTGTGTTCTGCGCTTAGTGACGCACATATCCATAGCAAAGACCGAAGTGGGAAAATTTAGTAGGGGTTGGATTTCAATTAGGCACTAACTCAGTGTCATCTCATCTGGCATAGTAGTGTGCTTTGATACTTGGCTAGAAAATAGCCATAGGAGAATACAAAGAGCTTACTTACGCATACAGTAGCGTTCTATATATTTGATTTCTGGTTGATCTGCTGGTGGCTGTACTTTCTGCAGTGCATGTACTAGCCAATTCTGAGCAATTTGTAGTGAGACTTGCGATTGCTGTGTTCTGCGCTTAGTGACGCACATATCCATAGCAAAGACCGAAGTGGGAAAATTTAGTAGGGGTTGGATTTCAATTAGGCACTAACTCAGTGTCATCTCATCTGGCATAGTAGTGTGCTTTGATACTTGGCTAGAAAATAGCCATAGGAGAATACAAAGAGCTTACTTACGCATACAGTAGCGTTCTATATATTTGATTTCTGGTTGATCTGCTGGTGGCTGTACTTTCTGCAGTGCATGTACTAGCCAATTCTGAGCAATTTGTAGTGAGACTTGCGACCGCTGTGTTCTGCGCTTAGTGACGCACATATCCATAGCAAAGACCGAAGTGGGAAAATTTAGTAGGGGTTGGATTTCAATTAGGCACTAACTCAGTGTCATCTCATCTGGCATAGTAGTGTGCTTTGATACTTGGCTAGAAAATAGCCATAGCAATAGGATAGCATTGTTTGGTTTTAAAAACTCAAAAAAAAACAAAAAACACAAAAAAAAAAAAAAAACACAAAAAAAAACAAAAAAAAGTAAAAAAAAAAATAAAGTTATAACTCTCATTTTAAAAATGTTTAACCCGAGGGCTAGGGGTAGAGGACGAGGGCGGGGACGTGGGCGTCCAACTACTGCAGGGGTCAGAGGCCGTGGTCCTGGGCGGGGTGAGACACCACCTGCTGATGAGGGAGCAGGGGAACGCCGCAGAGCTACACTCCCTAGGTTCATGTCTGAAGTTACTGGGACTCGTGGTAGAGCACTGTTGAGGCCAGAACAGTGCGAACAGGTGATGTCGTGGATTGCTGACAATGCTTCGAGCAATTTGTCCACCACCAGTCAGTCTTCCACGCAGTCCACCCATGTCACCGAAATCGCCACTCCTCCAGCTCCTGCACCTCAGCCTCCTCCCCCCCAGTCTGCCCCCTCCCAGGAAAATTTGGCATTTGAACCGGCATACTCTGAGGAACTGTTTTCTGGACCCTTCCCACAGTCACAAACCACTTGTCCGGTTGCTGCTGAGCAATTTTCCGATGCCCAGGTTTTCCAACAGTCACAGTCTGTGGGTGATGATGACCTTCTTGACGTAGTGGAAGTGTGTAAAGAGGTGTCCGACGATGAGGAGACACGGTTGTCAGACAGTGGGGAAGTTGTTGTCAGGGCAGGAAGTCCGAGGGGGGAGCAGACTGAGGGATCGGAGGATGATGAGGTGACAGACCCAAGCTGGGTTGAGAGGCCGGGTGAACACAGTGCTTCTGAGACGGAGGAGAGTCCTCGACCAGAACAGGTTGGAAGAGGCAGTGGTGGGGCCAGACGGAGAGGCAGGGCCAGAGCTGGTGCATCAGCGCCAAATGTGTCAACTAGTGAAGCTCCCGTGGCGAGGGCTCCTGCGGCGAGGGCTAGATCTTCAGAAGTCTGGAGGTTCTTTAAGGAAACACCGGATGACCGACGGACTGTGGTGTGCAACATTTGCCAAACCAGGCTCAGCAGGGGTTCCACCACTACTAGCTTAACTACCACCAGTATGCGCAGGCATATGAATGCTAAACACCCCACTCAGTGGCAACAAGCCCGTTCACCTCCGGCCGTGCACACCACTGCTCCTTCCCCTGTGTCAGCTGCTAGTCAGCCCCCTGCCCAGGACCCTGCCACAAAAACCCCATCGTCGCCTCCACGATCCTCCACAGCATCCACCAGCGTTCAGCTCTCCATACCCCAGACGCTGGAGCGGAAACGCAAATATAGTGCAACCCACCCGCACGCCCAAGCCCTTAATGTGCACATCTCCAGATTGCTTAGCCTGGAGATGCTGCCCTATAGGCTAGTAGAGACCGAGGCCTTTCGCAACCTCATGGCGGCGGCCGCCCCTCGGTATTCGGTCCCCAGCCGCCACTACTTTTCCCGATGTGCCGTCCCAGCCCTGCACCAGCACGTGTCAGACAACATCATCCGTGCCCTGACCAACGCCGTTTCTGACAAGGTCCACCTGACCACGGACACGTGGACGAGTGCTGCCGGGCAGGGCCACTATATATCGCTGACGGCACATTGGGTTAACTTGGTGGAGGCTGGGACCGAGTCTGACACTGGGGCTGCTCATATACTGCCGACGCCGAGGATTGCGGGGCCTACCTCGGTCCAGGTGTTTCAGGCCTACTATGCCTCCTCCTCCTCCCACCCCTCCTCCACCTCCTCCTCCGAACTACCATCCGTGGGCACGGCGCCATCAGTCGGTAGCTCTAGGCACAGCAGCAGTGCCGTCGCTAAGCGACAGCAGGCGGTGCTCAAACTGCTGAGCCTAGGCGACAAAAGGCACACCGCCCAAGAGCTATTACAGGGCATCACGGCGCAGACTGATCTGTGGCTGGCACCGCTGAACCTCAAGCCGGGAATGGTTGTGTGTGACAACGGCCGTAACCTGGTGGCGGCTCTGCAACTCGGCAGACTGACACATGTGCCATGCCTGGCCCATGTGTTAAATCTGATAGTTCAGCGTTTCCTCAAGACATACCCCAATCTGTCTGATTTGCTCACGAAGGTGCGCCGCATCTGTGCGCATTTCAGGAAGTCCAGCCCAGATGCTGCCACTCTCAGGGCAGCGCAGCGCCGCCTCCAACTGCCCGCTCACCGACTGTTGTGCGACGTGCCCACGAGGTGGAATTCAACACTGACCATGTTATCCAGAGTTTACCAGCAGCGCAGAGCGATTGTAGACTGCCAGATGTCAACTTCCACCAGAACTGGTAGTCAGGTCAGTCAGCTTCCTCAAGTCTACAATGAGGAGTGGACGTGGATGTCTGATATCTGTCAGGTGCTGAGTAACTTTGAGGAGTCAACACAGATGGTCAGTGGCGATGCCGCCATCATCAGCCTCACCATCCCGCTGCTTGGCCTGTTGAAAAACTCTCTGGTCAGCATGAAGTCGGAAGCTTTGCGCTCGTCACAAGAGACAGGGGAAGAATATTCCCTTGTTGATAGCCAAAGCACCCTCAGGTCTGTTTCTCAGCGCATATCGGAGGAGGTGGAGGTGGAGGAGGATGAGGAGGAAGAGGAGGAGAATGTTGGTGAGACACAAGAGGGGACCATTGTTGAGTCCTTTACTGTTCAGCGTGTATGGGCAGAAGAAGAGGAGTTGGAGGAGTTGGAGGAGGAGGAAATGGACAGTCAGGCCAGTGAGGGGAGTGAATTCTTACGCGTTGGTACTCTGGCGCATATGGCAGATTTCATGCTAGGCTGCCTATCCCGTGACCCTCGCGTTCAAAGAATTTATTCCAGCACCGATTACTGGGTGTTCACTCTCCTGGACCCACGGTACAAGCAAAATCTTTCCACTCTCATCCCTGCAGAGGAAAGGAGTGTGAGAATGCATGAATACCAGCAGGCCCTGGTGCACAAGCTGAAACAGTATTTCCCTTCTGACAGCGCTAGCGGCAGAGTGCGTAGTTCTGCGGGACAAGTAGCGAGGGAGAGTAGGCGAGCAGGCAGCTTGTCCAGCACTGGCAAGGGTACGCTTTACAAGGCTTTTGCCAGCTTTATGTCACCCCAGCAAGACACTGTCACCTGTCCCCAGTCTCGGCAGAGTAGGGCTGATCTTTACAGAAAGATGGTGAGGGAGTACGTAGCTGACCATACCATCGTCCTAAATGATCACACAGCTCCCTACAACTACTGGGTTTCAAAGCTGGACATGTGGCACGAACTGCCGCTGTACGCCTTGGAGGTTCTTGCCTGCCCTGCCGCTAGCGTCTTGTCCGAGCGGGTTTTCAGTGCAGCTGGTGGCATCATCACCGATAAGCGTACACGCCTGTCGACTGACAGCGCTGACAGGCTGACGCTTATTAAAATGAATAAAGGCTGGATTTCTCAGAATTTCCAATCTCCACCAGGTGAAGGAAGCTCAACCTGAATAATTGATCCACTCCTCCTCCTCCTCATTTTCCTCCTTCTCCTCCTCTTTGTACAGTAAAGCAGAGGAAAATGGCTATTTTTTGACAGGGCCCACTGGCTCTTGCTATAGTACTTCATGCATTTAATTTTTCTGGAGGGCCACCTACCCGGTCCTCTGTTTGAAACAATTTTTGTGAGTGCCACATACAGGCACTCAATCTATTCCATTTTACTGCAGGGCCACCTACCTGCTCCTCTGGTTTGAAACATTTTTGGGACTGCCACATACAGGCACTCAATCTATTCCATTTTACTGGAGGGCCACCTACCTGCTCCTCTGGTTTGAAAAATTTTTGGGACTGCCACATACAGGCACTCAATCTATTCCATTTTACTGCAGGGCCACCTACCTGCTCCTCTGGTTTGAAACATTTTTGGGACTGCCACATACAGGCACTCAATCTATTCCATTTTACTGGAGGGCCACCTACCTGCTCCTCTGGTTTGAAAAATTTTTGGGACTGCCACATACAGGCACTCAATCTATTCCATTTTACTGCAGGGCCACCTACCTGCTCCTCTGGTTTGAAACATTTTTGGGACTGCCACATACAGGCACTCAATCTATTCCATTTTACTGGAGGGCCACCTACCTGCTCCTCTGGTTTGAAAAATGTTTGGGACTGCCACATACAGGCACTATCCAAATTAAATTGTCTCCATAGCAGCCTCCACACGTTGTCTCCATTGCTACCTCCAAAAGTCGTCCATATAGCTGCCTCCATACATCGTCCCTTTATCAAACGAGGTGTGTCAGGCAGAAATTTGGGTTGTTTTCATGGATTCCACATCAAAGTTGTTAACTTTGTCGCCACCCTGCTGTGTTATCCACAAAATATACTGGCAAACTTTTACCATTTAGGGATATTATTTCAGCGCTTCTTGCGCATCTGTTTACATTCCCCTCACCCGGCATATCCTAAACTTATAAGAACGCTACTACACTTGATCTTATACAAAAGGTTCTTAGAAGTGCTGTTTGGGGAGTAGCCTAGAGACAGGGGCTTGAATTGGCGAAAGCTCGCCTGGCAGCGGAGCGCCAGCTCCATGCGCATCATGCGCTTCTTGCGCATCTGTTTACATTCCCCTCACCCGGCATATCCTAAACTTATAAGAACGCTACTACACTTGATCTTATACAAAAGGTTCTTAGAAGTGCTGTTTGGGGAGTAGCCTAGAGACAGGGGCTTGAATTGGCGAAAGCTCGCCTGGCAGCGGAGCGCCAGCTCCATGCGCATCATGCGCTTCTTGCGCATCTGTTTACATTCCCCTCACCCGGCATATCCTAAACTTATAAGAACGCTACTACACTTGATCTTATACAAAAGGTTCTTAGAAGTGCTGTTTGGGGAGTAGCCTAGAGACAGGGGCTTGAATTGGCGAAAGCTCGTCTGGCAGCGGAGCGCCAGCTCCATGCGCATCATGCGCTTCTTGCGCATCTGTTTACATTCCCCTCACCCGGCATATCCTAAACTTATAAGAACGCTACTACACTTGATCTTATACAAAAGGTTCTTAGAAGTGCTGTTTGGGGAGTAGCCTAGAGACAGGGGCTTGAATTGGCGAAAGCTCGCCTGGCAGCGGAGCGCCAGCTCCATGCGCATCATGCGCTTCTTGCGCATCTGTTTACATTCCCCTCACCCGCCATATCCCAAACTTATAAGAACGCTACTACACTTAACTTGGTGCAGGCTGGGACCGAGTCTGACCCTGGGGCTGGTCATATACTGCCGACGCAGAGAATTGCGGGGCCTACCTCGGTCCAGGTCTCAAAGGCCTACTATACCTCCTCCCACCCCTCCTCCACCTCCTCCTCCTCCGAATTACCATCCGTGGGCATGGCGCCATCAGTCGGTAGCTCTAGGCACAGCAGCAGTGCCGTCGCTAAGCGACAGCAGGCGGTGCTGAAACTGCTGAGCCTAGGCGATAAAAGGCACACCGCCCAAGAGCTATTACAGGGCATTCCACATCAAAGTTGTTAACTTTGTCGCCACCCTGCTGTGTAATCCACAAAATATACTTGCAAACTTTTACCATTTAGGGATATTATTTCAGCGCTTCTTGCGCATCTGTTTACATTCCCCTCACCCGCCATATCCTAAACTTATAAGAACGCTACTACACTTGATCTTATACAAAAGGTTCTTAGAAGTGCTGTTTGGGGAGTAGCCTAGAGACAGGGGCTTGGATTGGCAAAAGCTCGCCTGGCTGCAGAGCGCCAGCTCCATCCCAAGATCCAACTAACATAGTTGCAGCACCTTTAATCTACTACTAGTTCACTGCCTCCATAATAATAATAATAATAATCTTTATTTATATAGCGTCATCATATTCTGTAGCGCTTTACAAATCATAGGAAACAAATACAAATGTAATGTAACAGAGCACAACATTTGTATGGAACAACAGGAGTGAGGTCCCTGCTCGCCAGAGCTTACGGTTTATGAAGATGATGGGGTAACACGAGGTAAAAGAATATTTAATGGTCAAGCCATTCTTCTTAGGGAATAGAAAAAAATATAATAAATGGAATTGCTGTCGCTTGAACCACTCAGCCGTCATCTTATATACCAGGTCCAGGGTGAATGGGACTGCAGAGAAGTCTGGTGCCTGTTGGTTGCTGGATAACAGATGGGAGGACGACACAGGACGGGTTAGTAGAAGAGTTAAAACTTCATGCAGTTAATGAGTGTTATAGGCTTGCCTAAAGAAATGGGTTTTAAGAGCACGTTTGAAACTTTGGAGGTTAGGTATTAGTCTGATAGTCCAGGGCAGAGCATTCCATAGAATTGGTGCAGCTCTAGAGAAGTCTTGGAGACGCGAGTGGGAGGTCCGCACTAGGGTAGAGGTTAATCTAAGATCACTGGCGGATCTAAGAGCACGGGTTGGGCGATAGACTGAGATAAGAGAGGAGAGGTAGGGGGGTGCAGCATTATACAGAGCTTTATGGATGAGGGTTATTATTATTTTAAACTGTATTCGAAAGGAGACTGGCAGCCAGTGCAGCGACTGGCATGAACTGTAAGCATACATGGTCCCCTTATCAAACGAGCTGTGTCAGGCAGAATTTTGGGTTGTTTTCATGGCTTCCATGTTAACTTTGTCGCCACCCTGCTGTGTAATCCACAAAATATACTGGCAAACTTTTATCATGTACCGATATTATTTGAGCGCTTCTTGCTCACCTCCTTTGGTTCCTCTCTGACACCCATTGGTTTGAAGCCTGAGTCCAATTAGGGTATGTCGCCATGCCACTCTCTAGCCTGCTGCCGCTGCCTCTGCCTCTGCATGCCGTCCCCTATAGTGTCAGGGTCAATTATTGGATGTTTTACATGCTATCTAGCTTCATTCTGTCACTCTGTCATGGCCATGCTGTTGCCCATAATTTCGGCATAATGGTGCGATTAAGCAGCCTCAGAGGCATCCATGCATGCTGCCCCTGCTGTTTCCTGTCCATTTCCGTGGTGTTTCCATCCTTTTCTGAGGTTCCCAGGTGTTTGGCCAAGCTTCCCTGTGCAGAGCCTTGGTCCCCTTGAAAAATGCTCGAGTCTCCCATTGACTTCAATGGGGTTCGTTATTCGAGACGAGCACTCGAGCATCGGGAAAAGTTCGTCTCGAATAACGAGTACCCGAGCATTTTAGTGTTCGCTCATCTCTAATTAGCACACTTTGGGGCAAAGGATGTGCCCATCGATGTGCCAGTAGTCTGTAAATAATAAGTTGCATCAAACAAAAAATAATTGTGCGTTAAAACAAACCTCAAAACTGACAAAACAAATTCATTGTGTTTGTGAAAATGAATGCTCTTGGTGGAAAGGAAATATCTCACTGCTTGGAGTCACAATTCATGCTCTATGTTTGTGTAGAGTGTCTCTACATCGAGGCTTGCAATCATAGTGTTCTCTGGTAACACCATGTCCTGGACCCTGGTGACCGTGTCTTTCGTGTCCCTCAAAAATGATGGTAGAGATTCCACAAAGGGGGCCAGTATTGTACCCAGTTATTGGGTGAAGCGTACATTGTGGCCACCGTGGGTGTCCTATTCATCAGAATTTTTTTTTCCTCAACTGAGATTAGGTCATAGATTAGAGCTCTATTGAGAATTATATCGAGTTCTTCCAGGTAAGTCTTAGTAGGATTACCTGGGAGTTGTTTGTATGTATCATGAGTAGTCACATGACCATGTTCTTATAGTCATCTCGATTCATCACCACAATATTTCTGCCTTTATCAGACGGTTTTATAATAGTCTGTTTATTCTCTTGTAGCTCGTCTAGTGCCTTTACGTCTTCCTCAGAAAGAATGGCACTTATTTGATGTTTGAAGGGTGTATTTTCCTTATATCCTGAGTAACCATATCGACAAAGGTTTCTATAGCTGCATACTGTGCAAAAGAGGGTGTAGGATATACAAATATACATTTGCTCCTATGGTGTTTGCAGTATTTATTGAAGTGGGACTGGGTATATTCGGGTTGAGGAGATTGGTGGTAACTGTGGGTTGAGATGATGGTAGAGGTGTAGCTACAAAGCCAGTAGAAAGTAGTGTATTGTAGGGTCGAGCGCCAGTGTTGTTGGTACATGTTGATTCAGTGATGGACGATTTCTGTGAAACCCTCAAAGAATCTGATTTGTGTGTTTTATGTTTTTGATACGGTTTCCGTTGTAGGGACTTTCTTTTTATTCCCCCTTTCTGACTGTGCGTAGCACTCCCGCTATCAGATTCTGAGAGTTCAGACTCGGATATATCAGTGTACCTGATATTAGTAGATCTGTAACTTTTCCAATTATAGATCTGGCCAGTCTCAAAATCCCTTGAGTCTCTTATGTATTTTTTAGGTTTCTTATCTTTGATCTCTCTGGCTAGCGACTCAATGTTCCTTTGTAGCTTGGTCTCCCACTCAATGAACCCTGTATTTTTAGAAAACTGCTGAATCTCAGTGATTTCCTTCTCAAGTTTGTGACTGATTATTTCAGTGTTTTTTTTCTCATACTCAATGAGATAATTGATCATGTGTAGGGAACAGTCCGTGAGGATATATTCCCAACCTCTCATAAAGAGGTGCGAATTGGGCTTTATGGGAATTCTGAGCCCCCTAAAGATTAATTTTTGTTGTAAATATGTTTCTAGGCTGCCTATTTCCCACCAAGCCCTAATCTGCTGTTTATAGGTTTTCTGTAATTCCTTAAATGCTGTATCAATGTCTACTTGATGAAACAGAATATTGTTTTTTGAGAAGACCTGATTAACATCAGATGAAAATTGTTCAATGTTAAATGTGTTGGATAGAAAGCCAGCCATTACTCAATTGTGTAATTTGAGACTGGCTAGTCCCTGTAGGTAGGGAATTTGGGCCAGTTTTGGCAAGGTTATAACCTCCAATAGACAACAATTTCCTCCAGTGATAGCCCTTTAGGACTGGCAAGGCAACATATACCGAATTTTCAAAACTGTCCTAAGACAGAAAAAAAGCCTTATTGGTCAGGCCTAAAACATAACTTTTATAAAATTATTAAATATTCACACTCAACTGTTTTAAAATTTCACATGTTGGGCTGCTATTTTTTCATATGTAAGTATCACAGGATGAGTAGCTACTCAATCGTATTGTCTGGAATAGGGGATCTCTGCAGCGACCCTATTCATTAACAGCCACAACTATGATTCTCTAAAAACTAAACATGAGCCCCCCCCCCCCCGACATGTTTGTTTCGCCGGAGCACCGGGTGTGAATCACCTTTGTATATAACGAGACTCGTATCAGAGTTATGGTAAGTACAGTACAAAAAATACACATATGGATGGAAATATCCTCCATGGGTTACCGTTTCGTATTCATTTTTCATAATCTTACCCAGTGTATATAAGGACCATAATACTTGGCCAATATAGGTCAGAATAGGTTCATCCCACATTATATGAAAAAACTCAAGGTCAACAGTGAAGTAATATACTTCTCAAGATTTAGGCAGAATATAAACCAAGAGGAGACCTCAAATTGGTGCCACACGTTCAGATCGGTCCCACATATACAAGGTGTTCTCCGTTGAGAACACTGTAGCGAGGTAAATCAACCCCACAAGCTCCTAAATTTGTGTGATCTTAGTGATTATATCAAAAGAGTATATTCTAAATTATCCAACACTTCCTGAACGACCCCTTTATGTCAGATCTCAACCAACTTACATTTCGATCCTCCACAGGGAGGTAGCTGTTCACTAGATATTCTCTCAGGTTTTTTCCGCATCTATAAGTGACACAGGGATTCTTGGTAAGTACCTGGCAGAGATCCGAATCTGATTTCAATATTTTCCAGTGTTTTTGCAATATGCGTGTAATTTTAGATGCGTATCCATCATATGTACCGATGCTTCGGATGATTTTTCCAACAGGCTTTTTGGGGTAAGTATCCCTCAACAAATTTGGTCACGTGGATGATTGGACACTCGGGACCAATAAGATGCTGATCCTGAGTGACAACATCATTAAGGATACACCCAGGTTAGTAGCATAACTGTGTATTGGAGAATTGGGTAAGATAAACAATGGAAGATGAATGGGTTGATAAGAATTTGTCATTGTGCCACTCATTGCTGCCGCAAGCTGCACACTCTGTGTCTTACCATGTTGCCGCCACTTCCACTTTGTCATTAAGCCACTCTATGGGCTCCTGCTGCTACCGCCAGCTCCACACTTTATCATTGTGCCACTCTGTGGCTTATCATGTTGCTACCACCTCCACGCTCTATCATTGTGCCACTCTGTGGTTGACTATGTTGCTGCCAGCTCCAGAATTTGTCATTGTGCCACTCACTGACCTCATGCTGCTGCTGCTGCCACCTTTGCAGTTCTTTTTTGGCAAAGACATGATATTTTCAGGAAAACTTTAATGAAGGATGCATGTGGCGTCTCTAATATTCAAATTGAAAAATTTTACTTCAAATTTATTTCAAACTTCTTCATTGTGCCACGATGTGGCCTCCCCTGTTGTTGCCAGCTCTAGAATTTGTCATCATGCCACTCTCTGACCTCCTCTGCTGAGGGCTCTGTGGGCTCCTGCTGTTGCCGACACCTCCACACTCTATCATTGTGCTATTCTGTGGCTTTCCATGTTGCTGCCACCATGTTGCTGCCACCTGTGGGCTCCTGATGCTGCTTCTGCTTACGCCACCTCCACACTCTGTCATTGTGCCACTCTTATCCCAGCCAGGCCCTCCATTTAATCCCAGCCAGGTATCCCCTTAAATCCCAGCAAGCCACACCTTTAATCACAGCAAACTACCCCCATTAATCCCAGCCAGGTCCCCCCTTAATGCAAGCCAGGCCACCTTAATCCCAGCCAAGCCCTCCCTTTAATCCCATCCAGGTCCCCCCTTAAATCACAGCCAGCTACCCCCCTTAATCACAGCCAAATCCCCCTTAATCAGAGCCAGGTCCCCTCATTAATCACCCCTTTATTATATAATATGGCCATTTCTTAAAATAATAAAGAATTTACTGACCTCGCTCCCACAACGTCGTTCTCGTCCTCTTCCTCTACCCGCTTCTCGTGCTCTGTGTCCAGACACAGGCAGTGTGATGTCATCGCTTGCTGTCTGGGTTCTCCATAGCAATATAGAAGCATAGACTGTGCTGCTCTGTACTTCAATCATGTCTATATCTTAAAGATACAGGCGCCATTGATTTTTCATGTCGGCAATTTGGGCGGCAATGTCCACCCGAATCGCCCTTATTATGGCCCCATATTCTGCCGCCTCCCTCAGGGGTCGGGCAGATATTCTCATCACCTCATGGCAGATGCAGCCCTTTGGTCACCATTACTTGCTTACTACGAGATACGGACTTCACGTCTGTACTGCAATTTCTGCAGAGGCTCCAGCTGAGGCCATCTGCACAGACATGCAGTCACTTAGCCAGTTTATACCACGTGACTGCTACTTCTCTTACCTGCTGGACAGAACAGCTGCTCTGCATTGCTGACTCTGCTCCTCAGTGCAAGTAAATGAGGTGGTGTGTGCATCCTCTCTGCCATCTGTGACCCAAACAATACCGTAATCAGGTAGTCTGAACTGTGGTACACACAGAATGCACAGCTTGACCACACATTTGAGGGTACACAGTCATGCAGTATATCACTTTAGCCTGATGAAGCCGCCAAGTCAGGTGAAACATGTTGGGGGGGGGGGGGTCTGGTCTGGTGCTAGCAGGATGTGTTTTGGAGTCAATATGGCTCTAGTGACACAGTAATTCACATCTGTTATGACAATATGAATTGAATCCAAGTGTGCAGTTTAACTCCAGGCCCAAACAGTGATCTGGCTCCATCTACTGACATTATATTTAACCCCTCCCCCTTTTTGCATTTCCATTTTTTACTCCCTACCTTCAAAAATCTATAACTATTGCTTGTTTTCTGCGTAACAAATTGCACTTCAAAGTGATGGTATTTAACCCTTACCGACATTTGACGTAATAGTACTGCATGGCAGGAGGTGGGTTCCCGCTTTATGCAGTAATATTACGTCAAACTTCTGGTGCCGACTGCTGAACGGAGCCAGCGCCAGAAGCTGCGGGTTTCGGCTGCATACTATAGCTGACACCTTCCTCTAAAATTCATAAAAATTCCAAATGCAGTGAAAATGGTGAAAAACCATTTTTGCACCATTTTCTTGTTGACTTGAATTTTACGGCTGTGCTCCGTATCTATATCTATTTGTAATGTTTTCATACATTTACAAAAATTAAAACCCTCTGTACAACAAAAAAATTCTTCATTTTGCCATCTTCTGGTGCTAATAACTTTTTCATACTTTGGTGTACGGAGCTGTGGGTGGTGTAATTTCTTTGCGACTTCTGATGAAGATTTCAATGCTACCATTTTTAGCACAAAGTGTCCCGTGCAGCACAATTTCAAACACTACTTAAATACCTGTGCAAGCAGTGTGCACTGAAAAGAACATGCAAAGTCTGACAGAAAACTGGCACACAGCCCTTAGTAAATGTGGGCCATTGTCCAAAAACCTTCTATACTTTTAAAGGTATTTTTTCTTCTTCTTCTGTATATACAAATATCTTCGAAGATGTACTGGTATGCAACTGTCACAGATTTTACATTGGAAAAACTAAAAGAAGCCTCTATTTAAAAGTAAGAGAACATATGAAGTTTTTTAAATCAGGTGTGGGAGCACCAAGATTGATACAGCATATAAGGGAGTGTCATGGTGGAAATCCCAATTCCCTCAAATTTGCTGGGCTAGAGGAGGTGATACAGTATATAGCACCAACTATTGCAGGTGGAGAGTAAGTGGATTTTAAGGGCAAATGCCATGGGCTGGGTTGAAATGAATGAGAAAATTGACATCTTTGGAATTTTAGGCCAGAATAATGGGTTAAGTAGTAATGAAAGATGCTTTGCCCCATTCCCCAATCTTGTCCTTTGGTGAATTTAGAGGTCCAAGACAACATGTAAAAAGATTCATTAAAAAGTTGGTACTGTTTAAAGTTTAACGAATACATTGTATGAAATATATATTGTGGGGCATAGGCCCAGTAGAGACCATGGTAGCAGTGATTCGGGATGCAGTTCAAGACAGTGACACCAAGGTACAGTCCAAATGAGGTCTCGCCTGCATTTATTTAGACAGCAGGAACAAAATAAATCCTACCCGTCTGGGTGCTAACTAACCGTCTGGCTGTTCCAGGCACAGAAGTCAGGGATGTGTGCTCTCCAGTCTCCTTTCAGAGCCAACTCTCTCAGCCCTGCTCAGCAGCTTTATGCAGCCTGCTTAGGCTACTCTCACCACCTGTGTCCAAGGTGCTGGAAAACACAACCTCAGTACTAAGGCCCTGCATAGTAGGAAAACCCAGGGGAAACATACCGCCCATCCACAGTTAACCCCTTCAGTGTCTCACAATATATATATATATATATGTATATATATATATATATATATATATATATATACACACACCAAGTTGTATTACTGCTGTATGTTGTATTTTTTTTTAAATGAGGAGGTATTACAGTAAGTGGTATTCTAGTTTGTGGGTCTAGTAGCTGTAGATCCTAGCGATGCCCGGGATGGGAAATAACCGCTTTTAGCTTTAACAAAATAGAATAGATTAACAAAAATATTTATATGCATCTATCTCTCTTTCTGACTGTCTTTCTCTGACCATCTTTGATTCTCACTGACCGTCTCTGTGACTGACTCTTTGAGTGACTGTCTCTGACTGTCTCTTTAAGTGACTTTCTTTGACCTTCTCTGTCTCTGACATTCTCTGTCTTTGACCATCTCTTTCAGTGACTGTCTCTGACCTTCTCTTTCAGTGACCATCTCTCAATGTCTCTGACCGACTCTTTAAGTGACTTGCTCATGGCAACCAATCAGAGCTTAAGTTTCATTTTTGAACAGCTATTTATAAAATTACAATTGATCTCTGGCTTCCATGGGCAACTGGAACAGTTTTATCTCCGACATTTCTGATAAATCTTCCCTATCTCTGTATCCCTATCCATTTTACCTCACACACAAACATCTTATACTCATTGCCTATAGTAACTAATAAAAGCTCAGAGCTCATATTAATGACCTGTGGCAGAATTGCAGCCAATTACGGCTCATCTTCTAACTGCAACAGCAGCAGCAGAGAATGGCTTCTGTATATCGTGGCTAATAAGCGTGGGGTTCCCTGAGTCACAGAAAGCGACTGTGTAAAATTTGGTGTAAATGCAATGGTGCAGAATCCTTTAGTGGACATACATATACACACACATACATTCAGCTTTATATATTAGATGTATGCATCCACATAATGATAAGTGTATATATATATATTTTAAAATATTGTTTTTATTATTTTAAACACTACAGTGTCAATATAACCATACAAAACTGTTCTGGTTTCCAACATCAATGGAGCATTGGGTTCTTATCAGACATATGGCATTGTACAGTTTAATTAAGTTGCTTTTGAATTTGTATACAAGTTTGTTCTGTCCAGATACATTTTCCAAAAGGATGTTTTTTTTAACAACTTTTATATCTATTGCCATCTGTGGATAGTTTATTGATCTATCTTCATATAGTTCCGCTCTATGCACTCCACTGAAACTGCTTTTGCAAAAGTTTCCAATGATATCCTCACTGCTAAATCCAAAGGTGACTATTCGCTCCTCATTCTTCTGAATCTATCGTCAGCGTTCGGTACTGTGGACCACCAGCTTCTCCTAAGGAGGCTTCGGTCCATTGGCCTAAAGGACACTGCGCTCTCTTAGTTTTCTTCCTTTCTCTTTGACCACACTATCAGTCTCTCCTTTTTTGGATCATTCTCATCCCATCTTACTCTCAGTGTTGGGATTCCTCATTCCTAGGTCCTCTTCTCTTTTCCTCTATACTGCCCCCATTGGACAAACCATTAGCAGATTTGGCTTCTGTGATGATAGTAAACCTGGGATGTGGTGTTAACCGCAAAGTTCTTGCATGTTAAAACACTGGGGGAACAAGCACAAAAGAAGGGCGCTACCCTAGTGTGATATCTTACGATGACAATATAAACATGCAATGGTAAAATACTGACTCTCACCTGGTTTCAGATGAGATGTGAGCCTTAAGTATTGAAGGTGATAATGGCAGCCCGTCCAGCCTTTAGACTCGTGTCGAGTGTACCCAGGGAGCCACTTCGTCGAGTGAATATAGAATACGGTATCCCGTGGAGTGAGTGATGGGCGGACAGGCGCTCGTTCGGTGAATGATACCGGACAACCTTTTTTGGTAGCATACTCATTATAAAGTATAAACATATATAGAAAAGGGTATGTTGGGTTAAATGGATAAATGAAGAATGTAGATGAGCTGTTATATGGAGGGAGCGGGAGGTGGTAATCCCCATACTCCCTGATGTTGGAATCTGGATATTTACATATACCACCATGAGGTCTAAGTTAAAAGGAAGTGATTAAAATGTTTGAAAATAGAAGAAATCCCTAAAAGGAACCTTGATGGGAAGAGGATGCCCTCCGGTATAGGGAAGCTCCATTGCAGGGATGACAGGTTAGTAGTGACGCGTGTCTCAGCTGGTGGTACGAGCTATGGATCGCGTGGAAGGACAAAAATGTGAACAACTCGATGGGTAACTGCGGAGGATGTTTTGAAGGGAGGTAAGTGATCAGCACTTGTTGCTGGGGACTGGGCTTGGAGGATGGAGGACTGAGGAGGTTGACTTTTGTATATGTCAACCAGGTTAGGGTGACACGAGGATGTAAATCAGAGGGGGTGATGCAGGTAGATAAGGTTAAACTGATTCGATCGCCTCGTTTAGGCCATTAGGAGATAACGTGTTCAACTTATAAATCCAATATGATTCCCTCCGATTGAGGGAACCCACTCTGTCCGATGCCTCCTTTGATATGCCTCCTTCAATGGGGGTAATCTTGATGATATCAAACAACCCCTTGTGTTCCAAAGTGAGGTGTTTGGATAGACTTTGCTTGAGAAAGCCGATTTTAGCTTTAAACCGGTGGCCATTCACTCTCATCCTGAGTGTTTGTAGTGTGCGGCCTACATATTGTTTGCCGCATATACATTCTACCAGGTATATGACAAAATCAGAGGAACATGAGAGGTTGTTTTTTATTTTAAAGGTTTCCCTTGTGGTGTTGGATGTAAATGTTTTAGCCCCATGGTTTATTGTAGCACAACAAAGGCATAATTTGTGATGGCACTTGGAGACTCCTGGGGCGGTATTGATGGAGTTACTGATTTTAATGACTTTTAGTTTACTGGGGGCTATCATGTTCTTGATTGTGGTAGATTTCCTAAAGGTTATTGCAGGTTGTTTGGGTAGTAGGTTATGAAGTAATGGATCTTTGAGAAGAATTTTCCAATGTTTGGATAAAATGGCTCTGATATTGTTACTTCCTTTGTCAAAAGTGGTAACAAAGTTTAGGAGTCTTTTTCCAGAAGCTGTGGCTACATGCGGTGTTTGGGTTTTGGGTCTCAGACATTCGTGTTGAGAGGTCTCAGAGTACTTTTTGTAAGCACTTTCTATTAGATGACCAGGGTATTTTTTCTCACGGAATCTCTCCTTGAGGATAAAGCCTTGGTTCTTGTAGTCTTCAGCCGAGGTGCAGTTTTTTCTGATTCTGTGGAACTGACTATATGGCACATTTCTGAGCCATTTTGGGTAATGGGCACTACTGAATTCGAGGAAGCTGTTGCTGTCCACTTTCTTGAAATGGGTGGAGGTGATAATCTTGTTTCTTATGGTACTGAGCTCAAGATCCAGAAAAACTATTTTTTCCTTATTCAGTTCCATAGTGAATTTTAGTCCCCATGTGTTCATGTTGAGTGTTTTCACGAAATTCTCCGCTTCAATTTTGCTACCGCGCCATATAATGAACAGGTCGTCTATAAATCGTCTATAGTAGACTATGTTCTCCGTCCAGAAGGTGGAACTGTATATGCATGAGGACTCGAACCGCCCCATGAACAGATTGGTATAGCTTGGAGCGGCTCGAGTCCCCATGGCAGTTCCACTGACTTGGTGATGTAATTATCCTTGAAAGTCAAAAAAATTGTGTTGTAGCACGAATTCCAGACCCTTGATGAGGAAAAGAATTTGTTTTTCCAAGAGGTCTGACTGTTCCTGGAGGAACCATCTCGTCGCTTCCAAACCCAGGGTATGGGTGATATTGGAATATAGGGAAGAGATGTCGAGGGTGAGTAATAAATAATCATCTTCCCATACGAACTTTTCCAAATCCAAGATGAGACTTGTGGAGTCACTTAGGTATGATGGTAGTTTGGTTACCATGGGTTGTAAGAACAGGTCTATGTAATGGGAAAGGTTACATGTTAAAGACCCGATCCCAGAGATGATGGGACGCCCAGGGGGATTCTTCTGATCCTTATGGATCTTAGGGAGGTGATAAAAAATGGGGGTCGAGGGGTGGGATACAGTAAGGAAATTTCGTTCTTTTTTGTTTATTATTTCAGCCTCGTATGCTTCCTGTATCATACTTCTGTACTCCTTTAGAAATCGAGGAGTGGGATCCGCATCAAGAGGTATGTAATACTCAGTGTCTGACACATAACTTCTGCGATGTAATCCGTGCGGTCTTGGATGACCACTCCTCCACCTTTGTCTGCGGAGCGGATGACTATATTAGAGTTGTCTTTTAGATTCTTTAGGGCTGTTCTTTCGCCTTTAGTCAGATTATTCTCCGATTTTTGTCGAGATTGGATGTTCCTGAACTCACTCGACACTAATGCGAAGAAAGTTTCTATATGGTGGCCCCTGTGATGGATGTTGTTGAAGGAAGATTTTTTGCTCACATCCTTATGTGTGAAGGCGTCTCGTGGTTCTTCAGCAGGGGTTTCAGAATGTTTGATCTTTTTGTTGTGTGAGTTTTTTTGTAAACCTATTCAGGTCCACAAAAAGGTCAAAGTCATTGGTAGTTTTCGAAGGGCAGAAGTTCAAACCCCTTGAAAGGACCCGATTTTCGTTGGAGGATAATTCATATGTGGAGAGATTGAAAATTTTTACTGTATTGAGGGTTATTGGTTGTTGTTCGGTCGACTGTTGTTCAGGGGAAGGGGGAGTGGTGGGGATGACTGAGGGTCTTGTCTGGTCTTTTTCCCTTTTCCTTTTTCCTCTACCTCCCCTGCATCCTCTCTGTCTCTTTTTTTCTTTCTGTTTGGCGTTAGTGTGTTTAGTGGGATGAAATAATTCAAGATTTTGTTCTGTGCGGAGGCTTTTTTGTTGGAGTGGGACAACTGCTGGGGTCTAATGGTGGTTGTAAAGGGGTGCTGGGACGGGTTGGGCCCAGAGCTAAAAAAGAATTGCTGTTAGGGGAAGCAACATCTGATATAGACGGTAATTCTTCAGTGAGGATGCCCGGGCTGTGTAGAGGACTCTGCTGTGGAGATACCTCATGCACAGTGAGCCAGGATGCATTGAATGATATAGGAGATGCGACATGTAGGTTCGGAACTGAATCAGCCGTTACCAGGTGAGGGGGCGAGGGGGCTATAGTTGGGTGGTCTCATTTTCTTCTTTTGGAGTTGTGGAAGGTCCGTACACCCTTTCTCCGCGGGGGAGGGGGGGAGATTTAGATGAATAAGGTCTAAACCTGTGTTCAACAGTATTTGTTGGTTTTCTAGTGGGTGTTCCTGTCGGGCATATGTCGGAAGTAGTGCTATCTCTGGTGATGTTATTTTGGGGCAGAGGTTGAAGAACCGACAATGGCGGTGTGGTGGGTTTTTGGCGTTTAGTTAATTTTCTTTACTTTCCTCTCTAGGGTCTCAGATTCTAGTTTGAGCAGCCTATTTCTGATGTTGAGATTGATCTTATGAAAATTGGGATGATCCTCAAACTCTGACAACCTGTCTATCAGTGTTGTAATATGTGTGGACAGGGTCGTGCATTCATGTGTTCTCTTAGAGATGACATGTGACATAAGTTTCATAGAACATTCAAGTAAACAATTTGACCAACCTTCAGAGAAGATGAGATCGTCCGGGAAGGTTGACGGTATGCTGATCGTGAGCCCCCTCGGAGTTAACCCCCTCTGTTGGTAGAGTTCAAGAAACATGATGTCTAAGCAGCGTGTCAGTTCTTTGCGACTCAGATCTTCAAAATCTCTGAATAGTGTGGACATTTCATGAAAGTTCCATAGTCGTGTTTCTTTCAGCAGCGTTGATGAAGGTTGATGAAGGTTGATCGATGCAGTGGTCTTCTAAGAGCTTGGTTAGTCTGTTCCTCCTGCTCTCTATGCGATCTTTAAAGTAATCCATCCTGGAAAGGAGGGGGTGGGTTGTGCTGCCCTCTTGCGCTTGTGCCGGCAAAGCCCTCTGACCGGGACTCAGGGCCTGAGATACAATGATGATAGTAAACCTGGGATGTGGTGTTAACCGCAAAGTTCTTGCATGTTAAAACACTGGGGGAACAAGCACAAAAGAAGGGCGCTACCCTAGTGTGATATCTTACGATGACAATATAAACATGCAATGGTAAAATACTGACTCTCACCTGGTTTCAGATGAGATGTGAGCCTTAAGTATTGAAGGTGATAATGGCAGCCCGTCCAGCCTTTAGACTCGTGTCGAGTGTACCCAGAGAGCCACTTCGTCGAGTGAATATAGAATACGGTATCCCGTGGGGTGAGTGATGGGCGGACAGGCGCTCGTTCGGTGAATTGGCTTCTAGTATCATCTCTTTGCTGATGATACCCAGCTATATACTTCTGCACGTAACATCACCCCTGCCTTAATCCAGAACACTAGTGAATGTTTCTCTGCGGTCTCTAACATCATGTCCTCTCTCTTCTTGAAACTTAATATTTCTAAGACTGAACTCCTTATTCTTTCACCATCTACTAACCGACCCAACCATGACTTCTCCGTCTCGGTCTGTGTGATCACTATAGCACCGAGGCCACTGTTTTGGGGTTGTGCTGGACTCTGACCTCTTCTTTCTGCATATCAGAAACATCTCCAGAATCCTACCATTTCTGCCAACTGAAACTTCTAAAATGCTAATTGTTGCTCTCATTCACTATCGAGTAGACTACTGTAACTCCCTACTAATCGGTCTTCCACTCACTAAACTCTCTCCTCTACAATCTATTCTTAATGCAGCAGTCAGACTCGTCTTTCAGACCAAACACTATACAGATGCCTCCAGCCTGTGCCACTCACTGCACTGGCTGCCTGTCTCCTTCCAAATTCAGTTTAAAATAATAACCCTCATCCACAAAGCTCTGCAAAATGCTGCACCTCCCTATGTCTCTTCTCTCAACCTGTGCTCTTCGATCTGACTTCTCTTGAACCGCACCAATCCTCTGGAATGCCCTTTCCCAGACTAATACTCACCTTCCGAAGTTTCAAAGTGCTCCTAAAACCCATCTTTTTAGGCAGGCCTATCACACTCACTAACTCCATGAAATATAATCTCTCTTTACTAATCTACACTATGTCCTCCTGCCATTACTTATCCAGCATACACCAGCTATATACCAAGCTCTAGGCTTCTTTGCAGTCACTTCAGCCTGAGATGGTGACTGATAACTGATTCAAGCAGCAGAATTATTTATCCATCAATTTATTTTGTACAAATCCCTTAGAAATAATGGCTGAACCATTATACAAGCTCTTTTAACTCTTGTGTCTCCCCCTTCATCTACATAGAATGTAACCCCTTGTGAGCAGGGCCCTCACTCCTATTGTTGCATATCACCGTTTTTACTCTGTAATGTGAAATTATATTTGTACACTCACCTGCCACTTTATTAGGTACACCTGTCCAACTGCTCGTTAACACTTAATTTCTAATCAGCCAATCACATAGCGGCAACTCAGTGCATTTAGGCATGTAGACATGGTCAAGACAATCTCCTGCAGTTCAAACTGAGCATCAGTATGGGGAAGAAAGGTTATTTGAGTGCCTTTGAACGTGGCATGGTTGTTGGTGCCAGAAGGCCTGGTCTGAGTATTTCAGAAACTGCTGATCTGCTGGGATTTTCACGCACAACCATCTCTAGGGTTTACAGAGACTCAAATCGCCACCCGTTACAACCAAGGTAGGCAGAAGAGCATCTCTGAACGCACAGTACGTCGAACTTTGAGGCAGATGGGCTACAGCAGCAGAACACCACACCGGGTGCCACTCCTTTCAGCTAAGAACAAGAAACTGAGGCTACAATTTGCACAAGCTCATCGAAATTGGACAGTAGAAGATTGGAAAAACGTTGCCTGGTCTGATGAGTCTCGATTTCTGCTGCGACATTCGGATGGTAGGGTCAGAATTTGGCGTCAACAACATGAAAGCATGGCTCCATCCTGCCTTGTATCAACGGTTCAGGCTGGTGGTGGTGGTGTCATGGTGTGGGGAATATTTTCTTGGCACTCTTTGGGCCCCTTGGTACCAATTGAGCATCGCTGCAATGCCACAGCCTACCTGAGTATTGTTGCTGACCATGTCCATCCCTTTATGACCACAATGTACCCAACATCTGATGGCTACTTTCAGCAGGATAATGCGCCGTATCATAAAGCTGGAATCATCTCAGACTGGTTTCTTGAACATGACAAGGAGTTCACTGTGGGATGTGGTGGAACGGGAGATTCGCATCATGGATGTGCAGCCGACAAATCTGATGCCATCATGTCAATATGGACCAAAATCTCTGAGGAATGCTTCCAGCACCTTGTTGAATCTATGCCACGAAGAATTGAGGCAGCTCTGAAGGCAAAAGGGGGTCCAACCCGTTACTAGCATGGTGTACCTAATAAAGTGGCCGGTGAGTGTATATGTCTCCTATGATTTGTAAAGCGCTTGATGGCGCTATATGAATAAAGATTCTTATTACATTGTCAGGTCATCTTAGATATTGGCCTATCCGGAATGTCTGCTGAGGATTTGGAGCTGTCGCGATTCATTAACAGCGTTCTTGAATGTGTCGCTGCCCCGCTTAGGTCCGCCGGTGTTTACCATCTTCTTCCCGGTGCATGTGAGGGCTGATCTTGCAACACAATTTGAATTTTAAATTCCGGGGTTTGTCCGAATCAGTCTGGTTGTCCAACGGCTACGCCCCGGATTTGTGTTGCATGAAAGCCGGCACCAATGCGCCAAAATCTGATCGCGTCTGCCAAAGAGCCCTGTGCAATTCAGGGGAAAATATTCGGGAAACCTGATAGAAATGAGTCAGTTGGACCCTTAGTAAATGTGTCCCATTTTGTCCGTTATGATTATGCCTATTATGGATTCATTCATGGGGTATTATTTGGATATAATTCATTAAAAAGTGAACCCCAGAAAGTAAGTGATGTATACTGCATAAGTAAATAAATACAGTGTCTATACACTATTTGCGCTTCCCTTTTTTGAAAGATGGAAAATGAGAGCAATTCTATTCCTAGTAGTGTCTGCATTACTGTCCATTCCCCTATTCCCAGTAGTGTGTGTATTATGAGAACCTTCTATAATCATGAATTGCAATTTGCTACGCAGAAAAAAAGTCCTCACACAACTCTTTACATGGAGAGACAAAAAAGTTCTTGACATTTGAAGGTAGGGAGTGAAAAATGAAAATGCAAAAATGAAAAAGGGCCCCGGTCGTTAAGGGGTTAACTGACAAAATATGGACTGAAAGATAATCTGAAAAATATTTATTTGACATGTTAAAAGGAAAATATATTCTTAGGGCTTATTACAGCTCATTTTTCCTATACTATCAATGGAGCAACCTGTCAATCAGTATTCTAGTTTTTATTTTTATTTTCATTCACACATCCGCCCCTATATTATCTCCAGGGCCAAAACAGGTCAACAAGGGGAGCAGTAGATAGTGTAACTGGTGACTAATATCTCATCTCGGGTCAACCACTCGTGTAATACAGTTCTCTGCTCTGCCATAAAAGGTCAATCTCTATCTCCACTACCTCCTCTATGATATATTATAGACACTCTAATATCATCTAAACAGTGAGTTGCTCATATAAGTGTAACTATTATGTATTGACACTTCTATTTTAGTGTATATAGTTCACAAACGTGGTCATGTATTTTATCGTAAATTATAATTGTAATAGGGAAAACACACAAGCAGTTTCCATAACTTAAATATACAATTATTTTTATCATTATTTTTTATTAAAACATTTTATCGTTTAGTGGTAGTTTGTGCTCGGTACTCTTATCAGTATTCATGATAAGAGAGTTCCACAGTCTCACTGCTCTTACAGCAAAGAACCTTTGTATATGTTGATGGTAGAATCATCTCTCCTCTGGGCGTAGAGGATGCCCCTTTGTCCTGGTCACAGGCCTAGGTATAAAAAGATCTTTGGAGAGATCCTTGTACTGTCCGTTCAGGTATTTGTACATTGCAATGAGGTCTCCCCTCAGTCGTCTTTTTTCTAAACTGAATAATCTTGGTTGCTCTCCTCTGCACCCGTTCCAGCTCTATTATGTCCTGGAACTGGTGGCCAAAATTGTACACAAGATTCCATGTGTGGTCTGACCAGGGATTTGTATAAGGGAAAAACTATGTCTTTATCATGAGAATCTATTCCTCTCTTGATACAATCCATGATTTTATTTGCTTTAGCAGCAGCCGCCTGGCTCTGGTCACTAAAATTAAGTTTACCATCCACCAATACCCCCAAGTCCTTTTCAGCTTCAGTTTTACCAAGTAGATGACTGTTTAGAACATAATTATACTTTTTGTTTCTATGGCCCAAGTGCATACATTTACATTTATCTACATTAAACCGTATGAACCTAAGTATTTATTACTTTACACAGCTTAGTATTATCTGCAAATATTGAAACTTGACTGTGTAAACCCACTACTACTACACTCATTAACAAAAATATTTAAAAGAAGTGCCCCCAATACTGACCCCTGTGGCACTCCACTGACAATATCAACTCAATCTGAGAATGTGCCATTAATGACGACCCTCTGTTTTCTATCACTAAGCCAATTACTTACCCAAATACACAGATTTTCCCCTAGCTCCAGCAGTCTCATTTTATATACAAACCTTTTATGCGGCACGGTGTCAAATGCCTTTGAAAAGTCCAGATATACAACATCTACAGCGTCCCCCAGATCCAGTCTGGAACTTACTTCCTCATAGAAACCAATCAGATTAGTCAGATAGGACCACTCTCTCATAAACCCACACTGACCCTGGGTTTTAAGGTTGTGCACAGTGAGATACTCCAGGATAGCATCTCTAACAAACCCCTCAAATATTTTCCCCACCACAGAAGTTAGACTCACAGGTCTGCTTTTTGATCCTTTTTTGTATACTGGTACCACATTTGCTATGCGCCAGTCCCGAGGAACATAACCAGTCCTCAGTGAATCTTCAAATATTAAAAATAACGGTCTATCACATTACATAGTTCATGCAGAACCTGGGGGTGTGTGCCATCTGGCCCCAGGGATTTATCGATCTTAGTGGTTGTGAGGCAGCACTGTGACTCTTCCCGGGTTAAACTGTTGACATTCCAAAGAGAATTTACATTATTCCTCATTGTGTCTTCCACCAGGGGATTTTCCTGGGTAAAGACACTTGAGAAGGCGACATTCAGTAGATTACCTCTTTCGTCATCTCCTTCCACCATGACCCCCATGTTATTGCTAAGAGGGCCCACGTTTTTAGTTTCTTATCATTTACATACTTGAAAATTAATTTTGGATTATTTTTGCTCTCTCTGGCAATTTTTCTCTCAGTCTCTATTTTTCCTGCCTTTATCTGCTTTTAACAGGATTTATTTTTCTCTCTATAATCCTGTAATGCCTCATAGCTACATTCACGTTTTAGCACCTTAAACTCCTTATCTTTCTCACTTTTTGCTTTCCTTACAATGTGTCTTTCCTTACAAGCCACATTGGCTTTTTCTTGTTCATCTTATGCTTTTTCCCATATGGTATGTGTTTCTCACAGGACTTTTTTTAGAATATATGAGAAAAAGTCCCTTTTTTTTGGGGGGGGGTTGTCTTTGAGAACATTGTCCCAGTCTATGCCTGTAAGGTCTTCCCTTAGTTGCTGAAAATTTGCCCTCCTGAAGTTTAGAGTGTTGGTTGCCCCTCCACTAACGCTCCGAGTAAAGCGTAATTTGAAATCAATGATATTATGATCACTATTACCCAGGTACCCCCAAACCTGTAATTTTGATACCCTATCAGGTCTATTAGTTAGGATAAGGTCCACCCTCTTGTTGGCTCCAGGACTAGTTGCGACAGGTAATTGTCTTTTGTTGTCGACAAAAAACAGCTACCTGAAGGACCTGCAGGTTTCTGCCCCCCAGTCAATATCAGGGTAATTGAAGTCCCCCATGATAAGTACTTCACCATGCTTTGAAGAGTCTGCTGCCTCCATTATATTTGGAGCCTTATAAAAAAAAAAAAAACCCTAGTAATATTTTATTATTTTTCCCTCCCCTTATCTCCACCCATAGGGTCACTGATGTCATCTCGCAGGACAGGCTTGAGGCAAGAATTCACATATAAACAACCCTCCTTTTTTATTTAAATAATCATTTCTAAAAAAGACTATAACCATCTATAGTAACAGCCCAGTCATAGCTATTGTCCAGCCTTGTCTCGCCGGTACCCGCTATATTATATTTGCGCTCCAACATCAAGAGTTCCAGTTCCTCCATTTTGTTTGTGAGGCTTCTGGCATTTGTGTACATACACTTTATATGGTTTTCTCTGTCCGTATTCCTTTTGTCCTTATTCCCCAATCTCATTCCAGCCCCCCTTCCTCCCCCATGGACTATGACTCTTCCCAGACTCCTATCTACACTGTCTATTTGCCCTGCACAAGTGTAGTTGCCCTCCCCCCAGGTCTCTGGTTTAAACACTCCTCCAACCTTCTAGCCATTTTTTCCCCCCAAAACAGCTACACCCTCCCCATTGAGCTGCAGCCCATCCCTACTGTAGAGCCTGTAGCCGACGGAAAAGTCAGCCCAGTTCTCCATGAACCCAAAGCTCTCCTTCCTACACTAACTTTTGAGCCACTTATTTACCTCCATGATCTCCCGCTGCCTTTCTGGTGTGGCACAGGTAGTGTTTCTCAGAAAACTACCTTTGAGGTCCGTGCCCTGAGCTTATAGCCTAAATACCTGAAATCATTAAGGACCTTCCACCTACCTCTTTGTCATTAGTGCCAATGTGGACCATGACCGCTGGTTCCTCACCAGCCCCTCCCCGTAATCTGTCAACCCGATCCACAACATGCTGAACCAAAGCAAACACCACACTGGGGAAGATTTATCAAGCTGAAAGTCAGAATATTTCTAGTTGCCCTTGGTAATCAATCACAGCTCCCCTTTAAAATATTCATTAGCACTGGTAAAATGAAAGCTGAGCTGTGATTGGTTTCCACCCCACTGTTAAGTATGCACGGTCTTTGTATGATTATTAGGGGAACAGACGGGGCAATCTCCCACTACCAGCACCTGTCTGACCTTGCTCCCATTAACCTTCTTACTGGAGCAGACAGTCCCCTGGTTGCTAGAGGCCACGTCTTGCTGCAGCATTGCTACCCCAGAGCTTGTATCACCCTCATCCGCCTACCTGGCAAACTTATTGGGGTGCACCAGATCAGGACTAGACTCCCTGCAACTCTTCCCTCTACCCCGCCTTCTACATGTTACCCAACTAGCTGCCCCCTCACTCTGCACCTCCATACTTCCATCCCCATACCCATCTTCCCCAGAGAGTTTGTGCTCCAGGAGCATTAAACTTCGCTCCATATTGTCAATTGCTCTCAGCCTTGAAACTTGCTCATTTAGATACAGAATCTGGGCTTCCAGATCAGCAATTTTCACACATCCCACACAGCAGTTTTCCCCCCTCAAATAGCTGTTCAAGGAAAGCATACATGAAGCTCATTGTTCTAATCTGGATTACAAGAGAAATACAGAATAAAAGAAGAATTCACAGCAAAAGTAACAAAAAATACAGCAATCCCTCAAGCTTAAATCCCATTTTGGACACTACACACACTCAGTATCAATGCACACTCGCTTTTCTGAATACTCTTTAAAAGGTTATTTGCCACATAAATCCGCTATGCTCACTGCAACAAGATCTGGCTGCAAACCACCAAACAAACTGACCACAGAAGTATATAAAGGCTGCTAATTAGATAGCCACATCCCACTATTAATTAGGCAGCACCTGTGCTATGCTGTCTAGATAAGCAAGGTGAATGCCTCAGGGCGCGTTCACACGTTGCGTTTTGACCTGCATTTTCATTGCGTTTCAAACGCATATACAACAGCTGAGGAGGGGTGATTTGCCTAATTACATCACTGTTAACATTTCCGTTTACAAAACGCATTGTAAACACGGTGTTAACACATGCGGTAACAATGTGTTAACAATGTGTTAACACATGCGTTTACAAATGTAAACGGTAATGTAATTAGGCAAATTACCTCACATCAGCTGTTGTATATGCGTTTCAAACGCAATGAAAACGCAACCAAAACGCAACGTGTGAAGCGCCCTCAGACTTAACCAGCGCTGTACCCCCACACAATATACAGATTATGCAAGTAAAATACCTTCAGATCTTCTTGGTTGCAATAAAACCCACACAAATGATATCAGAAAAAAAATGTAAATGCACTTATTTATTTGTTGCTGGATCCAAAAAAGTACTCCTTCCCTTAGGCCGGTGCCACACGTGGCGCTTTGTCTGCGCAAACAAGGTCGCGCCCACCGCATCAGCGTTTCTATGGAAACGCCTGCGATCGGGAACCAGCCGCCGGCGTTTTGCCCGCGACTTGGTCTGCATTTGCAAGCGCAGACAAAGCGCCGCGTGTGGCGCTGGCCTTAATCCTAAATCCCACTTTGGACACTGCACAGAATTTAGGATCAATGCACACTCGCCACAAAGCTCCCACACCCGCTTTTCTGAATGCTCTTTAACCCCTTCCCGACATGTGACGTAATAGTACGTCACATGTCGGGTCCCGGTACATGGAGAGGGCCGAGCTCTCTCCATAGCCGGTAAGTCTTTGCTGCATATTGCAGCAAAGGCTTACTGGTAACACCCGCGATCGGTGCCGGCAAAGGTGCCGGGGGCTTCAAAAAGACGGCGGCGCGCACCGCCATCTTTCTGAGGATTATCGCTCCCCGTGACATCATCGGGGAGTGGCAATCCGTCGCCATGGTAGCTTCGGGTCTCACGAAGACCTGAAGCTACTTCGGATTAACCCATGCATTACAATGTGCTATCAGCACATTGTAATGTATGAGTAGTAAAATCCCCATGTACTGCCATACTGTAGTATGGCAGTATATGATAGGATCGTACAGACAGCCTAGGGTTAAAGTACCCTAGGGAGTCTGAAAAATAGTAAAAATTAAAAAAAAAGTTAAAAAAAAAGTTATAATAAAAAAACCTAAAAATTCAAATCACCCCCCTTTCCCCAGAACTGATATAAATATAAATAAACAGTAAAAATCATAAACATATTAGGTATCGCCACATCCGAAAATGCCCGATCAAAATATGATAACGGTTTTTCACTGCATTTAAGCCCGTAACGGAAAATCGCGCCCAAAGTCGGAAATGGCACCTTTTTGCCATTTAAAAAAAAAATTTAAATTCTATAAAAAGTGATCAAAAGGTCGTATAGTCCTAAAAATGATAACATTGTAAACGTCATCAAAATCCGCAAAAAACAGCACCAGCCACAGCTCCATACACCAAAGTATGAAAAAGTTATTAGCGCCAGAAGATGGCAAAATCCCCCAAAAAATTTTTGTACAGGAGGTTTTAATTTTTTTAAATGTATAAAACATTATAAAACCTATACAAATTTGATATCCCCGAAATTGTACCGACCCAAAGAATAAAGTAGACATGTCATTTGGGGTGCACAGTGAAATCCATAAAATCCAAGCCCACAAGAATTTGACACAAATGCGTTTTTATACCAATTTTACTGCATTTGGATTCTTTTTCCTGCTTCCCAGTACATGGTATGGAATATTAAATACCATACCATACTATTATGAACTGTATTTTGTTAAGCAGAAAATAAGCCGTCACACAGCTCTTTACATGGAAAAATAAAAAAAATTACAGATTTTTGAATGTGGGGAGTGAAAAATGAAAACGCAAAAACGAAAAAGGGCTGCAGCGGGAAGGGGTTAAAGGTTATTTGCCACAAAATCCACTGTGCTCACTACAACAAGATCTGGCTGAAAACTCGAATCTAATCACGATGAATCACTTTAAAAAAAAACTGGTATTTCCTGGCTGCAGAGATCCTGTAGGGTGTTGTAAAATGTTGTGCCATGCTTAAATATGCATAGGGAGCGTGGTTTGGTCTTCAAACAATGTTGTGTTTTAAAATGACATGTACATGACAGCCGCCGTTCTTAAAATCGCTTCACTCTTCAATTCCATGGGCACTTACGGAGGCCAACTTCACCAAATAAGCAAAATGGGAACACAGCCTGACAAGGTAACGTCTGTGCCAGCTCGAAAGGACTGAGCTGAGGGCCAAGATCCCACTATAACATCAAAGAGTGAACTCTTTTTACACTGACATCAGATGATTCCATAGATGACGACAGAACCTGTAGAAACCCCCCAAAAGAGTTGAAAGGGTGTCGACAGATATTTTTTACCGACGTCACTGATCAGTTTGCCCTTCTTTTTATCTGTCAGTGTCCGCTTTCAATAGGTCAATAATCCATCAGTATTGCTAAAGCTAAAAACAAACAGGAGTGGATCCAGAACAGAGATGACCAGTAAATGCGATATTTGCATGTCCTGCTTTTGGCATTCAATCCTGAAGCTTTTCATTCCTTCAGACAGATGAAATGAAGGGGAAAACCAAACATAGTGGCAACGTCATAGAGTGGTGAAGGGTGAAAACAGCATTATGGAAATCACAGAATGTTCCAGGGAGAAAGCGGTCAGATGGCAGCAGCATGAGTAGGCCGCAGAGTGGCACATTGACAAATTATGGAGGTGGCAGAAACATCATAGACCACAGAGTGGCACAATGAATTTGAAGCTGAAATTTTTTATTTAAATTTGAAGACGCCACATGCATCATACATTACAATTTCCCTGAAAATATTATATCTTTGCCAAAAAAGAACTTCAAAGGTGGCAGTGGCATGAGATCAGAGAGTGGCATGATGATAAATTCTTTAGGTGGTAGGCCACAGTGTGGCACAATGTTAGAGAATGGAGGCGGCAGTGGCAGCAGGAGGTCAGAGAGTGGCACAATGACAAATTCTGGAGGTGAAAGCAACATGGTAGGCCACAGATTGGCACAATGATAGAGCGTGGAGGTGCCAGCAGCAGCAGGAGGTCAGAAAGTGATACAATGACATGACAATGAGTATGGAGGTGGGTGACAATTTCAGTCCCTAGTAAAGATGGTGGCAGGCAGATGGAGCAACTGGCAGCAGATGTGTGGCATCCGGAGGGTGGCAGCATAAGAATAGTGGCTGAGGCAGGTAGTTAGAATCCAGACTCATTTCTCAACGTTTGGGGGAGGGGTCATGGTTGATCTAATCTGATGCATAAGGCATTGGTGTGTTGAAATCCTGGCCGATCCACGCCTGATTCATCTTGACAAAGGTCAGTCTCTCCATATTACGAGTGGACAAGCGGGTTCTCCTTGGGGTAGCGTTGGCCCCTGCCGCACTGAACACCCGCTCTGATGCCACAATACTGGCCGTGCAGGACAGCTTCTCTAATGCAAACTCTGCAAGTTGCAGCCACACATCAAGTTTGGCTGCCCATTAGCCCAGTGGATCTTGTGTTAGAGTGCTGTCAAAGTAGGCCACCACCTGCTGGTGCGGGGTCTGCTCCATGTCCTGCTGCTGCTGGTGGCGGCTGCCCCCTCTTCACTAGACGGGAGACGGAAGCTGCTCAGACTCCAGACTTAAGCTGCTTTTGATGGAGCTGCTACTGCTCCTACCCCCTAATCTCCCCACAGCAGCCGTGGCAGTAGTACGTGAGGATGGACGATGGTGCACATAGGCAGTGGCCAACTGTGTGCACAGTATATCTTTATAGTATGCCAGTTGTTCCTCCCTCTCGGCAGCTGGAAAAAAGGCACCCATTTTTGACTGGTAACAAGGGTCCAAGAGGGTGGAGAGCCAAAAGTCTATGCCAGATGTTTACTATTCGGCTGTCATTAGTTAGGCAAAGCAGCATGCTGTGGGCCATCTGTGCAAGTGACTCTGAGGGACTCCCCGCCTCCATCTCCACTGTATACTGCCACGTTGCTTCTGGGTCATCTGCCTTGTCTTCTACCTCCTCCGGATGTTCCTGCTCCGCCTCTCCTGTCACCTGATTGGAAAAACCACTAATTTCACCAGACTGTTCTTGTGCTCCAATGTCTTCCTCCTCCTCCTCTAGTTCAGCCCCCACTGGACTCAAATGGCCATGAGATGTATTAGCCACTTCTCCAGTGCCCTGACCAGACAGATTTTGCAGCATCTGTTCCAGGACATAAAGCAGTGGAATAATGTTATTTATCCCAAAGTCCTGTCCACTGACAAGTAACATGGTCTCTTCAAAGGGCCTGAGCAAACGGCAGGTGTCATGCATGAGCTGCCAGTGGCTGACATCAAAGTTACTCCTGTCCGCTTGCTTCATTAAAAAATAATTCATTAAAAAAAAAAAAAAACTTGAGAAACCCGTTGACAACCAGATTGAACATGTGCGCAATACAGGGCGCATGGACCATCCCTCCTCGGTGAAGCGCGGACACCATGCTCCTCCAATTGTCTGTCACCATGGTTCTGATTTGTAGTTGTCGCAGAGAGAGTCACACATTGATTTCTTCTTGCATGACACGGAGCAGTGACTTTGTTAGCCCTGGCAAACCAGGTGTAGAACTGCGTGACACCGCTATTCCTGCACATGTGGTTTAATGGAGCAGCACTTAGACTTGTGGAGGCAGAGGTGGTGGTGGAGAACGTGGAGCAGACGGACATTGGCACAGGAGCAGCAGTTTGACAATGTGGAGGAGAAACTTCCTGTTCAAGTTATTGGTGTGGCTGGGCGGGAAACACATTCACCCAGTGGGCCGTAAAGGACATGTACTGGCCCTGACCGTAGTTACAGCTCCGCACTTCCGCACTGCCGTGCACCTTGGAAGAAACTGATAAGCTCAAGGATTGGCCCACCTTCTGCTCTACATATTAGTGAAGGGCTGGTACTACTTTTTTGGAAAAGAAATTTTGGCTTGGAACTCTCCCCCTCAGGTCGGCACAAGCCATTAGTTCTCTGAAAGGTGCAGATTTCACGACTTGGAAAGGGAGGGACTGCAGTACCAACAACTTGGACAGGAGCACGTCAGCTTCTGCACCTTAGGATGGCTCGACACATACAGTTGTCTCTTTGCAATCGTCTCGCTCAACGACTACTGGCACCATGCGTAGTGAGGAGCAGCAGCATCTGGACCAGGAGATGATGTCAAAGACAAACAGCTCCCTTCATCTGAGGTGCTGGAGCCTTGACTGGCTGAAACGGCGTGTGTGCCACTAGGTGCTGCTGCTGTTGCTGCAGCCGGCAGGATGGACCACACGTGAGACACGTTTTTCCCAGGCCATTGGCTGATGACGCTGCATGTGTTGACGCAGGGTCATTGTGTTAACGTTAGCTTCCTGGCCACACTTCACTTTCTGCCCGCAGATTCGATATATACACACGCTCAGCATCCCTGTTGTCTTAACAAAAAAACTTCCACACCGCTGAGATGGTGATTTTACTGCCAACACTCTGCACTGGGGGACTACTACTGCCACTGCCTCGCTGAGCACCTCTGCCACTGCTTACTTGGACCTGCGAAACGGGATTTGCACCCCCTGGACGTTTGGCTCCTGTCCTCACACTGCTGCCACCCTGCTGACTCACGGCCTCAGTAGCCACTTGCTGCCTGCTCTGCTGCCTGACGGACAAGCTGACACTCTTTTCGCCCGATGATCATGAATCCTTTGCTACACCCAGCTCCCAAGTGCAATCGGCTACGTCATCGTCTTTTGCACTTCCCCGTCACTGCTATTCTCCTCAACGGTGTCATTATGCACAGCTTGCCTACTGCATGAAGCAGCGGAAGTTTGCCCCACCTGCTGACTGTCCTCAAACACTTCGTCCTCTCTGTATAGCCAACTAGTGGCTCTCTGGCTGCGGGAAAGGAACAGGACAGAGCCTGGTTGAGGACAGGTGAGGGCCTCTGACCTGTTCCTGGCCCATGCCAACTAATTGTATCTGACAAACCCACGGACTCTTGGCTGTGGTTGTCAGATGTTGTATTTCAGGAATTGGATGACCTAGTCAACCAATCAACACCCTTTGGGTTGTTGATTAGCACACTGCCGCTAGATGACAACAGCAGTTCTGGCCTCAGAGTCACCCCTGCTGCGATGTCCCCTTACTGTCCTGTCACCTCTGCCAGCTCCACCTGCCATCATTTTGTCTGACATAGTGGTTACTACATGGATTTGACGCATATTTCTTGTTCTCAACTTTAGCAACAAAGAAGTATGGAAATTTGCATTATACAGATACCCCACAAAGGTTGCCCTGTAATTGGAGCGAAAATCATTCTATGAACTATGTGGATTTTTTACACTTATTTCTTGCTCTCAACTTTAGCAACAAAGAAGTATGGAAATTTGATGGGAGTGCCCCTCTCTGCTGCCCCCGTCCTGTGAACTTACATCTCCTCGCTACCATCTGGACTAGGCCTCGCGCGCGGCGGTACTTCAAGAGTTAAAGGGCCAGCGCGCAGGTGATTGGCACTGGTCAATTCTGGGGCTGCATTTAATCCAACGGCTCCCATCATTCCCTGTCGGATCTTCAAGCCTCTATCGTCTCTATCCTGGGGTGGGGTGGGGGGGAGGCTCCGTCTCTATCCTGGGGTGGGGCGGGGTGGGGAGGCCCCGTCTCTATCCTGGAGTGGGGAGGCCCCGTCTCCACCCTGCGGTCGGGGGGTCCATCTCCACCCTGCGGTTGGGAGAGGCCCCGTCTCTATACTGGCCACTGGAGGGACTGAGTATTACCCCTAAACTCACAATGCTGCTGCATTTTTCATGTGCTGTTGCTACAGCTGCGGTACACAGCCATACATGGAGCTACAACCACAGTACATGAAGGGTGGGTCCCCCCCCCCAAATTTTCTCTGGTGGGCCCAAGGTACAAGGGTCCGAAACTGCCTGTGTATCCAAGCGTTCCTGTGTATCCAAGCGTTCCTGTGGTTCTGCCTCTGTGTTCCTGTCCCATGTACCAGTTCGTTACTGTGTTCCTGATCCGTGTACCAGTCCGTTCCTGTGTTCCTGACGTGAGTCCTAGTGTGCCTTCCTGTGCTATTCTCCCACTGTCTCCCCGGGTACAGACTATCTCAGGCATTACTACCTCGGCTGCCACTTACACTCCGGTCCCAGGTGTCGGCTAGTACCATCTTCCCTGGTGGTCCATAGGGTCCACAGACTCACAGAAGCTGACAGCATTTTTAGCATATAATGTGCAGCATCTAAATTAGATCATTTAAAAAAAAAAAAACTTGATTCTTGTATTTACTGGTAGGAGGAACAGACAAGATAAGAATGTATTGTATTTCTTTAAATTGCTTATACATATTTCCGGTATTATAACAGATTATGTTTTTTTGCCAGACACTGGACAATGTTCCACCTGTTTTCTCACTGTTGGAGATGGGTCCAGATAAAGCAAGAACCAATTAGGTAAGAAAGTTTCCAATAACCAATTAACATTAAAATACTAGTTCAAATCTCACATACATAATAATGCAATGGGTTTACAGTCCATGTGTTGAAAGAGTATGGCTGTTTATTACTCACAGATAAATCCTACTAACTTGCATTTGCTCGTCTCTTAGGTGTCTTCTACTGGGAGTCTACTGTTCTTTATGATAATACTCAGAAAGGAAGGGAGTACTTGAGGAAAGTTAAATTGAATTTTTGGTACTTTATTTACAAAGCCGTTTTAGGCAAATATAGTGCACTTCTTCAAATGGTCACTACTTTTTCAACAACATTGCATGAATGAGTCCACAGAATTAGAGAAAATTATTTCACTATGACCGGAGCTTCCAATATTATTGCAACGCCCCTGAAGAAGCCTTGCAGGTGAAATCCTGGGTCGGGCGGATAGGAAAGCTAGCGTCCCGCTACTTTGACTTGTGATGTGCGCATTTTTAATTGACTCTTGTGAGTATGATGAACTGAAATAAATTTTAACTTTATTGGAACGTCCCACACCATCTGCCTGCATATTTTCTTCCAGCTACAATATAATTAAAGGAGGATGATGAGAGTGTGATGGTGCTAGTCTGAATGGTGACATACTTTCAGCAGGAGAAACTGAGGATTGGTGCTGATCGGTGGTTTAAGATGGAATAACAAATAAGAATAATATTGGGAGCTCCATAGCTTCATAGTGAAATTATTTTCTCCATTTCTGTGGACTTTTTCAAAAAATGTGTGGACCGGTCTTGTACCGTGAGTAGCTCCTTAAGGGGCAAACTGTGCAGCACAATTGGCACAACACACTCACAGTCCACTCCAGACAAGTTGGGTGCAACTGGCCGCAACCAGTTTTATTAACTTCTTTCAAGCAGGAAAAATGGCGAAACAAAAACAATACAGAAATAAAATCCTAGGCCGTCTAATACAGTAGTTTCCGCACTACCAAGAAACTGTACCTACTGTACAGATTCCCAACCACAGCATACAGCAATTGGCAACTCACATAAGGTTTCCCAGAAGCAGAGAGAGAGAGACAGTCCTATTGTGCAGCTTCTGACTTTTTAAAGCAACATCTCAGAGCTGCTGGTGATTAGCCCCAATCACCTCAATCACCTAGAGTGGCTGTGCGGAGCAGGGACCAAGCCCAACACTCCAAACTGCAGCAGCCAGGTCCTCCAGACCAGGTTTGTGCTCCCTAGATAGTGTAGGACAGAAACCTAGGGGAAACATACACACCATTTAACACTTTTCCCCTGGTCCTTTCACACCTCCTAAACTACAGCACCCTGTTAATTTATATACACACCCGACTTATATAATTTATTTATAACAGCCCCCATATACATACTCCCAAATTAAATTATATACAGCAGTCCATAAAAAGCCACCTAGTTTAATCAAAATCCAATAACAGATTCCCCCGTAGACAGTATATAGAGCTATGCCAACCCCAGTACCACACAGTGCCCCTGTATAAACAGCCTGATACCCCCGTAAAAACAGCCTGCCCCTGTCAGTATACACAGCCTACCCTCCCTTCAGTATACACAGCCTCCTTCCTCCCCAGTATTTACAGACCCACACCTCCTTCAGTACACATATTCAGCCCCCTCAGTGCACACAGCCTCACCCCCAGTACACACAGCCTGCCCCCCACAGTATACACAGCCTCTCCCCTATCTATACACAGACCACCACAAAGTATACACAGCCCCCCCTCCCTCAGTATAAACAGTATACAGGCAAAATGCTGCCTCTTACAAGGTCTGCAATCTGCTGTGTGAGATGAATGAAGGAACATAGTATATATGTAATGAGTGGAAAGTTCTTCTTTCTCCAATTTCTTGAGTAATTATCATCCTACCCTATTTTTCCTAATTTCCTTATATTTTGAAATCTGCAGAATATATTGTTGGCAAGATCAACAGGTGAGGTATTAAATAGCATGGGGAAAATGTCTTGTTCATTTCATACACTGGAAAATGCCAATGATATAACTAGAAGTTTGAAAATTTGCCAGTAGGTATAAGCTGTTCTTCTCTTCTATTGCACACCCAGGTTCAGTGTCTTTCTGTGTGGTCTATTTTTTTCTTAAGTTTAGGACAATATTCATAAACATATACATGTATATGTATTTTATAAACTGATTGCTTCTTTTATGCAGAAGTGTGACTATTCTATTCTTGGGCCTGGAAAATTCTGGAAAGAGTTCAATAATTAAAGTTATAAAAAGAGGTAACTATGGCTCATTTAGTAACTATGTCATATTTAGAACTAAGATACTGTTTGCTTGCACCGTTTATCAGATCTGACATCAAAGCTATACTTTAGAATTTTTTCTCGGGATGACCACCTGATCATGGGTGCTAAATGTTTTAATGCCGTAGGCAAAGTCAGGGGTTGGGACTGGGAAAGCTGAACTGGCAAAGTTTGTCACAAACCCTAATTTTACCATTTGGGTCCACTCATCCCTGTGGTTTATAGGGTTTCATCCTCTTCCCATGCCCTGAAAGAGGCAACTCCAGTCTATTGCTGCCTATTGCTAGGAGCCTGCTGTAAGCAAAACAGAAATTAAAGGGAACTTGTTACTACAGTAGTACCCACAAGCCCAAACACAGTACCTTCTTCTGTAATATGTATGCCCCTTGAAGGTTGTAGCATGAATTAAAAAAACATCTTTTATTCTTGTGCATGATGCAGTGAGCCGGTCAGGCACCATGCTTTCTGCAGTCAGTTTGCTCAACCCACTCCATACATCTTGCATTACAGCCCTGCCTCTTAGATCTCCAGATCGCCAGAGAATGACATTGCAATTTGGGGACAGGGCTGGGACGTCAGATGCATGGAGTGGGCAGAGCAAATTGACTGCAGGTGACAGGCTTCCCTGACTGCCTAGCTGCATCATACAAAAGAAGAGATGAGAAAGAAATGAATGTAATGATGCATGAGAGACTACAGCAATTAATATAAATATTTATATCTCACCACAAAAGTTTTCTTTACATCAGTACTGGTCAGTATTTTATAGAATACATTTTCCTTTTGAGTTAGTAATGGGGAGTTAGGCCAAATATAATTTTTTCTATTTTCTGTCTGTAAGAGGTTTTATAGCTGCGTGTGTCACTAGCTGAAGAAAAAAATAAAAAAAAATATTAATAATATTAAAATTAATTTTGAATGCAGAAACTATTGGGACATTTTGGGAATTACAAAATATTATCTCAATGATATTTCAACAAATAGATATTTATTTTTTATTCTTTCTAGGTCCTCCATGTCATATGTCTTCATCCAGTGATCCATTTAGAACTGAGCTTCGTTTTGATCAGTTTGATCTTACTCTTCTTGAGCTTTCCAGCGGACATAAGATGAGGGCAAATTGGCGGTTGTACTATCCTCATGCACACGCTTTTGTTTTCATTGTTGATGCTAGTGACCATGGACGTATGCAAGAAGTTGAATGTGTTCTTTCTAGTGTCTTAAAACACCCGAGAGTGGCTGGAAAACCACTTTTAATGTGAGTACTTTTGAAGTAATTCATTTCTTTAATTTCTATTGTGTACAGGAAGGTCATAGGGGAAGGAACAAAAGGTACCCAAAAGTGATTTTTTATTCAATTCTTTAGAAAACTTGTCAGAAAACTAACTTTACACGGCATAGAACAGTCATTCTCTGTTTAAGGCACTATTTTTTGAGGGCTGTGAAAAAGCCAGTGAGATTTTGTCACACTAAAAGAGCAGCTAAAAACCTATACTGTCTTTTTGCCACTTTTTGTATGTCATAAGTAAAATACATATATATATATATATATATATATATATATATATATATATATATATATATAATAAATAACCCCCACTATAAGTCTATAAACTACTGAGAAATCCAAAGTTTGTTAAAAAGTTATGTTCCATATTTGTCTCATATGCTTCCTGTAGAAAAGGAGGTACATATTTTGTGTAATAACGTTGAAAGGAATTTTTTTTTTATTTAAATAAATGTTTTCAATGTAAAGTAGTGAAAGTTAATACAAACCAGTGAAAGTCTTACGGGTTTCCAGATTTTTGCTTTCTGTCCTTCTATAGAAAGTTTTTACTTCCAGTGGACAGAAATTTGTCCATGGTCATATGATGAAACGCAGGAGCCATTAGTACCAAAGAGAGTAATCAGAACTGTGTGTTATAATGAGTCATGTACCTGTATGATAACACATGACTATGAGCAAATTTATGGAAAAAATCATGAAACCATGAAAATAAGCACTGAAGGTAAACATAGAAGCTTTCTAAAAAAGGACAGCAAGCGAGATCTAACAAACTGTGTGGAATTGATATAGAAAGTATATGGGAAAGTAGAAGTGCAGACATGCTGACGCAATGAAGCATTCAAGTCGAGGCAGGAGGTTTTCGTAAGGTGAAGGAACGGAGCGGGGTTCCATGCGGCGATGCAGCGATCAGGAGACTTGTGCTAATAAAAGCCGGTCCCTCCCACCGCCGCTCTTCTAGATGCCGACAGCTGAATAAATCATGTTCTGGTGGCTGAATAAATAATCTCCCAGTGGCTGCTCGGTGAGGACTAGAGTGACTGGAGTTACCATGGGGGTCCAGCAGCTGACGGCATTTACCGGGCGGCCGTCTGCTATTGAATGTGTAGCGACGGCACCGTCTTTCAAGAGCGGACTGTTTTCGGAGCGGCTGCATCGATCCCTAAGAGCCAGCTGGGGTTCCTATCCCTCCATTGCAAGGAGGAGCCAGTCGTCTCTTTTCCAGACTAAATAAATTTAGTTGTTTTAATCTTTCCTCATAACTAAGACCCTCCATACCCCTTATCAGTTTTGTGGCTCTACGTTGAACCCTCTCCAGCTCCAGGGCATCCTTTTTATGGACCGTTGCCCAGAACTGGACAGCATATTCCAGGTGTGGCCGAACCAGTGCCTTGTATAGTGGTAATATTACATCCCTATCACGAGAGTCCATTCCACTTTTAATACATGACATGATCCTACTAGCTTTAGAGGCAGCTGATTGACATTGCATGCTGTTATTCAATTTGTGATCTACTAGTACCCCCAGGTCCTTTTCAACAAGGGACTCTCCCAGATTTACTCCCCCAAGGACATATTTTGCCTTTGGATTATTGGCCCCCAGGTGCATAACATTACATTTATCCACATTAAACCTCATTTGCCAAGTGGATGACCAAACATTCAGTTTGTCCAAGTCACCCTGCAGCCTATGAACATCCTCCATAGACTGTATTACACTACACAGTTTGGTGTCATCTGCAAAAATAGACACAGTGCTATTAATTCCTACCTCTATATCATTAATAAATATATTAAATAGTAGTGGGCCAAGCACAGAACCCTGAGGTACACCACTCATAACTGGTGACCATTCCGAGTAGGAATCATTGACCACAACTCTCTGGATACGATCCTTCAGCCAGTTTTCAATCCAATTGCAAATGATTTCTGCCAAACCAATAGCCCTAATTTTACCCATCAGGCGTCTATGAGGGACAGTGTCAAATGCCTTTGCAAAGTCCAAGAACACAATATCCACAGCTGCTCCTCCATCCAGGCAACTGCTCACCTCTTCATAGAAGCAGATAAGGTTAGTTTGACAACTTCTATTCTTAGTAAACCCATGCTGGTTATCACTTATTATTCTATTTGATGTCACATACTCCAGTATATAGTCTTTTACTAACCCTTCCAACACTTTCCCCACAATGGAAGTTAAGCTTACAGGCCTGTAATTGCCTGGCGAAGTTCTATAGCCCTTTTTATATAATGGCACCACATTTGCCTTGCGCCAGTCACTTGGCACCACACCGGACATTACGGAATCCCTGAAGATTTTAGACAGTGGTACAGCAATAACAGAACTGAGTTCTTTAAGAACTCTGGGGTGTAACCCATCTGGTCCAGGAGCTTTGTACACATTGATTTTATTGAGCTTAGATTGGATAATGCCTACATTCAGCCAGTCTACTATATTACAGGGTGCATGACCCGCACTGGCACCACCCAAGTCAGAAGTTCTCTCTTCTATTGTATAAACGGAGCTAAAAAACCTATTAAGTATCTCCGCCTTCTCTTGGTCTCCAGTCACCGATGCCCCGTTTTCAGAATAAAGGGGTCCAACCTGTTGTGACCCATTTTTTTTTGCATTGATATACCTAAAAAATTTCTTGGGATTTGTTTTGCTATCTTTAGCCACCTGTCTTTCATTTTGTATTTTGGCTGATTTGATTTCCTTTTTACAGATTTTGGTAAGTTTTTTGTAAGTATTGAAAGCCTCAGGTGACCCGTCAGATTTATATTTTTTAAATGCCCTCTTTTTCTCATTAATTGCCCTTTTAACTGTAGCTGTAAGCCACGAGGGGTGTAATCTAGCCCGTCTATACTTGTTACCTATTGGAATAAATTTAGAAGTATAAAAACCCAGGATAGATTTGAATTTCTCCCATTTAACATTAGTATCACCATGTGACAGTATCTGATCCCAGTCTATATCCTGTTTTGCAGCCCTGAATTTTTGGAAATTAGCCCTCTTAAAATTCAAAGTTTTCGATTTTCCCACCTGTTTCTTTTTTAAAGTTTAAGAGGAAAATAATTATATTATGATCGCTGTTCCCAAGGGGTTCCCGGATACTGACATTTTGGACAATCTCCGCATTGTTAGAAATCACAAGGTCCAACAATGCGTCACCTCTTGTGGGATCTTCTACAAGCTGCACCATAAAATTATCCTGAAGAATGTTCATAAAATGTCTCCCCTTCACAGATGAAGACGAGCCCTGACCCCAATTTATATTTGGAAAGTTAAAGTCTCCCATTATCACTACAGTCCCCTCCTGTGCAGCCCGCTCCATCTGTTTATATAGGTGACCCTCTATTTCCTCAGAGATGTTAGGGGGTCTATAAATTACACCAAAAATAATTTTCTCAAAGCTCTCTTGGCTTTGAATTTCAACCCACAAAGTTTCAGCCTCCTCACACTCTGAGACCACTGACTCATTCACAATCGCTTTTAAGTCTCTTCTGACATACAGACATACACCACCTCCCCTCCTATTTGCCCTGTGTTTCCGAAAGAGTGTAAAACCTTGAATATTAACACCCCAATCATGTGATGCATCAAGCCATGTCTCTGCTACACCAACAACATCTAACTGTTCCTCTAATATCAGAGCCTCAAGCTCGCCCATTTTGCCTGTGATACTTCTGGCATTTGTGAACATACAATTTAATTTTCCACAGTTATTTATCTGATTTAAAGTAATTATACTGGCACATATATCCTCACCACTGTTCTGCAACTTGTGGATCTCCTTATCCACTGCCTTAGGCCCCCATACACCGCCCACCACACCACCCACCAACATAACCTGCCCCCTCTCTGACCTGTCTACCCCTTCAGTGACTTCCTTTTCCTCCTCCCCCGGTCCTAGTTTAAATACTCCGCCACCCCTGCTAGGATCTTCTCCCCCAGCACAGCAGCCCCCCTTCCATTTAGGTGCAAGTTATCTGCGGAAAACAGGTTGCACCCCAGTGAAAAGTCAGCCCAATGCTCTAGAAACAAAAATCCCTCTGCTCTACACCAGGATCTGAGCCATGCATTTAACTCCCTGAGCTCCCGCTGTCTGCTCTGTGTAGCGCATGGCACAGGTAGAATTCTGGAGAATACTACCTTGGAGGTCCTTTCCTTAAGCTTTGAACCTAATTCTTTAAAATTATTCTTCAGGCTCCTCCACCTACCATCTATTCTGTCATTGGTACCAACATGGACCACGACAGCTGGGTCATCCCCAGCTCCTCCCAGTAATTTATCCACCCTTTCCACCACATGCCGAACCCTGGCACCAGGGAGACAGCAAACCATTCGGTTGAGGCGGTCTTGGCGACAAACTATTCTATTCGTCTTCCTTATTATAGAGTCCCCTACAACCACTAGCTGCCTTGGCTTACCTGCACTCCCATCCACCCTATTACTAGCTGGTCTGCTCCCCCGGCTGTAAGGGAGAGCAGGATCCGCTAGGGCTGCCATTTCTGACACTGACGTCCTTACATCATTGCACAATTTTGCAATTTTGCTTGGATGTTCAGAATCAGAGTTGGCCTTCCTTTTCTTTGACCCCTTCCTACCCCCTCTATTTACAGTAACCCAGCTACCCACCTGGCCCTGCTGGCTTTCCTCTCCCCCCTCCACTTCTACCCCGCTTATTGCTTGCTCAGTGAGCAGCATACTCCTCTCAAGATTGTCAATTGCTCGCAGCCGTGCAATATCTTCCTCCAGATCTCTAACACAAGCTTCTAGTAGAAAAATATGGGCACATCTGTCACAGCGGTATTCACCCTGGAACTCTTGCTCCAGCAGTGTATACATGCGGCAGAGTGTGCACTGGAGCATACCACCAATCTTGCTAGCCATATCCTAGTAACAAAACAGTGATAAGTATATAAATGAAGAGATATGTAGGTTACTTACAGTTCTGAGGACTTCTCTCTTTCAAACTCCGTTTTTTTCAACTCCACTTAAGTTCAGTAGCCACTTGAAATCACAAGCCAAAACTGAGCGAGCTCAAAAGTGAGTTGCTAGACCTTAATTTATCAGGTCCAATTTATCTGTCCAATGACTAACTGAAATAGAAATTTATGGAACTAACAATTGTACTAACCTACTAACTTACTGAACTACATATAAGAGTCTTTCATCTTTACTTATCTGCTGTAACAAAGAAGCGAAGAAGCAAAAGGTTTGTGTGCATTGTTGGGCTAATACTAATCCTAAAAATTAAACAATAAAAAACAAAAAATTAAATAAAAACAAAAAGGGAATAAATAGAGGAGAAGGGAAAAAGAGAAAGGAAAAGAAAAAGGAAAGGAAAGAAAAGAGAAGAAAAGAAAAGAAAGCGATAAGAAGAAAGATAAATAAATAAGGAAAGAAAGGGATTTTTTTGTGGTAATGGGACCCAAACACAAACTAGAAAAATCTAAGTTGCCCCCATTTTTTCTCCCCGAACCAACATGTTACGCTTGGATATGGAAGGAATAAAGAAAAATACACAGCAACAACAAGGCCAAATGTTTGAGTCAAGAACGCTGCAAGAAGACTCCAAAGAGGCCCTTAGTGATGAAAGTCTAGTAATGAATATGTCAACTGTAGCCCACTCCCTAAGGACTCAATCTGATTGGATGAGAGAGGAGGTTTTGGAAAGTATTTGTAAATAAACGCCAAACCGAATTCAGGTCCCTATCGCAAGAAATCAAAAAAGATATATCTCAGCTGGGGGATCGCACAGCTCATTTGGAAGAATCGGTCACAGAAATAACCAATACTTGTAATTCCTTGATGGGAACAGCTTCAGCTATGAAAGAGATTATACAGTATCAAGAAAAAAAAATTATGGAACTAGAGGACCGTTCACGACGAAACAATATAAGAATTCATGGCATCCCAGAGTCAGTCATGGAAGCTGATTAATTGAACTTTATTTGGGATTTCATGTCCTCCACCTTGACAGACGCCATTGATTCAGATCTTATGATAGATAGAGCCCAAGAGTAAAAAAAATCAGCTGCACCACACTCATCCCCTAGAGATGTAATTGTCAAGATACACTAGCAGTGCCGTCAAAAGGAAAAGCGTCCGGAAAGATTTAACGAACTGATGGTGTTTAACGACATCTCACCGGCGACCCTGAATAAAACAAGAGATTTCAAGGCAGTAACTATAATACAAGAAAAAAATTATTCGTTACTCATGGGGTTTCCCTCTACAGTTTATGTTTGTTAAGGATGATCAAAAGTACATTTGCCCTACAACTAGATTGGCGGAAGATCTACTGATAAAATGGGGATGGATGCAGGAATCCCAGCGCATACTAAGTAATGAGCTATACATCCCCAGAAACTAAAAAAGGATTGGTGTTCGCCTCAGAACCCCACTTTAAAGAAAGTAAACTAACAGGGTTGTAAGAAAGGGGCCTAATCTTTAACTTACAGGCATAAGAAAAACTATTGATACCCGTAACATTTTGAGTCAAGTGGGCATTATAATCATGATCGGGTACCATCCTTTTTCAGGCTGCCTCCATGCTCTGCTAGTCTCGATAAAATCAACTTACCTTCACCATCCTTCAAAGCGTAACTGGAGCTCGATGCAAGTCCGTAGAGTTTTTCTACAGATTTTTCTCTGCCTTGCTAGCTACACTTCTGCTGGCCAGGAGAACTACTGGCCAAAATGGTGAAAGTCATTTCTAATATTGATTGTATAATTAATTCTTCAGGGAGAGTATGTTTATTGTGTTCCTCTAACATGATTTTTTTATGTTTTTTTTTTTTGCTGGTTAAAATGTCTGCACAGTTCTATATACAGTAGATGATAAGAGATTGACAGTTAACACCTATGTTTATAAATAACAATGGTATATTTAGATATTAAGATTGGAAGTGTAACGAGAAACACAACTTTTAGAAAAAGAACAGCATAGATTCCAAGATACCGTATTTTCTGCCCTATAGGGCGCACCGGACTATAAGGCGCATTAGTCCGATGCGCCTTATATATGTAATAATTACATATATAAGGCGCATCGGACTATAAGGCGCGGGGTCCGGCGGCCGGGGGCGTGGCGGAGGTCCGGGGGCGTGGCGGAGACCCGACGTGACGCGGCGACGGGACGCGGCGACGAGACGCGACGCCGAGACGCGACGGGGAACGCGGTGAAGGTGAGCGGAGAAGGTGAGGGGGAGGTGGAGGAGGGCAGCGGACCATACTTACATAGGTCCCCGCTACCGGAGACAGCAGATCTCCCGCTTGAGATCTCCGGTAGCGGGGACCTATGTAAGTATGGTCCGCTGCCCTGTGCCCAGCGCCATACATAGGGCGCACCGGACTATAAGGCGCACTTTGGATTTCCACGGAAATCCAATGCTTTTAAGTGCGCCTTATAGTCCGGAAAATACGGTAATCTGAATCTATGAATCTACAGTATGCTGAACTCTATGCTAAAATAATTCACTTCAGATAAAGATAAAAAAGGCAGGTGTGTTGATTGCAATAAAAAAAATCCAATTGCAGAGGTGAACAATCCAATTGCAGGTGAAGTGTGAGCAAGACATGATGAGGCATGTCTTGATTCACTGTCTTATCTATAACCAAACATACACTATTGTAAATATCTATGCCCCAAATCAAGGACAAAAAAGATTTATTAAAGATATTCTTAGTAAAGTTACTACTTCTTATAACAGTAATATTATTGTCGGTGGAGATTTCAATGCAATTATTAATGTACGTTTGGACTCCACTTGCACTAGTTCTGGAGTGAACTTTTTTTGGTGAAACTATAAAAGAAGTAGATCTGTATGATATGTAGAGATATGAAAATAAAGAGAAAAGAGATTATACGTTCTTCTCCAACCCACATTCAAGTTACTCTAGGATTGATTTTTTCCTAGTTAGTAAATCCTTAATAGATTAGACAGTGAAGACCGACATTTTCCCAGTGACATTTTCAGATCATTCTCCTATACAAATTAGAATATCAGTAGAAGGAACGACAGTGCTGGGTATGACATGGAGGCGAAATTAAACGAGGACGGTTCAATAAGTACCCTTGTTTGACGACAGAGGGTGTTCCTGAGGGAAGTTGGTGTTATCATTGTGTGCTTACAGACTGATTGATTGGTTAGTTTAGCAGAGCGACCAGGATACCCGGCAGACATGGTGTTGAGATGTGGGGTCTTCTGGCCGTTAAAAAAACTAAAATTCATCAGGCACAGCACAAAATCCTGTTGTGTGCTGTCAGTGTAGGTTAGAAACGAGTCATAGCAATAGCATAGCATTGTTTTGTTAAAAAAACAAAAACACAAAAAAAAACTAAAAAATTGACAGTTTACACTTTAATTTGAAAATGTTGAACCCGAGGGCTAGGGGTAGAGGACAAGGGTGTGGGCGTGGGCATCCAACTACTGCAGGGGTCAGAGGCCGTGGTTGTGGGCGGGTTGAGACACCACCTGCTGATGAGGGAGCAGGGGGACACCGCAGAGCTACACTGCCTAGGTTCATGTCTCAATTTACTGGGACTTGTTGAGGCCAGAACAGTGCGAACAGTTAATGTCATGGATTGCGGACAATGCTTCTAGCCATTTGTCCACCAGTCAGTCTTCCACGCAGTCCACCCATGTCACCGAAATCAGCACTCCTCCAGCTCCTCAGCCTCCTTACCCCCAGTCTGCCCCCTCCCAGGAAAATTTGGCATTTTGAACCGGCATACTCTGAGGAACTGTTTTCTGGACCCTTCCCAGAGTCACAAACCACTTGTCCGGTTGCTGCTGAGCTCTTTTCCGAAGCCCAGGTTTTCCACCGGTCGCAGTCTGTGGGTGATGATGACATTGTTGACATAGTGGAAGAAGTGTGTAAAGAGGTGTCGGACGATGAGGAGACACGGTTGTCAGACAGTGGTGAAGTTGTTGTCAGGGCAGGAAGTCCGAGGGGGGAGCAGACTGAGGGATCGGAGGATGATGAGGTGACAGACCCAAGCTGGGTTGATAGGCCGGGTGAACACAGTGCTTCTGAGACGGAGGCGAGTCCTATAGCAGAACAGGTTGGAAGAGGCAGTGGTGGGGCCGGACGGAGAGGCAGGGCCAGAGCTGGTGCATCAGCGCCAAATGTTTCCCGTAGTCAAGCTCCCGTGGCGAGGGCTAGATTTTCAGAAGTCTGGAGGTTCTTTAAAGAAACACCGGATGACCGATGGACTGTGGTGTGCAACCTGTGCCAAACCAGGATCAGCAGGGGTTCCACCACTACTAGCTTAACTACCACCAGTATGCGCAGGCATATGAATGCTAAACACCCCACTCAATGGCACCAAGGCCCAAACACCTCCCGTGCGAAAACCCCATCTTCGCCTCCACGATCCTCCACAGCATCCACCAGCGTTCAGCTCTCCATACCCCAGACGCTGGAGCGCAAAAGGAAGTATAGTGCAACCCACCCACACACCCAAGCCCTCAACGTCCACATCTCCAAACTGCTTAGCCTGGATATGCTGCCCTATAGGCTGGTAGAGACCGAGGCCTTTCGAAACCTCATGGCGGCGGCCGCCCCTCGGTATTCTGTCCCCAGCCGCCACTACTTTTCCCGATGTGCCGTCCCAGCCCTGCACAAGCACGTGTCAGAGAACATCATCCGAACGCAGTTTCTGACAAGGTCCACCTGACCACGAACACGTGGACGAGTGCTGCCGGGCAGGGCCGCTATATATCGCTGACGGCACAATGGGTTAACTTGGTGGAGGCTGGGACCGAGTCTGACCCTGGGGCTGGTCATATACTGCCGACGCCGAGGATTGCGGGGCCTACCTCGGTCCAGGTCTCAAAGGCCTACTATGCCTCCTCCTCCTCCCACCCCTCCTCCTCCTCCAAATTACCATCCGTGGGCATGGCGCCATCAGTCGGTAGCTCTAGGCACAGCAGCAGTGCCATCGCTAAGCGACAGCAGGCGGTGCTCAAACTGCTGAGCCTAGGCGATAAAAGGCACACAGCCCAAGAGCTATTACAGGGTATCACGGCGCAGACTGATCTGTGGCTGGCACCGCTGAACCTAAAGCCAGTCATGGTTGTGTGTGAAAACGGCCGTAACCTGGTGGCCGCTCTGCAACTCGGCAGACTGACACATGTGCCATGCCTGGCCCATGTGTTAAATATCATAGTTCAGCGTTTCCTCAAGACATACCCCAATCTGTCTGATTTGCTCACGCATTTCAGGAAGTCCAGCACAGATGCTGGCACTCTCAGGGCAGCGCAGCGCCGCCTCCAACTGCCCGCTCACCGACTGTTGTGCGATGTGCCCACGAGGTGGAATTCAACATTAACCATGTTATCAAGAGTTTACCAGCAGCGCAGAGCGATTGTAAACTGCCAGATGTCAACTTCCACCAGAACTGGTAGTCAGGTCAGTCAGCTTCCTCAAGTCTACAATGAGGAGTGGACGTGGATGTCTGATATCTGTCAGGTGCTGAGTAACTTTGAGGAGTCAACACAGATGGTCAGTGGCGATGCCGCCATCATCAGCCTCACCATCCCGCTGCTTGGCCTGTTGAAAAACTCTCTGGTCAGCATGAAGTCGAAAGCTTTACGCTCGTCACAAGAGACGGGGGAAGAAGATTCCCTTGTTGATAGCCAAAGCACCCTTAGGTCTGTTTCTCAGCGCATATCGGAGGAGGTGGAGGAAGATGAGGAGGAAGAGGAGGAGAATGTTGGCGAGACAGAAGAGGGGACCATTGTTCAGTCCTTCACTGTTCAGCGTGTATGGGCAGAAGAAGAGGAGTTGGAGGAGGAGGAAATGGAGAGTCAGGCCAGTGAGGGGAGTGAATTCTTGCGCGTTGGGACTCTGGCGCATATGGCAGATTTCATGCTAGGCTGCCTATCCCGTGACCCTAGAATTTATTCCAGCACTGATTACTGGGTATTCACTCTACTGGACCCACAGTAGAAGCAAAATCTTTCCACTCTCATCCCTGGAGAGGAAAGGAGTGTGAGAATGCATGAATACCAGCAGGCCCTAGTGCACAAGCTGAATGATCTTTACAGAAAGATGGTGAGGGAGAACGTAGCTGACCATACCATCGTCCTAAATGATCACACAGCTCCCTACAACTACTGGGTTTCAAAGCTGGACATGTGGCACGAACTGGCGCTGTACGCCTTGGAGGTTCTTGCCTGCCCTGCCGCTAGCGTGTTGTCCGAGCGGGTTTTCAGTGCAGCTGGTGGCATCATCACCGATAAGCGTACACTCTTGTCGACTGACAGCGCTGAGAGGCTGACGCTTATCAAGATGAATAAAGCCTGGATTTTTCCGGATTTTCATTCTCCACCAGGTGAAAGAAGCTCAACCTGAATAATGTATGCACTCCTCCTCCTCATTGTCCTCCTTCTCCTCCTCTTTGTATACTAAAGCAGAGGAAACTGGCTATTTTTTGCCAGGGCCAACTGGCTCTAGCTATAGTACTCTATGTATTTAATTTTTCTGGAGGGCCACCTACCCGGTCCTCTGTTTTAAACAATTTTTGGGAGTGCCACATACAGGCACTCAATCTATTTAATTTTTCTGGAGGACCACCTACCTGCTCCTCTGGTTTGAAAACTTTTTTGGACTGCCACATACAGGCACTATCCAAATTAAATTGTCTCCATAGCAGCCTCCACATGTCGTCTTTTTATCTGCCTTCACATGTTGTCTCCATTGCTACCTCCACATGTCGTCGCCATAGCTGCCTCCAAAAGTCGTCCATATAGCTGCCTCCATACATGGTCTCCTTATCAAACGAACTGTGTCAGGCAGAATTTTGGGTTGTTTTCATGGCTTCCACATCAAACTTGTTAACTTTGTCGCCACCCTGCTGTGTAATCCACAAAATATACTGGCAAACTTTTATCATTTACTGATATTATTTCAGCGCTTCTTGCGCATCTGTTTACATTCCCCTCACCCGCCATATCCCAAACTTATAAGAACACTACTACACTTGATCTTATACAAAAGGTTCTTAGAAGTGCTGTTTGGGGAGTAGCCGAGAGACAGGGGCTTGGATAGGCGAAAGCTCGCCTGGCAGCGGAGCGCCAGCTCCATTCCAAGATCCAACTAACATAGTTTTAACTGCAACACCTTTAATCTACTACTAGTTCACTGCCTCCATACATCGTCCCCTTATCAAACGAGCTGTGTCAGGCAGAATTTTCAGGTGTTTCACCAGATACATAGTGGAACTCGGCCCATCTGTCGCCGCCATGCTGGAGACCTGAAATTGCAATCATAGCAGAGCAATATGAATGCCCCATACTGTCGCTCTTAATCATGGAAGTCGTCTCCATGGCTGCCTCCACATGTCGTCCCCTTATCAAAAGAGCTGTGTCAGGCTCATTTTTCGGGTGTTTCACCAGATACGTTATGGAACTTGGTCACTATGTCGCCACCATGCTGTGTTATCGACTAAATATACCGTCAACCTTTTGTTCACATAGGAAATCATTTCAGCGCTTCTTGCTCACCTCCTTTGGTTCCTCTCTGCCACCCATTGGTTTGAAGCCTGAGTCCATTTAGGGTATGTCGCCATGCCACTCTCTAGCCTGCCGCTGCTGCCGCTGCCTCTGCATGCCGTCCCCTATAGTGTCAGGGTCAATTATTGCATGTTTTAGATGCTATCTAGCCTCATTCGGTCACTCTGTCATGGCCATGCTGTTGCCCATAATTTTGGCATAATGGTACGATTAAGCAGCCTCAGAGGCATCCATGCATGCTGCCCCTGCTGTTTCCTGTCCATTTCCGTGGTGTTTCCATCCTTTTCTGAGGTTCCCAGGTGTTTGGCCAAGCTTCCCTGTGCAGAGCCTTGGTCCCCTTGAAAAATGCTCGAGTCTCCCATTGACTTCAATGGGGCTCGTTATTCGAGACGAGCACTCGAGCATCGGGAAAAGTTTGTCTCGAATAACGAGTACCCGAGCATTTTAGTGCTCGCTCATCTCTAGTTATAAGCTTCCTAACATCCAAAAAAGGGATCACAGTGATAATCGATAAAATGTCCAAATATTTACACAAATACAATAAATAAATAAATAATAAAATACACAACTTATATATATGACCTATTTACAATGGTACCTTTATATACAAAATATAAAATATAATTTTATAAATTTTATCGATTATCCTTTGTGTAAATTTTTGTCCCTGTATTTATTTATTTTTTTATTTAACCATTGTAAATAGGTCATATATATAAGTTGTGTATTTTATTATTTATTTATTGTATTTGTGTAAATATTTTGAAATTTTATCGATTATCACTGCGATCCATTAATTGGTCTGCCCGGTCTCCATAACCGGTGATCATACCGCGTCAAAACCACCTCTTTAAAAAGCCGCATGTATGTCAACAGATTTACTTATCCGCTCCGGGTCCGAAACGCGTTTTGCTTTTATTGTTTTATATACCAAATAAATCTTTTCACGTAAGGAGAGTGTCATCTTCACTTTTCAAGAAACTCCAGGAAAAGTGCATCTGTCTACTATTTTTGGTTGGTGTCCACACCGAAGAATACACTCCCTAGAGGCAGCGCTACGACGTATATTCTTCCATGCCTATATATGAGTTGTGCCATCAGCACAACTCAACAAGGTGAGCATAATAGCCCACATTCCTTATATCTGAATAATTGAAAAAAGGTAATCTGCACATTGAGCGCCCCTTGGCTCTCTCTCGTCCTTCTTCTCTCCTTTTTAACATCCAAAAAAAGGAAAGGATGGCAAGTTAAAGCAGACATGGGAAGTTGGTATGTATGGTAAAGTACATTAGTTATCAAGTTGTTTTTGTGATATGACTAGCTTTCCAAAATGCTGAAAATTTAGATTTTGTAAAACAATTTTTTTCAACATTTTTGCAAAATTTTCATTTTTTTCATAAATAAATACTAAACATATTGGGGCAGATTTATCAAGTGTCTGAAAGTAAGAATATTTCCAGTTGCCCATGGCAACCAATCACAGCTCAGCTTTCATTTTACCAGTGCTCATGAATATTTTAAAGGGGAGCTGTGATTGGTTGCCATGGGCGACTGGAAATATTCTGACTTTCAGACACTTGATAAATCTGCCCCATTGCCTAAATTTCTCAGCTAACATGAAGTGCATCGCGTCACAAAACAGTCTCAAAATAATCTGGATATGCTAAAGGGTCCCAAAGTTATTGTATGATAACAGTTGCAGTGTGCACAAAGTCTACAAACTACAGGAAAGATAAGATCTGTGTAGCAGTGGAAGGAGGCGTGTAGCCAGGGTCGGACTGGGGTGCCAAGGGCCCACCAGTGAAATTATTTCTGGGGGCCCACCAGCTGCTTCATGGATACGTGCGAGCTACCCCCTTGTATATTTTCATTGCGTTTCTGAACGTGCTGGAAATTCAAGGTGTGAATGCAGCCTGTGGCAATGTTCTCACATTGCGTTTTTTGTTGCATATTCAACGCTTTGGAAAGACGATCTGTTCATCTTCCATTTGAATGCATGTCTTTTTGCCATTCAGCAGACAAACTTTAAGTTTCTGCAACAAAAAAAACGTAATGTGTGAACGCAGCCTCAGGCTTTCTGCACACTACACTTTTACAGTTCTTGGTATGCAAACAATGGTCCCATGGGTATAATAATAGCCTGAACTGCAAACATGGTAAGGACCTGCTCTGTTATTTGCAGCTCAGGCATAATCACAGCCATGTGCAGGAGCCCATAGAAGTGAATGAGGACGTGTACAACAATCCTGCAGAAAACAAGCCTCACGCCATGGTCACACATACTGCTAGGCGCCCGTTCATAACACGATGCTAGCGCAGAGGGGGCGGTCCTCAGCCCGAACGCACATGCGTTTTACAGAGAAACGCATGCGATCGGCTTATCAATCGCATGCATTTCCCTGGAACAGCACATGCGATTGGGCCTAGGACCTCCCCCTGTGCGCTAGTGTCGCGTTATGAACGGACGCCTAGCAGTATGTGTGACCACGGCCTCAGGCCCCATGCACACTTTTTGTTTTTTGATGAGTTTTAACTGCATTGGAAACCGCAAAAGGGAAGGGCTTTGTCAGAACACATATGTCTTTATACGGAAACACTTTTGTTCTGGAATGAGCCCCTCCCTGTTTTATTTTTAATTAAAACAGATCAAGAACTGCAATGTGTGAATGGGGCCTGAGGCTTGTTATCTGCCCGTGGATAGGGCCTAACTTGTCTTCGTGGGAAAACCCCTTTAAGACATTTTTTTTTTATACCAAAGATTTTCATTTTTTATATAAAAACTGAATAAAAAGCTTTATGAATTTGGTGTCCTCGTGATCACACTTACCCAAGGAATTAAGGGGAAGTATGATTTGGGGCGCACAGTGAAAGCCGTACATACGTAGCCCACAAGAAAATGGCAGAAGTACGGTTTTTAGGCAATTTTACATCATTGGGAATTTTTTCCCGCTTTCCAGTACATGGCATAGAATATTAAATACCATCACTAGGAAGTACAATGTGTTATGCAGAAAACGAGCCTCATACAGCTCTGTACATGGAAATAACACAGTTATGGATTTATAAAGACGGGGAGGTAAAAATGGAAAATCAAAGATAAAATGGTCTGGCCTTTAACCCTTTAAGGGTTAATATGCCGTGCAATGCACTAGGATGCTGGAGAAAAATTCCAAATGTGGTAAAAATGACAAAAAAGTTGCATTATTTTTATTACAGGCTCGGTTTTACAACTTTCACACACCTCTTACTTTTTGAAACTTTGATGTACGGAGCTGGAGAAGCTGACGTTATCAGTGATATCAGTTTGTGAAGTGAAGAAGCTTTTCATCACTTTTTATTCAATTCTTTGTGTGCATTGAAATGGTGATGAATCTGCATTTTGGACACCATGACGGGTGGGGGGGTAATACTGAGGTCACACGTAACGCGGGGTATACTGGTAATACTGAGGCTGCGGTCACACGTAACGCGGGGTATACTGGTAACACTGAGGCTGCGGTCACACGTAACGTGGGGTATGCTGGTAATACTGAGGCTGCAGTCACAAGTAACACGGGGTATGCTGGTAATACTGAGGCTGTGGTCACACGTAACATGGGGTATGCTGGTAATACTGAGGCTGCGGTCACACATAATGCAAGGTATGATGGTAATACTGAGGCTGCGGTCACACGTAACGCAGGGTATGCTGGTAATACTGAGGCTGCGGTCACACGTAACACAGAGTATACTGGTAATACTGAGGCTGCAGTCACACATAACGCAAGGTATACTGGTAACACTGAGGCTGCGGTCACACATAACGCAAGGTATGCTGGTAATACTGAGGCTGCGGTCACATGTAATGCAGGGTATGCTGGTAATACTGAGGCTGCGGTCACACATAGTTTCATAGTTTATACGGTTGAAAAAAGACACTTGTCCATCAAGTTCAACCAAGGAAGGGAAGGGATTGGATGAGGAAGGGATTTAGGGGAAACAATTCTATATAACATAACCATCAATGTTATTTAGGTTTAAAAAGGCATCTGGACCCTTCTTGAAGCTCTCTGCTGTCCCTGCTGTGACCAGCGCCTGAGGCAGGCTATTCCACAGATTGACCGTTCTCATAGTAAAAAAGCCCTGTCGTCCCCGGTGATTAAACCTTGATTTCTCCAAACGGAGACAGTGCCCCCTCGTCTTTTGATTTGATTTAATCTGAATGCGACATTACGCAAGGTATGCTGGTAATACTGAGGCTGCAGTCACACATAACGCAAGGTATACTGGTAACACTGAGGCTGCGGTCACACATAACGCAAGGTATGCTGGTAATACTGAGGCTGCGGTCACATGTTACGCGGGGTATGCTGGTAATACTGAGGCTGCAGTCACACATAACGCAAGGTATACTGGTAACACTGAGGCTGCGGTCACACATAACGCAAGGTATGCTGGTAATACTGAGGCTGCGGTCACACGTAACGCGGGGTATGCTGGTAATACTGAGGCTGCAGTCACACATAATGCAAGGTATGCTGGTAATACTGAGGCTGCGGTCACACATAACGCAAGGTATGCTGGTAATACTGAGGCTGCGGTCACACGTAACACGGAGTATACTGGTAATACTGAGGCTGCAGTCACACATAACGCAAAGTATGCTGGTAATACTGAGGCTGCGGTCACATGTAACGCGGGGTATGCTGGTAATACTAAGCTGTGGTCACATGTAATGCAGGGTATGCTGGTAATAATGAGGCTGCGGTCACACATAATGCGGGGTATACTGGTAATACTGAGGCTGCGGTCACATGTAACATGGGGTATGCTGGTAATACTGAGGCTGTGGTCACACGTAACGCGGGGTATGCTGGTAATACTGAGGCTGCGGTCACACATAACGCAAGGTATGCTGGTAATACTGAGGCTGCGGTTACACGTAACGCGGGGTATGCTGGTAATACTGAGGCTGCGGTTACACGTAATGCAGGGCATGCTGGTATTACTGAGGCTGCAGTCACACGTAACGCAGGGTATGCTGGTAATACTAAGCTGTGGTCACATGTAATGCAGGGTATGCTGGTAATAATGAGGCTGCGGTCACACATAATGCGGGGTATACTGGTAATACTGAGGCTGCGGTCACATGTAACATGGGGTATGCTGGTAATACTGAGGCTGTGGTCACACGTAACGCGGGGTATGCTGGTAATACTGAGGCTGCGGTCACACATAACGCAAGGTATGCTGGTAATACTGAGGCTGCGGTTACACGTAACGCGGGGTATGCTGGTAATACTGAGGCTGCGGTTACACGTAATGCAGGGCATGCTGGTATTACTGAGGCTGCAGTCACACGTAACGCAGGGTATGCTGGTAATACTGAGGCTGCGGTCACATGTAACCCGGGGTATGCTGGTAATACTGAGGCTGCGGTTATGCTGGGGTTATGCGGGGTATGCTGGTAATACTGAGGCTGCGGTTACTTGTAACGCGGGGTATGCTGGTATTACTGAGGCTGCGGTCACACGTAACGCAGGGTATGCTGGTAATACTAAGGCTGCGGTCACACGTAACGCGGGGTATGCTGGTAATACTGAGGCTGCGGTCACACGTAACGCGGGGTATGCTGGTAATACTGAGGCTGCGGTCACACGTAACGCGGGGTATGCTGGTAATACTGAGGCTGTGGTCACATGTAATGCGGGGTATGCTGGTAATACTGAGGCTGCGGTCACACGTAACACATTGATTCCTTCAGCCCTTGCATTTGGACAGTACAAGACACTGGGTGCGGGTTATCCATCGCATGTGTTTGCATAGAAGCGCATCCCACCCCCGTGCACTTTGATTCCAATTCTAAACACAGTCAGCGCGTTACGTGTGACATCACTCCTTATTCTACAGCAATACTTAATACAGTCAATCAAAGTAATACAACTTTTAGCATCTCATTCAACTGCTGGGAGTTGTAGTTCTTGAGTCCACTGTTATTCTATATGTTGGTACACATTGCAGGTGTAATGAGGTGCACTGTGTGTGTGTAAATGTGATGCACTTTTATTTTGTACCTTTTTCTTGTGCTGGAAGCCATCATGGGGTGAGCAGTAGCTCCTCATCCATCCTGAGCTCCTGCACATGAGTGCTGCCTGTGCTGTGCCAGGGGGAGGACACTCCAGCATGACCAGGAGGAAGGGGGCCCACTGTGACAACTAGGGGGCCCACGTCCTCTGGTCTGTAATTAGTGACAGCTCACTGTCTGCTCCTCCAGTGAATCAGGGGCCATGTTCTCCTGCAGTGACGCAGGGGCTGAGGTGCTCAGTGCAGTGAGGAGGAAATCTCTTACTCACTGCCCCAGCGCTGCTGTCGGAAGAGCAGAGAACCTGTCTCTCCCTCCTGCAGGACGTCACAGTCCCCCCTGCTGCCCCCCTCCTCCAGCCTCAGCTGAATGTGTCTGCTCCCAGACACAGATAAGAGATAGTGACTTATGATAAGGCCCCACCAGGGTTTTGACCGGTATCCTGGCAGGCCAGTCCGAGCCTGCGTGTAGCCTCATCTCTAATATGTCTCATCTCTCTTATTCTATGTGGATACTAGTGAGTGTTCAGAAGCTAAATGAATGTGTAGATACACTCCGTGCCCTGATAATATAAGCACTCTAAAAGATAGTTCTGCATTCAGGAGACCCCTAAATGTCCAACCATGGGGCCTATGCTTAAACAAAAGGTATAATTATGTTCTAAACGGTCAATTACTTGGTAAAACTGGAGCTGAAAAGGACTTGGGCGTATTGGTAGATGGTAAACTTAATTTTAGTGACCAGAGCCAGGCGGCTGCTGCTAAAGCAAATAAAATTATGGGATGTATCAAGAGAGTTATAGATTCTCATGATAAAGACATAGTTTTGCCCTTATACAAATCCCTGGTCAGACCACACATGGAATATTGTGTACAGTTTTGGGCACCAGTGCATAATAAGGATATAGTAGAGCTGGAACGGGTGCAGAGGAGAGCAACCAGGATTATTAGGGGAATGGGGGATTAGAATACAATGACAGATTACAAAATTTGGGATTATTCAGTTTAGAAAAAAGACGACTGAGGGGAGACCTCATTACAATGTACAAATATCTGAATGGACAGTACAAGGATCTCTCCAAAGATCTTTTTATACCTAGGCCTGTGACCAGGACAAGGGGGCATCCTCTACGCCTAGAGGAGAGGCGATTCTACCATCAACATAGACAAAGGTTCTTTACTGTAAGAGCAGTGAGACTATGGAACTCTCTGCCGCAGGAGGTTGTTATGGCCGACTCTATGTACATGTTCAAGAGAGGCCTGGATGCCTTTCTGGAGAGAAAAAATATCACGGGTTATGGGGATAAAACATTTATTTAATTCTTAAAGGTTGGACTTGATGGACTTGCGTCCTTTTCCAGCCTTATCTACTATGATACTATGAATAATAATAATAATTCTTTATTTATATAGCACACACAATGCTGCACAGAGCTTGCCAAATCGGTCCTTTTCTATTCAGCTCCTCCATTTTTTGGATATGTGCAATCTCCGTCAGGGCCGGCTCCAGGAATCAGTGGGCCCCTGGCCGACAGAGCCTCAGTGGGCCCCTTAGCAGAAACTCATGTGGCGGCACACAATTTAATGAATAAATAGTCTGCTGGTCCAAGAATTAACCTCTTAGAGCTCTACACCGTACATGTGAACATTGTAACGAATCCTAAGAAAAAATGCCAAACACTGCAATACAGTAGTATCGCATTATATGGTAGGAGCGATCAGTCCATCTAGGGTTAATTTATCTACAATTGATATATAACTAAGTAAACAGTAAAAATCATAAAAACAGGCATCACTGCGTCTCAAAATGTCTGATCAAAATATAAAAATGGTTATTCCTGACGGTGAAGTCCATAATGGAAGATAGCGCCCAATAATCCAAAACGCCACCTTTACACCATTCTACATCACATAAATTTTTAATAAAAAGTGATCCAAAAGTCGCACCGTCCTCAAAATGGTAGCAGGGTATGCTGGTAATACTGAGGCTGCAGTCACACATAACGCAAGGTATGCTGGTAATACTGAGGCTGCGGTCACACATAACGCAAGGTATGCTGGTAATACTGAGGATGCGGTCACACGTAACGCAGGGTATGCTGGTAATACTGAGGCTGCAGTCACACATAACGCAAGGTATGCTGGTAATACTGAGGCTGCGGTCACACGTAACGCGGGGTATGCTGGTAATACTGAGGATGCGGTCACACGTAACACGGAGTATACTGGTAATACTGAGGCTGCAGTCACACATAACGCAAGGTATGCTGGTAATACTGAGGCTGCGGTCACATGTAATGCAGGGTATGCTGGTAATACTGAGGCTGCGGTCACACGTAATGCAGGGTATGCTGGTAATACTGAGGCTGCCGTCACACATAATGCGGGGTATACTGGTAATACTGAGGCTGCGGTCACATGTAACATGGGGTATGCTGGTAATACTGAGGCTGTGATCACACGTAACGCGGGGTATGCTGGTAATACTGAGGCTGCGGTCACACATAACGCAAGGTATGCTGGTAATACTGAGGCTGCGGTTACACGTAACGCGGGGTATGCTGGTAATACTGAGGCTGCGGTTACACGTAACGCGGGGTATGCTGTTAATACTGAGGCTGCAGTCACACATAACGCAAGGTATGCTGGTAATACTGAGGCTGCAGTCACACATAACGCAAGGTATGCTGGTAATACTGAGGCTGCAGTCACACATAACGCAAGGTATGCTGGTAATACTGAGGCTGCGGTCACACATAACGCAAGGTATGCTGGTAATACTGAGGCTGCGGTCACACGTAACACGGAGTATACTGGTAATACTGAGGCTGCAGTCACACATAACGCAAGGTATGCTGGTAATACTGAGGCTGCGGTCACACATAATGCAAGGTATGCTGGTAATACTGAGGCTGCGGTTACACGTAACGCGGGGTTTGCTGGTAATACTGAGGCTGCGGTTACACGTAACGCAGGGTATGCTGGTATTACTGAGGCTGCAGTCACACGTAATACCACGTAATACACGTAATACACGTAACACGTAATATGCTGGTAATACTGAGGCTGCGGTCACATGTAACGCGGGGTATGCTGGTAATACTGAGGCTGCGGTTACACGTAACGCGGGGTATGCTGGTAATACTGAGGCTGCGGTTACACGTAACGCAGGGTATGCTGGTATTACTGAGGCTGCGGTCACACGTAACGCAGGGTATGCTGGTAATACTGAGGCTGCGGTCACACGTAACGCGGGGTATGCTGGTAATACTGAGACTGCGGTCACACGTAACGCGGGGTATGCTGGTAATACTGAGGCTGCGGTCACACGTAACGCGGGGTATGCTGGTAATACTGAGGCTGTGGTCACATGTAATGCGGGGTATGCTGGTAATACTGAGGCTGCGGTCACACGTAACACATTGATTCCTTCAGCCCTTGCATTTGGACAGTACAAGACACTGGGTGCGGGTTATCCATCACATGCGTTTGCATAGAAGCCCATCTCGCCCCCGTGCACTTTGATTCCAATTCTAAACACAGTCAGCGCGTTACGTGTGACATCACTCCTTATTCTACAGCAATACTTAATACAGTCAATCAAAGTAATACAACTTTCAGCATCTCATTCAACTGCTGGGAGTTGTAGTTCTTGAGTCCACTGTTATTCTATATGTTGGTACACATTGCAGGTGTAATGAGGTGCACTGTGTGTGTGTAAATGTGATGCACTTTTATTTTGTACCTTTTTCTTGTGCTGGAAGCCATCATGGGGTGAGCAGCAGCTCCTCATCCATCCTGAGCTCCTGCACATGAGTGCTGCCTGTGCTGTGCCAGGGGGAGGACACTCCAGCATGACCAGGAGGAAGGGGGCCCACTGTGACAACTAGGGGGCCCACGTCCTCTGGTCTGTAATTAGTGACAGCTAATTCCTCCAGTGAATCAGGGGCCATGTTCTCCTGCAGTGACGCAGGGGCTGAGGTGCTCAGTGCAGGGAGGAGGAAATGTCTTACTCACTGCCCCAGCGCTGCTGTGGGAAGAGCAGAGAACCTTTCTCTCCCTCCTGCAGGATGTCATAGTCCCCCCTGCTGCCCCCCTCCTCTAGCCTCAGCTGAATGTGTCTGCTCCCTGACACAGATAAGAGATAGTGACTTATGATAAGGGCCCACTGGGGTTTTGACTGGTATCCCGGCAGGCCAGTCCGAGCCTGTCTACGCCAAAGGAGAGGCGATTCTACCATCAACATAGACAAAGATTCTTTACTGTAAGAGCAGTGAGACTATGGAACTCTCTGCCGCAGGAGGTTGTTATGGCGGACTCTATGTACGTGTTCAAGAGAGGCCTGGATGCCTTTCTGGAGAGAAAAAATATCACGGGTTATGGGGATAAAACATTTATTTAATTCTTAAAGGTTGGACTTGATGGACTTGCGTCCTTTTCCAGCCTTATATACTATGATACTATGAATAATAATAATAATTCTTTATTTATATAGCACACACAATGCTGCACAGAGCTTGCCAAATCGGTCCTTTTCTATTCAGCTCCTCCATTTTTTGGATATGTGCAATCTCCGTCAGGGCCGGCTCCAGGAATCAGTGGGCCCCTGGCCGACAGAGCCTCAGTGGGCCCCTTAGCAGAAACTCATGTGGCGGCACACAATTTAATGAATAAATAGTCTGCTGGTCCAAGAATTAACCTCTTAGAGCTCTACACCGTACATGTGAACATTGTAACGAATCCTAAGAAAAAATGCCAAACACTGCAATACAGTAGTATCGCATTATATGGTAGGAGCGATCAGTCCATCTAGGGTTAATTTATCTACAATTGATATATAACTAAGTAAACAGTAAAAATCATAAAAACAGGCATCACTGCGTCTCAAAATGTCTGATCAAAATATAAAAATGGTTATTCCTGACGGTGAAGTCCATAATGGAAGATAGCGCCCAATAATCCAAAACGCCACCTTTACACCATTCTACATCACATACATTTTTAATAAAAAGTGATCCAAAAGTCGCACCGTCCTCAAAATGGTAGCAACGAAAACGTCAGCTCATCTCACAAAAAATGACACCACACACAGCTCCTACACCAGTGACGCGTAGCCATTTTCAGTGAAACGCGGTCAACGGAGAGAGTAAAGTTTAATCCTCAGGTGCAGTAACCAGGAGGCTGAGAGATTGTCAGGCACTGAGCTATCCAGCACTTCCTCCTCCTCTTCCTCCCCCGGGCCGGCCCCTCCCCGTGTGAGCTGTGCCTCGTGTCTCCAGTCAGCACAGGTATCATCCCGGGGCTCAGCAGGAGAGCTGACCCGGCCATCAACTCCACAAACTCCTCTGCAGATCCTGATAGTTGTGCTGGGGGGGAAGGTGGCAGCACAGAAAGAGGCTACATCGCTGCTGCCTTCTGTGATGTCCCAGCAGCTGCCACTTCTACACTGAGCATATCCACAGCAGGGACCACTATCATCATACAGTGAGTAAGGTCCGTGACTGTATGACAGAAGACATTTATCAGGGCTTGTGTGTCAGTTTTACATACACCAACCCCAAGAGGGGATAAAAACTACTTGACCCTAAGAATATGCTCAAGGAAATTATTGGAAACTATTGGAAATATAAATGTTGTGATTGTCTTTATCCATAAAGACAATCACAACATTTATATTTCCAATAGTCGCCCGACTAGCGACCAAAAAAGCCTTTTATAATCCACCAAGGCCAGATAAGCGATAAAATATAACTTTTATTGACTCTTGCTTAAGAACAGTGCAAACTAGTGTATTAAAAGCGCAAGTTAGCAGTGTCCAAACTCATAGTGCTATATTCATAATCATGGATATAGGGGGATGCTATCCTTTAGAGGCGTAAGGTTAGAACCAACTGGGGGGTGGATCAGTTCCCCCCTATATTACAAGTGGACATGTTAGCAAAGAGCTTGCGGATAGAGTCTGTCCCTAATTGTCCCTGTTGGTACATGAGATATTTTTTGGACTCTATTAGTCACCAGTATGTCCTAGAGTCTTAATTCTGACATCCTCATTATATTTGAAGAGGTACACTGTCTACTGCTCATTAAAAATTATACAATTCAGCTATGCCCACCTGACATGTTTCGACGAACTGGCGTCATCAGGGGTAAAGGGCTGACTGTAGCGTGATAGGTACTTAACCCCTTAACGCTCTGCGCCGTAGCTTTACGGCGCAGAGGTATAAGGGATGTATGAAGAGGGCTCACGAGCTGAGTCCTCTTCATACAGAGGTGGGGGTTTTTGCATTTTGCACAAAACCCCCACCGCTAATAACTGCGGTCGGTGCTTGCACCGATCGCGGCTATTAACCCTCTCAACGCCGATGGCAAAGTCGCCGGCAGCGTTTAAAAGACGGCGGCGCGTGGGCGCCGCCATCTTTTTTCCGATTGCCGCGCCCCCGAACGTCATCGGGGGCCGGCGATCGGTTGCCATGGTAGCCTCGGGTCTTCTTTTGACACGAGGCTACATGGCTTATGCAGGTTCGTTACAATGAGCCAGTGGCTCATTGTAATGGATGACCTGTAAAAATGCCATATATTGCAATACTGTAGTATTGCAGTATATGGTAGGAGCGATCTGACCATCTAGGGTTAATGTACCCTAGATGGTCTAAAAAATAGTGAAAAAAAAAAGAAAAAAAAAGTTTAAAAAATAAAAAAAATTAATAAAATATTTAAAGTTCAAATCACCCCCCTTTCCCTAGAACGGATATAAAACATAATAAACAGTAAAAATCACAAACATATTAGGTATTGCCGCGTCCCAAAATGCCCAATCTATCGGTTACGGTTACGGGCAGCGGTGACCTCCGAGGCGGGAAATGGCGCCCAAATGTCCGAAATGCGACTTTTACACCTTTTTACATAACATAAAAAATGAAATAAAAAATGATCAAAATGTTGCACAGACCTCAAAATGGTAGCAATGAAAACGTCGCCTCATTTCGCAAAAAATGACCCCTCACACATCTCCGAGCGCCAAAGTATGAAAAAGTTATTAGCGTCAGAAGATGGCAAAAATTTTTTTTTCTTTTTTGTACACATTCGCTTAATTTTTGAAAATGTATTAAAACACAATAAAACATATATATAAATTTGGAATCACCGCCATTGCACCGAACCAAAGAATAAAGTAGGTGTGTTATTTGGAGCGAAGAGTGAAAGTCGTAAAAACTGAGCCCACAAGAACGTGACGCACATGCGGGTTTTTTTCAATTTTTCCACATTTGGAATTTTTTTTCAGCTTCGCAGTACATGGCATGTTAAAATAAATAACATCACGGGAAAGTAAAATTTGTTACGCACAAAATAAGCCCGCACACAGGTCTGTACACGTAAAAATGAAAAAGTTATGGATTTTTGAAGTTGGAGAGCAAGAAATGAGCCGAAAAACCCTGCGTCCTTAAGGGGTTAAGGAGCTTTTATAAACTTACCAGTTGGAGTCATCACCATGCGTCGCTCAATAGGGGTTTTAACATCCAATCGTAGAGTTTCCCCACATTTGGAATTTTTTCCAGCTTCCCAGTATAAGGCATTGATTAATAAATAACGTCACTAAGAAGTAAAGTTTGTTATGCAGAAAAAAAGCCCTCACACAGCTCTGTACATGGGAAAATGAAAATGTTACAGATTTTAGATGGTAGAGAGCAAAAACATTAACATAAAAATGCTGTGTCCTTACAGTTGCTCCGTGAATTAATATACAGCCCCACAAAGTTTTTACTTAAAGGAAACCTACCACTTCTGATGGTAGGTAGGAGATGTAAACACCGGGCACCAGCTCAGGGTGAGCTGGTGCCGGAGCTTACCTTAGCGAGTGTTTTAAACCGCTATATCGCGGTTTAAACACATTTTGATTTACCTCTCCGAGGTAGCTACGGAGTGCCGGAGGCGTCACGCGCGCATGGCCGCGCGCAGCGCCGAAGCTACCTCGGAGAGATAAATCAAAATGTGTTTAAACCGCGATATAGCGGTTTAAAACACTCGCTAAGGTAAGCTCCGGCACCAGCTCACCCTGAGCTGGTGCCCGGTGTTTACATCTCCTACCTACCATCAGAAGTGGTAGGTTTCCTTTAATTAAGAATATACAGCCCCCTGCCCCATAAATTAATTAAATTTTTGTGGGTGTGGGCACGCTCAAAAAAACGTTTCAGAAGTGAAAAAAATATCATTTTTAATTTTTGATGGAGCGTTAGCTCTTTTAAAATATGACAAACAGTAAATATACAATTACAACAAACAATGTAGACCTATCCACATACGGATATTATATTCACCTTAGTGCGAGTACAGAGACTTGGTTGGTCCTTTTATGTATGTGAAATGTCCTACTGACAGAAAATTAGTTCTTTTAAATGTAACAGACAATTAATATAAAATTATAACAAACAACGTAGCAATATCCACACACGGATGTTGTGTGTATCTTAGTGTTTTAATTGTAAGGTACAAGGACTTGGTTGGTCCTTTTATGTGTATGCAATACCCTTCTTTGTGGAACCATATACTGTGTACACTTATATAGAACCTATACAATATAATGTCCCAAATAAAATTTTTAGGCAGAAGGATGAGGATGCTGGGTTAATCCTTATTTGTTTGGTTCCTCTAATGGATATATGCTAAAAATAAAAAATGAAAAATTGCAAGCATAAAAATGAAAAATAAAAATAATAATAAAAGATAAAAGATAAAAATCTGTATCAAAAAATACAATGAGAAGATAAAATTTAGAGGGTAGATTAGTATCCAGGAGGTTTTATTGTTACACAAGGTGTAGGGCCCTACACCTGTGAGGACTCTTACAGATCGTTTTCAATAATGTTTGAAAATGTGGAAGTTTGAACACTCACAGTTAGTTGATCGCATATGGCTGTCTCTATAGTTCTGTTGCTGCTTTTATTGTGCAGGAATGATCAAACGCCAAATGGTATAGAAATTCTTTGTTGGCCGTTTTCCATGTGTGATGGCGTCTTCCACGTGTGACGGCGTCTGTGTATATCCTCCAGGAACGCTATCAAGAGGTGTAGATTCGCACGTTCCCTACTTCTCCACGTGGTCTCTCCCTTTCACAGCGCAGACCCCGCGATCACCATATGTCACGGATTACACTCATTGGCATGTAGAGTTGTGTCCGCCAATATTCTGGATAGTGGACCCCGGCTTATTGGTGTCCTGCAAGTGAATGTCTTCCTGCAGTTGTATGGAAGATGATGTTGGTAAGTCCAGTTTTATGGGAGTGTTCAGATTCTGTAAGATGCTTCTTCCTCAGTAGCTTTGTAGTTATGAAAAACTTAGCAGCTAACGGCGGTTAACGGCTTAACAGAAATCGATAAGTGCCACCATAACCTTGATATAACCATAAATTAATTAAATGCACCTTAAGTACCAAATTGTGGGCAGTAGAAAAGTACCTCATGCATGTAGGTCCAGGGCTCCATCCTGCGCTCCTCTTCACCTCTTCTAGGGCCGCAATCTTCAGCACAGCGTCTACTGTGCGGCAGCAGCAGGGACTCTGGCGGCGTGTCATCCGTGCCAGCACACTGGCTTTCAATTACATCGGCAACACAAGGATGCCAATGTAATTGAGTTTAATAATCGGGCCCCGGCACTTGCCCAGGTGAGCCGGGTGCTGACGCCGGCCATGATCTCCTTAAACCAACCTGACAGAGAGAGAAATCTCATGGATTTCCAAAGCCTAGGGATCACTGTACTGGCTGCAACCAAGAAGTGTCTGAAGAGGAAGTGGGAGGGTTTCCTGATAGCGTATTGAAGCAGAGAGAGCAAAACAACAGCTGGGTCATGTTCTAGTCTGGCTCCCAACAAATTACAGACAAGGTCAAGGACTCTATGCCAGAAACCTCAAATCGGATGGCATTACTACTAAATAAGAGTTATAGCAACCTTTGCTTTAGTGTAGCACCAGTAACAATCAGAATTTCCTGGGTCTTGCATGACTTTTGGTATATGTGACACATTTAGAAACACTGGATCCAAGAATTTACTGAATATGAGTTGTCCAACTCATACTCCCAACTCTGGACAAAGGATGGCAGTTCTGGGGAACAGGATACAATTACAGTGTCATAGATGGCAGACACTCAACCCCTTGGTATAGCAAAAGAGATGCACAGTTCCTCAAGTGAGGGGAGGACCAATATTTAAAGGGTGTATGGTAAAAGCCTTGGATTTGTCTGCAGTAACCTAAGGGTTAATGTAGACATGTTGTAAGCATGAGTAGTCTGTTTAATATAGTTGGCCTAGCTAGCATAGACACCTTTGTAAAGTCTGTACTGAACCTACTTATTATGGAGTAAGCGTAGGCTCCATATAATGCTGGCCAAGAGTTGGGATGATGTGCTGCATATCCTCTCGTGCTCCAGCGTCTGGGGTATAGAGAGTTGAAATGAGACATTGGTGGACGCTGTGGAGGATCGTGGAGGCAAAATGGACAGGAAACAGCATGGGCAGCATGCATGGATGCCTCTGAGGCTGCCTAATCTTGGGATGGAGCTGGCGGTCGACTGCCAGGCGAGATTTCGCCTGTCCAAGCCCCTGTCTCTCCGCTCCTCCCCACCCAAAATGGGCCTGGGGGCCAGAAGCGTTTACTTTGAAAAAATTATAATTTTCAAAACAGGCCGGGTCGAATATTTCACCTAGGAATAATGGAATAGCATAGTGGTTCTATTTTTAATTGTTTTTACGGAAATGGTTCCATGATTAAGAGCGACAGTATGGGGCATCCATATTGCGCTGCTATGATTGCAACTTCAGGTCTCCAGCATGGCGGCGACAGATGGGCCGAGTAACTGGTGAAACACCTGAAAATTCTGCCTGACACAGCTCGTTTGATAAGGGGACGATGTATGGAGGCAGTGAACTAGTAGTAGATTAAAGGTGCTGCAGTTAAAACTATGTTAGTTGGATCTTGAGATGTAGCTGGCGCTCCGCTGCCAGGCGAGCTTTCGCCAATCCAAGCCCCTGTCTCTAGGCTACTCCCCAAACAGCACTTCTAAGAACCTTTTGTATAAGATCAAGTGTAGTAGCGTTCTTATAAGTTTGGGATATGGCGGGTGAGGGGAATATAAACAGATGCGCAATAAGCGCTGAAATAATATCGGTAAATGATAAAAGTTTGCCAGTATATTTTGTGGATTACACAGCAGGGTGACGACAAAGTTAACAAGTTTGATGTGGAAGCCATGAAAACAACCCAAAATTCTGCCTGACACAGCTCGTTTAATAAGGGGACCATGTATGGAGACAGTGAACTAGTAGTAGATTAAAGGTGCTGCAGTTAAAACTATGTTAGTTGGATCTTGAGATGGAGCTGGCGCTCCGCTGCCAGGCGAGCTTTCGCCAATCCAAGCCCCTGTCTCTAGGCTACTTCCCAAACAGCACTTCTAAGAACCTTTTGTATAAGATCAAGTGTAGTAGCGTTCTTGTAAGTTTGGGATATGGCGGGTGAGGGGAATGTAAACAGATGCGCAAGAAGCGCTGAAATAATATCGGTAAATGATAAAAGTTTGCCAGTATATTTTGTGGATTGCACAGCAGGGTGGCGACAAAGTTAACAAGTTTGATGTGGAAGCCATGAAAACAACCCAAAATTCTGCCTGACACAGCTCGTTTGATAAGGGGACCATGTATGGAGGCAGTGAACTAGTAGTAGATTAAAGGTGCTGCAGTTAAAACTATGTTAGTTGGATCTTGAGATGGAGCTGGCGCTCCGCTGCCAGGCGAGCTTTCGCCAATCCAAGCCCCTGTCTCTAGGCTACTTCCCAAACAGCACTTCTAAGAACCTTTTGTATAAGATCAAGTGTAGTAGCGTTCTTATAAGTTTGGGATATGGCGGGTGAGGGGAATGTAAACAGATGCGCAAGAAGCGCTGAAATAATATCGGTAAATGATAAAAGTTTGCCAGTATATTTTGTGGATTACACAGCAGGGTGGCGACAGAGTTAACAAGTTTGATGTGGAAGCCATGAAAACAACCCAAAATTCTGCCTGACACAGTTCGTTTGATAAGGAGACCATGTATGGAGGCAGCTATATGGACGACTTTTGGAGGCAGCTATGGCGATGACGTGTGGAGGTAGCAATGGAGACAACGTGTGGAGCCAGCTTAAAACACAACATGTGGAGGCTGCTATGGAGACAATTTAATTTGGATAGTGCCTGTATGTGGCAGTCCAAAAAAGTTTTCAAACCAGAGGAGCAGGTAGGTGGTCCTCCAGAAAAATTAAATAAATTGAGTGCCTGTATGTGGCAGTCCAAAAAAGTTTTCAAACCAGAGGAGCAGGTAGGTGGTCCTCCAGAAAAATTAAATAAATTGAGTGCCTGTATGTGGCAGTCCAAAAAAGTTTTCAAACCAGAGGAGCAGGTAGGTGGTCCTCCAGAAAAATTAAATACATAGAGTACTATAGCTAGAGCCAGTTGGCCCTGGCAAAAAATAGCCAGTTTCCTATGCTTTAGTGTACAAAGAGGAGGAGAAGGAGGACAATGAGGAGGAGGAGTGCATACATTATTCAGGTTGAGCTTCTTTCACCTGGTGGAGAATGAAAATCCGGAGAAATCCAGGCTTTATTCATCTTGATAAGCGTCAGCCTGTCAGTCGACAGGCATGTACGCTTATCGGTGATGATGCCACCAGCTGCACTGAAAACCCGCTCGGACAACACGCTAGCGGCAGGGCAGGCAAGAACCTCCAAGGCGTACAGCGCCAGTTCGTGCCACATGTCCAGCTTTGAAACCCAGTAGTTGTAGGGAGCTGTGTGATCATTTAGGATGATGGTATGGTCAGCTACGTACTCCCTCACCATCTTTCTGTAAAGAACAGCCCTACTCTGCTGAGACTGGGGACAGGTGACAGTGTCTTGCTGGGGTGACATAAAACTGGCAAAGGCCTTGTAAAGCGTACCCCTGCCAGTGCTGGAAAAGCTGCCTGCTCGCCTACTCTCCCTCGCTACTTGTCCCGCAGAAATACGCCCTCTGCCGCTAGCGCTGTCAGAAGGGAAATACCGTTTCAGCTTGTGCACCAGGGCCTGCTGGTATTCATGCATTCTCACACTCCTTTCCTCTCCAGGGATGAGAGTGGAAAGATTTTGCTTGTACCGTGGGTCCAGGAGAGTGAATACCCAGTAATCGGTGCTGGAATAAATTCTTTGAACGCGAGGGTCACGGGATAGGCAGCCTAGCATGAAATCTGCCATATGCGCAAGAATTCACTCCCCTCACTGGCCTGACTGCCCATTTCCTCCTCCTCCAACTCCTCCAACTCCTCTTCTTCTGCCCATACACGCTGAACAGTGAAGGACTGAACAATGGTCCCCTCTTCTGTCTCGCCAACATTCTCCTCCTCTTCCTCCTCATCCTCATCCACCTCCTCCGATATGCGCTGAGAAACAGACCTAAGGGTGCTTTGGCTATCAACAAGGGAATCTTCTTCCCCCGTCTCTTGTGACGAGCGCAAAGCTTCCGACTTCATGCTGACCAGAGAGTTTTTCAACAGGCCAAGCAGCGGGATGGTGAGGCTGATGATGGCGGCATCGCCACTGACCATCTGTGTTGACTCCTCAAAGTTACTCAGCACCTGACAGATATCAGACATCCACGTCCACTCCTTATTGTAGACTTGAGGAAGCTGACTGACCTGACTACCAGTTCTGGTGGAAGTTGACATCTTGCAGTCTACAATCGCTCTGTGCTGCTGGTAAACTCTGGATAACATGGTTAATGTTGAATTCCACCTCATGGGCACGTCGCACAACAGTCGGTGAGCGGGCAGTTGGAGGCGGCGCTGCCCTGAGAGTGGCAGCATCTGTGCTGGACTTCCTGAAATGCGCACAGATGCGGCGCACCTTCGTGAGCAAATCAAACAGATTGGGGTATGTCTTGAGGAAACGCTGAACTATGAGATTTAACACATGGGCCAGGCATGGCACATGTGTCAGTCTGCCGAGTTGCAGAGCCGCCACCAGGTTACGGCCGTTGTCACACACAACCATGCCTGGCTTCAGGTTCAGCGGTGCCAGCCACAGATCAGTCTGCGCCGTGATGCCCTGTAATAGCTCTTGGGCGGTGTGCCTTTTATCGCCTAGGCTCAGCAGTTTGAGCACCGCCTGCTGTCGCTTAGCTGCTGCTGTGCCTAGAGCTACCGACTGATGGCGCCATGCCCACGGATGGTAATTCGGAGGAGGAGGTGGAGGAGGGGTGGGAGGAGGAGGAGGCATAGTAGGCCTTTGAGACCTGGACCGAGGTAGGCCCCGCAATCCTCAGCGTCGGCAGTATATGACCAGCCCCAGGGTCAGACTCGGTCCCAGCCTCCACCAAGTTAACCCAATGTGCCGTCAGCGATATATAGTGGCCCTGCCCAGCAGCACTCGTCCACGTGTCCGTGGTCAGGTGGACCTTGTCAGAAACGGCGTTGGTCAGGGCACGGATGATGTTCTCTGACACGTGCTTGTGCAGGGCTGGGACAGCACATCGGGAAAAGTAGTGGCGGCTGGGAACCGAATACCGAGGGGCGGCCGCCGCCATGAGGTTTCGAAAGGCCTCGGTCTCTACCAGCCTATAGGGCAGCATCTCCAGGCTAAGCAACTTGGAGATGTGGACGTTGAGGGCTTGGGTGTGTGGGTGGGTTGCGCTATACTTCCTTTTGCGCTCCAGCATCTGGGGTATGGAGAGCTGAACGCTGGTGGATGCTGTGGAGGATCGTGGAGGCGAAGATGGGGTTTTCGCACGGGAGGTGTTTGGGCCGTGGTCCTGGGCAGGGGGCTGACTAGCAGATGACACAGGGGAAGGAGCAGTGGTGTACCCGGCCGGAGGTGAACGGGCTTGGTGCCATTGAGTGGGGTGTTTAGCATTCATATGCCTGCGCATACTGGTGGTAGTTAAGCTAGTAGTGGTGGAACCCCTGCTGATCCTGGTTTGGCAAAGGTTGCACACCACAGTCCGTCGGTCATCCGGTGTTTCTTTAAAGAACCTCCAGACTTCTGAAAATCTAGCCCTCGCCACGGGAGCTTGACTACGGGCAACATTTGGCGCTGATGCACCAGCTCTGGCCCTGCCTCTCCGTCTGGCCCCACCACTGCCTCTTCCAACCTGTTCTGCTATAGGACTCACCTCCGTCTCAGAAGCACTGTGTTCACTCGGCCTATCAACCCAGCTTGGGTCTGTCACCTCATCATCCTCTGATCCCTCAGTCTGCTCTCCCCTCGGACTTCCTGCCCTGACAACAACTTCACCACTGTCTGACAACCGTGTCTCCTCATCGTCCGACACCTCTTTACACACTTCTTCCACTACGTCAATAATGTCATCATCACCCACAGACTGCGACCGGTGGAAAACCTGGGCATCGGAAAATTGCTCAGCAGCAACCGGACAAGTGGTTTGTGACTGTGGAAAGGGTCCAGAAAACAGTTCCTCAGAGTATGCCGGTTCAAATGCCAAATTTTGCTGGGAGGGGGCAGACTGGGGGGAAGGAGGCTGAGGTGGAGGAGCTGGAGGAGTGCTGATTTCGGTGACATGGGTGGACTGCGTGGAAGACTGACTGGTGGACAAATGGCTAGAAGCATTGTCCGCAATCCACGACATCACCTCTTCGCACTGTTCTGGCCTCAGCAGTGCTCTACCACGAGTCCAAGTAACTTGAGACATGATGAACCTAGGGAGTGTAGCTCTGCGTCGTTCCCCTGCTCCCTCATCAGCAGGTGGTGTCTCACCCCGCCCAGGACCACGGCCTCTGACCCCTGCAGTAGTTGGACGCCCACGTCCACGCCCTCGTCCTCTACCCCTAGCCCTCGGGTTAAACATTTTCCAAATTAAAGTGTAAACTTTAAAAAAAAATTTTTTGTGTGTTTTTTTTTTTTTTTTTTTTAACAAAACGATGCTATCCTATTGCTATGGCTAGTTTCTAACCTACACTGACAGCACACAACTGGATTTTGTGCTGTGCCTGATGACTTTGAGCTATAAAAAGAAATAAAGGTAAAAAAAAATAAATCAGCAGACTCTGCCTAATTCTAATCAAACCCCTAATAAATTGTCCCACTTCGGTGTTTAAGGTGGATATGCGTGTCACTAAGAGCTAAACACAACGGTAGCAAGTCTCCCTGCAAATTCCTCACAATATGGTACTAGCTGCACTACTAATGCCAGCAAGCCCAGCCACAAGCAAACAAAAGAAAGGAAAATATAACGCTATTGTAGGCCTAAGTAAGCCGTTGGGGTTCTCCTATGGCTATTTTCTAGCCTACAGTGAAAGCACACTGCTTTGCAATATGACTTTGAGCTATAAAAAGAAATAGAGGTAAAAAAAAATAAATCAGCAGACTCTGCCTAATTCTAATCAAACCCCTAATAAATTGTCCCACTTCGGTGTTTGACGTGGATATGCGTGTCACTAAGAGCTAAACACAACGGTCGCAAGTCTCCCTGCAAATTACTCACAATATGGTACTAGCTGCACTACTAATGCCAGCAAGCCCAGCCACAAGCAAACAAAAGAAAGGAAAATATAACGCTATTGTAGGCCTAAGTAAACCGTGTGGGTTCTCCTATGGCTATTTTCTAGCCTACAGTGAAAGCACACTGCTTTGCAATATGACTTTGAGCTATAAAAAGAAATAGAGGTAAAAAAAAATAAATCAGCAGACTCTGCCTAATTCTAATCAAACCCCTAATAAATTGTCCCACTTCGGTGTTTAAGGTGGATATGTGTGTCACTAAGAGCTAAACACAACGGTAGCAAGTCTCCCTGCAAATTCCTCACAATATGGTACTAGCTGCACTACTAATGCCAGCAAGCCCAGCCACAAGCAAACAAAAAAAAGTAAAATAAAACGTTATTGTAGCCCTAAGAAGGGCTGTTGGGTTCTTGTAGAATCACTCCTGCCTAACACTATTCTAATAGAACAGCCTAACGCTTTCCCTGACCAGCAGCAGCTCTCTCCCTAGCGGCATCCAGACAGAGAATGATCCGAGCAGCGCGGGCAGGGGCTAGTCTATTCGAGGGTCACCTGATCTGGCCAGCCAACCACTGCTATCGACGTGTAAGGGTACCACGTCATGCTGGGTGGAGTGCAGAGTCTCCTGGCTTGTGATTGGCTCTGTTTCTGGCCACCAAAAAGCAAAACGGCGGGAGATGCCATTTTCTCGAGCTGGCGAAATACTCGTCCGAGCAACGAGCAGTTTCGAGTACGCTAATGCTCGAACGAGCATCAAGCTCGGACGAGTATGTTCGCTCATCTCTAACGGGGATCTATTATTGTATTAGGCAGTACTAAAGCTGAATTTAAGTTGTTTGCTTGATGAGTGTGAATAAAACACTTAATGTAGACTATAAGCTGGGTGTGTCCCTGCTACCGGCACTGCTTCCTAGTGTCTGCCAGAGCAATTCCCCACAGGGGTTATAGAATTGTCGAAGTTGTTGCTGTTCCCAAGGACATTTCTGCGTGCATATATAAATGTCGCAAAACACTGCATCAATAGAATAGTGAATAGTAGAGGGGGAGGTGACGTCTCTAAAAGTCAAGCAATTCCTCTTTTTATGAAACATTTTGATTGTCTATACTCATGTTAGATGGTTATTCTTTTTCAGATTGGCAAATAAACAGGACCGTGCATCTGCACTTCTGCCTAGTGAGATTATTGAGTTGCTTTCATTAGAAAAACTGGTGAATGAAAACAAGACCCTTTGCAGAATAGTAAGTTGTACCCTATTAAATGCATGTACAGAATAAGTTGTGCCTTAAACAATAGAGTTAGAAGAAATGGACAGGGGAATACATGATTGTTAATCTACAATTTAAGATCTGCACAGGATGAAAAACCTTAATATGCAGTCACTTAAAATACTAGAGATGTTAGTCTTATCTTAAGGACTTTTTTTTTTCCAAAGTGATGGAAACGCTGGCTTGACTCTTTCCTTCAGAAGCTAACTCATGTCTACTCATTTTCATAGCAATGTCTGTAATTAAGGTACAGTACCTTAGTGGCAGATAATTTTAGGTGATATGGGGAATACTTTTAACCCTTAAGCCTTAGGTATCACTGGTGTGAGGGGTAAAAATCTGTTAATAGGTCTTTTAATAATAGCGAAGAACACTGAAAGTAAAAAATGGTTATCTGAAGTTAGCCTTGATTTGTCATATAACCTTATGTATAAAAGTTATTTAGAAAGCTTTAACCCCTTAACGCTCTGCGCCGTTACGGGCTGAGTCCTCTTCATACAGAGGTGGGGGTTTTTGCATTTTGCACAAAACCCCCACCGCTAATAACCGCGATCGGTGCAAGCTATTAACCCTCTAAACGCCGCCCGCAAAGTCGCGGGCGGCGTTTAAAAGACGGCGGCGCGCGGGCGCCGCCATCTTTTTTTTAATCGCCACGCCCCCGAACGTCATCGGGGGGCGGCGATCGGTTACCATGGTAGCCTCGGGTCTTCTCTTGACACGAGGCTACATGGTTTATGCAGGTTCGTTACAATGAGCCAGTGGCTCATTGTAATGTAAGACCTGCAAAAACGCCATATATTGCAATACTGTAGTATTGCAGTATATGGTAGGAGCGATCTGATCATCTAGGGTTATTGTACCCTAGATGGTCTAAAAAATAGTGAAAAAAAAAAGAAAAAAAAAAGTTTAAAAAATAAAAAAAATTAATAAAATATTAAAAGTTCAAATCACCCCCCTTTCCCTAGAACGGATATAAAACATAACAAACAGTAAAAATCACAGACATATTAGGTATCGCCGCGTCCCAAAATGCCCGATCTATCAAAATATAAAAACGGTTACGGCCGGTGGTGACCTCCGAGGCGGGAAATGGCGCCCAAATGTCCGAAATACGACTTTTACACCTTTTTACATAACATAAAAAATGAAATAAAAAATGATCAAAATGTCGCACAGACCTCAAAATGGTAGCAATGAAAACGTTGCCTCATTTCGCAAAAAATGACCCCTCACACATTTCCGTGCGCCAAAGTATGAAAAAGTTATTAGCGTCAGAAGATGGCAAAAAATTTTTTTTCTTTTTTGTACACATTCGTTTAATTTTTGAAAATGTAGTAAAACACAATAAAACCTATATAAATTTGGTATCACCGCGATCGCACCGAACCAAAGAATAAAGTAGGCGTGTTATTTGGAGCGAAGAGTGAAAGTCGTAAAAACTGAGCCCACATGAACGCGGTTTTTTTTCAATTTTTCCACATTTGGAATTTTTTTTCAGCTTCGCAGTACACGGCATGTTAAAATAAATAACATTACGGGAAAGTAAAATTTGTTACGCACAAAATAAGCCCTCACACAGGTCTGTACACGTAAAAATGAAAAAGTTATGGATTTTTGAAGTTGGAGAGCGAGAAATGAGCCGGAAAACCCTCCGTCCTTAAGGGGTTAAATACACAAGCTCATATCTATAGGTATACATAAAAGTACATAAATACATACACACAAAGCTAGATCAGGGAAACATTTAAAAATAAGTGCACATATATACACACATCTACCGCTCATTTGCATACAGTCCTTCATCCTGGTGGTAGATCCCCTTTAATCAGATTTCATCTTTCTAATAAAGTTGGATATACTAAAATATATTTAGAAAACATATTATTCCATGTTATGAATCTAAAAGACGTCTAACAATATTTGTCCATGTCTTAATTATTTAGGAACCATGTTCAGCAGGCGCAGTCTATCATTCTAATCATGACTGGGCGATCGTGAAAGGTCTCCGTTGGGTCTTGCGATCAGTGGCCATCAACTATTTGACACTCAGTGCTCGGATATTGCAAGACAGTACAGAGCTTAAAGAAAATATTAATAACAAAACATCTGTGAGGCCACCAAATCACAGGTAACATAATGAAATAATTTAATATGCCAAACAATCCTGTATAAATAATCATATTGTGACTTCTGGATATTTCTTCTATGTCTTGTAGTCAATTGAAGGAAATCTCTCATCAAAATCAAACGTGATTAACCAGGGAATAAAGCCAGGCACAGGGAGTAATAGTAATTTTCTTATAATTTCCATATTTACCCATTGCTTCCTTTCTTTTAAAATCGGCTTTAAAAATGATGCAAATGACCCATATGGGTTACTTTCTTTGCCCCGCCCCCCCTGTTGGAAGGAAGGAAGCCATGGATAACAAATATAAGAAGTTTATGTTAGTCACCTGTATCTATGGATAAGTGTCTCTGGTTTATCGTGCTTGGTTTTGATTGTAGATTTCCTTTAAATAAATTCAACATTTAACCTGTTAGTGCTCCACACTGCGTTGTGAAGTCCAGCTATTAGCGCTTTACGCTACAGAGCCATTGCCAATTCACCTCTGCAATGCAGCTGAGCATCGGGAATGAAGGTTCTCAGCAGTAATTGTGGGAGCCAAGACCCCAGGGCTGTCCATAATAAATGCCTGTAAGGTCCTGTTACAATAAAAGTGGAAAAAAAAAGGTTTTTAATAAAAAATAAATTAATAAATAATACATTTTATTTAATAAAATAATCAAAAAGTCCCAAATGCCCCATTACACTTAGGCCCCTTTCACACTGGCGTTTTTCATGCGCGTTTTCTGCGTGTGCTTTTGACGCGCAGAACTTGCATTGCACTCTGACCCATTGTAACCAATGGGTCTTTTCAGACTTGCATTTTTTTTTTCCCGCACACACGCACGTTTTTTTTAACGAGCGTTTAAATCTCGATGTGCTCTACTTTTGCAAGTCACGTGCGTGAAAAACGCACCATACAAGTCTATGGAGATGCATCAAAAACGCATTGCAATGTGTTTTTCACGCATCAATTGCCATAGAAAAGATAGACCTCAGTCCTGAGTCCATTTCACCCGCATTTTCTGCGCGTGAAAAACGCATTGAAATTGCATTGAAAATGCGTGTGAAAAACTGAGACACTGAACAAACTCTGACTGAAAACTGATTGCACTCTGATGCAAAATGTGCGTTTTTCACTGACCAAACCCTGATCGCACCCTGATCAAACTCTGAAGTGATCTGCAACACAAGTGTGGAAGGGGCCTTACATATACAATAAAAAAGCGAAATTCACCATACTAACCCCACATATGTAGTATTGCCATACCCATAATAACCCATATAATAAAACAAAATCATTATTATACATTTGCACGCACTGTGAGGCGGAGACTCTTGGAGCAAGGCCTGGTGTCAAGGAGGGCAGCATAGAAGCCACTTCTCTCCAGAAAAAACGGGTTGACAAACAAAAAACCAATTGTGACACAATGCAAACATTGTGTCAGTACCTGTCCAGCAACCGCGTAACCATAACCAGGCTTGGCGCTAGCTGTCAGACTAGGTAAGTGGTGGCGAACTCAGCCGCCATCTTATTTACAGGGTCCTAGGTGAAAAAGACGGAGCTTGGAGCTTGGTAAATATCTGCTGTTTGCGGGAGGAGGACATAGGATTGATTAGTAAAGAGAGAGTTGACATTTCATGCAGTTAGCGAGTGTGATAGGCTTGCCTAAAGAGATGGTTTTTAAGAGCACGTTTGAAGCTTTGGAGGGTGGGTATTAGTCTGAGAGTCTGGGGAAGGGCATTCCAGAGAATTAAAGCAACTCGGGAGAAGTCCTGGAGACGTGCATGAGGTTCGAATTCAGGTAGAGATTAATCTAATGTCACTGGCAGATCGAAGAGCATGGGAAGGGTGATAGACTGAGATGAGAGAAGAGAGATAGGGAGGTGCAGCATTATTCAGAGCTTTGTGGATGAGGGTTATTATTTTAAAGTGAATACGGAAGGAGACAGGCAGCCAGTGCAGCCAAACTGGAGGCATCCGTGTAGCGTTTGGCCTGAAAGACGATCCTGGCAGCTGAATTAAGAATAGATTGAAGAGGAGAGAGTTTAGCGAGTGGAAGACCGATTAGTAGGAAGTTATAGTAGTCTAGTGAATAAGTGCAACAAGTAGCATTTTAGATTTTTCAAATGTCAGAAATGTCCGGATTCTGGAGATGTTTCTGAGATGCATCCGGCAAGAGCGAGTAAGAGATTGAATATATGGTGTAAAGGAGAGGTCAGAGTCCAGCACAACCCCAAGACAGTGGGCCTGCTGCATTGGTGCTATAGTGATCCCACAGACCGAGGTTCTAAAGCAGATAGACTGCCCTGATAACGGCGAACCCACTATCAGGAACCTAACTGACGGTCCCTGAGCGACCCTATAATAGACAGGGGAAACTTACTGCTGAATGGTGGAGCGGACAGGAAACGGAAATACAGGTATATACCAGTGTTCACACTGGCGCAAAGAAACCAACACATGACTGAACAGGTAACCGGAATACAAGAATAGACCAGTGTTCACACTGGTGCACAGAATACAAACACAGGACTGAGACAGGGACAAAACAACAGATATAGACAGCTCTTCAGGCAGACAATCACAGGTCAGATCCAGATACAGGTACAGGCAGGATATACACAGGTCAGGTCAAGATCAAACAGGTTATATACAGGTCAGGTACAGATACAGGCAGACAAACGGGAACAGGAAAAACTGAACTAGAAACACAGTGAAGACAAGACTCAAAATAACCAGCAAGGTATGATGGGAATGGGCAGGTATTAAAGGCCGATCCCAGACACGCCCCGAGTACACTGGCGAGCTGTCCATTAGGCTAGCAACCCTTGCTGGGCAGGACTAAAATGCAAGGAGCAGGGTGTGGCTTAGTTAATTCAAACACAAGCAGTAGGCCACAGTTCACACACAAATAAACGCCACTATTCCGCCAACTACGGATAGTGCGACATAGGCACGGACATTACACATTGATTGTGCAACAATGGACTGCTATCAGTCAGGATTTGGTCCAAAAGTTGTTGAGAGCATGCCAGGGAGAATGGCAGAGGTGCTGAAGAAGAAGAGTCAACACTGAAAATATTGACTTGCTGCATTAACTCATTCTAACTGTCAATAAAAGCTTTTGTTACTCATACTATGATTGCACTTGAATTTCTGTATGTGATAAAAACATCTGACAAACACACACAAAAACCAGAGGGCTACAGATCATGTGAAAATATAATATTTGTGTCATTCTCAAAACTTTTGGCCATGGCTGTGTCCAGTGGGACTTCGAGCTATACAGAGATTCCTGGGCTTTGCCAAACACTACCGACAGTTTATTCCACATTTCTCTCCCATTCTCTCCCATTGTGGTGGTGACCAAGAAGAAGACCAATCCAAAGCTCTGGCTTCCAGCGGCTGAAGAAGCTTTCAGTAAGCTGAAGTCTGCTTTTTCATCTGCTCCCCTTCTCACCCAGCCTGATACCGAGAAACCGTTCCTGCTAGAGGTTGATGCCTTCATTGGTGCAGGAGCCGTTCTCACCCAGAAGGGGCCCAATGGCCGAACTCTCACAGTGGATTTTTCTGCAAGACCCTTTCAGCCAAATAAAGGAACTACTCTATTGGTGACCAGGAGCTTCTGGCTATTAAACTTGCTTTGTAAGAATGGCATTATCTTCTGGAGGATGCCTGCCATCCAGTCAATCTCTATACTGATAACAAAAACCTCCTGTTCCTCCAGACTGCCCAGCATCTCAATCCTAGTTGGGCTCATTGGTCTCTCTTCTTCTCCCGTTTTAACATTCTGATACATTTCCCTCCTGCAGAGAAGAATGTTTAGGCTGATGCTCTCTCTTGTGCCTTGGATGCTGTTGGGGAAGATGCTAGATATATCGTTCCTCCTGAACAGATGGTTTGTGCTGCTCCAGTGGACCTTTGGCAACTTCCTCCTGGCAAGATGCATGACCGACCTGCCCTTCAGAAAAGAATACTGGCTTGAGGACATTGCTCTTGTGTGGCTGGGTACCCTGGGGTACAAAGCTCTATCGTCCTCATTTCCCGGTTCTACTGGTGGCCAGATCTGGACAAGGATGTATGGGATTTTGTGGGCTCCTGCATTTTCTGCCCTCGAGACAATCCATCTCATCTTAAACCTGCTGGTCTTCTTCTGCCATTACTGATATACAGCTGCCCGTGGACTCACGTGGCAATAGACATTATCACTGATCTTCCTCGGGTAATACTGACATCTGGGTGGTAACCGACTGATTCTCCAAGATGCCACTTTGTTTCCCTGCCAGGTCTGCCATCGGCTCCTCGCCTTGCCAGACTGTTCTTCCTGCACATCTTCCGGATTCATGGACTTCCCTTGCACATTGTCTCGGACCGTGGGGGTCCAGTTTGTTTCCCGTTTCTGCCAATCTCTGTACAGCCAACTACAAGTGAAGCTGAACTTCTCATCTTCGTACCATCCGCAGTCCAATGGACAAGGTGATAGGGTTAATCAGACCCTGGGCTGCTATCTGCCATTTTGTCTCCGCCTGACAGGACGACTGGTTCACCCTGCTGCCATGGGCGGAATTCTTTTACAACTCCCTGGACTCTGGATCTACCGGATCCGCTCTATTTTATATTGTGTATGGACTTTATCCTTGTCCTCCTCTCCCTCTTGCTGAGAGCTCTGATGTTCCTGTTGTGGAGGAATTGGTCTGAGATTTCAAATCCTTCTGCGAACAAACATTTCAATCTTCACTCCGGTTGTCCGCCCGCACCAAAACCCAGGCATACAAGAAGCGCAGGTCTCCTCCTGCTCCCAAGGCTGATTCCACCAATGTCTTCAAGGTAAAGGAGGACCTGGATATGAAGACAGTTGGAGAGAAGCGATTCTTCCTTGTTCAGTTTAAAGGAGAAATCCTGGGAGACAGAGAATAACATCTTGCACAATGGCCTTCTGCAGAAATTTCTCCACTCGAAGAAAAGGGGGAGCCGGGTCGCAGGTGCACAGGCAGGTGCACCTGTGCTCCTAAACAAGCCCCTGGGCCTCTGCCATTATGCTTACTATGCTTACTCCCATGGTGGCCCTGGAGTTCTGACACGCGCGCCCCCGCCTCCTAGAGCTCCTGCTTCCAGAGATTTAGGTGGCCAGCGTTCTAATAATTGTTACTGGCTGGCTGCCAATTTCTGATAATTTCTCAGCCCCTTCCTGTCTTCCCTGCCAGATCTTTATGCCTCGTTGCCATTGAGAAAGCTTTTCCTATGTCCTCAGTTTTTGTAGTGATTTCCTGTTGTGACTTCGATTCTGTTCTCGACTCCGATCCCGTGCTGCCTGTCCTGACCTTCCGCTATGTCCCCAACTCTGATTCTGTGCTGCCTGGCTCAACCTCCAGCATGTCCCCGACCATGAGTTTGGAAACTTACAGACACTACCGAGTCTGTATGAAGGCAGGTCAGACTGATGTTGAGCATTCGAATATAGCGTTTAGCTATCTTACCGCAGAAGTGTAAAAAAAAATCAGCATTTACGCACCTGGGCATAGCTGGCACACCACAAAACAAAGGTCATATTTGTGTTACTGAAAAAGGTAAATGCAGGAGATATATTCAGAAACTCAATATATCGCATGTCCAGAAGACCTGAATAGATGTATTTTTCTACTAATCATCAGAATAATAGCATCTACTTGTAAATTGTTACGTACTAACCAATCCTATTATAGTCATTAGCGCCAGACTAATATGCCGGACGTGTTTCAGGGATTCTACCTTATTTCTCAATGGCAGGTGGAGGTCTCTAAAAGACACTATTATTCTGATGATCATGAAGAAAAATCCATCTAATTAGTCTTCTGAACAAGCCCTAAATTGAGTTTCTGAATATAACTCCCTTGAATTACCTTTTTTGGCAACACAAATCTGACCTCTCTTCTTGTGGTGTGCCAGCTGAAGACTAGTGTCAGGCACTAGGGGTAGTGGACCCACTGGACCACTGGGGGCGATGAGGTTTTCACCAGAGCCCGCCGCAAAGCGGGTTGGATTTGCTGCGGCGTGGTACCACCAGGTTGCTCCACAGGCGCAAATTTGTCCACGGTGGTGGCCAAGGTATATTACAAAGTCGTAAGGCAAGATCTTGGTTGGGGACAGGCAGTAGGTCGAGACAGGCAGTACAGGATCAGAGTCAGGGATGTAGCGGAAGGTCAGGAAGAGCAGTACAGGATCGAAGTCAACAACAGGACCAGGATCACAACTGGAATTAAGAATACTTGCACAGGGCAGGCTGAGTTATAAGGGAATCTGGGAACGGCCAGCACCAATCAACAGTGCGCTGGCCCTTTAAATCTTCAGGAGCCGTTGGCGTTCACTGTGACTCTTTTTCACTCTTTGTATTTTTGAAGACTAAATTAAAGAAAATTTGCATCTTTTTAAATTTGGAGTGAAGTCTACTCTTGAGCCGGGTGTTCTTGTTTGTATGCTGGTGAAACCCGTTCTCGAGCAACCCACCCTATCAGTTAACTGCATCTCAGGTGAGCTGACAACGCCTCTTGTTTTTTGGTTGACACCTGTCATCAGTTCTCTGTCACTATTTTTGTCTCCATTACCTGTTGGAGCAGCACACAAGGATTCCTTCCTTCTAGTCAATTTATACATTAATCATTATAAAATCATCTTTTCTTTATTATGTAAATGAGGCTGGTCACATAGCCAGAGGCAGTGATGTCACCCCTGTTCCCCCTCCCCTCTCCTCCCTCTGCTCATGTCTGTGTGTAATGTATGTAGTAAAGCATTGGTATGTTCTGTGCTTTGTCTGCTGACATGCTGTCCCTCCCAATACACATATGTGATATACAGACATCAGATACACAAGTACCTGACATCTTCTGCTATAACATGGCTGCATCCTGGAGCTGCTGTATCCCTCCTATACACACACACAGGCTGCAGGGGGTGCCAGCACCAGGAAGCACATGGAGGAGCCATTACACCATTAAACATCATGATACAGGCTGTCAGTCAATCACTGGGGGTGTGGCTGTGCCTCCCATTAATGAATAAGCTGGACAGCTTGACTATGATAATGACCCAGTGGACATCTCAAAGGTCATTTGCATACAGTTTTAGGACCTCATTGCTTAAGTTTACAGGCATGTAGAGGGACAATGAAGGGATAGAGGCATTGCTTTCTAATGGCAGTTTATGAAAATACATTTAGTTTAGGGGGTAATTTACCTGACGGGTTCTCTTTAAGGTATTTGGTTAAAAAACCTTTGAAAACTTTCATGTAAAAATTCCAGAATCTGGGCTATGTATGTCTTCTTTTGATTGGGGTTCTGTTCTCCCGCACCAGCTGCAGAATCTTTTCCAGATTTTTATGTAGATTTCATTTGTTACTGGCTTTCTGCTAGCCACCATGGTATCAATCATCTTATCAGTGTTGCGGGCTCACCCGTGCCTCTCGCCCCTCGCCTGAGCGCCGCAAGCGCAACTTATGGGTCCCGGCTCCTGCCCTGGCTTCTTCAGTTCCGGCTGTCGCTGCTCCTTCATCCTCGGCCGTCCCCAACTCCTAGGGCGCGCGCACACCAACTTCTGCAGATTTAAAGGGCCAGCGCGTCACTAATTGGCGCTGCCCATTTCAGGTAATTTATTTAATCCTGCCTCTTCCTGTGATCCCTGCCGGATCTTTGTGCCCTAGAGCCCTAGAGAAAGCTTTGTTTATGCCGTGTGCTGTTTATGTGCATTCCCGTTCTAACCCTGGTTCTGCTTTTGACTTCGCTCCTTTGCCGCCTGCCTTGACCTATTGCTAAGTCTCTGACTCCGATCCTGTGCTGCCCGTCCTGACCTCCTGACTGTCCCGAATGCGAGCTTTCCTTACCTCGACCAGCCGTTTCCTTACCTCGACCGCCTTATCACAGAGAAACAACCCCTTTTGGAGCAATAAGTGCATCAAGACCCAATGAATGATCTACAGGGTTTACAGAAAAAGAATACATTTTACCTTCTTGTTCTTCTGGGTGGAAAATAGGTCTATTTGAGGCCTTTACCGTTTTGCTGTTATCTGAAGGAAATTTTCTAATTCTGGCTTTGTATGACTTAGATAGTCAGCTCTGTTGTCTGTTCCTTTTAGGTATATTGCTAAAAGGGACAATATATTGTTTTCTACCCCAAAAAATATTTAGTTTGACAGATGGTTCAGATCCTGAGACTTTGTACCCCCCTGATGTTGTATATATGCAACTATTGTATACAGTATATGCAACTAGTTTTGTTGTCAGACATTGACCCTGACATGACAGTTCTCAATAAATTGCATTACTGCTTTCCAGACAGCTTTCAAGTTTGAAGATTTGCTCCTGGTACAGTATATTGGTCCCATTGCCCCTGAACAATTTTGTTCCTTAGGACTGCTCTCCATGCTGTTAAGCTGGCATCTGTTCTCATTACAACTATTGGACTAGGGTCCCAGAATAGGTTCTCTCTTTTCTCCTCCATGTCAGATCTATTTTTACATTCTGAAGAATCACTACTTTGAGGTCTAGGTGTAGCTGGTCTGATTTTGACTCCATCTCACACTCTGTATACATGAACTTAGAGATCCCAATAGTCTCATTGCTGTGTGAATTGTGCAGACCCTTGAGAGAAGATTGTATTTGAAGACTTATCTTCTCCATTTTTTCCATGGGCAAGAAGGAACACTGCTCCCCTAAGTCCTAATTTCTGACTCCTTTATAACTCTGTCTTTGACTTAGCAACTAGAATTAAGTAGTCTAGGTAAGGAACTACTGTTATGTCTGTCTGAGATAAGCTACTAGCTCTACCCTTAACTTGGTAAATATTCTTTGAGCTATCAATATCCCAAAAGGCAGGGCCTGAAACTGAAAGTGAACTATCTATCCTAATGGGTTTTTGATTGCAAACCTGAGGAATCTCTGACTGTCTGTGTGAATGGGGATGTGATAGTACGCATCCTTCAGGTCGATGTTACACATGAAGTATCCTCTTCCTATCAGAGAAGTTGCTGATTTTAAGGATTCCATCCTGAACTTGCGGTACAGAATCCAATTGTTCAATCTCTTTAGATTTATGATCAACTGAGACAACCCATTGAGTTTTTTCACTAGAAAATAAGGGAAATAATATCCCTCTCCTCTTTCTTTTAATGGGATTGGAACAATCACATTCAGCCTCAATAAATCCTGGATGTTGGTCCATAGGAGATCCCCTAATTTTGGTGTGGGTTGGGACGATATAAAAAGTCTGAGTGGGGGAATTTTTGCTAACTTTATTTTGTAACCGGTCTTTAGTAATTGTAACACCTAAGGATTGAGGAGTGTTCTCCTCCCATCTGGCTACAAATTGACTGAGTCTGCTCTCAGTCTTTGTGTTCTTTATGTTTTTGGGAAAAGAGGAAACCTCTTCCCCTATCTCCCCTGGGAAAGTTCCAGTGGCATTTATTACTTCTGGATTTGGAATGTCTTTATTATCTTTAGGGGCAAAAAAACTGTTTCTTTTTTGACGACTTGTTTTCTGAAAGCCCTTTTTCCTATCTGAGCCTCTCTCTAAGATGGAATTTAGATCTGTACCAAAGAGTAACACAAACGCCACAAAGTTTATTCTTTGACTTAAAGTCACCTCCCCAGTGTTTCAATCATAGAGATCTACGTACAGAATTTGAAAGCTCAGCCTCCTTGGCTGAAAACCTTATAGGAAGCGTCTGCCAAAAAAGCTGAGGCTGATTTTAATAGAGGAAGGGACTGAAGGAAGGTTTCCCTGGGTGTCTTTTCTTTAAGGTGAGTTTCTAATTCTAATTTTTAGGGTGTCCCGAACCGCTTTTACTAGGTTTTGCAATTCTCCTGATGGGAACAGATATATAGGGCAGGAGATACCCTCAGGCATATCATATGATGGCTCATTATCCCATAATTCTGTAGGGTTACCGTATGCAATATCCGGTTCAAATTCAGAGGAAATTAGCCACTGTTTCTCCCTCTTTCTCTGTGGTTCAGGGTAAATAGCAGACATTGCAGACATTAATGGATCTTCCAATAATGTGGGTTTCTCCCCCTGACCTACACTCACCGGCCACTTTATTAGGTACACCATGCTAGTAATGGGTTGGACCCCCTTTTGCCTTCAGAACTGCCTCAATTCTTTGTGGCATAGATTCAGCAAGGTGCTGGAAGCATTCCTCAGAGATTTTGGTCCATATTGACATGATGGCATCACACAGTTGCTGCAGATTTGTCGGCTGCACATCCATGATGCGAATCTCCCGTTCCACCACATCCCAAAGATGCTCTATTGGTTGAGATCTGGTGACTGTGGAGGCCATTTGAGTACAGTGAACTCATTGTCATGTTCAAGAAACCAGTCTGAGATGATTCCAGCTTTATGACATGGCGCATTATCCTGCTGAAAGTAGCCATCAGAGGTTGGGTACATTGTGGTCATAAAGGGATGGACATGGTCAGCAACAATACGCAGGTAGGCTATGGCGTTGCAACGATGCTCAATTGGTACCAAGGGGCCCAAAGAGTGCCAAGAAAATATTCCCCATACCATGACACCACCACCACCAGCCTGAACCGTTGATACAAGGCAGGATGGATCCATGCTTTCATGTTGTTGACACCAAATTCTGACCCTACCATCCGAATGTCGCAGCAGAAATTGAGACTCATCAGACCTGGCAACGTTTTTCCAATCTTCTACTGTCCAATTTCGATGAGCTTGTGCACATTGTAGCCTCAGTTTCCTGTTCTTAGCTGAAAGGAGTGGCACCCGGTGTGGTGTTCTGCTGCTGTAGCCCATCTGCCTCAAAGTTCGACGTACTGTGCGTTCAGAGATGCTCTTCTGCCTACCTTGGTTGTAACGGGTGGCGATTTGAGTCACTGTTGCCTTTCTATCAGCTCGAACCAGTCTGCCCATTCTCCTCTGACCTCTGGCATCAACAAGGCATTTCCGCCCACAGAACTGCCGCTCACTGGATGTTTTTTCTTTTTCGGACCATTCTCTGTAAACCCTAGAGATGGTTGTGCGTGAAAATCCCAGTAGATCAGCAGTTTCTGAAATACTCAGACCAGCCCTTCTGGCACCAACAACCATGCCATGTTCAAAGGCACTCAAATCACCTTTATTCCCCATACTGATGCTCGGTTTGAACTGCAGGAGATTGTCTTGACCATGTCTACATGCCTAAATGCACTGAGTTGCCTCCATGTGTTAACGAGCAGTTGGACAGGTGTACCTAATAAAGTGGCCGGTGAGTGTACTTCTGCCATGCAAGTGGGACATAATAATTTTGTATATTGATCCGGTAATTTAGCATTGCAAATGTATTAGGTTAGGATTTTATATATCCTCTTTATAGCGTGTCAATTGTTGTGTTTCAAATCAGTGTTAAATGCATTTGTGCACGGTCGCAAGAAAATGACTCAGACAACTGCTGATGCAAGTCTCGCTAATGCTATCTCCCTTGGCAAAAATCAGCACTATGCAGGTTTATTTGATTTCACAAGTCTATATAGAATAATAGGAAAAAAGTAGAAAAAGGAGGGGCATATAAATCATAACAAATCAGGGTTCCCAGGTCATGTAGTCTCTTGATTGGAGAACTTCCCTGCTGTCGCACATTGACATCACATCCACATTCATTTGCCTCAAAACTTTGAGGTACCGTCTAAGATCTCGTCGCCATCTTGAGTTCATTGTTTCTATCACAGTATATTTTAGGAAAATAAGCAAGTAGAAATTACAGGATTTGATCTATCAGCTAGGTTTACCTTAACAGTCCCCCCTCAATCCTGGAATTTCTCTCAGCTACTTTTAGTCTAGAAGGACCTACAGGTCTGCCCATATGTGCTTCGTGACAGCATACCCCTGTTGGGTGTGCTACCATTTAGTGGACATTCACATAGGGGAATCAAATCTCAACTCTACCTTTCCCTACTCCGGGGGGCTGTTTGATATGTTTCAGGGGTGATTGATCTCAGAGGGATATCTTCATTATGCAAATTTAGGTAACTTGAGTAAGCAGTCTTTGGCTTGCCTAACTACTGATACCCATGATACTTGGTGGACTTAATGAGGGGGATCACATAACATGCAATAAATGACAAGAGCAAAATCACAATCCCCAATATCACCCCCACTTAAAGGAAACCCTTCCAATCCTCAACCACAAAGTGAAGGATATAGCGTCCGCTCCTGAGTTTCTCTTGCGTTCCCTGGACAGTCCTTCAATCTTTTCAAGAGCATGGGTAATGGATCCATAGGGGGCGATGTCATCTGGGATCTACATGCAAGAAGCCGCTCCCACCATCTTACAGACTCCCTTCTCAGCAAATGTCATATCCAAAGCAATGCGGTTCTGGAAAGCATCTCGGATATAATTCACAAATCTCTATTGATTACAATAAAAACTGTTAACCCAATCAATATTTTACTCATAGCTATCTGGGGAATAATGGACTCTAGACCTGCCCACATCTGATTGTGGGCTTTGAACTCATCTGGGACCCCCCCGTGGAGCTCCCACTGTATCTATATAAACATTGTCATCTAGGTGCTTCTCTCTCAGACCTTCAGAATCCTTTGGGATTCTCTACCTTTTCTTTATATGTCTGAACAAACTTATCCATGGGGATAGGGAAGGAATGCACAAATTTTATTACAGCAAACTCAGCTTCCAAGCCTCTAGGCAGGCTTGACCTGACTCTCCTATCCCCACAAATCCAGTACACATCAGACGCTGCTAATACAGGCTACCTGTGCTGTCAATGTTAAAGAAGGTCATCTTCCTGTTGCACCGACTGTAGGTAAAGTCTCCTACCTGGGGGCATCCTGGTCAGCCCTATGGATACAGTGATAGTCATGGTTGGGTTGTTCCTGAGCATACAGTCAATCAGAAGAGCCAACTAGCAAGAAGAATAAGTAAGTTTGCAATAGAAAGCGTGGAAGCATGCTGGCTTCCCTCTAGCTTCACAGACATGGCACTGGTCAGCAGAACTTGGAAAGGACCATTGTAGCGAGGCTCCCCTCTCTCTCTCTGGTGTGTCTTTTTACCACCATGTAGTTTCCAGGCTTCAGGGTATGTGTCCTGAGGTCTCTGTCTGGATCTGAAAAGGAATCATAAACACTTTTGCGGACATTTTCAAAGGCTTGGCTCAACTGTGTGGCATGTTCCACCTGGTTTCCTGTCATCAGCTATAAGGTCTGTGAGAAGTAGAGGCCTGGTCTGGATGCACAGCCAAAAAGTACTTCAAAAGGGGCAATCCCATCTTTCTGTTAAGGGTGGTCCTAACTAAATACAGGGCAGCAGGAAGGCACTCCGGCGTCCGATTCTGCAACCTGATTCTATGGTCTCTGGGACTCCAAACCTGCAGAAAAATCACTAACTTCTTGGCTGTAGCTCTGGCAGTAGCCTTGGTCATGGGAAAAGCTTCTGGCCACCCTGGAAAGAGACCAATGCACACAAGCACATATTACTACGTACCACTTTTTGGTAGCATGATAAAAATCAACTGCACTCTTTTGATACAAAAGCTTGAGTGTCACCTTCTGTGGGGTCTTTACCACCTTACTTGGGTTGTAGCGGGTACAGAATATACAGGCTTTCACTAGTCTAGTGACAGGGGTAGTAATGCCCAGGGAAAACCACTGGCGGTTTATGAGTACTAGCATGGTCATTTTGGATGTGTGTGTGTCTGTGGGCTAATTGACTTTCTGTCAGGTACAGGACTCCTGGCAGGCACACCCTCTCTCCCAGCATCCAGGTCCCATTGGCATCTGGGCTCTAGCTTTCCTCCAGACTTCCTTCTCTTCTGATGACCCTCGGGCATCCAGGGACGGGGACAACTGTGGATCAAACTTTCCAACCCTGAACTCACCGTTGAGACTACCGGACAGTCTCTGGGTTCTATCTATGCAGCTGCCTTTGCGACATCCTTGCCCTTGGCTTGTGGAGTTACCAAATTGTGTGTGCTTTTACTTTTACTACCCCCACCTCTTGTGGAAGTAAGAGAGCATCCATGAGATCTTTAATCAACGTGCCATGCTTAGAGCGGGTCCCTGCAGAGGTTAGGAAATCTGGGTTTATAGTCGTGTTTAGACCCCAAAATTACACCTTGAGTATAGATGTTTTACTTTCCAATAGCTTCCCTGAGTGCCATCACTCCACCTCCTGCACTGACCTGTGTGGAGGGATTGGTTCTGCTTGTACTACCTCATGTGCACCACTGACCACTGTATATCCAGTGTAGAACCGTCTGTCTTCTCCTACAGACCTGGAGCCATCTATGAGAAAAAAACTCAACATCTGGGTTAAACACCCATCCCCCCCCCTCCTCTGAATACTGTAAAACTGGAGAAAGAATGGCAGGATTCAGGGCTCTGCACCTTGTCAGTGTGACATTCCGGGACATCAGGAGTCTGAGCTGTCTGCCCTTTTTCCAGATGCTTGGGCTGTACTTAGGTGAAGACACTGTGTAAGACAGGTGGTGTTTACACAGTGAGTGATCTAGGATCTAGAATCAACTCACTGGCCTTGCTGAGCAGATTGCTGGCTGCATCTACTGACACATGAGGGGCTCCCCTCATGACTGAGTCTAACAAGGCCTTAGAGTGGGTCAGTGGGGAGGCCACCACGTTCCTGGGCTAAGACACCTGTGGCGTGGCTTAGATACCAGTTTTTTTTTCAATGCAAAAAAAAAAGTTTGGTCTAGTGGGGTGTGTTAAGGACCGGGGAAGACAGGATTTGCCAGCTTAAGGCTGTGGAATGTATCAATTGCTTCCTGACTAAGGGCAAATGGGGAAGAGGCAATTCAGTCATCAAATGGGCAGCATCAGGCTGGAGGCAGCAGACCTTATCCTAGGCCTGCAGTAGCTGGCCAGTCCTAGAAACATGTGAAGAGGCTTAGGGCCTCAGGAAAGGGCATATTCTGGACTCCCAGCTTTCTTTCCTAAGGTGTCTGCCTGTAGCTGAGAAGCAGTGGCCTAGGAAGACCACCTTCTCCTGGCAGTACTGGCGTTTGTCTCCGGAAGCTTTGCAACCCTTCTGGAACAGAAAACACTTAAGGTCAAAAGATGCATCTAGGAAAACCTGTAAAATAGAGGCACAAAAATAAGAGAACATCCAGTAAGGGGCTAGTCTGCCAGTCTACTCCCTGTGGGGCGTGAAGTACTGGCTGGGTGAGTGAATACTGAACTGGTAGAGGCAAGTAGGTACTTTTCGGGCACAGAGAGGAAAACATTTGCCAAATCAATAACAGTGAATAATATGTCACTCTTGGGGACTGCTGCCAGTGTGGGCTAGGGACCACTGGGCTTCAGTACACTCATTGGCAGCTTGAAGGTCATGGACCATACTACATGTATCCGGCTGCTCTTTCTGGGTCTTTTTCTTGATCAGGAATGGGTTAAATCTTTACTGGGCTATCAGGGGAGGAGTTCCACATCAGTTCTACAATGGAATGAGCCAACACTGTTAGGGGTAGGTGTGCTTCCTGACATCCTCATACGTTACCACCCCCTAGTCCCACCCTGTTGGGGGCATCTACATTTCCTAGAATGTGGCCACTCACTTTAGTCACTTCAGTATTGTCTCCTCCCCGCAGTCGAAACACACCCACTTGGGTCAGGCTCACACAGGACTGGAACTTTCTCTCAGTTTCACTTTGGCGGTGGTCAGTGAAACTGGTCTCTCTGCTCCTCACAGTCTTATCAGTCCCTCTGTACGCAAATAGCTGGCGGAAATGTCTCTAGTCCGTTAACACCTTTGGTAACAACCTGTTACAAAACAGCTGGCAATTAGATGCACATCACACTGTCAGATCACCCTTAATAAAGTGTTAGTGTTTAGTTGAAAAGAACAAAAGTCATAGGTCATAAGGCTGGGGGCTTGTCCTTGCTTAGTCTCTAAGGCCAGTTCTGAACATAACAAAAGCAGATTCATGCCCCATTGCTGTCCCTCGCTCTGCCTTTAACCCTTTAAACGACAGATAGCAGGTAACAGAGACATTGCAACACTTTTTATAGTAATTTTTCTACGAACGTCAGTATCAAATAAGTTTTAACTGGACCATAATCAAACAAAAGTCAGGTGTTTTCTACAACTATTATCCTCAACCAGCCTTTATGGCCACCAACAGCGTAGAGTCCTATGATGGCCACCACTGAAGGATTGTAGCACGTGTCATCTTCTCTAACCACCAGATACTGAGGTGGAGTCTCTGCATTCCAGACGCCATCTTTCCCTCCTGAGGAAAATATAATAAAATCTGTTCAAATTCTCTCCACATCAAAAACTTTGAAATGTCCCTATCGCCTTTCTCTTTCTTCAATGAACACTCTGAAGGATTCCTGTCAGGTGGTTCTGTCAAAGCCAGGGGCTCTAAGTGTCTGTTTGCAAATCTGATCAAGTTTTCTCACTTGTACAATTATCAGAGACACATCCCAAAACCTTCAAACTTTCACTACTACTTTTCTTTTCACCACAATCCTACCAGCCCTTATATTCCATTAGGTCAACTTTGCACTTTTCCATCAGTCCTACTTAACTAAACAACCTTCTGTCTACTTACATGAAGCCAACTTTATGTCTGTGCAACTTTCCCTTCCCTGCACTGAACTATTGCTAGCGCTCCAGTAGCTCCCTCCAGGAGGACGCTCTTTCTCTTCCGAGACCGCAGCATAATTTATCCCAAGACCCTTACCGTTACAGCTGCTCACCAGCATAAGGGCTGACCTTCAAGCTCACCGATCACCGGTTACAGAGACTTAGCTCACTGCATGTCAAATACAGAGGTTTATCAGAAGGTCCCCCTTAATGATCTCAATCCTGTTTGAATTCCTTGTCAAAATACCAAACCACATCCCTGACACCCGGCCTATTATCCACTATCCTAGCCGCATGTATCAGAATCCCAGACACTCATCCAGTGTCTGCTTATTTCAAAATCCCAGACATTTGTCCCATTTTTTCTTTTTTCAAAGTCCCAGATACTTGTCCTGTGTCTGCTTTTCCCTGTGGTCTCTCTCACTCCATTCCATTCAGTATCTTGTCTGACTTTCGAATGTCCTCCCTTTCTGTTCTGGCCCAGCAAAGCGCGTACACAACAACTGAGACACTTTTTTCAATTTCACACAGAGGTGTCTAACAATTCAGACCCCGTGCAGAACACCAGGTGGCTATATATATATATATTTACCCTCTAATCCTACAAACGACAGTGATATCACCACACCTCGAGTCACAGGCCAGTAACAGATTATCATATGTAATCTGAAACTTACCGTGATCGTTGGTTGATCAGTCCCAGTCGGGAAGCGGTGATCCCGAGGCTGCAGGTGGTGCCTGCTTACGGGGATCTCAGCAGTGCCTCCAACTGTTAGGGTAGGATTTTAAATATCCTCTTTATAGTGTGTCAATTGTTGTGTTTCAAATCAGTTTTGAATGCATTTGTGCATGGTCGCAAGAAAATGACTCAGACATATGCTGATGCAAGTCTCGCTATGCAATGCTATCGCCCTGGGCAAAAATCAGCACTGCGCAGGTTTATTTGGTTTCACAAGTCTATATAGAAAAATAGGAAAAACGTAGAAAAGGGAGGAGCATATGAATCATAACAAATCATGTAGTCTCTTGATTGGAGAACTTCCCTGTTTTCACACATTGACGTCACCTCCACATTCCTTAGCCTCAAAACTTTGAGGTACGGTCTAAGATCTTGGTGCCATCTTGAGTTCATTGTTTCTCTTACAGTATATTTTAGGAAAATAAGCAAGTAGAAATGACAGGATTTGATCTATCAGCTAGGTTTACCTTAACAAATGTAATAGCTTTTTGACCTTTTAACTTCTATAGAAGGCCCTTCTTTTTCTCTTTTTCCTTCTCTTATTCCTTCTCTTTTTCTTTTTCCTTTTCTTTCTATGTTTCATGCACTACTGATGTAAGTACTCACTACCAGGACCTGTGGATTTTCCTCAGCCTCGTCTGCCATTGTAGTAGCTTGAGAGACCTTAGATGAACGTGATTACCTGTCTTAAAAAGTTTTTTCTACTCACCACCAGGGTTTTTGGCTTTTGGGGCTGGAATTTTCAAATTTGGTGCCTTTCCATGAACACTTCTGGCCTGCACCATACTATTTCTGGTCCAGCGTGTATCACATGCACACCAGAATCCTCTGTCCCCATGAAGCTGCCAGAACCATATTGTGGCATGAGGAGTAAATCTGGAAGCTCAGCTTACCACATTGCTCCCCACTCCAGCCTCTATGTACCCCTTCATTAGCCCATAGGGACCGCCAGATGGGAGAGGCTGGATCCGCTGCCAAGGTCCGAAGATTGCAGAAGCCGTAAGTGAAGCCAGAGAGACCTCTATCAACCTATCCCCTGTTGGGACAGGAAGCACTGGTGAGGTATTGCTAGGGAGGGAAATTTAAACTCTCACTTCCTGTGCCAACAGAAAATAGGAGCAACAGCACCAGGTGGGGCTGTCATGGGGGATCCAATGGAAAGAAAAGATTATTGCTCTTTTAAAAATTTATTTTGCCTTGGGAATGCAATATCTTCAGCAGAGTAACTTGAAAATGAAGTGAGTATTTTAGGTTAAGTATAAGACCTTTAATAGGTCACCCATATTGTTGAAAAATGGCCATGGACATGCAGTCAAGTCTACATGGAGTTTTATCCTTCTACATAAGAAATATTCACATTGCTCCCAGTAAACCTCTCTGTTGTCATTCACTAAAGCTATATACTGTGCTCGCCCAGAGGACAGAATGAGTGCATAAAAACAAAAATTTACTCTACAGATTTGGTCATTTGTACCCACCACACAGGGTAGTGGGGGAGCATCATCTTGTAGCTAACTAAGTCTGCTTCTAGCAGGGCCGTGGAGTTGGTTAGCCAAACCTCCAACTCCTCTATTCCCCTAACTCCAACTCCCACATACATGGGGCATGTTTAGGTGATACATTTATAGTAATAACAACATCTCTAACACTTTCCAGATATAGATGAATACCTAATGAACAGTAAGTGTGTTTGTTGTGCTTATGGTAGTGAGCTTTTTGTGCAGTTCAAAACATATATTGCTGATGGATTTGAGGTGATGAGTAAACAGTGATCAGCAAGAGAAGCAATGGTGGCACTGAAACTCAGAGAGCATAAGGAGCAGCCAGTAGGTCCCTTAAAGCGAGTGACCCTGACCTTGCCCCTGATTGAGAGGAACTTATATGGGAAAAAATGGTCAGGATGTGAAGCTCATTCATACTGTAATTTTATTTTCAATGCAAGGGACAGCGCATTTGGGGAGCGTAATGCTCCCTTCTTCAGGTACAAATTCAAAAGGCAAAAAAAAAAAAATAGTGTAAAACACCCAGATCAAGTATGATCCATATAAAAATATATCTATATAGATATGAATAAATACAATATAAAAAAATATAAATCTGATATAAAATAATTTTATCATATAATTAAATTTTCTGTTTCCATACAGGTTTGAATATGTTTGTCACACTTATATCATATACATATTTTATATCAGTTTTATATATTTTTTTATATTGTATTTATTTATTCATATGTTACTCCGTTTCCGGTAGCAATACCAGTCCCAACAATCAGGGAGTTGCTGCAGCTCAGAAACCATCAGCAACACTCTCGTGGAAAGCTTTGTATGCTACCCAATTTGCATAACTTTATTATACGTTTTGCGCTGTGTATGTATATTTATATATATATATTTTTTTATTTTGTGAATTTATTGCCTGAGAGGAACTGAGAGGGACTGAAAGTCAATGCAGATGGACAAGTGGAGTGAAGGAAAAGAAATATATACCCCTCTCACTGTGTATTTCTCTGGCTATTGAAGGAGCACTAATAAAAATGAGTACCTCTTTAAGCAGTACAGCCATGTCTTTGCTGTGGCACTCCACTTGGTTGGCTTGAGTTTTGGGTTTATGGTAACACTAAGTACTTTCCCAATATGTTTGGTTATTTGAATATTTTTTACATCTAGTGTTATTCTTCTAGTCTTATTGATGTCTTTCATCACACTGTTTTAAAAAGCATCTCTTTAAATAGTTTGCATGTACTTTAGTTTTGATTTGCTTTGCAGTGATCTTTTGGAAAGGGACATGTCTCATGACAGCATAGCAGACCTTGTGGAATACAAATCATTTCCTGGTGGCAAGAAAAGGACTTTAAAACCTATACAAAACATCTTGACACAGGTAGTACTATTTAAATTTGTAAATCTAACATATGTGAATTATAGAAAATTCAAGAATATGATGATCTTTCCTATAAAAGTCTAAGGGCTTTGCACTTATGGGAGGTCAGGATCGAATTAATGGCATAATATCAAGCTGGAAGATTGGAAATGTTAATGAAACTCTCGGGCTTCATACTTGTTTCAGGTTTTTTCAGTTAAATCCCATGTGTGGGTTAAAGGTAAATTATAATCAAAGGAAATCTACAGTGGCGTAACTAGAAGCAGATGGGCCCCAGTGCAAAGTCTGTGCCAGGCCCCCGACTATAATGGGTTTATAGTAATAGTCTTCTCATATGGGAAACTGATACCATAAGGGCCCCCTAAATCTCTTGGGTCCTGGTATGATCGCAACCAATGCACCCACTCAAGTTACGCCCCTGGAAATCTAGCTTCAAATTTAAGCAAGATAAAACAAGGTCAATTACATGAGGATGTCTCCCCCTCTGATCCCTAAGCACTGCACTCCACCCTCTGTCTGCTGTAATTTCAGCAGAGGGAGGTTCAGCACACTGTAACAGCCTGTGAAAAATGAAAAATGTGGCAATATAAGAAGATTACAGTGTCTGGACCCTTGGTTTATCATGCTTGATTTTGTTTTTTTTTTCAAACTCTATTATATTAAACTTTTTTGTCACCCTTTGGTGGGTGTACTACAAATCGTTTTCTTGTTCCCAAATCCCAATGGGACAGTTTCTTCATCCTATATATCTTATTCACCTTCTCTATCCACATATCCATTGTAGGAGAATAATCTGAGAGCCATAGCTTTGGAATCATATGTGGTGGAGCATATGTGGTGTTTTATGCCATCCTGTAAAAAGCTTATAGGAGTTTTCCTGTACTCTAATACACCTAGAGAGGCCATGAGAATTTGCTAGTATAGTTTTTTCCTTTTCTGAAGTCAGTAAGATTTCTAGTTCGTCCTGCCATTTCGCTTGAGACAAAGGTGGGGCCACAGAACGATGCTCCAAAAGATTGTGCCCTATCTTTGAGCCCAGCCCTCTATTGGAATATGGTTCTGACAGCCATTCTGTTAGCCATGTTTCCTTAGATGTCTGTGACATTTTTGCTAATATGTGCGGACAAATCTTACTTATTCTGTGTGTCTGTAGGAAGTCTAGCGGAGGACTTCTGTCTTTCACTAATTTAATAAGAGCTGGTGTATCTGGGGAAGCTAGTTTTAACTCTTTAACAGTAAAATCTTTCAGTTGCTTCCAAATTGGGGAGTCTAGTAGGAGGTTGGGATCCACTACCTGTTGTAGCAGGCAGTCCAAGCCCCCCTTTTTTCTTAATCTGAATTTGTTGCAGGTTGTGTAATCCAGATTTTTTAAATGCCCAGACAAAGGAGGAGAAGATTCTACGTGCATGTAGTTGGTATGATCTGGGGAGCGTTATAGGGATTGTATTGAGGAGATAAGTCAACGTAGGTATAATATATATGCCTATCCAGGACACAAAAGGTATGGCAAGTACTCTCAGTTGCCTGTCAGTAGAGTTTAGAAGTGGGACATAGTTAAGCTGGTAGAGGTCTGTTGGGTCTTTTGGTAGTTGTATGCCTAGGTATTTAAGTGACTTTGGTGGCCACTGGAATTTTAAATGAGCTCTTAGCTTGGATGCCAAATTTTGGGGTAGTGTGATATTGAGGATTTCCAATTTTTCAAAGTGGACTTTAAAATTAGAGAGCTTACCAAGGTCTAAGAAGAGTTGAGTAATTATAGGGATTGATTCTTTGGAGTTTGTAGTGACTAGGAGGTAGAGATGAGCGAATCGATTCTAATGCATCAGAATTTGGGTAGAATTTGAGGAAAACCTCGATTTGTCACGAATCAGAAGTTTACATTGATTCCTGGGAATGAAGTGGTTTTTTCCCCTCCTTTATTACCAAAATGGGCACAAGCAAACATGGGGCAAAGAACTCTGGGAAAAAGAACACCCTCGATCACATGTGCAGAACTGTAAGCCAGGCTTATGTAATGTCACACAGCCCTATAAAAACAGGCAGCCATTTCCAGTCATTTCACACTGCATGTGCTGTCTCCAGTGTCTAGATGTTTGTACTGTACTGTGCTGTACCGATTTCTGCTCCAAACCCAGGGTGTCCGTTTTGGGGGATATGTATACCCCAAAAAGCAGTTCTGTCACAATCTTGGGACTAAAGTCTGTGGACTCCCTGGACCACTGCGGGAGATAACAATGCCAGTCGCAGCCTGGGTACAGAGCCTAAGTGGACTCCTGGTCTTCGACCAGAGCCCGCCGCAAAGCAAGATGGACTTGCTGCAGCGGGGAGCCACCAGATTGCTCCACGGTTGTGACTAGGCCCGTGGTGGCAGCCAAGGTAGGGACAAGGGGCAGGTAGGGACACGGGGCAAGCAGGACCTCGGGAAGGCAGGACATAGGGAAGCCAGGACCTCGGGAAGGCAGGACCTCAGGATGGCAGGACCTCAGGATGGCAGGACCTCGGGATGGCAGGACCTCGGAAGGACGGCTGGCATGACCTTGGACGGACGGCTGGCAGGACCTTGGAAGGACGGCTGGCAGGACCTTGGAAGACCACTAGGACAGCGGACCGCCACAGGATTACAGGACCGCCACAGGATTGCAGGACCGCCACAGGATTGCAGGACCGCCAAAGGTTTGCAGGACCGCCACAGGATTGCAGGACCTCCACAGGATAGCAGGACCGCCACAGGATAACAGGACCACCACAGGATAACAGGACCGCCACAGGATAACAGGACCGCCACAGGATTGGAACATGGGAACACCACAGGAACACCACAGAAACACAGAGGCATCTGGAAACGCTCAGGAATCACAGAGGTGTCTGGAAACGCTCAGGAAGGCTTTCACTCCAGTAGAATGACCTGAAGATCCGGCAGGGGATGCTGGGAGTCGCCAGACTATATAGCTGAGCCGGGAATGCCAGAGCCAATAAGGAGGATGCTGGCCCTTTAAGTCTGGGAGAAGTCTGCGCGCGCCCCCCCCCCCCTAGTGGCAGGAGCGTGCAACTGCAGTGAAGAAGCATGCAGCCTACAAGCCGGGAGCCAGAGTACAGACCGGAGCAGGGAGAGATAAGTGAGGGTAGGGGAGCGGGGACTGCGGCAGCAGGCACGGGTGCACCCGCGATCTGTACCGAGGATCGCAGGTGTAACCGTGACAGTACCCCCCCTTAGGGCCCCTCTTCTTCTTCAGCCCGCTGTTCTTCTTTCTTCTCCTCCTCCGGGAAAACTTGGGAAGCCGCAGGCTGGGTCGGCTCTAGGCACACCAGAGATGCCTCAGGGGTGGCCGGTGGAGACTCTGGAGCGGACTCAGGGGAGGCCGGTGGAGACTCTGGAGGAGCCTCAGAGGAGGCCACTGGAGACTCTGGAGTGGCCTCAGGGGAGGCCGGTGGAGACTCTGGAGCGGCCTCAGGGAAGGCCGGTGGAGACTCTGGAGCGGCCTCAGGGGAGGCCGGTGGAGATTCTGGAGTGGCTCAGGGGAGGCCGGTGGAGATTCTGGAGCGGCTTAGGGGAGGCCGATGGAGACTCTGGAGTGGCCTCAGGGGAGGCCGGTGGAGACTCTACAGCGGCCTCAGGGGAGGCCGGTTGAGACTCTGGAATGGCCTCAGGGGAGGCCAGTGCAGCCGTGGGAAGCTGTGGAGTCACCGGAGAGGCTTCTGGAAAAGCTGAGGCGCACTGACAAGCTGCAGAGGCTGAGGTGACTTCTGGAGAGCCAACGGAGCAGCACTGGCAAACTCTGGAGGCTCAGACGACTTCTGGAGAGCCGCCGGAGCATTACAGACAAGCTGCTGAAGCTGCGGAGTATTTGGAGCAGCTCTGAGAAGCTGCGGAGGCTGCCGAGTCTCTGGAGCAGCTCCGGGAAGCTGCTGAGTCTCTTAAGCAGCACTGGCAAGCTGCGGAGGCCGCGGAGTCTCTGAAGCAGCACTGGCAAGCTGTGGAGACTGTGGAGCCACTGGAGCAGCTGCAGGAAGCTTCAGAGCCACTGGAGCAGCTGCAGGAAGCTGCGGAGTCACTGGAGCAGCTGTGGGAAGCTTCGGAGCCACTGGAGCAGCTGTGGGAAGCTGCAGAGCTACTGGAGCAGCTGCGAGAAGCTGCAGAGCCACTGGAGAAGCTCTGGGAATCTGCGGAGGCTGAGGCGCCGCTGGAGTAGCTGGAGGAAGCTGCAAAGGCTTGGGCGCCACTGGAGCAGCTCTGGGAAACTGCGGAGGCTTGGGCACCACTGGAGCAGCTCTGGGAAGCTGCGGAGGCTTGGACGCCGCTGGAGCAGCTCTGGGAAGCTGCAGAGGCTAAGGAACCGCTGGATCAGCTCTGGGAAGCTGCGGAGGCTGAGACGCCGCTGGAGCAGCTCTGGGAAGCTGTGGAGGAGACACTGGGGACATCGGGACCAAGCAGCACAGACGAGGTAGCTGGTACTACAAACCACAGGAGCGGGTAGGTGGCCCTCCAGAAAAATTAAATACATAGAGCAGTGATTTTCAACCAGTGTGCCGTGGCACACTAGTGTGCCGCGACACATGGTCAGGTGTGCCGCGGGGAAAGTTCCCCAAACTATGGTGCCCCCTGTGTTTTGTTTCCCGGCACAAGCTTTGAACCTCGCGGGTCAAAATGACGTCACCGAGGCCAGCGCATCATCCTGAGAGCGGAGAGACTCTCGCATTTGCCCACCGCCAAGGTAATGCCCACCAATAATGCTGACTATATGAGCTTTTGCCTGAGTATATGAACTGTTGGCAGAATACTCAGCATATGAGCTGGTACTTTTAGTAAAATGAGAAATACTATAGTCATGAGGCTGGAGTACTACAAGTACCAGCTCATATGCTGAGTATATGAGCTGGCACTTGTACTCTGGCCTCATGGCCATAGTACTTCTCATTGTACCCCTTTATTTTGCAGTATATGAGCCACATAATAATCAGCACCATATACTAAAAACAGGGAGAAACTGAGAACTGTTGAGGAAGAGCTTCGTGTGTCTTTCCACCATTCCTGCCAGGATATCCCTGTTGAGTTTATCGAAACAGGCCCAGGTTTCACACTGAGTGTGTAAAATAAATTTAGAATCTATATTATTAACTATACGTATAATATGACTGTTTTAGTGTCATTTTGTGCTATTTTGGTTGGTGGTGTGCCCCAGGATTTTCGAAGTATAAAAAGTGTGCCGCGGCTCAAAAAAGGTTGAAAATCACTGACATAGAGTACTATAACTAGAGCCAGTTGGCCCTGGTAAAAAAAAATAGCCAGTTTCCTCTGCTTTAGTGTACAAAGAGGAGGAGAAGCAGGAGAATGAGGAGGAGTGCATACATTATTCATACAGGTGTGTACGCTTATCGGTGATGATGCCACCAGCTGCACTGAAAACCCGCTCTGAAAAACATGCTAGCGGCAGGGCAGGCAAGAACCTCCAAGGCGTACAGCGCCAGTTCGGGCCACATGTCCAGCTTTGAAACCCAGTAGTTGTAGGGAGCTGTGTGATCATTTAGGACAATGGTATGGTCAGCTACGTACTCCCTCACCAACTTTCTGTAAAGATCAGCACTACTCTGCCGAGTCTGGAGACAGGTGACAGTGTCTTGCTGGGATGACATAAAACTGGCAAAGGCTTCGTAAAGAGTACCCGTGCCAGTGCTGGACAAGCTGCCTGCTCGCCTACTCTCCCTCCCTACTTGTCCAGCAGAAGTACGCCCTCTGCCGCTAGCGCTATCAGAAGGGAAATACTGTTTCAGCTTGTGCACCAGGGCCTGCTGGTATTCATGCATTCCCACACTACTTTCCTCTACAGGGATGAGAGTGGAAAGATTTTGCTTGTACCGTGGGTCCAGGAGAGTGAATACCCAGTAATCGGTGCTGGAATAAATTCTTTGAGGGTCATGGGATAGGCAGCCTAGCATGAAATCTGCCATATGCGCCAGAGTCCCAACGCGCAAGAATTCACTCCCCTCACTGGCCTGACTCTCCATTTCCTCCTCCTCCAACTCCTCTTCTTCTGCCCATACACGGTGAACAGTTAAGGACTGAGCAATGATCCCCTCTTCTGTCTCCCCAACATTCTCCTCCTCTTCCTCCTCCACCTCCTCCAATATGCGCTGAGAAACAGACCTGAGGGAATCTTCTTCCCCAGTCTCTTTTGATGAGCTTCCGACTTCATGCTGACCAAGGGTTTTTCAACAGGCCAAGCAGTAGGATGGTTGGGCTGATGATGGCGGCATCACCACTGACAATCTGTGTTGACTCCTCAAAGTTACTCAGCACCTGACAGATATCAGACATCCACGTCCACTGCTCATTGTAGACTTGAGAAAGCTGACTGACCTGACTACCAGTTCTGGTGAAAGTTGACATCTGGCTGTCTACAATCGCTCTGTGATGCTGGTAAACTCTGGATAACATGGTTAATGTTGAATTCCACCTTGTGGGCACGTCGCACAACAGTCGGTGAGGCGGTGAGTCGGTGGGCAGTTGGAGGCGGCGCTGCGCTGCCCTGAGAGTCGCAGCATATGTGGTGTTGACTTTCTGAAATGCGCGCAGATGCGAATCAGACAGATTGGGGTATGTCTTGAGGAACCGCTGAACTATGAGATTTAACACATGGGCCAGGCATGGCACATGTGTCAGTCTGCCGAGTTGCAGAGCCACCACCAGGTTACGGCCGTTGTCACACACAACCATGCCTGGCTTCAGGTTCAGCGGTGCCAGCCACAGATCGGTCTGCGCTGTGATGCCCTGTAATAGCTCTTGGGCGGTGTGCCTTTTATCACCTAGGCTCAGCAGTTTGAGCACCGCCTGCTGTCGCTTAGCGACGGCACTGCTGCTGTGCCTAGAGCTACCGACTGATGGCGCCATGCCCACGGATGGTCATTCGGAGGAGGAGGTGGAGGAGGGGTGGGAGGAGGAGGAAGCATAGTAGGCCTAATAGACCTGGACCGAGGTAGGCCCCGCAATCCTCGGCGTCGGCAGTATATGAGCGGCCCCAGGGTCAGACTCAGTCCCAGCCTCCACCAAGTTAACCCAATGTGCCGTCAGCGATATATAGTGGCCCTGCCCGGCAGCATTCGTCCACGTGTCCATAGTCAGGTGGACCTTTTCAGAAACGGCGTTGTTCAGGGCACGGATGATGTTGTCTGACACGTGCTGGTGCTTGGCTGGGATGGCACATTGAGAAAAGTAGTGGCGGCTGGGGACTGAATAACGAGGGGCAGCCACCGCCATGAGGCTGCGAAAGGCCTCGGTCTCTACCAGCCTATAGGGCAGCATCTCCAGGCTGAGTAATTTAGAGATGTGGACGTTGAGGGCTTGGGCAAAGTGAGTGGGTGCAACTGTATTTCCTCTTGTGCTCCAGCGTCTGGGGTATAGAGAGCTGGACGCTGTGCATGGAGACATTGGTGGACGCTGTGGAGGATCGTGGAGGCAAAGGTGTGGTTTTCGCCCAGGAGGTGTTTGTGCCGGGGTCCTGGGAAGGGGGCTGACTAGTAGAGGCAGCAAATGACACAGTGGTGGACCCGGCTGGAGGTGAACGGCCTTGGTTCCATTGAGTTGGGTATTTAGCATTCATATTCCTGCGCATACTGGTGGTGGTTAAGCTAGTAGTGGTGGAACCTGATACTGGTGTGGCACAGGTTTCTCACCACAGTCCGTCGGTCATCCATTGTTTCTTCAAAGAACCTCCAGACTATGTGAAGCATTTGTCGATGATGCACCAGCTCTGGCCCTGCCTCTCCATCTGGCCCCACCACTGCCTCTTCTAACCTATTCTTGTATAGGACTCGCCTCCGTCTGTCACCTCATCATCCTCCGATCCCTCAGTCTGCTCCCCCCTCGGACTTCCTGCCCTGACAACAACTTCACCACTGTCTGACAACCGTGTCTCCTTATTGTCCGACACCTCTTTACACACTTCTTCCACTACGTCAAGAAGGTCATCATGACCCACAGACCGCGACCAGTGGAAAACCTGGGCATTGGGAAAGAGCTCAGCAGCAACCTGACAAGTGGTTTGTGAGTCTGGCAAGGGTCCAGAAAACAGTTCCTCAGAGTATGCCGCCTCAAATGGCAAATTTTCCTGGGAGGGGGCAGACTGGGGGGAAGGAGGTTGAGGAGCATGAGGAGGGCTCACTTGGGTAACATGGGTGGACCGAGTGGAAGACTGACTGGTGGACAAATGGCTAGAAGCATTGTCCACAATACACGACATCACCTGTTTGAACTGTTCTGGCCTCAACAGTGCTCTACCACGGGTCCCAGTAACTTAAGACATGAAGCTAGGGAGTGTAGCTCTGCGGCGTTCCCCTGCTCCCTCATCAGCAGGTGGTGTCTCACCCCGCCCAGGACCACGGCCCCTGACCCCTGCAGTAGTTGGACGCCCACGCCCTCGTCCTCTACCCCTAACCCTCGGGTTCAACATTTTCAAAATTAAAGTCTATTATATAGACAAAACAGAAAAATTAGCTGTAATTTTTTTTGTGTTTTTTTTTTTTTTTTTTTTAATAGAACAAAACGTGCAGAAGAAATTAGACAGAAACCACAGAAGATGATTGCTATGGCTAGTTTCTAACCTACATTGACAGCACACAAAAGGATTTTGTGCTGTGACTGAGTGTTCATTTTAACTTTTGAAAAACACTAATGTAGCCCTAACAAGGGCTTTTGGGTTCTTGGAGAATCACTCCTGCCTAACAGTAAGGTTCTTGGACAATCACTCCTGCCTAAAAGTAAGGTTCTTGGAGAATCACTCCTGCCTAACAGTAAAGTTCTTGTAGAATCACTCCTGCCTAACAGGATCTACTGGCACCCTAACGCTATCCCTGACCAGCAGCAGCTCTCTACCTAACGGCATCCAGACAGAGAATGATCCGAGCAGCGCGGTCAGGGGCTAGTCTATTCCATGGTCACCTGATCAGGCCAGCCAACCACTGCTATCGACATGTAAGTGGTCCACATGATGCTGGGTGTACTGCAGAGTCTCCTGGTTTGTGATTGGCTCTGTTTCTGGACGCCAAAAATCTAAACGCCGCGAGATTACTTTTTCTCGAGTGGGAAAAATACTCGTCCGAGCACCGAGCAGTTGCGAGTATGCTAATGCTCAAACGAGCATCAAGCTCGGACCAGTATGTTCGCTCATCTCTAGCAACAACCTAAAGGTTGTCTATTGGTTGAATTGGTCATCCACTTCCTCCGAGATGACATCTGACAACCCAAGCCAAGAGTTTGTGTGTTTGTCAGATACAACCCTTAGTTGGCATGGCCCAGAAGCAGGTCAGCGGTGCTTCTGTCCTGTTCATTTCACTCAGCCAGAGATCTACTAGGAGGTCTTAACTCAGCACCACTATACAGCGGGGACAAACTCCTTGAGGACAGTCAGAAGCTGCTTGGCAGTGAAGAGTTGGGGCAGACATCCACTGCTTTGTGCAGTAGGTGGGAAAGTAGAGATGTGGAGTGTGGCATGGGAGGTTATGTTGCACTTGCAAGTAGTCAGGCTGCGCATACTGAGACTATTGAGGAGAATAGCAGAGACAGGGAAACGCAAATCGATCTTGATGTAGCCGATCGCACTTGGGAGCCAGGTGAAGCTAGGGATTTATCATTATTGTCAGGAGAAGAGGGTGTCAGCTTGCGTGTCAGGCAGCAAAGCAGGCAGCAAGTTGCTACTGTGGCCGTGAGTCAGCAGGGTGGCAGAAGTGCGAGGACGGGAACCAAACGGCCGCAGGGTACAAACCCCGCTTCGCAGGTCCAAATAAGCAGTGGCACAGGAGCTCAGCGAGGCAGCATCGTTAGTAGTCACTCAGTGCAGTGTTGGCAGAAAAATCACCACCTCGGTGGTGTGGCAGTTTTTTGTTAAGACACCAGAGGAGCTGGTATATTTATTTGAGTGTGTATATCTAGAATCTGCGGGCATAAAGTGAAGCATGGCCAGGGAGCAAACATTGTCACCACAGACCTGGGTCAACACATGCAGCGTCACTATCCAATGGCCTGGGAGAAAGGTGGTTTAGATGTGGAGGTCCATCCTGCTGCCACAGCAACAGCAGCAGCACCTAGAGGCACACATGCCATTTCAGCCAGCAAGGCTCCAGCACTTCTGCCAAAGGGAGCTCTTTGTCTTTGACATCATCTCCTGGTCCAGATTCTCCTGCTCCTCGCAACGCATGGCAGCAGCAGTCATTGCACGAAGCGATTACAAAGAGACAACTGTATGTGTATGGCCATCCTTAGTTTCATAAGCTGACCGTGCTCCTGTCCAAGTTGTTGGTACTGAAGTCCCTCGCATTCAAATTCGTGGGCTCTGCACACTTCAGAGAACTAATGGCTTGTGCCAAACTGAGGTGGAGAGTTCCAAGCTGAAATATTTTTCTAAAAAGGCAGTGCCAGCCCTTCACAAATATGTAGAACAGAAGGTGGGCCAGTCCTTAAGTTTATCGGTTTCTTCCAAGGTGCATGGCAGCACGGAAGTGTGGAGCTGTAACTATGGTCAGGGCCAGTACATGTGCTTTACAGCCCACTGGGTGAATGTACCTCCGGAGGAGGAAAAAACATGAGGCAGATGATTCAGAAGCACCGTGGCTGTATACAGTGGAGATGGAGGCCGGGAGTCCCTCAGAGTCACTTGCGCAGATGGCCTGCAGCTTGCTGCTTTGCCTAACTATTGACAACGGAATAGTCAACATCTGGCATAGGGATGAGTTTTGGCTATCCCCCCTCATGGACCCTCCCTACGGGTCAAAATTGGGTGACTTTTTTCGAGCTGCCGAGAGGGAGGAACAACTGGCGTACTATATAGAAATACTGTAAAGTAAGTCAGCCGCTGCCTTTGTGCGCCATTGTCCATCCTTTGTCAGGTCTGACCGCTGGTTCCTGGCAGTGATTGCTCACGTACTACTGCCACGGCTGCTGTTGGGAGATGGGAGGGAGGGGTAGGAGCAGTAGCAGCTCCACTCTGTGGACTCCTGCTGCTGCCGCCACCTCCGCAATCTATCATTGTTCCACTCTGTGGCTTACCATGTTGCTATAACCTCCACACACTGCCACCTTTGCTGTTCTTTTTTGGCAAAGACTTAATATTTTCAGGAAAATTGTAATGTATGATGCATTTGGCGTCTCTAATCTTCAAATTCAAATTAAAATTGACTATTTCAACTTCATATTGATTTCAAACTTCGTCATTGTGCCACAATGTGGCCTCCCATGTTGCTGCCAGCTAAAGAATTTATCATCGTGCCACTCTACGCCCTCATGCTGCTGCTGCTGGTGCCACCTTTGCAATTCTCTTTTGGCAAAGATATGATATTTTCAGGAAAACTGTAATGTATGATGCATGTGATGTCTCTAATCTTCAAATTTAAATGGAAAATTTTAACTTTAAAGTCATTTCAAACGTTGCCATTGTGCCACAATGTGGCCTCCCCTGTTGCTGCCAGCTCCAGAATTTGTCATCGTGCCACTCTCTGACTTCATGCTGCTGCCGCCACCTCCACACTATTTCCTTGTGCACTCTGTGGCCTACCAGGTTGCTGCCTCCTCCACACTGTCATTGTGCCACTCTGTGGTCTCCTGCTTCTGCCATCTACATGCTCTGTCATTGTGCCACTCTATGGCCTACCATGTTGCCGCCACCTCCACTCTGTCATTGTGCCACTCTGTGGCCTACAAGGTTGCTGCCACCTCCACACTGTCATTGTGCCACTCTGTGGTCTCCTGCTGCTGCCATCTCCACGCTCTGTCATTGTGCCATTCTGTGGCCTACCATGTTTCCGCCACCTCCATTCTTTCATTGTGCCACTCTGTGGCCTACAAGGTTGCTGCCATCTCCACACTGTCATTGTGCCACTCTGTGGCCTCCTGCTGCTGCCATTTCCACGCTCTGTCATTGTGCCACTCTGTGGCCTACCATGTTTCCGCCACCTCCATAATTTGTCATTGTAACAATCTGTGGCCTATTCATGTTGCTGCCAACACACCGCTGTCACCCTGGAACACCTTGTGATTTCCGTAACGCTGTTTTAACCCTCCACCGCTATATGACGTTGCCACTATGTTTGGTTTCCCCCTTCATTTCATCTGTCAGAAGGAATGAAATATCCAATTTACTGGTCATCTCTGTTTTGGATCCACTCCTGTTTGTTTTTGGCTTTAGCAATACTGATGATAGACTATTGACCGATTGAAAGTGGGCACTCTCCACTCGTTTGGGGGGGGGGGGGGGGGGTTTCTACATATATCCGCGTTTAACAGAACAGGTTCTGTCGTAATCTATGGAATCATCTGTCAGTGTAAAAAGAGTGCACTCTTTGATGTTACAGTGGGATCTTAGCCTTCTGCTCAGTCCTTTCGAGCTGGCACAGACGTTACCTTGTCAGGCTGCAATCCCACTTCCTGTGAAGTTGGCCTCTGTAAGTGCCCATGGAATTGAAGAGTGAAGCAATTCGCCCATCTCTATTCCCCTCCCAACACAACTATTCCCTCATAAAGGTCCACACACAATTTGAAGGTATTAATGAGCCACAGAACCAGTTCAAATTTTGGAACATATAAATTCCCTAGTGTGATAAGTTGACCATTTACGATTCCCTTCAGAAATATGTAGCAACATTCTGGGTCACACAGCTCGGTTAGGAGTTTAAAGGGAAGCTGTCACCAGGGACTTCATTTTCACTAAATACAGACTGTAAAAGCCCATCATACCTGCAATGTAAAAATGCCTCTCTGCCGTTTCTAAGCATTTGCATTACAATATAATTGTGTGTTATAACTTAGGCCCATTCCACACTTGCAAGTGTGATGCGATGAACTCACATCACACTCGCAACGCATGTTGCCGGGAACGCACGGCCCGAATGCTGCACACCGGGAGTGAACTGACATGCTGAGTTCACTCCCAAGGTGCAGTGTTCGGGCCGTGCATTCCCGGCAGCATGCGTTGCGAGTGTGATGCGAGTTCATCGCATCACACTCGCAAGTGTGGAACGGTCCTAACTCTTGCATCCTGACAAAATCCTGGGGAAGTCACAAGGGCTGGACTTTGGTTTGGATGCATTTCAAAAAACAACATGAGACTTGTCTGAGCTGCAAGCTGCCTCCATCTTTGTGCTCCTATACAGCTCTGTCCCTCCCCCACTGATGTCAGCTCACCAGGCTGTGACCTCTGAGAAGGAGCAGGAGGTGGAGCTAGACAGGAGCACAAAGGTGGAGGCCAAGCTCTGAGGAGGAATTAACACAGACAAGGCACATGTTGTTTTTTGAAATGCATGAAAAACCAAAGTCGAGCCCTTCTGACTACCGCAGGATTTTGCCAGGGTGCATCAAGATAACGTCAACTCTCTCTTTTTTTCATTTGCCTCAATATCCAGTGTCCCTTGCATGGCTCGTTCAATCTTTTTACATTTATAGAAATAACTTTAATGCCCCACATACTTCAGGACCATTGTGAGAAATGGAGCTAAACTCATTGTAAGCTTTTGTAACCTTTGGGTTACCCAAAGGAGAAGGTTATGGTTCAGGAGAGAGGGGGGAGGTAAGAGGGGGAATGGAAGAGAAAAACATACATTCATATATTCATACATTTATGCCACTGTATGCTAGCATAAACTGATACAAATTTTCCTCAATGTCTCTGCTGTAGCCAAGTCTGCACTGCGTCCACACCTCGGACGCCGCCCCCCTTAGTGACTGGGACTACTAACAGACAGGTGGACACCGACGAACTTGCAGGGGGTGTTTTTATATCTGTGTGGCAACCTATTAACACTATCACCCAAATTTTACCAATGTTCTCTCCAATCATTTTTCCTTTGACAGTAGATCCAATGGCTGTATCTGATGATTGTATCACCTCATCGCTGGCTCCCTCCAAGTTCTGGGGTCTCCCTGAGGTCATCACTTTTTGCTTTGTTTTTGATTTCCTCCCTGGATATCTGTCTACCTCCCCCTGACTTACTACAGCTACAGGGTGTACTGATACAGGGACAGTGGTTATCAAAGGAGATCTTCCAAGGCCTGGACAGATGGCTCGTACATGTTCTGGAGAACCATATTTAAAACAATTTCGTAAAAGAAGGTTCCACACCAGGAAGAAACCGGGAGGCTTATGATGGTTGAGATGACCATTCTTGAAAGATGCATTAATTACCTTCTGTGAACTTTTCTGATTGGCAGACCGGCTTTCTGTATACCTGTCTGTAAAAAATTACAGAAGTTTTTCTTTTATTATCAATGCCTTTACTTTTTTACCGAGACCTTTTTTAAAAAATTTCTTCTATTTTATTAGACCGGGCACAGTTTACGCGGAATGAACAAAAAACGAAAGAGGAAAGTGAAAGTTACAGAAACAGCACAACCTCAAGTCCAGAAGGTAAATCACAATGAAGAAGGTGGGCAGCAAGCTGAAGTTAAAGCATTGCCATCCAGTGGATCTCAAATTTGCCATACTCTTGGACATAAAGCTGTTATCATGCCAGATACACAGGAGAATCTGCAAGCAAGTAGAGAAGGTAAAACATTGCAAATGCAATTCACATGTTAATATTCTTGCCATTTATGAATTGTTATAGGCCACATGCACACATTTTATGGCTCATGCGAATGGTACCACAAGCTGTAGAGCAGGTCCTTTTCTTGCTCATTTTGCAGCATGGCCATACACTTTAATGGACATTGGCAGGGGAAACTATGCCTCCCACGCCAATATTCACCAGCTGAAATGGGCTGCAAACATTACATATGGCCTTAGGGTGCACACTTATGCTTTATCTTTTAAATAAGGAACAGTACTGTCCTCCCCCCTCAAAGCTACATTTCAGGTGTTCCATACAGGCATCAAGAAACCCTGCAAGTGGGAAACACCATGCATCACTACTGTCTATAGATGGATGTCTCCAGTTTGTCTAAAATTCCTAATTGAGCATATTTCCTACAACATTTTTACCAAAATGTTATTAGATATTTTTATAATTTAAGGTTAAAGAACAACAACAAATTATATAAACTGAACTGAACAACTTTGGCGATGACTAACTACATAACTCAAGGGGAGACAAAGACAGATAAGGCAAAAGATAAGAAAAGAGGGATATAATATTAAAGGGCACCTACCACCACAATTCTACCTATAAAGGTAGAACGGATGGTAAGTGGATGAATGGGACGTGAGGATAGCCCTTTTTTGGGCTAATCCTCACGTCCTGGCTATCTTTAAGTAAACTTTAATGCCTGTATATGCAAATTTTTTTAAGCGGCTACTGGGGCGTGGAGTAGCTGGACATGCGGCTACGTTCCTCCACCTACCATGTAATCTTTGGCGTGCAGCTCCTCGAAGATTGATGGATATCGGGCACAGGTGAATCCCGGAAAGCTCCGAATCAACGTGGGACAACGTGCCACGGGATCGCGAAAGTAAATGAGTCCCAATCAATATCTTTATTTCTTCTTGGATGATAAAAGTATTACAAGTGTAGGGAAGTCAACCTACACCTGTAATGCTTTTATTAGCCAAAATAAAATAAAGATATTGGGGCAGATTTACTTACCCGGGCCATTCTCGATCCAGCGGCGGGTTCTCAGATGCTGATTCCGGTAGTGCACCCGATGTCCACCAGGTGTTGCTGCTCTGAAGTCCATCAAGGTCCCCCGGAGTTCACCAAGCTAGGCTGGGTGCAGGTAAGTGTGTGTCAAGTGACACATTTTGTTAAAGAAATATGGCGGTTTTACCGACGGCCACGCCCCCCTGATTTCCATCGCGTGCATGCCGGCGCCGATTCGCCACAATCCAATCACGTGCGCCAAAAACCTGGGGCAATTCAGGGAAAAACGGTAATATTTGGGAAACACGTTTGTGGGATACAATATTGGGTAGGGAAATAAGGGGGTGTATATCAATGTCGTAAGTGCCCACTGTAGGTGCTGCCAGAGATCAAGGATTTCTCCCCTCACTCAGGATTGGAGAGGAGCAGAGGGCGTCGCTAAGCCAAGTGATGGCTGTTTTCATATATTTGAAAAGGACACATGGAGGAGCTGTTTCCCAAGGGTGGGGGGGGACTGCTCCTTTCCAGCCACTCCCAGGGGACGAGTGCCTAGTCACACAGCAGATGCAAACGAAAGGTACAATATAACATATCTTTTTTTCTGCAAACCTATTTTTTATACAAAAACACTTTGGCAGTGTATGTACTATGCTCTGTGGGGACTGGGGGAGTGCTAAAAATGGGTCTCCTGGTGACAGGTTCCCTTTAAGTTACAAATCTGAAAGTATAACATCCTTTCATAAAGTGAAATGCCCAGTGTCGTTTCAGGCTTAGAGGTTGTGGATCCTCTGAACCACTGTGGATGATGGCACAAGCCACTACCTGGGACTGAAGTACCCCTTGGGTACCTTAGGGGTTGGACTTGCTGCAGCGTGATACCACCAAGTCGTTCCACAGGCGTGACTTGTCCGCAGTGGCAGCCAAGGTCGAGGTACAGAAACGGCAGGCAATCTCGTAGTCGGGGACAGGCAGGAGGTCAGGACAGACAGCACAGGATCGGAGTCAGAAACGTAGCAACAGGTCAGGGCAGGCAGCAAAGGAGCCATGTCAGAAACGGAACCAGGGTCACAACAGGAATTCACAGGAACAGCACAAGGCATCAGAAAGGCTTTCTCTAGGGCGCTAGGCACGAAGATCCAGCAGGGGCTTGCAGGAAGAGGCAGGCTGAAATAGATGTTGCTAAATGGCCAGCGCCAATTAATGGCGCGCTGGCCCTTTAAATTTTGAGAAGTCGCCGCGCACCCTAGCATTCGGGGCCGCGCGCGCACAGTGGAAGGGAGCGAGCCGGGAGAGGTAAGCAGCGCTGGCGGGGGCAGAGAAGCACGGGTGAGCCTGCAACCATATCGCGGGACCACCCGTGACATGTCACTTCTACTTTAGTCATAGAATGGACAGCAGTGTCCATAATGATGCCACACTTCTAAGGGAGAGGGGAGTTAGAGGTTAGCGGCACAGACATTAGGCCAGGTAAGTCGGGATTGTCCATCAATGGGGTAGATCTGGAGCTCTGATCAGGCCAGAGCATTGTAGGGCCTGGAGAGGTGAAAGTCCAGGATCATGGGGCAGTCCACATGAAGAACACCAAAGCATAAACTTAGAGCACATACCTTATTGAGCTCCAGATCCATCTCAACCCAAAGTTTTTAAGTGCTATCATATGTAGATAGGACAAATGTAGAGATGACAGCCATATGATATGAGATCCCTTTTGTTCATTATTAGAACATAGCATCTTATGCGAGGTATGAAGAAGTGCCAGACAAAAAGCTGTACTGTGGGCCAGTCAGTCAAAAAAGGTTTTTTAAAGAGGCATTGGGATGGTATGAAATGTGGACATTCATGGCCAAAAGATTTGAGAATGATACAAATGTTAATTTTTACAAAGTCTACTGCATCAGGTTTTATAATGTCAATTTGCATATACTCCAGAATGTTATAAAGAGTAATCCGCTTAACAGCAATTAATTGCAAAGTCAGTATTTGACTAGAAAATGAACTTTTTCCCCAAAAACACATTTCAACTTCATTTCAGGCTTGCCTTAAAACGAGCTGCTAACATTGTTTCAGTGATTGCTCCATTAACACAGGTGTGGGTGTTGATGAGGACGGGGCTGGAGATCAATATGTCATGATTAAGTAAGAATCTCAGCACTGGACACTTCAAAAGGAGGCTGGTGCTTGGCATCATCATTTCTCTTCTGTTAACCATGGTTATCTCTAAAGAAACATGTGCAGTCAACATTGCACTGCACAAAACTGGCCTAACAGGGAAGAGTATCGCTGCTGGAAAGATTGCACAATCTATCGAATCATCAAGGAATTCAAGGAGAGAGGTTCCATTGTTGCCAAAAAGGCTCCAGGGCACTCAAGAAGGACCAGCAAGCACCAGGACCATCTCTTAAAAGTGTTTCAGCTTCAGAATCGGGCTACTAGCAGTGCAGAGCTTGCTCAGGAATGGCAGCAGGCAGTTGTGAGTGCATCTGCATGCACTGTGAGGTGGAGACTCTTGGAGCAAGGCCTGGTGTCAAGGAGGGCAGCAAAGAAGCCACTTCTCTCCAGAAAAAAAAAAGGGACAGACTGCTATTCTGTAAAAGGTACAGGGAGTGGACTGCTGAGGACTGGGGTAAAGTCATTTTCTCTGATGAATCCCCTTTCCGATTGTTTTGAACATCTGGAAAACAGCTTATTCGGAGAAGACAAGGTGAGCGATAACACCAGTCTTGTCTCATGCCAACTGTAAAGAATCCTGCAACCATTCATGTGGGGGGATGCTTCTCAGCCAAGGGAATCGGCTCTCTCACAGTCTTGCCTAAAAACACATCCATGAATAAAGAATGGTACCCGAATGTCCTCCAAGAGCAACTTCTCCCAAGAGCAGTTTGGTAATCAACAATGCCTTTTCCAGCATGATGGAGCACCTTGCCATAAAGCAAAGGTGATAAGTGGCTCAGGGAACAAACAATAGACATTTTGGGTCCATGGCCTGGAAACTCCCCAGATCTTAATCCCATTGAGAACTTGTGGTCAATTAAGAATAATCCACTAATTATAGATATGCGGTTCACGTTCTGAAATTTGAATAATTTTCTGCCTAAATAGAACGTTTAAAGACAAAAACTTTATTATGTAACAAAAAATGTTAAAACCTGGGCTAACTAAATAGCCGTATCAAATTAAACTGGACTTAGGCTTACCAGTGCGATTCCCCTCAACCCTCTATACGTAATGAGGTGCTCAATAGCCACCAGGGTTAGAGGAGTTCACACTAGACTAAGATACGCCGCCTCAGCTCTACATGTAGATGGGGTAGATCTGGAGCTCAGATCAGGCCAGAGCATTGTAGGGCCTGGAGAGGTGAAAGTCCAGGATCATGGGGCAGTCCACATGAAGAACACCAAAGCATAAACTTAGAGCACATACCTTATTGAGCTCCAGATCCATCTCAACCCAAAGTTTTTAAGTGCTATCATATGTAGATAGGACAAATGTAGAGATGACAGCCATATGATATGAGATCCCTTTTGTTCATTATTAGAACATAGCATCTTATGCGAGGTATGAAGAAGTGCCAGACAAAAAGCTGTACTGTGGGCCAGTCAGTCAAAAAAGGTTTTTTGTAGAGGCATTGGGATGGTATGAAATGTGGACATTCATGGCCAAAAGATTTGAGAATGATACAAATGTTAATTTTTACAAAGTCTACTGCATCAGGTTTTATAATGTCAATTTGCATATACTCCAGAATGTTATAAAGAGTAATCCGCTTAACAGCAATTAATTGCAAAGTCAGTATTTGACTAGAAAATGAACTTTTTCCCCCAAAACACATTTCAACTTCATTTCAGGCTTGCCTTAAAACGAGCTGCTAACATTGTTTCAGTGATTGCTCCATTAACACAGGTGTGGGTGTTGATGAGGACGGGGCTAGAGATCAATATGTCATGATTAAGTAAGAATCTCAGCACTGGACACTTCAAAAGGAGGCTGGTGCTTGGCATCATCATTTCTCTTCTGTTAACCATGGTTATCTCTAAAGAAACATGTGCAGTCAACATTGCACTGCACAAAACTGGCCTAACAGGGAAGAGTATCGCTGCTGGAAAGATTGCACAATCTATCGAATCATCAAGGAATTCAAGGAGAGAGGTTCCATTGTTGCCAAAAAGGCTCCAGGGCACTCAAGAAGGACCATCAAGCACCAGGACCATCTCTTAAAAGTGTTTCAGCTTCAGAATCGGGCTACTAGCAGTGCAGAGCTTGCTCAGGAATGGTAGCAGGCAGTTGTGAGTGCATCTGCATGCACTGTGAGGTGGAGACTCTTGGAGCAAGGCCTGGTGTCAAGGAGGGCAGCAAAGAAGCCACTTCTCTCCAGAAAAAAAAAAGGGGACAGACTGCTATTCTGTAAAAGGTACAGGGAGTGGACTGCTGAGGGCTGGGGTAAAGTCATTTTCTCTGATGAATCCCCTTTCCGATTGGTTTGAACATCTGGAAAACAGCTTATTCAGAGAAGACAAGGTGAGCGATAACACCAGTCTTGTCTCATGCCAACTGTAAAGAATCCTGCAACCATTCATGTGGGGGGATGCTTCTCAGCCAAGGGAATCGGCTCTCTCACAGTCTTGCCTAAAAACACATCCATGAATAAAGAATGGTACCCGAATGTCCTCCAAGAGCAACTTCTCCCAAGAGCAGTTTGGTAATCAACAATGCCTTTTCCAGCATGATGGAGCACCTTGCCATAAAGCAAGGTGATAAGTGGCTCAGGGAACAAACAATAGAAATTTTGGGTCCATGGCCTGGAAACTCCCCAGATCTTAATCCCATTGAGAACTTGTGGTCAATTAAGAATAATCCACTAATTATAGATATGCGGTTCACGTTCAGAAATTTAAATAATTTTCTGCCTAAATAGAACGTTTAAAGACAAAAACTTTATTATGTAACAAAAAATGTTAAAACCTGGGCTAACTAAATAGCCGTATCAAATTAAACTGGACTTAGGCTTACCAGTGCGATTCCCCTCAACCCTCTATACGTAATGAGGTGCTCAATAGCCACCAGGGTTAGAGGAGTTCACACTAGACTAAGATACGCCGCCTCAGCTCTACATGTAGATGGGGTAGATCTGGAGCTCTGATCAGGCCAGAGCATTGTAGGGCCTGGAGAGGTGAAAGTCCAGGATCATGGGGCAGTCCACATGAAGAACACCAAAGCATAAACTTAGAGCACATACCTTATTGAGCTCCAGATCCATCTCAACCCAAAGTTTTTAAGTGCTATCATATGTAGATAGGACAAATGTAGAGATGACAGCCATATGATATGAGTTCCCTTTTGTTCATTATTAGAACATAGCATCTTATGCGAGGTATGAAGAAGTGCCAGACAAAAAGCTGTACTGTGGGCCAGTCAGTCAAAAAAGGTTTTTTGTAGAGGCACTGGGATGGTATGAAATGTGGACATTCATGGCCAAAAGATTTGAGAATGATACAAATGTTAATTTTTACAAAGTCTACTGCATCAGGTTTTATAATGTCAATTTGCATATACTCCAGAATGTTATAAAGAGTAATCCGCTTAACAGCAATTAATTGCAAAGTCAGTATTTGACTAGAAAATGAACTTTTTCCCCCAAAACACATTTCAACTTCATTTCAGGCTTGCCTTAAAACGAGCTGCTAACATTGTTTCAGTGATTGCTCCATTAACACAGGTGTGGGTGTTGATGAGGACGGGGCTGGAGATCAATATGTCATGATTAAGTAAGAATCTCAGCACTGGACACTTCAAAAGGAGGCTAGTGCTTGGCATCATCATTAGAGATGAGCGAACATGCTCGTCCGAGCTTGATGCTCGGTCGAGCATTAGGGTACTCGAAACTGCTCGTTGCTCGGACGAATACTTCGCCCGCTCGAGAAAATGGCAGCTCCCGCCGTTTTGCTTTTTGGCGGCCAGAAACAGAGCCAATCACAAGCCAGGAGACTCTGCACTCCACCCAGCATGACGTGGTACCCTTACACGTCGATAGCAGTGGTTGGCTGGCCAGATCAGGTGACCCTGGGATAGACTAGCCGCTGCCCGCGCTGCTCGGATCATTCTGTGTCTGGATGCCGCTAGGGAGAGAGCTGCTGCTGGTCAGGGAAAGCGTTAGGGTGTTCTATTAGCTTACTGTTAGGCAGGAGTGATTCTCAAAGAACCCAACAGCCCTTCTTAGGGCTACAATAACGTTCTACTTTTTTTATTTTAATTTGCATCTAGTACCATTTTGTGAGGAATTAGCAGGGGGACTTGCTACCGTTGTGTTTAGCTCTTAGTGGCACACATATCCATAGCAAAGACCGAAGTGGGAAAATTTAGTAGGGGTTGGATTTCAATTAGGCACTAACTCAGTGTCATCTCATCTGGCATAGTAGTGTGCTTTGATACTTGGCTAGAAAATAGCCATAGGAGAATACAAAGAGCTTACTTACGCATACAGTAGCGTTCTATATATTTGATTTCTGGTTGATCTGCTGGTGGCTGTACTTTCTGCAGTGCATGTACTAGCCAATTCTGAGCAATTTGTAGTGAGACTTGCGACCGCTGTGTTCTGCGCTTAGTGACGCACATATCCATAGCAAAGACCGAAGTGGGAAAATTTAGTAGGGGTTGGATTTCAATTAGGCACTAACTCAGTGTCATCTCATCTGGCATAGTAGTGTGCTTTGATACTTGGCTAGAAAATAGCCATAGGAGAATACAAAGAGCTTACTTACGCATACAGTAGCGTTCTATATATTTGATTTCTGGTTGATCTGCTGGTGGCTGTACTTTCTGCAGTGCATGTACTAGCCAATTCTGAGCAATTTGTAGTGAGACTTGCGACCGCTGTGTTCTGCGCTTAGTGACGCACATATCCATAGCAAAGACCGAAGTGGGAAAATTTAGTAGGGGTTGGATTTCAATTAGGCACTAACTCAGTGTCATCTCATCTGGCATAGTAGTGTGCTTTGATACTTGGCTAGAAAATAGCCATAGGAGAATACAAAGAGCTTACTTACGCATACAGTAGCGTTCTATATATTTGATTTCTGGTTGATCTGCTGGTGGCTGTACTTTCTGCAGTGCATGTACTAGCCAATTCTGAGCAATTTGTAGTGAGACTTGCGACCGCTGTGTTCTGCGCTTAGTGACGCACATATCCATAGCAAAGACCGAAGTGGGAAAATTTAGTAGGGGTTGGATTTCAATTAGGCACTAACTCAGTGTCATCTCATCTGGCATAGTAGTGTGCTTTGATACTTGGCTAGAAAATAGCCATAGGAGAATACAAAGAGCTTACTTACGCATACAGTAGCGTTCTATATATTTGATTTCTGGTTGATCTGCTGGTGGCTGTACTTTCTGCAGTGCATGTACTAGCCAATTCTGAGCAATTTGTAGTGAGACTTGCGACCGCTGTGTTCTACGCATAGTGACGCACATATCCATAGCAAAGACCGAAGTGGGAAAATTTAGTAGGGGTTGGATTTCAATTAGGCACTAACTCAGTGTCATCTCATCTGGCATAGTAGTGTGCTTTGATACTTGGCTAGAAAATAGCCATAGGAGAATACAAAGAGCTTACTTACGCATACAGTAGCGTTCTATATATTTGATTTCTGGTTGATCTGCTGGTGGCTGTACTTTCTGCAGTGCATGTACTAGCCAATTCTGAGCAATTTGTAGTGAGACTTGCGACCGCTGTGTTCTGCGCTTAGTGACGCACATATCCATAGCAAAGACCGAAGTGGGAAAATTTAGTAGGGGTTGGATTTCAATTAGGCACTAACTCAGTGTCATCTCATCTGGCATAGTAGTGTGCTTTGATACTTGGCTAGAAAATAGCCATAGGAGAATACAAAGAGCTTACTTACGCATACAGTAGCGTTCTATATATTTGATTTCTGGTTGATCTGCTGGTGGCTGTACTTTCTGCAGTGCATGTACTAGCCAATTCTGAGCAATTTGTAGTGAGACTTGCGACCGCTGTGTTCTGCGCTTAGTGACGCACATATCCATAGCAAAGACCGAAGTGGGAAAATTTAGTAGGGGTTGGATTTCAATTAGGCACTAACTCAGTGTCATCTCATCTGGCATAGTAGTGTGCTTTGATACTTGGCTAGAAAATAGCCATAGGAGAATACAAAGAGCTTACTTACGCATACAGTAGCGTTCTATATATTTGATTTCTGGTTGATCTGCTGGTGGCTGTACTTTCTGCAGTGCATGTACTAGCCAATTCTGAGCAATTTGTAGTGAGACTTGCGACCGCTGTGTTCTGCGCTTAGTGACGCACATATCCATAGCAAAGACCGAAGTGGGAAAATTTAGTAGGGGTTGGATTTCAATTAGGCACTAACTCAGTGTCATCTCATCTGGCATAGTAGTGTGCTTTGATACTTGGCTAGAAAATAGCCATAGGAGAATACAAAGAGCTTACTTACGCATACAGTAGCGTTCTATATATTTGATTTCTGGTTGATCTGCTGGTGGCTGTACTTTCTGCAGTGCATGTACTAGCCAATTCTGAGCAATTTGTAGTGAGACTTGCGACCGCTGTGTTCTGCGCTTAGTGACGCACATATCCATAGCAAAGACCGAAGTGGGAAAATTTAGTAGGGGTTGGATTTCAATTAGGCACTAACTCAGTGTCATCTCATCTGGCATAGTAGTGTGCTTTGATACTTGGCTAGAAAATAGCCATAGCAATAGGATAGCATTGTTTGGTTTTAAAAACTCAAAAAAAAACAAAAAACACAAAAAAAAAAAAAAAACACAAAAAAAAACAAAAAAAAGTAAAAAAAAAAATAAAGTTATAACTCTCATTTTAAAAATGTTTAACCCGAGGGCTAGGGGTAGAGGACGAGGGCGGGGACGTGGGCGTCCAACTACTGCAGGGGTCAGAGGCCGTGGTCCTGGGCGGGGTGAGACACCACCTGCTGATGAGGGAGCAGGGGAACGCCGCAGAGCTACACTCCCTAGGTTCATGTCTGAAGTTACTGGGACTCGTGGTAGAGCACTGTTGAGGCCAGAACAGTGCGAACAGGTGATGTCGTGGATTGCTGACAATGCTTCGAGCAATTTGTCCACCACCAGTCAGTCTTCCACGCAGTCCACCCATGTCACCGAAATCGCCACTCCTCCAGCTCCTGCACCTCAGCCTCCTCCCCCCCAGTCTGCCCCCTCCCAGGAAAATTTGGCATTTGAACCGGCATACTCTGAGGAACTGTTTTCTGGACCCTTCCCACAGTCACAAACCACTTGTCCGGTTGCTGCTGAGCAATTTTCCGATGCCCAGGTTTTCCAACAGTCACAGTCTGTGGGTGATGATGACCTTCTTGACGTAGTGGAAGTGTGTAAAGAGGTGTCCGACGATGAGGAGACACGGTTGTCAGACAGTGGGGAAGTTGTTGTCAGGGCAGGAAGTCCGAGGGGGGAGCAGACTGAGGGATCGGAGGATGATGAGGTGACAGATCCAAGCTGGGTTGAGAGGCCGGGTGAACACAGTGCTTCTGAGACGGAGGAGAGTCCTCGACCAGAACAGGTTGGAAGAGGCAGTGGTGGGGCCAGACGGAGAGGCAGGGCCAGAGCTGGTGCATCAGCGCCAAATGTGTCAACTAGTGAAGCATCTTGTGGCGAGGGCTCCTGCGGCGAGGGCTAGATCTTCAGAAGTCTGGAGGTTCTTTAAGGAAACACCGGATGACCGACGGACTGTGGTGTGCAACATTTGCCAAACCAGGCTCAGCAGGGGTTCCACCACTACTAGCTTAACTACCACCAGTATGCGCAGGCATATGAATGCTAAACACCCCACTCAGTGGCAACAAGCCCGTTCACCTCCGGCCGTGCACACCACTGCTCCTTCCCCTGTGTCAGCTGCTAGTCAGCCCCCTGCCCAGGACCCTGCCACAAAAACCCCATCGTCGCCTCCACGATCCTCCACAGCATCCACCAGCGTTCAGCTCTCCATACCCCAGACGCTGGAGCGGAAACGCAAATATAGTGCAACCCACCCGCACGCCCAAGCCCTTAATGTGCACATCTCCAGATTGCTTAGCCTGGAGATGCTGCCCTATAGGCTAGTAGAGACCGAGGCCTTTCGCAACCTCATGGCGGCGGCCGCCCCTCGGTATTCGGTCCCCAGCCGCCACTACTTTTCCCGATGTGCCGTCCCAGCCCTGCACCAGCACGTGTCAGACAACATCATCCGTGCCCTGACCAACGCCGTTTCTGACAAGGTCCACCTGACCACGGACACGTGGACGAGTGCTGCCGGGCAGGGCCACTATATATCGCTGACGGCACATTGGGTTAACTTGGTGGAGGCTGGGACCGAGTCTGACACTGGGGCTGCTCATATACTGCCGACGCCGAGGATTGCGGGGCCTACCTCGGTCCAGGTGTTTCAGGCCTACTATGCCTCCTCCTCCTCCCACCCCTCCTCCACCTCCTCCTCCGAACTACCATCCGTGGGCACGGCGCCATCAGTCGGTAGCTCTAGGCACAGCAGCAGTGCCGTCGCTAAGCGACAGCAGGCGGTGCTCAAACTGCTGAGCCTAGGCGACAAAAGGCACACCGCCCAAGAGCTATTACAGGGCATCACGGCGCAGACTGATCTGTGGCTGGCACCGCTGAACCTCAAGCCGGGAATGGTTGTGTGTGACAACGGCCGTAACCTGGTGGCGGCTCTGCAACTCGGCAGACTGACACATGTGCCATGCCTGGCCCATGTGTTAAATGTGATAGTTCAGCGTTTCCTCAAGACATACCCCAATCTGTCTGATTTGCTCACGAAGGTGCGCCGCATCTGTGCGCATTTCAGGAAGTCCAGCCCAGATGCTGCCACTCTCAGGGCAGCGCAGCGCCGCCTCCAACTGCCCGCTCACCGACTGTTGTGCGACGTGCCCACGAGGTGGAATTCAACACTGACCATGTTATCCAGAGTTTACCAGCAGCGCAGAGCGATTGTAGACTGCCAGATGTCAACTTCCACCAGAACTGGTAGTCAGGTCAGTCAGCTTCCTCAAGTCTACAATGAGGAGTGGACGTGGATGTCTGATATCTGTCAGGTGCTGAGTAACTTTGAGGAGTCAACACAGATGGTCAGTGGCGATGCCGCCATCATCAGCCTCACCATCCCGCTGCTTGGCCTGTTGAAAAACTCTCTGGTCAGCATGAAGTCGGAAGCTTTGCGCTCGTCACAAGAGACAGGGGAAGAATATTCCCTTGTTGATAGCCAAAGCACCCTCAGGTCTGTTTCTCAGCGCATATCGGAGGAGGTGGAGGTGGAGGAGGATGAGGAGGAAGAGGAGGAGAATGTTGGTGAGACACAAGAGGGGACCATTGTTGAGTCCTTTACTGTTCAGCGTGTATGGGCAGAAGAAGAGGAGTTGGAGGAGTTGGAGGAGGAGGAAATGGACAGTCAGGCCAGTGAGGGGAGTGAATTCTTACGCGTTCTTACGGTACTCTGGCGCATATGGCAGATTTCATGCTAGGCTGCCTATCCCGTGACCCTCGCGTTCAAAGAATTTATTCCAGCACCGATTACTGGGTGTTCACTCTCCTGGACCCACGGTACAAGCAAAATCTTTCCACTCTCATCCCTGCAGAGGAAAGGAGTGTGAGAATGCATGAATACCAGCAGGCCCTGGTGCACAAGCTGAAACAGTATTTCCCTTCTGACAGCGCTAGCGGCAGAGTGCGTAGTTCTGCGGGACAAGTAGCGAGGGAGAGTAGGCGAGCAGGCAGCTTGTCCAGCACTGGCAAGGGTACGCTTTACAAGGCTTTTGCCAGCTTTATGTCACCCCAGCAAGACACTGTCACCTGTCCCCAGTCTCGGCAGAGTAGGGCTGATCTTTACAGAAAGATGGTGAGGGAGTACGTAGCTGACCATACCATCGTCCTAAATGATCACACAGCTCCCTACAACTACTGGGTTTCAAAGCTGGACATGTGGCACGAACTGGCGCTGTACGCCTTGGAGGTTCTTGCCTGCCCTGCCGCTAGCGTCTTGTCCGAGCGGGTTTTCAGTGCAGCTGGTGGCATCATCACCGATAAGCGTACACGCCTGTCGACTGACAGCGCTGACAGGCTGACGCTTATTAAAATGAATAAAGGCTGGATTTCTCAGAATTTCCAATCTCCACCAGGTGAAGGAAGCTCAACCTGAATAATTGATCCACTCCTCCTCCTCCTCATTTTCCTCCTTCTCCTCCTCTTTGTACAGTAAAGCAGAGGAAAATGGCTATTTTTTGACAGGGCCCACTGGCTCTTGCTATAGTACTTCATGCATTTAATTTTTCTGGAGGGCCACCTACCCGGTCCTCTGTTTGAAACAATTTTTGTGAGTGCCACATACAGGCACTCAATCTATTCCATTTTACTGCAGGGCCACCTACCTGCTCCTCTGGTTTGAAACATTTTTGGGACTGCCACATACAGGCACTCAATCTATTCCATTTTACTGGAGGGCCACCTACCTGCTCCTCTGGTTTGAAAAATTTTTGGGACTGCCACATACAGGCACTCAATCTATTCCATTTTACTGCAGGGCCACCTACCTGCTCCTCTGGTTTGAAACATTTTTGGGACTGCCACATACAGGCACTCAATCTATTCCATTTTACTGCAGGGCCACCTACCTGCTCCTCTGGTTTGAAACATTTTTGGGACTGCCACATACAGGCACTCAATCTATTCCATTTTACTGGAGGGCCACCTACCTGCTCCTCTGGTTTGAAAAATTTTTGGGACTGCCACATACAGGCACTCAATCTATTCCATTTTACTGCAGGGCCACCTACCTGCTCCTCTGGTTTGAAACATTTTTGGGACTGCCACATACAGGCACTCAATCTATTCCATTTTACTGGAGGGCCACCTACCTGCTCCTCTGGTTTGAAAAATGTTTGGGACTGCCACATACAGGCACTATCCAAATTAAATTGTCTCCATAGCAGCCTCCACACGTTGTCTCCATTGCTACCTCCAGAAGTCGTCCATATAGCTGCCTCCATACATCGTCCCTTTATCAAACGAGGTGTGTCAGGCAGAAATTTGGGTTGTTTTCATGGATTCCACATCAAAGTTGTTAACTTTGTCGCCACCCTGCTGTGTTATCCACAAAATATACTGGCAAACTTTTACCATTTAGGGATATTATTTCAGCGCTTCTTGCGCATCTGTTTACATTCCCCTCACCCGGCATATCCTAAACTTATAAGAACGCTACTACACTTGATCTTATACAAAAGGTTCTTAGAAGTGCTGTTTGGGGAGTAGCCTAGAGACAGGGGCTTGAATTGGCGAAAGCTCGCCTGGCAGCGGAGCGCCAGCTCCATGCGCATCATGCGCTTCTTGCGCATCTGTTTACATTCCCCTCACCCGGCATATCCTAAACTTATAAGAACGCTACTACACTTGATCTTATACAAAAGGTTCTTAGAAGTGCTGTTTGGGGAGTAGCCTAGAGACAGGGGCTTGAATTGGCGAAAGCTCGCCTGGCAGCGGAGCGCCAGCTCCATGCGCATCATGCGCTTCTTGCGCATCTGTTTACATTCCCCTCACCCGCCATATCCCAAACTTATAAGAACGCTACTACACTTAACTTGGTGCAGGCTGGGACCGAGTCTGACCCTGGGGCTGGTCATATACTGCCGACGCAGAGAATTGCGGGGCCTACCTCGGTCCAGGTCTCAAAGGCCTACTATACCTCCTCCCACCCCTCCTCCACCTCCTCCTCCTCCGAATTACCATCCGTGGCCATGGCGCCATCAGTCGGTAGCTCTAGGCACAGCAGCAGTGCCGTCGCTAAGCGACAGCAGGCGGTGCTGAAACTGCTGAGCCTAGGCGATAAAAGGCACACCGCCCAAGAGCTATTACAGGGCATTCCACATCAAAGTTGTTAACTTTGTCGCCACCCTGCTGTGTAATCCACAAAATATACTTGCAAACTTTTACCATTTAGGGATATTATTTCAGCGCTTCTTGCGCATCTGTTTACATTCCCCTCACCCGCCATATCCTAAACTTATAAGAACGCTACTACACTTGATCTTATACAAAAGGTTCTTAGAAGTGCTGTTTGGGGAGTAGCCTAGAGACAGGGGCTTGGATTGGCAAAAGCTCGCCTGGCTGCAGAGCGCCAGCTCCATCCCAAGATCCAACTAACATAGTTGCAGCACCTTTAATCTACTACTAGTTCACTGCCTCCATAATAATAATAATAATAATCTTTATTTATATAGCGCCATCATATTCCGTAGCGCTTTACAAATCATAGGAAACAAATACAAATGTATTGTAACAGAGCACAACATTTGTATGGAACAACAGGAGTGAGGTCCCTGCTCGCCAGAGCTTACGGTTTATGAAGATGATGGGGTAACACGAGGTAAAAGAATATTTAACGGTCAAGCCATTCTTCTTAGGGAATAGAACAAAATATAATAAATGGAATTGCTGTCGCTTGAACCACTCAGCCGTCATCTTATATACCAGGTCCAGGGTGAATGGGACTGCAGAGAAGTCTGGTGCCTGTTGGTTGCTGGATAACAGATGGGAGGACGACACAGGACGGGTTAGTAGAAGAGTTAAAACTTCATGCAGTTAATGAGTGTTATAGGCTTGCCTAAAGAAATGGGTTTTAAGAGCACGTTTGAAACTTTGGAGGTTAGGTATTAGTCTGATAGTCCATGGCAGAGCATTCCATAGAATTGGTGCAGCTCTAGAGAAGTCTTGGAGACGCGAGTGGGAGGTCCGCACTAGGGTAGAGGTTAATCTAAGATCACTGGCGGATCTAAGAGCACGGGTTGGGCGATAGACTGAGATAAGAGAGGAGAGGTAGGGGGGTGCAGCATTATACAGAGCTTTATGGATGAGGGTTATTATTATTTTAAACTGTATTCGAAAGGAGACTGGCAGCCAGTGCAGCGACTGGCATGAACTGTAAGCATACATGGTCCCCTTATCAAACGAGCTGTGTCAGGCAGAATTTTGGGTTGTTTTCATGGCTTCCATGTTAACTTTGTCGCCACCCTGCTGTGTAATCCACAAAATATACTGGCAAACTTTTATCATGTAACGATATTATTTGAGCGCTTCTTGCTCACCTCCTTTGGTTCCTCTCTGACACCCATTGGTTTGAAGCCTGAGTCCAATTAGGGTATGTCGCCATGCCACTCTCTAGCCTGCTGCCGCTGCCTCTGCCTCTGCATGCCGTCCCCTATAGTGTCAGGGTCAATTATTGGATGTTTTACATGCTATCTAGCTTCATTCTGTCACTCTGTCATGGCCATGCTGTTGCCCATAATTTCGGCATAATGGTGCGATTAAGCAGCCTCAGAGGCATCCATGCATGCTGCCCCTGCTGTTTCCTGTCCATTTCCGTGGTGTTTCCATCCTTTTCTGAGGTTCCCAGGTGTTTGGCCAAGCTTCCCTGTGCAGAGCCTTGGTCCCCTTGAAAAATGCTCGAGTCTCCCATTGACTTCAATGGGGTTCGTTATTCGAGACGAGCACTCGAGCATCGGGAAAAGTTCGTCTCGAATAACGAGTACCCGAGCATTTTAGTGTTCGCTCATCTCTAATCATCATTTCTCTTCTTTTAACCATGGTTATCTCTAAAGAAACATGTGCAGTCAACATTGCACTGCACAAAACTGGCCTAACAGGGAAGAGTATCGCTGCTGGAAAGATTGCACAATCTATCGAATCATCAAGGAATTCAAGGAGAGAGGTTCCATTGTTGCCAAAAAGGCTCCAGGGCACTCAAGAAGGACCATCAAGCACCAGGACCATCTCTTAAAAGTGTTTCAGCTTCAGAATCGGGCTACTAGCAGTGCAGAGCTTGCTCAGGAATGGCAGCAGGCAGTTGTGAGTGCATCTGCATGCACTGTGAGGTGGAGACTCTTGGAGCAAGGCCTGGTGTCAAGGAGGGCAGCAAAGAAGCCACTTCTCTCCAGAAAAAAAAAGGGACAGACTGCTATTCTGTAAAAGGTACAGGGAGTGGACTGCTGAGGACTGGGGTAAAGTCATTTTCTCTGATGAATCCCCTTTCCGATTGTTTTGAACATCTGGAAAACAGCTTATTCGGAGAAGACAAGGTGAGCGATAACACCAGTCTTGTCTCATGCCAACTGTAAAGAATCCTGCAACCATTCATGTGGGGGGATGCTTCTCAGCCAAGGGAATCGGCTCTCTCACAGTCTTGCCTAAAAACACATCAATGAATAAAGAATGGTACCCGAATGTCCTCCAAGAGCAACTTCTCCCAAGAGCAGTTTGGTAATCAACAATGCCTTTTCCAGCATGATGGAGCACCTTGCCATAAAGCAAAGGTGATAAGTGGCTCAGGGAACAAACAATAGAAATTTTGGGTCCATGGCCTGGAAACTCCCCAGATCTTAATCCCATTGAGAACTTGTGTCAATTAAGAATAATCCACTAATTATAGATATGCGGTTCACGTTCTGAAATTTGAATAATTTTCTGCCTAAATAGAACGTTTAAAGACAAAAACTTTATTATGTAACAAAAAATGTTAAAACCTGGGCTAACTAAATAGCCGTATCAAATTAAACTGGACTTAGGCTTACCAGTGCGTTCCCCCTCAACCCTCTATACGTAATGAGGTGCTCAATAGCCACCAGGGTTAGAGGAGTTCACACTAGACTAAGATACGCCGCCTCAGCTCTACATGTAACTGATTAGCGTCCAGAACCTCTAACTGGCTGCAAAGGTTAAAGCAAGCCAGTGAATTGCCTATCCTTGTATTTCCTGCCTTACGCGTTTCAGCATTGGCTCTTATGACCAATGCATCATCAGAGGCACTACAACATTCAGGCACATTCACACATTTGATGCCGCAGAACAGACGCTGCGACCACCATTGGTAGTATTCAGGTAGTCACAGTCGTCCGTCTGCTTCTCCGGCACTGTAGCGGCCGTACGCGCCGCGCGATGCAGCCGATTATTTATTTATAAAGCCCCACCTCTTGTGGGCGATACCCCATCGGATCCACCAACCGCAACGCCCACCCTCCATGTGACTTAAACGGGGGCACGATCCACTGGACCAATAGTATCGCACCACCGGTGACCAAATTGAATGCGAAAAAACGCATCTCTTCAACTGCAGGGATCGATCATGCGGTTTATTGGAATGAAGAGATTATACCTGATGGCTTCAAAAAAAGGCGAGAAAGAAATTCCCAGATAAGACTGGTAAATAAAGAAGAAATGAATAGATACATAGGAGACAAGGAAAACTGTATCACATATTAATTCCCCATTTAGGGGTATGTAGCACCTAAATTAAAATAATACAGTGTACTCCAGACCCTTATAAGACCTACTCAGGTCCTATAAAAAGCAGGCATAATTAATAGAGTCATTCAGACCCTGCGGTCTTTCGGTGGCCATCACACAAATCCAACGGGACTCTCTTTGAGTGACCAGACGGTCAAAATCACCCCCTCTTATTGGTGGTGTGACCACTTCAATACCTTGAAATTTTATGCATAGAGCATCTCCTTCATGTTTGTCCCAGACATGTCGGGATATAACCGTATCATCTTTTCTTTCAATGTTCCTCATGTGTTCACTAATACGCACACGGAATTCACGTACGGTTTTCCCCACATATTGGGATCCACAATTGCAAGTAAGCAAGTAGACAACCCCTCTGCTCCTGCAATTAATAAATTGTTGGTTGGTATACGTGCGTCCCGTGGTTTTACTCATAAAAGTCCTACTTGGGAGGATCGATTGGCATGCCTTGCAGGAACCACATTTAAAAGTTCCGCACAGTGGTTTGGGGAGCCAAGTTTCCACAACGTCAGGTTCCAAATGGCTATGAACCAATTTGTCTTTGAGATTCCTGCCCCTTCGGTATGTTATCTTTGGAAATTCACCTACCAAGTGGCCCACATCTGGATCCATCTGTAGTAGCTTCCAGAAGTTGGACAGAATCTCCCTGACCTGTCTGTGTTGTGCATCATAAGTTGCAATGATGCGTACGTCATCTGAAGATTCATCCCTACTTCGAGGGGTCAGGAGGGTTTCCCTTCTTTGGGACAGGGCATTTTGGTGGGCATCTCTAAGGATAACGGTCAGATACCCCCTATCCTGAAATCTATCCCTTAAGTCAGAAGCTGCTCTAAGGTATTCTGACATATCAGAGCAATTCCTCCTAGCCCGAAGGTATTGCCCTTTTGGGATACCACGTTTAAGTGGTATGGGATGCCAACTATTCCATGCTAATAGGCTATTTGTAGCCGTTGATTTCCTAAAGATCTTGGTTCTTAATCCTCCTGACAAGGTCTTTTCTATGGAAAGGTCAAGGAATGAAATCTTGTCTCCATGAATCTCTGAGGTTAAAAATAGTCCTATAGTGTTTGTATTGAGGACTCTTACAAATTCCTTAAAGTCCTCTACCGTGCCATTCCAAAGAATAAGCACGTCGTCTATAAAACGTAACCAAATCATTATGTGAGATGTAAAATGTTCCAACTGGTCATTAAAGACCAGTTCTTTCTCCCACCAGCCCAGGAAGAGATTAGCATATGTGGGAGCACAAGGGCTCCCCATAGCCACTCCCCTGAGCTGGTGGTAGAACTTCCCATTAAACGTAAAGACGTTATGTTCCAACACAAAACGTAGGAGAGAAATCACCAGTTCATTGTGTCTCATAAACTGCGTTCCTCTAGATTGTAAAAAAGAGGCAACAGCATTGCAGCCCGCATCATGAGGTATCGAATTGTACAGTGCTTCGACGTCCAGACTAGCCAGGAGGGTGCCCTGGTCTATTTGGACACCTTCCAATCTCTTTAACACGTCCATCGTATCTCTCACATACGATGGGAGCGTCTGGACGAAAGGGCGGAGAACCTGGTCCACATATAGACTTACATTCTGAGTGACACTATCAATCCCCGATACAATAGGGCGACCCTTAAGGGGAGTTGTCCCCTTATGGATTTTGGGGAGGCCATAAAAAGTGGCCACCCTAGGATGTTTAGGTGTCAAAAACTCAGATTCGGCTGGACTAACCAGTTTATCTGAGTGCTTGGAGTATAATCTCCTTCAGGGTATCCCTGAATCGTATAGTGGGATTCTGATCCAAGGCTCTGTAGCAATCTCTGTCTCTTAAAATGTTCCGGCACATTAAGATATATTGGTCCCTGTCCATAATGACCAGGTTTCCCCCTTTGTCAGAGGGCTTGATAATTATGGATTTATTATCCTCCAAATTTTTGATGCATTGCCTCTCTGCTTTAGTGATGTTATGTTGCACCTTTCCAGAATTAATATCTAAACTTCTCAGTTCATCGGTGACTAGGGTTAAAAAGATATCCAGTGAGGTGTCATTATTTGTCGGTGGGAATTTCTTAGAAGGGGGCTTAAGTTTAGTAAACGGGTCCTCCCCCTCCTGTAGTTGTGTTTCATCCACCAGACCCATCATTGCTTCAAAGCACTCCAGATCTGCGTCTTCTAGACCTAATTCCTCACACTGTCTCCTACTGTGTTGTTTGAAATTTTTTTTCCATTTCAATTTTCTAATGAATAACTGCAAATGTTTAACCCAAGTGAACATATCAAAAGAAGGTGTTGGTACAAATGATAACCCCTTACTCAGGATATGTCTTTCTGTATCTGTTATCATTCGTTTGGAGAGGTTTATGATCTGCATTTGGTTTTTGGCAGAGCTAAGCTTTATTTTTGTTTCCTCCTCACCATGTAGGTGGTGATTGGTGCTTCTCTGGCTAAAAAACCCCCCTGTTGTTTTCTCTGCGGGGCCCCTCTTCCTCTATTCCCTCCTCTGGGGTTGGTGCTTTCCACTCCCCCTTGATATTGATAGGGTCTATTTGGCTGTTTTCTGGGTGTATTATTGATTCTTCGCAAGGACTCACTATCTGATAATTCACACTCCGAGGATGACGGTTCAGCTTCTGATACACCCTCGGTTTTTTCAGAGTGTGGTATATTAACCCCTTAATGACCACCCTATCGGGATTCTACGTCGGTCATTAAGGGTACTTCTTCTGACGCGACGCCTTTCTACGGCGCCGCGTCAGAAGAAGATTTCGGGACATCGGGTTAGTATAGTGCCGGTGTCGGGCTGTGATATCACAGCCCAGACCCGGTACTAACACCCGGGATCGGAAAAACTCCGATCCCGGGTGTTTAACCCCTTACACGCCGCGGTCAAGCATGACTGCGGCGTGCAAGTGTGTCCCCCGTGGACACTGCACTACAAGTGTATTGCAGTGTAGAGGCTTGATCAAGCGATCGGATGATCGCTTGGTCAAGCCAAAAGGTGGAAAATATGTGAAAGTAAAAAAAATAAAGATTAAATCATTTTATAATAATAATTAAATAAATAAATAAAATAAAGTCCCATAATCTCCCCAGTTACACATATAATGCAAATACAGTATATAAAACACAAAAACACACGAAAAATGTCCATATTTGGTATCACCGCGTCCGTATTAATCTGTACAATAAATCTAAATCAATATTGAGCCCGCTCGGTGAACGATGAAAAAAAAAACTACGAAAAACTTCCCATAATATACAATTTTTCATCAAACACCATCACAAAAAATGTTCTAAAAAGTGATCAAAAAAAGCTTCCCTAATATGATACGACTGAAAAGAACAACTCTTTTCGCAAAAAATAAGCCCTCAACCAGGTCTGACAACATAAAAATACAGAAGTTATGGCCCTAAAAAGTTGTCAATAGTAAAAACAATGCGATATTCTCCAATATTGGTTTTGCTCAGGAAAATTGAGCAAAGATAAGAAAAACTATATAAATGAGGTAACACCGCAATCGTAGTGAACCAGAGAATAAAGATAAAATACGGTGAGCGGGGGAAAAAAAAATGCTAAAAATCCAATATAAAAATTGATGATTTTGTTTGTGTCCCCCTTGAAATAGTTAATAAAATCTCATGAATAAGCTATTGACCCCCTAAATGAATTATCTATACATTGTATCTTATTCCGTCAAAAATAAGCCCTCATATGTTTGCATTACCAAAAAAAATAAAAATGTATAGGTTGTACAATGTGACAATACAAATCTGCTGTGAATGGCGCCTCCATTCATTCTATACTCGGCCGTGCGCCCGTACAGCAGTTTACCACCACATATGGGGTATCAGTACACTCGGGAGGAATTGGGCATCAAACGTTGCAGTGCGTTTCATCATTTAGTTTATTCTGAAACTGTCAGTTTGGCCTAAATGAATGTATTTTCCAAAAAAATTCCATAGTTTCTAAATCGCAGGTCCATATTGTTTTAACCCATGTGAAACACTTAAAGGGTTAATGGACTTAATAGAAGTTGTTTTACATACGTTGAGGGGTGAAGTTTCTATAGTCGGGTAATTTGGGGTTTGGGGTTTTACTATTATTTAGGCCTCTCAAAGTCACTTGAAAGCTGTGTTGTCCCTCAAAATGTGAGTTTTGGCAATTTTCATGAAAATGAGAAAAATCGCACCTAGAGTTCTGCACCTCATAACATACTAGAAAAGTGAGAGGATGCATAAAATATCATCCCAACATAAAGCAGACATTCCGTAAATGTAATTTATTAAGCTTTTTGGGGAGTTTTACTTTCTGTCTGGAAAGCAGAACATTTCAAACTTGGAAAATGAAGAATTTTTACAAACTTTTGCCAAATTTTCTCTTTTTTTTAGAAACGTATCACTTAAATTTTATAACTAACATGAAGTACAATGTATCACAAGAAAACATTCTCAAAATCACCGGGATATGTTAAAGCGTTCCGAAGTTGTAACCAATTATCGTGAGACATGTCAGATTTGAAAAATCGAGTCTGGTCATTGAGCTGAAAACTAGTGTCGGTGATAAGGGGTTAAATATGTTTCCCTCTTTGAAGTCTTGTGTGTCACGACAATATTGATAATGTTTGCGTTCTTTTATTTGAATTGTAAATCGCTCCACAGTGCGCTGCAGTGTTGCTTCTTTTTTCTCGAAGTCACTATTGGATGTAAACTTTTCAGCACATTCAATATGTTCTTTTAGCTTAAGTGATGTTGTTTCTAACCTCGCTTTTTCTTCTTCTAAGAGAAGTCTCATAAATCTGAGTGAGGAGTCAATTGATTCCTTCTCCCATCTTTTCAAAAATCAGCTGATCTAATCCTGGCTGCAGGCTGGAGGTGTATCCTCAGTCCCCTGGGGACAATACTGTTTTTAAGATATGTCTCCAAGGACTGGGTCTCCCACCACCCCGGAATATGATCCTTGTAGACCTGGGTAAGATTTTTAAATGCTGCTGAAATACTTATACTCTGTGAATCAACCACCAGCTCCTTTCCTAAGAAGACCTCTCTCGCCTCATCTAGCGATTTTTCAGTATTTAAATCACTAGCCAGAAAACCTGCCATCCCCTGTTCTATAGGTATCGGCAATCATCAAGAGATGGGTGGACAAACAAAAACCAACAAATTGTGACAAAATGCAAGCATTGATTGTGCAAGCATGGACTGCTGTCAGTGAGGATTTGGTCCAGAAGTTGATTGAGAGCATGCCTGGGAGAATTTCAGAGGTCCTGAAGGGTCAACACTGCAAATATTGACTTGCTGCATTAACTCATTCTAACAGTCAATAAAAGCTTTTGTTACTCATAATATGATTGCACTTGTATTTCTGTATGTGATAAAAACATCTGACAAACACACATAAAAACCAGAGGGCAACAAATCATGGAAAATATAATATTTGTGTCAATCTCTAAACTTTTGGCCATGACTGTATATGAAACCTTGAAGAATGTCGCACGTTGTCCCAAACGTTTACCCTGTCGAACGGTACCAGACAAGGCTGCCCCCTTTCCCCGATTATTTTTAATATTTCAATAGAACCCCTAGCTGAAGCCATACGCTCTCACCGGAATATCACTGGTATCATGGTAGGCAAGGAGGAGCACAAATTAGCGACATAATTTTAACATCCACAAACCCTGAGACTTCTTTAAAATATATATTCGATACCTTAAATGACTTCGGGGAGATTTCTTATTATAAGATAAATAAGAGCAAATCCCAAATTCTCCCAGTAAATCTTCACCCAATAACAATACAATCGCTGAGGAATGCTTCCAGCACCTTGTTGAATCTATGACACGAAGAATTGAGGCAGTTCGGAAGGCAAAAGGGGGTCCAACCCGTTACTAGCATGGTGTACCTAATAAAGTGGCCGGTGAGTGTATATATATACATATGTATACATAAGAGCCTAAGAAGAGGGGAATCAAGTGGTCTTTGCATTGAAAACATCCTTGCAATTAAATATAATGAACCTAAGGATGTCTTTCTCCTGTCTGTCTGGGTGAAGGGTCACCCAGACACAAAAGTGACAGTGAGAGAATGTGGTTCCACCTCTGATAAAGCCAGTCTGCGTCACAGACTACAATAAACATATGGGGGCGGTTGATTTGGCTGATCAGGCACTACAGCCTTACCTGGTACAAAGAAAATCACATGCCTGGTACAAAAAGGTTGCTATCTACTTGATGCAAGTGGCAGCATATAATTCTTTTGTGCAGTATAAAAAAATCGAACGGTCAGGATTCTTTTTTTAAATTTCTAGAAAATGTGGTTGGGAACCTTTTTTTTCAGTCTCCTAAGCCCACTGTCATCCATGAGTGAGAAGATTTCTGACATCTTGTGGAGCGTCATTTTTTTCACCCTGTGCCAACAACTCTGCATAAGAAATATCCGCAAAAGCGCTGTAGAGTATGCAGCAAGAATGGCATACGAAGGGAGACGCGATTTTATTGCCCTACCTGCTCCTCTAATCCAGGTCTCTGCAACTATCCCTGCTTTGAAATTTTCCCCACTGTCCCACATTATTAAAAAATGTTTAATCACAGTTTACTTTTAGAGAGAATTAAAGTGTTTTGGGTGAATTGGCAAATTTGAATTGTGGCAGAAATTTATTATCCTCATTTTTTTAATTCCAAATATCCCTTATAACCCTTGATGAATACTATATGTGCACAACATGCTGTGCACTGAAATTGTGTCAATACCGAAACATTTTTAATGTGCATAATTTCTTTCGCATTAATTTTTGAAAAGCACATATTCAGTAAAATAACTACACCCCTTGATAAAATTACACAAGGGTGTAGTTTTAATAACGTGGTCATTAAATGGGGATTTTTTTTTTAAATTCACATGTTACTGTTACACTCCTGAGCCCCATTATAATTCCAACAAAAGGGTTCATCCATATCTGCAGTATGATTACACTCAGAATAAATTGTCTAAAACATTTTTTTTGCTGTATTGTCCCTATTTACCCAAAGTGAGAATTAAAAAAATAAGGCAAAAGAGACTTGGCCCAATTCTTTTCAACACATTTTTTTTTTTCTTTTGATAAATTCCTTGATGGGTGATGGGAAAACTCGGTTCATTTGTTAGACATCTCCACTGTTCTGGTACCTCAGGCACACTGCAAATGCATCTTGGTACCTGAAAAACATTGTAGCCAACTCTGTCTTCCAAATAATGCTCATTGTGTCCTGAGCCATGCCATGGGCCCATAAGGCGGTTTATGACCATATATGGATAAATCACATTGGGGTTAGAATAGCTAAAAATAATTTTTCCTTTTTGTAGTCTAATTCTGCAAAAAATAAAAACGTGGAAATGCTCAGTATACCCATTTATAAATTCATTGGGGGGTATACATTGCAAAATGGGGTCACTTGTTTGGGGGTTCCACTGTCCTGGCATTCCAGGGGCTCTCCAAATGCCACATAGCGGCTGAAAACGATTCCAGCCAAATCGGCTTCTGAAACTCAAATGGTGCTCTATTCATTTCAAGCCATGCAGTGTGCCCCTACAGCAGTATGTAGCCACAAATGTGGCATTTCTGTAAACAGGAGAAATTGGGGAAACCATTTAGGACATATTTTGTATTGTAACCTCTTGTGAAAAATGAAAAAAAATTGGGGTTAAAATAGTTTTTGGGGGGAAAAAATAATTTTTTCCTTTTTGTAGTCAAATTCTGCAAAAAAATTAAAAGGTGGAAATGCTCAGTATACCCATTTATAAATTCATTGGGGTATAGATTGCAAAATGGGGTCACTTGTTTGGGGGTTCCACTGTCCTTGCATTCTAAGAAGTCTCCAAATTCATTTGAACCCCCGCCATGTGCCCCAACAGCAGTTTAGGGTCACATATATAGTATTGATATATTCAAGAAAAATTGGGTAACAAACTTTGGTGTGCATATTCTAATTTAACCGTTTGTGAGTTCGTAAATTTTGGGGGTAAATGAAAAGGTTGTTTAAAAAATTTTGAAATTTCTAAATTTTATCACTATTGTGTTTTAACTTTTGTGAAATACTTAAAGAGTTAACAAACATTCTACATTTTGTTTGAATAGTTTAAGATGTGCAGTTTAAAAAACGGCAGATTTTCTGAAATTTAGGCCTTACAAAGCACTTACACAACTGCATTGTTCCCTTTTGAAATTTTATTAAAATTTTGGAAAATTGCTGTTCAACTTACAACCCTTTTAACAACCTTGTAGGATAAATGGACAGTTGAAAAAGATAAGCCAACATAAAGCAGACATATGATAAATGTTAATAACTTAATTAGTTGAAAATTCACACTTTGAAAATAGCATTTTTTCCAAATTTTCACCAAATTCACTCTTTTTTCATAAATAAATGTAAAATATAACACTCAACTTTTTTACGAACAGAAAGTTAAATGTGTCATGAAAAATCAATATCAAAATCACCTTGGTTAATTAAAGTGTTCCAAAGTTATTATCAAGTGTCGGTGATAAGGCGTTAAATATTTTTTTATGGTCATTGTGTATGACTGATATGATGAATAAAGTTTAATTATGTGTACCATATGAAGTATTGGTTACTCTATGTATTCAGTGAGGTTTTTTTTGGTTAAAAAGTAAAGTACCCCTGTCTACGGCGATGGTAGAACCATCTCTCCGTAGAGGATGCCCCCTTGTCCTGGTCACAGGCTTAGGGATAAAAAGATCTTTGGAGAGATCCTTGTACATCCCGTTCAGGTATTTGTACATTGTACTCCCCTCAGCCGTCTTTTTTCTAAACTGAATAATCCCAAATCTTGTAATCTGTCATCTGTTATTTTTTTGTTTGTCAATACTCTTATTTGCTGTCCTCTGTACCTGTTCCAGTTCTACTATGTCCTTTTTATACACTGGTGCCCAAAGCTGTACACAATATTCCATGTGTGGTCTGACCAGTGATTTGTATAAGGGCAAAACTATGGCGCACATTTACTTGGAAAGACAGAAACTTCACTAAAAATGCTATTCCCATGTATAATGCTTGGTGCCACACATTCATTATGAACGTGCGCCAAAAATCACGAATCTGGCGCTTCCCCGCACTGGCCTGACAGAGTTCACCAACTTTTTTGTGGTGCACCTTTAACATGCCTACAACACAATTTTCAAGTTAAATACGGCGCTCGGTCCTTTCATATATCGTTTAGAGGCTAAATGTGCCCCTGAGAATCTATTCCTCTCTTGATTCATCCTGTAATTTTATTTGCTTTAGCAGGAGCAGTATACCATCTACCAATACCCCCAAGTCTTTTTCAGCTGCAGGTTTACCAAGTAATTAACTGTTTATAACATAATAATACTTTTTGTTTCCATGGCCAAGTGCATAACTTTACATTTATCTACATTAACCCCATAGCGCAATAAGATGTACCCTTACGTCTTGCTGCGCATGGGGGAGTATGAAGAGGGCTCACGGGCTGAGCCCTCTTCATACTCACCGGGCATTTGCTTCATAATGAAGCAAACGCCCATCGCTAACACCCGCGATCGGTGCTTGCACCGATCGCGGGTGTTAACCCTTTGATCGCCGCTGGCAAGGCTGCAGGCGGCATTAAAGAGCCGGCGGCGCGTGGGCGCCGCCATCTTGGCTCCGATCGTCACTCCCCATGACGTCACAGGGGAGCTGCGATCTGTTGTCATGACAGCCTCGGATCACACAAAGATCCGAGGCTGTCATGATCGAGGCCATATATTACAATGTGCGATCTGCACATTGTAATAGATGGTATGCAAAATCCCCATATACTGCCATACTGTAGTAAGGCAGTGTTTGGTAGGATCAATCAGACAACCTAGGGTTAAAGTACACTAGGGAGTCTGAAAAATAGTAAAAAAAATAAATAAAAAAAAAGTTAAAAAAAAAAATTATATTAAAAAAACATAAAAATTCAAATCATCCCCCTTCGCCTAGAACTGAATAAACAGTAAAAATCCAAAACACATTAGTTATCGCTGCATCCAAAAATGCCCGATCTATCAAAATATAATAACCGTTTTTCACTGCGTTTTACCCTGTAGCGGAAAATAGCGCCCGAAGTCGCAAATTGCATTTTTTACCCATTTTGAAAAATAGAAAAAATTCAATAAAAAGTGATCAAAAGGTCGCACAGTCCTAAAAATAAAAGCGTTGAAAACGTCATCAGAAGTCGCAAAAAATGACCCACAGCTCTGTACACTAAAGTATGAAAAAGTTGTTAGCGCAAGAACACTGTAAAATGAAGAATTTTAATTCTTAATTCTTTAATTTTTGTAAATTTATGAAAACATTATAAAACCTATACAAATTTGGTATCCCTGTGATCGTATTGACCCAATGAATGAAGTAGAGCTGTCATTTGGAGTGCACAGTGAAAGCTGTAAAAGCCAAGTCCACAAGAAATGGCGCAAATGTGTTGTTTCATCAGTTTCACTGCATTTAGAATTTTTTTCCCGCTTCCCAGTACACGACATGGAATATTTAATACCATCACTACGAAGTGCAATTTGTTACGCAGAAAATAAGACATCACACAGCTCTGTACATGGAAAAATAAAAAAGTTATAGATTTTTGAATAAAAACGCAAAAACGAAAAAGGGCCTGGTTCTTAAGGGGTTAAACCTCATCAACCATTTCTCCTCCCACTTTTTCAAGCTTCCACAAATGCCTCTGTAATCTTATATACTATTGGCCTCAGTATGAATTACTTTACACAGCTTAGTATCATCTAAAACTTGACTGTGTAAAGTCATTAATAATAATATTTAAAAGATGTGGACCCAATGTCATTAATGATGACGACCCTCTGTTTTCTATAAGCCAAATACTTACCCAAGTACACAGATTTTCTCCTAGTCCTAGCAGCCTCATTTTATGTACCAGCCTTTTATGCGGCACTGTGTCAAATGCCTTGGAAAAGTCCAGATATACAATAACCACAGCCTCCCCCAGATTAGTCTGACAGGACCGATCCCTCATAAACCCATGCTGATGCTGGGTTATATGGTTATATACATTAAGATACTACAGAATAGCATCTCTAACAAACCCCTCAAATATTTTCCACACAACAGAAGTTACACTCACAGGTCTGTATTTCCCGAGATCGCTTTTTGATCCTTTTTTGTATATTGGTAAATTTGCTATGCACCAGTCCTATGGAACAGAACCAGTCCTCAGGGAGTCTTCAAATATCAAAAATAACGGTCTGTCTTTCATGGTACATAGTTCATGCAGAACCCGGCGGTGTATGCCATCTGGCCCCGTTGATTTGGATATCTTGGTGGTTGTGAGGCAGCGTTAAACTGTTGACATTCCAAAGAGAATTTACACCATTCCTCATCATGTCTTCCACCAGGGGTTTTTACTGGGTAAAGATAGATGAGAAGGCGACATTCAGTAGATAGGCCCTTTTTTCATCTACCTCCACAATGATCCCCAAGTTATTCCTTAGAGGGCCCACATTCTCCATTTTTAGTTTCTTATCATTTATATACTTTAAAAATAATTTGGGATTATTTTGCTCTCCTTGGCAATATTTCAATCAGTCTCTAGTTTTGCAGCCTTTATCTGCTATTTAAATGATTCATTTTTCTCTCTATAATCCTGTTACGATCTCATTGCTACCTTCACGTTTTAGCACCTAAAATGCCTTACCCTCCTTATCCACGAGAGAGTGCACCACTTTTTTTTGGTGCACCATTAACATAGGATGTGCAAGGTAAATCTGGCGCATGGTTCGACTGAGCACGAAATGCCCCCTTCAGTGCAAAAATTTGTGTTGCGGGAAGAAAAGTGCAGCTGCCTCACAAAATGGTGACATGTGACATAAATGTGGCACAGGCACTTCTTAAATACCTGTGCAAAGTCCAGAAAACTGGCTCATGTACCTTTGTTAATGTGCCCCACTGCCTTTAGATGCACGTCCCATCCTGACTCCCCCAACTGCTTCTTGAGAAACTTCGTCTCAAAGGGGACCCTGACCTGCCTTCTATGGGACTGCCCGGCCATAACTATGGTCAGAAATAGATTACTTAATAAACAAAGTAATATAAAATCTTATTCTACACTACTATTTATAGAAGTGCACAAATTCAATGGTAAATACATTATTATTATAGCTCAAATAATTATAGCTACTAAGCTACCTTTAACTAGATACAGTACTGGAAACACATTCCCCATAATAATAAAATAATTAACATGATCAACACACAACTCTACGGATATCAAGATAGTATGGGATTCATTAAAGGGAAGTATGCGGGGGTGGTGGCATAGAGAAGTAATTCGAACCAAAGGAACCTTTAAGAAAAGTGAAATGGAATTGAAGCAATTGATAATTCAGACAGAACAGCTACATTAGCAAATAGTCAACAGTTATTCAGGGTGAAAAAAGAATACACTGAATATCTTGAACACAAAGCACAACAAGGAATCTTCTTTAGGGGGCAAAAACATTTTTGTGAGTCAGGTAAACCAGGTAAACTTCTCTCGGAAACTATCCAGGAACAAGGTAAAAAGCATAGGATAGTCCAGATTCAGGATATGCAGTCTATAGTGATAACGGAGGAGGAACAGATCAGAAATGTTTTTGAGGAATACTTCTCTGAAGTATATAGGTCTCAACTAGCGGTCGGGACGGAGGACATGAACAGATATCTTACGCAGGTAAGTATTCCCAAATTATCGGAGGCGCGAAAGAGGGTGTTGGATTCACCTATGACCTATGAGGAGTTGACTGAGTCATTAGGAGGATCGATAAAGGGTATCACCAGTCCAGAATCTGACGGCCTCCTTCCCATGCTGCTGGAAGTATTAAAGATGGGAAGAGACAGAGAGCGCCTCTCTGATTCCATGAGAGTAGCAATAGTTATTTTGATACCCCCCCCAAAAAAATGTGATTCCAACAGACCAATTACTCAACACAGATATTAAAATTTTTGCAAAAACAATAGCCCTCAGGATGCAGAAGGTGATCTGTGACCTTATACATCATGACCAGAGCGGGTTCATACCGGGGAGGTCGACAATTAACAATTTTGACTGTTTGCGAATATCCAGCTGAGTGGGTCGGGGGCAGACCACTCCATCCTGTCTTTGGACGCTTCAAAGGCCTTTGACAGGGTGGAGTGGCCATTTCTATGGGTTGTATTGGACAGGTTTGGATTTGGGCAGGATTTCTTGCCGTGGGTGAAATTATTGTACAGTGAACCCGTGGCAAGGATTGAAGTGATCGAATCAGATAAGGTTGGAGAGGGGCCCCAGACAGGGGTGTCCCCTCTCTCCAATGCTGTTCGACCTATTCCTTGAACCTTTGGCATCGGTCATTAGAAAAGAACATAGCATAGTGGGGTTCCGTTGCAGTGGTATAGCCGATAAAATTATTCTACACGCAAACGATATTTTACTTTGTTTGAAAAAAAAAATAGATAACTCAATACTAAAAGTAATGCGGGTAGTTCAGGAATTTGGAGAGAACTCGGGACTGGAAATCAATTGGGACAAAACTGGGCTTTTACCCTTAGGAGATACCCCATCTGGCAGCTGGGGGAAGATCACCATCTTATCACCCTCAACAAGAGCTCGAATACCTCGGGCTCAAGATCACAGCAAATATAGAAGATTTAGTCAAATTGAATGTTCTCCCTGTTATTAACAAACTCAGACAGAAAGGGGGTCACATTTTTTGGTTGGGTTACCCGAATATTACCGTTTTGCACCGATTTTCCCTGAATTGCCCTGGGTTTTTGGCGCACACGAAACGGAAATCGGGGGGCGTGGCCATAAGAAAACCCGACAGATTCTGAAAAATCGGCCTCCACGGTGTGTATCTATGACAAATTTTTTCAACTGATTGAGAGGCTGATCATTGAATTAATTTGGGGACGGAAACAAGTAAGGATAAAGCTCAACTCCTTATACAAGAAGTACAGAGAAGGGGGGTTATCAATCCCCAATTTTAAACTGTATTTACTAGATACTAAGATATGTTTTGTGAATACATGGAAAGAGTCTGTGGTAATGGAAAACATTCTCAGGAAGGTTAGGGGGTGTAATCACTGGATGGAAGCTTTAGAGTCAGGGCAACTGGGTATAACAGTTGAAAAATAAATTCCAATCTGTAATATGCTAAACGAGGTATGGAAAACACTTAGAAAAATTGGGAGGGTAGATGGAGCAATTGAAAGTACTCCATTGTGGTTCCACATACACATTAGGGAATTTTGAAAAATAGGTGAGGGTGGGAACTGCTGGAGATCCCAGGGGATCAATAGGGTTTCAGAACTGTTTAAAGATAGTCAACCTATACCTTTTACAGATTTACAAAGGGATTATGGAGTGGGAAATAAGTATTATTTTCATTACACTCAGATTATGGATGCATATAGAGGGTGCACAAAGAAAACCTTCTTTTTGATTGAGAGAGACACTTTGATTGATAGATTGTGGATAGATGGTAGGGTTAAATACACTATATACGTATATATATATTTTCTATATATATAAGATATATAGAAAATACAAAGCACATTAGGTTTAAGGCTCAGGGCCACTGGGAATTAGAAATTGGAGAAATCACTAGTTTACACTGGAACACTGTGTTTTATAATATTACTCACTCTTCACTGAGCATGAATCACAGGATGGTGTATTTTAATTTTCTCCATAGAATATATAACCTTCCCCGGAAAATATTGAGAATGGGTAAGCGACTACAATCATTGTGTTGCCGTTGTGGGTCATCTGAGGCAGGTTTTTCGACATGGTTTGGAGTTGCCCAAAGATTATCCATTTTTGGGAAGGGGTCCATCAGAGGATGGAACAGTGGCTAGGAATCACAATCGAGGGGTCGGCTAGGGTATTAATTCTTAATATGATCAGCTGTGATTTTTGTCCAGGTTTGGGGAAACACCACATTGCTGCAATCTGTAGACTTTCTCTTTTGGCAAAAGTGATGATTGCAAGAATGTGAAAGTCCATCATGCGCCCAACAATACAGCAATGGGAGGCATTATGTAAAAAAGTAGAAAAGTATGAACATATATTTTATATGCGCAGTAAGAAAATCAAAGACTGGGAAAAGATCTGGGCACACCAGCCCAACAGTTCAAAAGAATAAGGTTAAGAAGACGGTTGACTCTTCCTTATATATTTTTTTTTGTTGTTGTTTTTCTCCTTCCGGCTTGGGGAGGTTTGGGTAGTTGGGTATCAGGGGATAGACAAAAGTACAAATGTTATAAGACAAAATTGCATATTGAAAGGTATCGTTAATTGACGATGGTAAACGAGATGCTATAACTTATTGATGTACAATTCCAGATGCTGTCATATGCTTATTTTTTTAAATGTATTATATGTACTTTTTTTTGGCTTGTCTTTGAAATTTTCTATAATAAGAATATATATATATATATATATATATATATATATATATATATATATATATATAACATGATCAACACAACCTTCACTTATGAAAAAATTCTGTCCCTCCAGAACTCTATGTACTCAAAATTTAGAGCAACCTGAGATGTGTGGCTGGGCAGCTTCTACTTCAAAGACATAACCTAATCATCCTGTGTAAAAACAAACACCCCACCAGGCAGCAGATTGCAGATCGATTAAGACACAGCATTTCACCGCCATTAGTACGGACTCGCCAAGTGCTGGCAAGTCTGTACTACCTGAAAAATCAATTATACCAAGGCCTTTAAGGCGCCAATGTAATTGATAGGCAGAGGGGTGCAGCACAATGCACCTGTGCGCGCCGCTCTGTGGGACACAGGTTGGCGAGGAACTGTGGGGGAGCGCCGGGGCTGGAGGTAAGTACAAGGTCTATTTTTTTTTGAGTGTACTTAATAACTATGAATAGAGATGAGCGAACATACTCGTCCGAGCTTGATGCTCGATCGAGCATTAGTGTACTCGTAACTGCTCGTTGCTCGGACGAGTATTTCGCCTGCTCGAGAAAATGGCAGCTCCCGCCGTTTTGCTTTTTGGCGGCCAGAAACAGAGCCAATCACAAGCCAGGAGACTCTGCACTCCACCCAGCATGACGTGGTACCCTTACACGTAGATAGCAGTGGTTGGCTGGCCAGATCAGGTGACCCTGGGATAGACTAGCCGCTGCCCGCGCTGCTCGGATCATTCTCTGTCTGGATGCCGCTAGGGAGAGAGCTGCTGCTGGTCAGGGAAAGCGTTAGGGTGTTCTATTAGCTTACTGTTAGGCAGGAGTGATTCTAAAAGAACCCAACAGCCCTTCTTAGGGCTACAATAACGTTATAATTTTTTTTTTTTTTTATTTGCAGCTAGTACCAAATTGTGAGGAATTAGCAGGGGGACTTGCTACCATTGTGTTTAGCTCTCAGTGACACACATATCCACCTCAAACACCAAAGTGGGAAAATTTATTAGGGGTTTGAGTAGAATTAGGCACAGTCTGCCAGTTTCTTTTTATTTTACGTTTATTGTTTTAATAACTCAGTGTCATCTCATCTGGCATAGTAGTGTGCTGTAATACTTGGCTAGAAAATAGCCATAGGAGAATACAAACGGCTTAATTACGCCTACAGTAGCGTTATATATATTTGATTTCTGGTTGATCTGCTGGTGGCTGTAGTTGTTGCAGTGCATCTACTAGTAAATTGTGAGCAATTTGGAGTCAGACTTGCGACCACTGTGTTTTAGTGACGCACATATCCATCGCAAAGACCGAAGTGGGAAAATTTATTAGGGCCCGGGGTTGTATTTCAATTAGGCACAGTCTGCCATTTCCTTTTTTATTTTACGTTTATTTTTTTCATAACTCAGCGTCATCTCATCTGGCATAGTAGTGTGCTGTAATACTTGGCTAGAAAATAGCCATAGGAGAATACAAACGGCTTAATTACGCCTACAGTAGCGTTATATATATTTGATTTCTGGCTGATCTGCTGGTGGCTGTAGTTGTTGCAGTGCATCTACTAGTAAATTGTGAGCAATTTGGAGTCAGACTTGCGACCACTGTGTTTTAGTGACGCACATATCCATCGCAAAGACCGAAGTGGGAAAATTTATTAGGGCCCGGGGTTGTATTTCAATTAGGCACAGTCTGCCATTTCCTTTTTTATTTTACGTTTATTTTTTTCATAACTCAGCGTCATCTCATCTGGCATAGTAGTGTGCTGTAATACTTGGCTAGAAAATAGCCATAGGAGAATACAAACGTCTTAATTACGCCTACAGTAGCGTTATATATATTTGATTTCTGGTTGATCTGCTGGTGGCTGTAGTTGTTGCAGTGCATCTACTAGTAAATTGTGAGCAATTTGGAGTCAGACTTGCGACCACTGTGTTTTAGTGACGCACATATCCATCGCAAAGACCGAAGTGGGAAAATTTATTAGGGCCCGGGGTTGTATATCAATTAGGCACAGTCTGCCATTTCCTTTTTTATTTTACGTTTATTTTTTTCATAACTCAGCGTCATCTCATCTGGCATAGTAGTGTGCTGTAATACTTGGCTAGAAAATAGCCATAGGAGAATACAAACGGCTTAATTACGCCTACAGTAGCGTTATATATATTTGATTTCTGGTTGACCTGCTGGTGGCTGTAGTTGTTGCAGTGCATCTACTAGTAAATTGTGAGCAATTTGGAGTCAGACTTGCGACCACTGTGTTTTAGTGACGCACATATCCATCGCAAAGACCGAAGTGGGAAAATTTATTAGGGCCCGGGGTTGTATTTCAATTAGGCACAGTCTGCCATTTCCTTTTTTATTTTACGTTTATTTTTTTCATAACTCAGCGTCATCTCATCTGGCATAGTAGTGTGCTGTAATACTTGGCTAGAAAATAGCCATAGGAGAATACAAACGGCTTAATTACGCCTACAGTACCGTTATATATATTTGATTTCTGGTTGATCTGCTGGTGGCTGTAGTTGTTGCAGTGCATCTACTAGTAAATTGTGAGCAATTTGGAGTCAGACTTGCGACCACTGTGTTTTAGCGACGCACATATCCATCGCAAAGACCGAAGTGGGAAAATTTATTAGGGCCCGGGGTTGTATTTCAATTAGGCACAGTCTGCCATTTCCTTTTTTATTTTATGTTTATTTTTTTCATAACTCAGCGTCCTCTCATCTGGCATAGTAGTGTGCTGTAATACTTGGCTAGAAAATAGCCATAGGAGAATACAAACGGCTTAATTACGCCTACAGTACCGTTATATATATTTGATTTCTGGTTGATCTGCTGGTGGCTGTAGTTGTTGCAGTGCATCTACTAGCAAATTGTGAGCAATTTGGAGTCAGACTTGCGACCACTGTGTTTTGCGCTTAGTGACGCACATTTCCATCGCAAAGACCGAAGTGGGAAAATTTATTAGGGGCCGGGGTTGTATTTCAATTAGGCACAGTCTGCCATTTCCTTTTTTATTTTACGTTTATTTTTTTCATAACTCAGCGTCATCTCATCTGGCATAGTAGTGTGCTGTAATACTTGGCTAGAAAATAGCCATAGGAGAATACAAACGGCTTAATTACGCCTAAAGTAGCGTTATATATATTTGATTTCTGGTTGATCTGCTGGTGGCTGTAGTTGTTGCAGTGCATCTACTAGCAAATTGTGAGCAATTTGGAGTCAGACTTGCGACCACTGTGTTTTGCGCTTAGTGACGCACATATCCATCGCAAAGACCGAAGTGGGAAAATTTATTAGGGCCCGGGGTTGTATTTCAATTAGGCACAGTCTGCCATTTCCTTTTTTATTTTACGTTTATTTTTTTCATAACTCAGCGTCATCTCATCTGGCATAGCAGTGTGCTTTCATACTTGGCTATAAAATAGCCATAGCAATAGGATAGCATCGTTTGGTTTTAAAAACTAAAAAACAAAAAAAAAAAAAAAAAAAAAAAAAAACGTTAAAAAAAAAATTCAAGTTATAACTCTCATTTTCAAAATGTTTAACCCGAGGGCTAGGGGTAGAGGACGAGGGCGGGGACGTGGGCGTCCAACTACTGCAGGGGTCAGAGGCCGTGGTCCTGGGCGGGGTGAGACACCACCTGCTTATGAGGGAGCAGGGGAACGCCGCAGAGCTACACTCCCTAGGTTCATGTCTGAAGTTACTGGGACTCGTGGTAGAGCACTGTTGAGGCCAGAACAGTGCGAACAGGTGATGTCGTGGATTGCCGACAATGCTTCGAGCAATTTGTCCACCAGTCAGTCTTCCACGCAGTCCACCCATGTCACCGAAATCGGCACTCCTCCAGCTCCTGCACCTCAGCCTCCTCCCCCCCAGTCTGCCCCCTCCCAGCAAAATTTGCCATTTGAACCGGCATACTCTGAGGAACTGTTTTCTGGACCATTCCCACAGTCACAAACCACTTGTCCGGTAGCTGATGAGCAATTTTCCGATGCCCAGGTTTTCCACCAGTCGCAGTCTGTGGGTGATGATGACCTTGTTGACGTACTGGAAGAAGTGTTTAAAGAGGTGTCCGACGATGAGGAGACACGGTTGTCAGACAGTGGGGAAGTTGTTGTCAGGGCAGGAAGTCCGAGGGGGGAGCAGACTGAGGGATCGGAGGATGATGAGGTGACAGACCCAAGCTGGGTTGAGAGGCCGGGTGAACACAGTGCTTCTGAGACGGAGGAGAGTCCTCGACCAGAACAGGTTGGAAGAGGCAGTGGTGGGGCTAGACGGAGAGGCAGGGCCAGAGCTGGTGCATCAGCGCCAAATGTGTCAACTAGTGAAGCTCCCGTGGCGAGGGCTCCTGCGGCGAGGGCTAGATTTTCAGAAGTCTGGAGGTTCTTTAAGGAAACACCGGATGACCGACGGACTGTGGTGTGCCACATTTGCCAAACCAGGATCAGCAGGGGTTCCACCACTACTAGCTTAACTACCACCAGTATGCGCAGGCATATGAATGCTAAACACCCCACTCCCCCATCAGTCGGTAGCTCTAGGCACAGCAGCAGTGCCGTCGCTAAGCGACAGCAGGCGGTGCTGAAACTGCTGAGCCTAGGCGATAAAAGGCACACCGCCCAAGAACTATTACAGGGCATCACGGCGCAGACTGATCTGTGGCTGGCACCGCTGAACCTGAAGCCAGGCATGGTTGTGTGTGACAACGGCCGTAACCTGGTGGCGGCTCTGCAACTCGGCAGACTGACACATGTGCCATGCCTGGCCCATGTGTTAAATCTGATAGTTCAGCGTTTCCTCAAGACATACCCCAATCTGTCTGATTTGCTCACGAAGGTGCGCCGCATCTGTGCGCATTTCAGGAAGTCCAGCACAGATGCTGCCACTCTCAGGGCAGCGCAGCGCCGCCTCCAACTGCCCGCTCACCGACTGTTGTGCGACGTGCCCACGAGGTGGAATTCAACACTGACCATGTTATCCAGAGTTTACCAGCAGCGCCGAGCGATTGTAGACTGCCAGATGTCAACTTCCACCAGAACTGGTAGTCAGGTCAGTCAGCTTCCTCAAGTCTACAATGAGGAGTGGACGTGGATGTCTGATATCTGTCAGGTGCTGAGTAACTTTGAGGAATCAACACAGATGGTCAGTGGCGATGCCGCCATCATCAGCCTCACCATCCCGCTGCTTGGCCTGTTGAAAAACTCTCTGGTCAGCATGAAGTCGGAAGCTTTGCGCTCGTCACAAGAGACAGGGGAAGAATATTCCCTTGTTGATAGCCAAAGCACCCTGAGGTCTGTTTCTCAGCGCATATCGGAGGAGGTGGAGGTGGAGGAGGATGAGGAGGAAGAGGAGGAGAATGTTGGCGAGACACAAGAGGGGACCATTGTTGAGTCCTTCACTGTTGAGCGTGTATGGGCAGAAGAAGAGGAATTGGAGGAGTTGGAGGAGTAGGAAATGGACAGTCAGGCCAGTGAGGGGAGCGAATTCTTACGCGTTGGTACTCTGGCGCATATGGCAGATTTCATGCTAGGCTGCCTATCCCGTGACCCTCGCGTTCAAAGAATTTATTCCAGCACCGATTACTGGGTGTTCACTCTCCTGGACCCACGGTACAAGCAAAATCTTTCCACTCTCATCCCTGGAGAGGAAAGGAGTGTGAGAATGCATGAATACCAGCAGGCCCTGGTGCACAAGCTGAAACAGTATTTCCCTTCTGACAGCGCTAGCGGCAGAGTTCGTAGTTCTGCGGGACAAGTAGCGAGGGAGAGTAGGCGAGCAGGCAGCTTGTCCAGCACTGGCAAGGGTACGCTTTACAAGGCTTTTGCCAGCTTTATGTCACCCCAGCAAGACACTGTCACCTGTCCCCAGTCTCGGCAGAGTAGGGCTGATCTTTACAGAAAGATGGTGAGGGAGTACGTAGCTGACCATACCATCGTCCTAAATGATCACACAGCTCCCTACAACTACTGGGTTTCAAAGCTGGACATGTGGCACGAACTGGCGCTGTACGCCTTGGAGGTTCTTGCCTGCCCTGCCGCTAGCGTCTTGTCCGAGCGGGTTTTCAGTGCAGCTGGTGGCATCATCACCGATAAGCGTACACGCCTGTCGACTGACAGCGCTGACAGGCTGACGCTTATAAAGATGAATAAAGCATGGATTTCTCCTAATTTCCAATCTCCAGCAGGTGAAGGAAGCTCAACCTGAATAATTTATCCACTCCTCCTCCTCCTCATTTTCCTCCTTCTCCTGCTCTTTGTACAGTAAAGCAGAGGAAACTGGCTATTTTTTGACAGGGCCCACTGGCTCTACCTATAGTACTTTATGCATTTAATTTTTCTGGAGGGCCACCGACCCGGTCCTCTGTTTTAAACAATTTTTGGGAGTGCCACATACAGGCACTCAATCTATTCAATTTTTCTGGAGCTCCACCTACCTGCTCCTCTGGTTTGAAAAATTTTTTGGACTGCCACATACAGGCACTCAATCTATTCCATTTTTCTGGAGGGCCACCTACCTGCTCCTCTGGTTTGAAAACTTTTTTGGACTGCCACATACAGGCACTCAATCTATTCAATTTTTCTGGAGGGCCACCTACCTGCTCCTCTGGTTTAAAAACTTTTTTGGACTGCCACATACAGGCACTCAATCTATTCCATTTTTCTGGAGGGCCACCTACCTGCTCCTCTGGTTTAAAAACTTTTTTGTACGGCCACATACAGGCACTCAATCTATTCAATTTTTCTGGAGGGCCACCTACCTGCTCCTCTGGTTTAAAAACTTTTTTGGACTGCCACATACAGGCACTCAATCTATTCCATTTTTCTGGAGGGCCACCTACCTGCTCCTCTGGTTTAAAAACTTTTTTGGACTGCCACATACAGGCACTCAATCTATTCCATTTTTCTGGAGGGCAACCTACCTGCTCCTCTGGTTTGAAAACTTTTTCGGACTGCCACATACAGGCACTCAATCTATTCCATTTTTCTGGAGGGCCACCTACCTGCTCCTCTGGTTTGAAAAATTTTTTGGACTGCCACATACAGGCACTATCCAAATTGAATTGTCTCCATAGCAGCCTCCACACGTTGTCTCCATTGCTACCTCCAAAAGTCGTCCATATAGCTGCCTCCATACATCGTCCCTTTATCAAACGAGGTTTGTCAGGCCGAAATTTGGGTTGTTTTCATGGATTCCACATCAAAGTTGTTAACTTTGTCGCCACCCTGCTGTGTTATCCACAAAATACACTGGCAAACTTTTACCATTTACGGATATTATTTCAGCGCTTCTTGCGCATCTGTTTACATTCCCCTCACCCGCCATATCCCAAACTTATAAGAACGCTACTACACTTGATCTTATACAAAAGGTTCTTAGAAGTGCTGTTTGGGGAGTAGCCTAGAGACAGGGGCTTGGATTGGCGAAAGCTCGCCTGGCAGCGGAGCGGCAGCTCCATGCCAAGAACCAACTAACATAGTTTTAACTGCAGCACCTTTAATCTACTACTAGTTCACTGCCTCCATACATGCCCGCCTTATCAAACGTGCTGTGTCAGGCAGAATTTTGGGTTGTTTTCATGGCTTCCACAACAAACTTGTTAACTTTGTCGCTACCCTGCTGTGTAATCCACAAAATATACTGGCAAACTTTTACCATTTACGGATATTATTTCAGCGCTTCTTGCGCATCTGTTTACATTCCCCTCACCCGCCATATCCCAAACTTATAAGAACGCTACTACACTTGATCTTATACAAAAGGTTCTTAGAAGTGCTGTTTGGGGAGTAGCCTAGAGACAGGGGCTTGGATTGGCGAAAGCTCGCCTGGCAGCGGAGCGGCAGCTCCATGCCAAGAACCAACTAACATAGTTTTAACTGCAGCACCTTTAATCTACTACTAGTTCACTGCCTCCATACATGCCCGCCTTATCAAACGTGCTGTGTCGGGCAGAATTTTGGGTTGTTTTCATGGCTTCCACAACAAACTTGTTAACTTTGTCGCCACCCTGCTGTGTAATCCACAAAATATACTGGCAAACTTTTACCATTTACGGATATTATTTCAGCGCTTCTTGCGCATCTGTTTACATCCCCCTCACCCGCCATATCCCAAACTTATAAGAACGCTACTACACTTAACTTGGTGCAGGCTGGGACCGAGTCTGACCCTGGGGCTGGTCATATACTGCCGACGCAGAGGATTGCGGGGCCTACCTCGGTCCAGGTCTCAAAGGCCTACTATACCTCCAAATCCTCCCACCCCTCCTCCACCTCCTCCTCCTCCGAATTACCATCCGTGGGCATGGCGCCATCAGTCGGTAGCTCTAGGCACAGCAGCAGTGCCGTCGCTAAGCGACAGCAGGCGGTGCTCAAACTGCTGAGCCTAGGTGATAAAAGGCACACCGCCCAAGAGCTATTGCAGGGCATTCCACATCAAACTTGTTAACTTTGTCGCCACCCTGCTGTGTAAGCCACAAAATATACTGGAAAACTTTTTTCATTTACGGATATTATTTCAGCGCTTCTTGCGCAGATGTTTACATTCCCCTCACCCGCCATATCCCAAACTTATAAGAACGCTACTACACTTGATCTTATCCGAAAGGTTCTTAGAAGTGCTGTTTGGGGAGTAGCCTAGAGACAGGGGCTTGGATTGGCGAAAGCTCGCCTGGCAGCGGAGCGCCAGCTCCATGCCAAGAAACAACTAACATAGTTTTAACTGCAGCACCTTTAATCTACTACTAGTTCACTGCCTCCATACATCGTCCCCTTATCAAACGAGCTGTGTCAGGCTGAATTTTGGATTGTTTTCATGGCTTCCATGTTAACTTTGTCGCCACCCTGCTGTGTAATCCACAAAATATACTGGCAAACTTTTATCATGTACCGATATTATTTGAGCGCTTCTTGCTCACCTCCTTTGGTTCCTCTCTGCTACCCATTGGTTTGAAGCCTGAGTCCATTTAGGGTATGTCGCCATGCCACTCTCTAGCCTTCCGCTGCTGCCGCTGCCTCTGCATGCCGTCCCCTATAGTGTCAGGGTCAATTATTGGATGTTTTAGATGCTATCTAGCTTCATTCTGTCACTCTGTCATGGCCATGCTGTTGCCCATAATTTTGGCATAATGGTGCATTTAAGCAGCCTCAGAGGCATCCATGCATGCTGCCCCTGCTGTTTCCTGTCCATTTCCGTGGTGTTTCCATCCTTTTCTGAGGTTCCCAGGTGTTTGGCCAAGCTTCCCTGTGCAGAGCCTTGGTCCCCTTGAAAAATGCTCGAGTCTCCCATTGACTTCAATGGGGCTCGTTACTCGAAACGAGCACTCGAGCATCGGGAAAAGTTTGTCTCGAATAACGAGTACCCGAGCATTTTAGTGCTCGCTCATCTCTAACTATGAATTATCAGCAGAACAAACAATCAAAAAATAGCATCGAAAGTCGAGAGAGCAGTATACAGGCGGTCCCCTACTTAACAACAACTGACTTACAGACGACCCCTAGTTACAAACGGCCCTCTGGATTTTGGTAATTTTCTGTACTTTAGCACTAGGTTACAATAAGCAGCTGTAAAAGTTATCAGCGGTGTCTGTAATGAAGATTTATTGTTAATCCTGATTCTTATGACAACCCAACATTTTAGAATCCAATAGTCCTAGCAGCCAAAAATTTTTTGGGGTTACAATTATAAAGTATACAGTTCTGACTTACATACAAATTCAACTTAAGAACAGACCTACAGAACCTATCTTGTACGTAACCCGGGGACTGCCTGTACTTGTTTGTGTATAAAAGAGACTTAATTAAAAAACAATTTGACATCTCAACATCTCAATAGATAAGCACCGTGTTGTCATAAACTGGATATTCTATGTCTATTGTGTTTAAACATATTGATTTGGTAAGAAAACAGAAGCAGAAATTACACAGATTAGTAGCCAAATATAAATAATAATGATCTTATTTACACAGGTTCCAAAAGAAGAAAAAAAAAGAAGAAACCTGTTTCAAAAAGACAATTAAAATCTCTAGAAGTTGGAGCCTGTGCTGGGGATATGGAAAACACTTTTGGTGAGTTCAACAATAAAAATGATCAAATTAGAAAAATCTAATATTTAGTAATTTAATGCATGAAAAGCTGTCTTTACAACCAGACGGTGCATTGACCATTTAGTTAATGTGGAATTGCCTCTGCCCTCCAGGTGCAGTCTATATTAGAATAAATAGGATTTATTTATAAGTTGACAGTGCTTCTACAATGATCCAGCCATTCTTTAACCCCTTAGCACAAATCAACATAAATGTGTGTTTGATTTGCAAGTACATATGCACAAATGGATTTATAGTAATGTCGATAACATAAAGCCCTGCAAATGAGTAACTTCTAACACAGTAATTGGAATTAATGGAGACCGCAACTATCACTAATCACCGTTATGGAGTCATTACAAAACTCTACGGACCCTACGGAGTCTAATATTTACTATTTCAAATATAATGGACTAGAGACTTTATTCTGCAGAAGAAGCCTATGCTATGTTTTGCTCTGACATATGCTGTTTCATATCCATTTAGCAAATCAGATGAACCCCTTACAAAATGCAGGGGAGCTGCTAGCCCTGTGCAAGCTGATTCAAGTAATGAGATGTGGATACCAACTGTTAACTATGGCTTTCAAATTTCCCAATTTCACTGCCTCACATGCAATTTGTGGACTAACACCAGAATTTTTTAAAAAAATGTAAAAGTAAAAGAAAGTAAAATGGAAAAAGCCCATCAGTGGCAAGGGATTAAAATGCCCTTTACCACTTGATAAAGAGTTTACAAAATGGAGTCTCTGTGATAAGGGTTTGTGGTACCTGAGGCCACATTCACTTGTTGGGGTTTACAATGCAAACCCTGCAAAATTTGCTCTCCAAAAGTCTAACAGTACTGCTTTTATTTTATGTTTTTCTTTTAACCCCTCTTTGAAATTTTAAATGTGGGACTAAAGTCTTTTTATTGCAAAAAATGTAATTTTTCATTTTTACAGGTCAATGCTAATTAATTGTTTTGAAAAAACAGTGGGGTAACAAATATTTGGGTTCATTTTAACCCCCTCCTTCCATTATGTTGTGTGCACAAAAAGCAGTTTACATACAAATATGAGGTACTTTTATTCTTGGTAGAAATTTCACAACAAAGTTTGAGATGCATTTTTCCTTTACACCCTTGTAAAGGTCAAAATATTTTGACTAGAGATGAGCGAACATACTCGTCCGAGCTTGATGCTCGATCGAGCATTAGCGTACTCGTAACTGCTCGTTGCTCGGACGAGTATTTCGCCCGCTCGAGAAAATGGCAGCTCCCGCCGTTTTGCTTTTTGGCGGCCAGAAACAGAGCCAATCACAAGCCAGGAGACTCTGCACTCCACCCAGCATGACGTGGTACCCTTACACGTAGATAGCAGTGGTTGGCTGGCCAGATCAGGTGACCCTGGGATAGACTAGCCGCTGCCCGCGCTGCTCGGATCATTCTCTGTCTGGATGCCGCTAGGGAGAGAGCTGCTGCTGCTCAGGGAAAGCGTTAGGGTGTTCTATTAGCTTACTGTTAGGCAGGAGTGATTCTAAAAGAACCCAACAGCCCTTCTTAGGGCTACAATAACGTTATAATTTTATTTTTTTTTTTATTTGCAGCTAGTACCATATTGTGAGGAATTAGCAGGGGGACTTGCTACCGTTGTGTTTAGCTCTTAGTGACACACATATCCACCTCAAACACCAAAGTGGGAAAATTTATTAGGGGTTTGAGTAGAATTAGGCACAGTCTGCCAGTTTCTTTTTATTTTACGTTTATTTTTTTCATAACTCAGCGTCATCTCATCTGGCATAGTAGTGTGCTGTAATACTTGGCTAGAAAATAGCCATAGGAGAATACAAACGTCTGAATTACGCCTACAGTAGCGTTATATATATTTGATTTCTGGTTGATCTGCTGGTGGCTGTACTTGCTGCAGTGCATCTACTATCAAATTGGGAGCAATTTGGAGTCAGACTTGCGACCACTGTGTTTTAGTGACGCACATATCCATCGCAAAGACCGAAGTGGGAAAATTTATTAGGGCCCGGGGTTGTATTTCAATTAGGCACAGTCTGCCAGTTTCTTTTTATTTTACGTTTATTTTTTTCATAACTCAGCGTCATCTCATCTGGCATAGTAGTGTGCTGTAATACTTGGCTAGAAAATAGCCATAGGAGAATACAAACGTCTTAATTACGCCTACAGTAGCGTTATATATATTTGATTTCTGGTTGATCTGCTGGTGGCTGTACTTGCTGCAGTGCATCTACTATCAAATTGGGAGCAATTTGGAGTCAGACTTGCGACCACTGTGTTTTAGTGACGCACATATCCATCGCAAAGACCGAAGTGGGAAAATTTATTAGGGCCCGGGGTTGTATTTCAATTAGGCACAGTCTGCCAGTTTCTTTTTATTTTACGTTTATTTTTTTCATAACTCAGCGTCATCTCATCTGGCATAGTAGTGTGCTGTAATACTTGGCTAGAAAATAGCCATAGGAGAATACAAACGTCTTAATTACGCCTACAGTAGCGTTATATATATTTGATTTCTGGTTGATCTGCTGGTGGCTGTACTTGCTGCAGTGCATCTACTATCAAATTGGGAGCAATTTGGAGTCAGACTTGCGACCACTGTGTTTTAGTGACGCACATATCCATCGCAAAGACCGAAGTGGGAAAATTTATTAGGGCCCGGGGTTGTATTTCAATTAGGCACATTCTGCCAGTTTCTTTTTATTTTACGTTTATTTTTTTCATAACTCAGCGTCATCTCATCTGGCATAGTAGTGTGCTGTAATACTTGGCTAGAAAATAGCCATAGGAGAATACAAACGTCTGAATTACGCCTACAGTAGCGTTATATATATTTGATTTCTGGTTGATCTGCTGGTGGCTGTACTTGCTGCAGTGCATCTACTATCAAATTGGGAGCAATTTGGAGTCAGACTTGCGACCACTGTGTTTTAGTGACGCACATATCCATCGCAAAGACCGAAGTGGGAAAATTTATTAGGGCCCGGGGTTGTATTTCAATTAGGCACAGTCTGCCAGTTTCTTTTTATTTTACGTTTATTTTTTTCATAACTCAGCGTCATCTCATCTGGCATAGTAGTGTGCTGTAATACTTGGCTAGAAAATAGCCATAGGAGAATACAAACGTCTTAATTACGCCTACAGTAGCGTTATATATATTTGATTTCTGGTTGATCTGCTGGTGGCTGTACTTGCTGCAGTGCATCTACTATCAAATTGGGAGCAATTTGGAGTCAGACTTGCGACCACTGTGTTTTAGTGACGCACATATCCATCGCAAAGACCGAAGTGGGAAAATTTATTAGGGCCCGGGGTTGTATTTCAATTAGGCACAGTCTGCCAGTTTCTTTTTATTTTACGTTTATTTTTTTCATAACTCAGCGTCATCTCATCTGGCATAGTAGTGTGCTGTAATACTTGGCTAGAAAATAGCCATAGGAGAATACAAACGTCTTAATTACGCCTACAGTAGCGTTATATATATTTGATTTCTGGTTGATCTGCTGGTGGCTGTACTTGCTGCAGTGCATCTACTATCAAATTGGGAGCAATTTGGAGTCAGACTTGCGACCACTGTGTTTTAGTGACGCACATATCCATCGCAAAGACCGAAGTGGGAAAATTTATTAGGGCCCGGGGTTGTATTTCAATTAGGCACATTCTGCCAGTTTCTTTTTATTTTACGTTTATTTTTTTCATAACTCAGCGTCATCTCATCTGGCATAGTAGTGTGCTGTAATACTTGGCTAGAAAATAGCCATAGGAGAATACAAACGTCTTAATTAAGCCTACAGTAGCGTTATATATATTTGATTTCTGGTTGATCTGCTGGTGGCTGTACTTGCTGCAGTGCATCTACTATCAAATTGGGAGCAATTTGGAGTCAGACTTGCGACCACTGTGTTTTAGTGACGCACATATCCATCGCAAAGACCGAAGTGGGAAAATTTATTAGGGCCCGGGGTTGTATTTCAATTAGGCACAGTCTGCCAGTTTCTTTTTATTTTACGTTTATTTTTTTCATAACTCAGCGTCATCTCATCTGGCATAGTAGTGTGCTGTAATACTTGGCTAGAAAATAGCCATAGGAGAATACAAACGTCTTAATTACGCCTACAGTAGCGTTATATATATTTGATTTCTGGTTGATCTGCTGGTGGCTGTACTTGCTGCAGTGCATCTACTATCAAATTGGGAGCAATTTGGAGTCAGACTTGCGACCACTGTGTTTTAGTGACGCACATATCCATCGCAAAGACCGAAGTGGGAAAATTTATTAGGGCCCGGGTTTGTATTTCAATTAGGCACAGTCTGCCAGTTTCTTTTTATTTTACGTTTATTTTTTTCATAACTCAGCGTCATCTCATCTGGCATAGTAGTGTGCTGTAATACTTGGCTAGAAAATAGCCATAGGAGAATACAAACGTCTTAATTACGCCTACAGTAGCGTTATATATATTTGATTTCTGGTTGATCTGCTGGTGGCTGTACTTGCTGCAGTGCATCTACTATCAAATTGGGAGCAATTTGGAGTCAGACTTGCGACCACTGTGTTTTAGTGACGCACATATCCATCGCAAAGACCGAAGTGGGAAAATTTATTAGGGCCCGGGGTTGTATTTCAATTAGGCACAGTCTGCCAGTTTCTTTTTATTTTACATTTATTTTTTTCATAACTCAGCGTCATCTCATCTGGCATAGTAGTATGCTAAAATACTTGGCTAGAAAATAGCCACAGGAGAATACAAACGTCTTAATTACGCCTACAGTAGCGTTATATATATTTGATTTCTGGTTGATCTGCTGGTGGCTGTACTTGCTGCAGTGCATCTACTATCAAATTGGGAGCAATTTGGAGTCAGACTTGCGACCACTGTGTTTTAGTGACGCACATATCCATCGCAAAGACCGAAGTGGGAAAATTTATTAGGGCCCGGGGTTGTATTTCAACTAGGCACAGTCTGCCATTTCCTTTTTTATTTTACGTTTATTTTTTTCATAACTCAGCGTCATCTCATCTGGCATAGTAGTGTGCTGTAATACTTGGCTAGAAAATAGCCATAGCAATAGGATAGCATAGTTTGGTTTTAAAAACTAAAAAACAAGTTATAACTCTCATTTTCAAAATGTTTAACCCGAGGGCTAGGGGTAGAGGACGAGGGCGGGGACGTGGGCGTCCAACTACTGCAGGGGTCAGAGGCCGTGGTCCTGGGCGGGGTGAGACACCACCTGCTTATGAGGGAGCAGGGGAACGCCGCAGAGCTACACTCCCTAGGTTCATGTCTGAAGTTACTGGGAATCGTGGTAGAGCACTGTTGAGGCCACAACAGTGCGAACAGGTGATGTCGTGGATTGCCGACAATGCTTCGAGCAATTTGTCCACCAGTCAGTCTTCCACGCAGTCCACCCATGTCACCGAAATCGGCACTCCTCCAGCTCCTGCACCTCAGCCTCCTCCCCCCCAGTCTGCCCCCTCCCAGCAAAATTTGCCATTTGAACCGGCATACTCTGAGGAACTGTTTTCTGGACCCTTCCCACAGTCACAAACCACTTGTCCGGTTGCTGATGAGCAATTTTCCGATGCCCAGGTTTTCCACCAGTCGCAGTCTGTGGGTGATGATGACCTTGTTGACGTAGTGGAAGAAGTGTGTAAAGAGGTGTCCGACGATGAGGAGACACGGTTGTCAGACAGTGGGGAAGTTGTTGTCAGGGCAGGAAGTCCGAGGGGGGAGCAGACTGAGGGATCGGAGGATGATGAGGTGACAGACCCAAGCTGGGTTGAGAGGCCGGGTGAACACAGTGCTTCTGAGACGGAGGAGAGTCCTCGACCAGAACAGGTTGGAAGAGGCAGTGGTGGGGCCAGACGGAGAGGCAGGGCCAGAGCTGGTGCATCAGCGCCAAATGTGTCAACTAGTGAAGCTCCCGTGGCGAGGGCTCCTGCGGCGAGGGCTAGATTTTCAGAAGTCTGGAGGTTCTTTAAGGAAACACCGGATGACCGACGGACTGTGGTGTGCCACATTTGCCAAACCAGGATCAGCAGGGGTTCCACCACTACTAGCTTAACTACCACCAGTATGCGCAGGCATATGAATGCTAAACACCCCACTCAGTGGCAACAAGCGCGTTCACCTCCGGCCGTGCACACCACTGCTCCTTCCCCTGTGTCAGCTGATAGTCAGCCCCCTGCCCAGGACCCTGCCACAAAAACCCCATCGTCACCTCCACGATCCTCCACAGCATCCACCAGCGTTCAGCTCTCCATACCCCAGACGCTGGAGCGGAAACGCAAATATAGTGCAACCCACCCGCACGCCCAAGCCCTTAATGTGCACATCTCCAGATTGCTAAGCCTGGAGATGCTGCCCTATAGGCTAGTAGAGACCGAGGCCTTTCGCAGCCTCATGGCGGCGGCCGCCCCTCGGTATTCGGTCCCCAGCCGCCACTACTTTTCCCGATGTGCCGTCCCAGCCCTGCACCAGCACGTGTCAGACAACATAATCCGTAACGAGTGCTGCCGGGCAGGGCCACTATATATCTCTGACGGCACATTGGGTTAACTTGGTGGAGGCTGGGACCGAGTGTGACCCTGCGGCTGGTCATATACTGCCGACGCCGAGGATTGCGGGGCCTACCTCGGTCCAGGTGTTTGAGGCCTACTATGCCTCCTCCTCCTCCCACCCCTCCTCCACCTCCTCCTCCGAACGACCATCCGTGGGCATGGCGCCATCAGTCGGTAGCTCTAGGCACAGCAGCAGTGCCGTCGCTAAGCGACAGCAGGCGGTGCTCAAACTGCTGAGCCTAGGCGATAAAAGGCACACCGCCCAAGAACTATTACAGGGCATCACGGCGCAGACTGATCTGTGGCTGGCACCGCTGAACCTGAAGCCAGGCATGGTTGTGTGTGACAACGGCCGTAACCTGGTGGCGGCTCTGCAACTCGGCAGACTGACACATGTTTCCTCAAGACATACCCCAATCTGTCTGATTTGCTCACGAAGGTGCGCCGCATTTGTGCGCATTTCAGGAAGTCCAGCACAGATGCTGCCACTCTCAGGGCAGCGCAGCGCCGCCTCCAACTGCCCGCTCACCGACTGTTGTGCGACGTGCCCACGAGGTGGAATTCAACACTGACCATGTTATCCAGAGTTTACCAGCAGCGCCGAGCGATTGTAGACTGCCAGATGTCAACTTCCACCAGAACTGGTAGTCAGGTCAGTCAGCTTCCTCAAGTCTACAATGAGGAGTGGACGTGGATGTCTGATATCTGTCAGGTGCTGAGTAACTTTGAGGAGTCAACACAGATGGTCAGTGGCGATGCCGCCATCATCAGCCTCACCATCCCGCTGCTTGGCCTGTTGAAAAACTCTCTGGTCAGCATGAAGTCGGAAGCTTTGCGCTCCTCACAAGAGACAGGGGAAGAAGATTCCCTTGTTGATAGCCAAAGCACCCTTAGGTCTGTTTCTCAGCGCATATCGGAGGAGGTGGAGGTGGAGGAGGATGAGGAGGAAGAGGAGGAGAATGTTGGCGAGACACAAGAGGGGACCATTGTTGAGTCCTACACTGTTGAGCGTGTATGGGCAGAAGAAGAGGAGTTGGAGGAGTTGGAGGAGGAGGAAATGGACAGTCAGGCCAGTGAGGGGAGTGAATTCTTACGCGTTGGTACTCTGGCGCATATGGCAGATTTCATGCTAGGCTGCCTATCCCGTGACCCTCGCGTTCAAAGAATTTATTCCAGCACCGATTACTGGGTGCTCACTCTCCTGGACCCACGGTACAAGCAAAATCTTTCCACTCTCATCCCTGGAGAGGAAAGGAGTGTGAGAATGCATGAATACCAGCAGGCCCTGGTGCACAAGCTGAAACAGTATTTCCCTTCTGACAGCGCTAGCGGCAGAGTGCGTAGTTCTGCGGGACAAGTAGCGAGGGAGAGTAGGCGAGCAGGCAGCTTGTCCAGCACTGGCAAGGGTACGCTTTACAAAGCTTTTGCCAGCTTTATGTCACCCCAGCAAGACACTGTCACTAGAGATGAGCGAACACTAAAATGCTCGGGTACTCATTATTCGAGACGAACTTTTCCCGATGCTCGAGTGCTCGTCTCGAATAACGAACCCCATTGAAGTCAATGGGAGACTCGAGCATTTTTCAAGGGGACCAAGGCTCTGCACAGGGAAGCTTGGCCAAACACCTGGGAACCTCAGAAAAGGATGGAAACACCACGGAAATGGACAGGAAACAGCAGGGGCAGCATGCATGGATGCCTCTGAGGCTGCTGAATCGCACCATTATGCCGAAATTATGGGCAACAGCATGGCCATGACAGAGTGACAGAATGAAGCTAGATAGCATGTAAAACATCCAATAATTGACCCTGACACTATAGGGGACGGCATGCAGAGGCAGAGGCAGCGGCAGCAGGCTAGAGAGTGGCATGGCGACATACCCTAATTGGACTCAGGCTTCAAACCAATGGGTGTCAGAGAGGAACCAAAGGAGGTGAGCAAGAAGCGCTCAAATAATATCGGTACATGATAAAAGTTTGCCAGTATATTTTGTGGATTACACAGCAGGGTGGCGACAAAGTTAACATGGAAGCCATGAAAACAACCCAAAATTCTGCCTGACACAGCTCGTTTGATAAGGGGACCATGTATGCTTACAGTTCATGCCAGTCGCTGCACTGGCTGCCAGTCTCCTTTCGAATACAGTTTAAAATAATAATAACCCTCATCCATAAAGCTCTGTATAATGCTGCACCCCCCTACCTCTCCTCTCTTATCTCAGTCTATCGCCCAACCCGTGCTCTTAGATCCGCCAGTGATCTTAGATTAACCTCTACCCTAGTGCGGACCTCCCACTCGCGTCTCCAAGACTTCTCTAGAGCTGCACCAATTCTATGGAATGCTCTGCCCTGGACTATCAGACTAATACCTAACCTCCAAAGTTTCAAACGTGCTCTTAAAACCCATTTCTTTAGGCAAGCCTATAACACTCATTAACTGCATGAAGTTTTAACTCTTCTACTAACCCGTCCTGTGTCGTCCTCCCATCTGTTATCCAGCAACCAACAGGCACCAGACTTCTCTGCAGTCCCATTCACCCTGGACCTGGTATATAAGATGACGGCTGAGTGGTTCAAGCGACAGCAATTCCATTTATTATATTTTTTTCTATTCCCTAAGAAGAATGGCTTGACCATTAAATATTCTTTTACCTCGTGTTACCCCATCATCTTCATAAACCGTAAGCTCTGGCGAGCAGGGACCTCACTCCTGTTGTTCCATACAAATGTTGTGCTCTGTTACATTACATTTGTATTTGTTTCCTATGATTTGTAAAGCGCTACAGAATATGATGACGCTATATAAATAAAGATTATTATTATTATTATTATGGAGGCAGTGAACTAGTAGTAGATTAAAGGTGCTGCAACTATGTTAGTTGGATCTTGGGATGGAGCTGGCGCTCTGCAGCCAGGCGAGCTTTTGCCAATCCAAGCCCCTGTCTCTAGGCTACTCCCCAAACAGCACTTCTAAGAACCTTTTGTATAAGATCAAGTGTAGTAGCGTTCTTATAAGTTTAGGATATGCCGGGTGAGGGGAATGTAAACAGATGCGCAAGAAGCGCTGAAATAATATCCCTAAATGGTAAAAGTTTGCAAGTATATTTTGTGGATTACACAGCAGGGTGGCGACAAAGTTAACAACTTTGATGTGGAATGCCCTGTAATAGCTCTTGGGCGGTGTGCCTTTTTATCGCCTAGGCTCAGCAGTTTGAGCACCGCCTGCTGTCGCTTAGCGACGGCACTGCTGCTGTGCCTAGAGCTACCGACTGATGGCGCCATGCCCACGGATGGTAATTCGGAGGAGGAGGAGGTGGAGGAGGGGTGGGAGGAGGTATAGTAGGCCTTTGAGACCTGGACCGAGGTAGGCCCCGCAATTCTCTGCGTCGGCAGTATATGACCAGCCCCAGGGTCAGACTCGGTCCCAGCCTGCACCAAGTTAAGTGTAGTAGCGTTCTTATAAGTTTGGGATATGGCGGGTGAGGGGAATGTAAACAGATGCGCAAGAAGCGCATGATGCGCATGGAGCTGGCGCTCCGCTGCCAGGCGAGCTTTCGCCAATTCAAGCCCCTGTCTCTAGGCTACTCCCCAAACAGCACTTCTAAGAACCTTTTGTATAAGATCAAGTGTAGTAGCGTTCTTATAAGTTTAGGATATGCCGGGTGAGGGGAATGTAAACAGATGCGCAAGAAGCGCTGAAATAATATCCCTAAATGGTAAAAGTTTGCCAGTATATTTTGTGGATAACACAGCAGGGTGGCGACAAAGTTAACAACTTTGATGTGGAATCCATGAAAACAACCCAAATTTCTGCCTGACACACCTCGTTTGATAAAGGGACGATGTATGGAGGCAGCTATATGGACGACTTTTGGAGGTAGCAATGGAGACAACGTGTGGAGGCTGCTATGGAGACAATTTAATTTGGATAGTGCCTGTATGTGGCAGTCCCAAACATTTTTCAAACCAGAGGAGCAGGTAGGTGGCCCTCCAGTAAAATGGAATAGATTGAGTGCCTGTATGTGGCAGTCCCAAAAATTTTTCAAACCAGAGGAGCAGGTAGGTGGCCCTCCAGTAAAATGGAATAGATTGAGTGCCTGTATGTGGCAGTCCCAAAAATGTTTCAAACCAGAGGAGCAGGTAGGTGGCCCTGCAGTAAAATGGAATAGATTGAGTGCCTGTATGTGGCAGTCCCAAAAATTTTTCAAACCAGAGGAGCAGGTAGGTGGCCCTCCAGTAAAATGGAATAGATTGAGTGCCTGTATGTGGCAGTCCCAAAAATGTTTCAAACCAGAGGAGCAGGTAGGTGGCCCTGCAGTAAAATGGAATAGATTGAGTGCCTGTATGTGGCAGTCCCAAAAATGTTTCAAACCAGAGGAGCAGGTAGGTGGCCCTGCAGTAAAATGGAATAGATTGAGTGCCTGTATGTGGCAGTCCCAAAAATGTTTCAAACCAGAGGAGCAGGTAGGTGGCCCTGCAGTAAAATGGAATAGATTGAGTGCCTGTATGTGGCAGTCCCAAAAATTTTTCAAACCAGAGGAGCAGGTAGGTGGCCCTCCAGTAAAATGGAATAGATTGAGTGCCTGTATGTGGCAGTCCCAAAAATGTTTCAAACCAGAGGAGCAGGTTGGTGGCCCTGCAGTAAAATGGAATAGATTGAGTGCCTGTATGTGGCAGTCCCAAAAATGTTTCAAACCAGAGGAGCAGGTAGGTGGCCCTGCAGTAAAATGGAATAGATTGAGTGCCTGTATGTGGCAGTCCCAAAAATTTTTCAAACCAGAGGAGCAGGTAGGTGGCCCTGCAGTAAAATGGAATAGATTGAGTGCCTGTATGTGGCAGTCCCAAAAATTTTTCAAACCAGAGGAGCAGGTAGGTGGCCCTCCAGTAAAATGGAATAGATTGAGTGCCTGTATGTGGCAGTCCCAAAAATTTTTCAAACCAGAGGAGCAGGTAGGTGGCCCTCCAGTAAAATGGAATAGATTGAGTGCCTGTATGTGGCAGTCCCAAAAATGTTTCAAACCAGAGGAGCAGGTAGGTGGCCCTGCAGTAAAATGGAATAGATTGAGTGCCTGTATGTGGCACTCACAAAAATTGTTTCAAACAGAGGACCGGGTAGGTGGCCCTCCAGAAAAATTAAATGCATGAAGTACTATAGCAAGAGCCAGTGGGCCCTGTCAAAAAATAGCCATTTTCCTCTGCTTTACTGTACAAAGAGGAGGAGAAGGAGGAAAATGAGGAGGAGGAGGAGTGGATCAATTATTCAGGTTGAGCTTCCTTCACCTGGTGGAGATTGGAAATTCTGAGAAATCCAGCCTTTATTCATTTTAATAAGCGTCAGCCTGTCAGCGCTGTCAGTCGACAGGCGTGTACGCTTATCGGTGATGATGCCACCAGCTGCACTGAAAACCCGCTCGGACAAGACGCTAGCGGCAGGGCAGGCAAGAACCTCCAAGGCGTACAGCGCCAGTTCGTGCCACATGTCCAGCTTTGAAACCCAGTAGTTGTAGGGAGCTGTGTGATCATTTAGGACGATGGTATGGTCAGCTACGTACTCCCTCACCATCTTTCTGTAAAGATCAGCCCTACTCTGCCGAGACTGGGGACAGGTGACAGTGTCTTGCTGGGGTGACATAAAGCTGGCAAAAGCCTTGTAAAGCGTACCCTTGCCAGTGCTGGACAAGCTGCCTGCTCGCCTACTCTCCCTCGCTACTTGTCCCGCAGAACTACGCACTCTGCCGCTAGCGCTGTCAGAAGGGAAATACTGTTTCAGCTTGTGCACCAGGGCCTGCTGGTATTCATGCATTCTCACACTCCTTTCCTCTGCAGGGATGAGAGTGGAAAGATTTTGCTTGTACCGTGGGTCCAGGAGAGTGAACACCCAGTAATCGGTGCTGGAATAAATTCTTTGAACGCGAGGGTCACGGGATAGGCAGCCTAGCATGAAATCTGCCATATGCGCCAGAGTACCAACGCGTAAGAATTCACTCCCCTCACTGGCCTGACTGTCCATTTCCTCCTCCTCCAACTCCTCCAACTCCTCTTCTTCTGCCCATACACGCTGAACAGTAAAGGACTCAACAATGGTCCCCTCTTGTGTCTCACCAACATTCTCCTCCTCTTCCTCCTCATCCTCCTCCACCTCCACCTCCTCCGATATGCGCTGAGAAACAGACCTGAGGGTGCTTTGGCTATCAACAAGGGAATATTCTTCCCCTGTCTCTTGTGACGAGCGCAAAGCTTCCGACTTCATGCTGACCAGAGAGTTTTTCAAAAGGCCAAGCAGCGGGATGGTGAGGCTGATGATGGCGGCATCGCCACTGACCATCTGTGTTGACTCCTCAAAGTTACTCAGCACCTGACAGATATCAGACATCCACGTCCACTCCTCATTGTAGACTTGAGGAAGCTGACTGACCTGACTACCAGTTCTGGTGGAAGTTGACATCTGGCAGTCTACAATCGCTCTGCGCTGCTGGTAAACTCTGGATAACATGGTCAGTGTTGAATTCCACCTCGTGGGCACGTCGCACAACAGTCGGTGAGCGGGCAGTTGGAGGCGGCGCTGCGCTGCCCTGAGAGTGGCAGCATCTGGGCTGGACTTCCTGAAATGCGCACAGATGCGGCGCACCTTCGTGAGCAAATCAGACAGATTGGGGTATGTCTTGAGGAAACGCTGAACTATCAGATTTAACACATGGGCCAGGCATGGCACATGTGTCAGTCTGCCGAGTTGCAGAGCCGCCACCAGGTTACGGCCGTTGTCACACACAACCATTCCCGGCTTGAGGTTCAGCGGTGCCAGCCACAGATCAGTCTGCGCCGTGATGCCCTGTAATAGCTCTTGGGCGGTGTGCCTTTTGTCACCTAGGCTCAGCAGTTTGAGCACCGCCTGCTGTCGCTTAGCGACGGCACTGCTGCTGTGCCTAGAGCTACCGACTGATGGCGCCGTGCCCACGGATGGTAGTTCGGAGGAGGAGGTGGAGGAGGGGTGGGAGGAGGAGGAGGCATAGTAGGCCTGAAACACCTGGACCGAGGTAGGCCCCGCAATCCTCGGCGTCGGCAGTATATGAGCAGCCCCAGTGTCAGACTCGGTCCCAGCCTCCACCAAGTTAACCCAATGTGCCGTCAGCGATATATAGTGGCCCTGCCCGGCAGCACTCGTCCACGTGTCCGTGGTCAGGTGGACCTTGTCAGAAACGGCGTTGGTCAGGGCACGGATGATGTTGTCTGACACGTGCTGGTGCAGGGCTGGGACGGCACATCGGGAAAAGTTCCATAAAGCTCTGTATAATGCTGCACCCCCCTACCTCTCCTCTCTTATCTCAGTCTATCGCCCAACCCGTGCTCTTAGATCCGCCAGTGATCTTAGATTAACCTCTACCCTAGTGCGGACCTCCCACTCGCGTCTCCAAGACTTCTCTAGAGCTGCACCAATTCTATGGAATGCTCTGCCCTGGACTATCAGACTAATACCTAACCTCCAAAGTTTCAAACGTGCTCTTAAAACCCATTTCTTTAGGCAAGCCTATAACACTCATTAACTACATGAAGTTTTAACTCTTCTACTAACCCGTCCTGTGTCGTCCTCCCATCTGTTATCCAGCAACCAACAGGCACCAGACTTCTCTGCAGTCCCATTCACCCTGGACCTGGTATATAAGATGACGGCTGAGTGGTTCAAGCGACAGCAATTCCATTTATTATATTTTTTTCTATTCCCTAAGAAGAATGGCTTGACCATTAAATATTCTTTTACCTCGTGTTACCCCATCATCTTCATAAACCGTAAGCTCTGGCGAGCAGGGACCTCACTCCTGTTGTTCCATACAAATGTTGTGCTCTGTTACATTACATTTGTATTTGTTTCCTATGATTTGTAAAGCGCTACAGAATATGATGACGCTATATAAATAAAGATTATTATTATTATTATTATGGAGGCAGTGAACTAGTAGTAGATTAAAGGTGCTGCAACTATGTTAGTTGGATCTTGGGATGGAGCTGGCGCTCTGCAGCCAGGCGAGCTTTTGCCAATCCAAGCCCCTGTCTCTAGGCTACTCCCCAAACAGCACTTCTAAGAACCTTTTGTATAAGATCAAGTGTAGTAGCGTTCTTATAAGTTTAGGATATGCCGGGTGAGGGGAATGTAAACAGATGCGCAAGAAGCGCTGAAATAATATCCCTAAATGGTAAAAGTTTGCAAGTATATTTTGTGGATTACACAGCAGGGTGGCGACAAAGTTAACAACTTTGATGTGGAATGCCCTGTAATAGCTCTTGGGCGGTGTGCCTTTTATCGCCTAGGCTCAGCAGTTTCAGCACCGCCTGCTGTCGCTTAGCGACGGCACTGCTGCTGTGCCTAGAGCTACCGACTGATGGCGCCATGCCCACGGATGGTAATTCGGAGGAGGAGGAGGTGGAGGAGGGGTGGGAGGAGGTATAGTAGGCCTTTGAGACCTGGACCGAGGTAGGCCCCGCAATTCTCTGCGTCGGCAGTATATGACCAGCCCCAGGGTCAGACTCGGTCCCAGCCTGCACCAAGTTAAGTGTAGTAGCGTTCTTATAAGTTTGGGATATGGCGGGTGAGGGGAATGTAAACAGATGCGCAAGAAGCGCATGATGCGCATGGAGCTGGCGCTCCGCTGCCAGGCGAGCTTTCGCCAATTCAAGCCCCTGTCTCTAGGCTACTCCCCAAACAGCACTTCTAAGAACCTTTTGTATAAGATCAAGTGTAGTAGCGTTCTTATAAGTTTAGGATATGCCGGGTGAGGGGAATGTAAACAGATGCGCAAGAAGCGCTGAAATAATATCCCTAAATGGTAAAAGTTTGCCAGTATATTTTGTGGATAACACAGCAGGGTGGCGACAAAGTTAACAACTTTGATGTGGAATCCATGAAAACAACCCAAATTTCTGCCTGACACACCTCGTTTGATAAAGGGACGATGTATGGAGGCAGCTATATGGACGACTTTTGGAGGTAGCAATGGAGACAACGTGTGGAGGCTGCTATGGAGACAATTTAATTTGGATAGTGCCTGTATGTGGCAGTCCCAAACATTTTTCAAACCAGAGGAGCAGGTAGGTGGCCCTCCAGTAAAATGGAATAGATTGAGTGCCTGTATGTGGCAGTCCCAAAAAATTTTCAAACCAGAGGAGCAGGTAGGTGGCCCTCCAGTAAAATGGAATAGATTGAGTGCCTGTATGTGGCAGTCCCAAAAATTTTTCAAACCAGAGGAGCAGGTAGGTGGCCCTCCAGTAAAATGGAATAGATTGAGTGCCTGTATGTGGCAGTCCCAAAAATGTTTCAAACCAGAGGAGCAGGTAGGTGGCCCTGCAGTAAAATGGAATAGATTGAGTGCCTGTATGTGGCAGTCCCAAAAATGTTTCAAACCAGAGGAGCAGGTAGGTGGCCCTGCAGTAAAATGGAATAGATTGAGTGCCTGTATGTGGCAGTCCCAAAAATGTTTCAAACCAGAGGAGCAGGTAGGTGGCCCTGCAGTAAAATGGAATAGATTGAGTGCCTGTATGTGGCAGTCCCAAAAATTTTTCAAACCAGAGGAGCAGGTAGGTGGCCCTCCAGTAAAATGGAATAGATTGAGTGCCTGTATGTGGCAGTCCCAAAAATGTTTCAAACCAGAGGAGCAGGTTGGTGGCCCTGCAGTAAAATGGAATAGATTGAGTGCCTGTATGTGGCAGTCCCAAAAATGTTTCAAACCAGAGGAGCAGGTAGGTGGCCCTGCAGTAAAATGGAATAGATTGAGTGCCTGTATGTGGCAGTCCCAAAAATTTTTCAAACCAGAGGAGCAGGTAGGTGGCCCTGCAGTAAAATGGAATAGATTGAGTGCCTGTATGTGGCAGTCCCAAAAATTTTTCAAACCAGAGGAGCAGGTAGGTGGCCCTCCAGTAAAATGGAATAGATTGAGTGCCTGTATGTGGCAGTCCCAAAAATTTTTCAAACCAGAGGAGCAGGTAGGTGGCCCTCCAGTAAAATGGAATAGATTGAGTGCCTGTATGTGGCAGTCCCAAAAATGTTTCAAACCAGAGGAGCAGGTAGGTGGCCCTGCAGTAAAATGGAATAGATTGAGTGCCTGTATGTGGCACTCACAAAAATTGTTTCAAACAGAGGACCGGGTAGGTGGCCCTCCAGAAAAATTAAATGCATGAAGTACTATAGCAAGAGCCAGTGGGCCCTGTCAAAAAATAGCCATTTTCCTCTGCTTTACTGTACAAAGAGGAGGAGAAGGAGGAAAATGAGGAGGAGGAGGAGTGGATCAATTATTCAGGTTGAGCTTCCTTCACCTGGTGGAGATTGGAAATTCTGAGAAATCCAGCCTTTATTCATTTTAATAAGCGTCAGCCTGTCAGCGCTGTCAGTCGACAGGCGTGTACGCTTATCGGTGATGATGCCACCAGCTGCACTGAAAACCCGCTCGGACAAGACGCTAGCGGCAGGGCAGGCAAGAACCTCCAAGGCGTACAGCGCCAGTTCGTGCCACATGTCCAGCTTTGAAACCCAGTAGTTGTAGGGAGCTGTGTGATCATTTAGGACGATGGTATGGTCAGCTACGTACTCCCTCACCATCTTTCTGTAAAGATCAGCCCTACTCTGCCGAGACTGGGGACAGGTGACAGTGTCTTGCTGGGGTGACATAAAGCTGGCAAAAGCCTTGTAAAGCGTACCCTTGCCAGTGCTGGACAAGCTGCCTGCTCGCCTACTCTCCCTCGCTACTTGTCCCGCAGAACTACGCACTCTGCCGCTAGCGCTGTCAGAAGGGAAATACTGTTTCAGCTTGTGCACCAGGGCCTGCTGGTATTCATGCATTCTCACACTCCTTTCCTCTGCAGGGATGAGAGTGGAAAGATTTTGCTTGTACCGTGGGTCCAGGAGAGTGAACACCCAGTAATCGGTGCTGGAATAAATTCTTTGAACGCGAGGGTCACGGGATAGGCAGCCTAGCATGAAATCTGCCATATGCGCCAGAGTACCAACGCGTAAGAATTCACTCCCCTCACTGGCCTGACTGTCCATTTCCTCCTCCTCCAACTCCTCCAACTCCTCTTCTTCTGCCCATACACGCTGAACAGTAAAGGACTCAACAATGGTCCCCTCTTGTGTCTCACCAACATTCTCCTCCTCTTCCTCCTCATCCTCCTCCACCTCCACCTCCTCCGATATGCGCTGAGAAACAGACCTGAGGGTGCTTTGGCTATCAACAAGGGAATATTCTTCCCCTGTCTCTTGTGACGAGCGCAAAGCTTCCGACTTCATGCTGACCAGAGAGTTTTTCAAAAGGCCAAGCAGCGGGATGGTGAGGCTGATGATGGCGGCATCGCCACTGACCATCTGTGTTGACTCCTCAAAGTTACTCAGCACCTGACAGATATCAGACATCCACGTCCACTCCTCATTGTAGACTTGAGGAAGCTGACTGACCTGACTACCAGTTCTGGTGGAAGTTGACATCTGGCAGTCTACAATCGCTCTGCGCTGCTGGTAAACTCTGGATAACATGGTCAGTGTTGAATTCCACCTCGTGGGCACGTCGCACAACAGTCGGTGAGCGGGCAGTTGGAGGCGGCGCTGCGCTGCCCTGAGAGTGGCAGCATCTGGGCTGGACTTCCTGAAATGCGCACAGATGCGGCGCACCTTCGTGAGCAAATCAGACAGATTGGGGTATGTCTTGAGGAAACGCTGAACTATCAGATTTAACACATGGGCCAGGCATGGCACATGTGTCAGTCTGCCGAGTTGCAGAGCCGCCACCAGGTTACGGCCGTTGTCACACACAACCATTCCCGGCTTGAGGTTCAGCGGTGCCAGCCACAGATCAGTCTGCGCCGTGATGCCCTGTAATAGCTCTTGGGCGGTGTGCCTTTTGTCGCCTAGGCTCAGCAGTTTGAGCACCGCCTGCTGTCGCTTAGCGACGGCACTGCTGCTGTGCCTAGAGCTACCGACTGATGGCGCCGTGCCCACGGATGGTAGTTCGGAGGAGGAGGTGGAGGAGGGGTGGGAGGAGGAGGAGGCATAGTAGGCCTGAAACACCTGGACCGAGGTAGGCCCCGCAATCCTCGGCGTCGGCAGTATATGAGCAGCCCCAGTGTCAGACTCGGTCCCAGCCTCCACCAAGTTAACCCAATGTGCCGTCAGCGATATATAGTGGCCCTGCCCGGCAGCACTCGTCCACGTGTCCGTGGTCAGGTGGACCTTGTCAGAAACGGCGTTGGTCAGGGCACGGATGATGTTGTCTGACACGTGCTGGTGCAGGGCTGGGACGGCACATCGGGAAAAGTAGTGGCGGCTGGGGACCGAATACCGAGGGGCGGCCGCCGCCATGAGGTTGCGAAAGGCCTCGGTCTCTACTAGCCTATAGGGCAGCATCTCCAGGCTAAGCAATCTGGAGATGTGCACATTAAGGGCTTGGGCGTGCGGGTGGGTTGCACTATATTTGCGTTTCCGCTCCAGCGTCTGGGGTATGGAGAGCTGAACGCTGGTGGATGCTGTGGAGGATCGTGGAGGCGACGATGGGGTTTTTGTGGCAGGGTCCTGGGCAGGGGGCTGACTAGCAGCTGACACAGGGGAAGGAGCAGTGGTGTGCACGGCCGGAGGTGAACGGGCTTGTTGCCACTGAGTGGGGTGTTTAGCATTCATATGCCTGCGCATACTGGTGGTAGTTAAGCTAGTAGTGGTGGAACCCCTGCTGAGCCTGGTTTGGCAAATGTTGCACACCACAGTCCGTCGGTCATCCGGTGTTTCCTTAAAGAACCTCCAGACTTCTGAAGATCTAGCCCTCGCCGCAGGAGCCCTCGCCACGGGAGCTTCACTAGTTGACACATTTGGCGCTGATGCACCAGCTCTGGCCCTGCCTCTCCGTCTGGCCCCACCACTGTCTCTTCCAACCTGTTCTGGTCGAGGACTCTCCTCCGTCTCAGAAGCACTGTGTTCACCCGGCCTCTCAACCCAGCTTGGGTCTGTCACCTCATCATCCTCCGATCCCTCAGTCTGCTCCCCCCTCGGACTTCCTGCCCTGACAACAACTTCCCCACTGTCTGACAACCGTGTCTCCTCATCGTCGGACACCTCTTTACACACTTCCACTACGTCAAGAAGGTCATCATCACCCACAGACTGTGACTGTTGGAAAACCTGGGCATCGGAAAATTGCTCAGCAGCAACCGGACAAGTGGTTTGTGACTGTGGGAAGGGTCCAGAAAACAGTTCCTCAGAGTATGCCGGTTCAAATGCCAAATTTTCCTGGGAGGGGGCAGACTGGGGGGGAGGAGGCTGAGGTGCAGGAGCTGGAGGAGTGGCGATTTCGGTGACATGGGTGGACTGCGTGGAAGACTGACTGGTGGTGGACAAATTGCTCGAAGCATTGTCAGCAATCCACGACATCACCTGTTCGCACTGTTCTGGCCTCAACAGTGCTCTACCACGAGTCCCAGTAACTTCAGACATGAACCTAGGGAGTGTAGCTCTGCGGCGTTCCCCTGCTCCCTCATCAGCAGGTGGTGTCTCACCCCGCCCAGGACCACGGCCTCTGACCCCTGCAGTAGTTGGACGCCCACGTCCCCGCCCTCGTCCTCTACCCCTAGCCCTCGGGTTAAACATTTTTAAAATGAGAGTTATAACTTTATTTTTTTTTTTACTTTTTTTTTTTTTTTTTTGTGTTTTTTTTTTTTTTTGTGTTTTTTGTTTTTTTTTGAGTTTTTAAAACCAAACAATGCTATCCTATTGCTATGGCTATTTTCTAGCCAAGTATCAAAGCACACTACTATGCCAGATGAGATGACACTGAGTTAGTGCCTAATTGAAATCCAACCCCTACTAAATTTTCCCACTTCGGTCTTTGCTATGGATATGTGCGTCACTAAGCGCAGAACACAGCGGTCGCAAGTCTCACTACAAATTGCTCAGAATTGGCTAGTACATGCACTGCAGAAAGTACAGCCACCAGCAGATCAACCAGAAATCAAATATATAGAACGCTACTGTATGCGTAAGTAAGCTCTTTGTATTCTCCTATGGCTATTTTCTAGCCAAGTATCAAAGCACACTACTATGCCAGATGAGATGACACTGAGTTAGTGCCTAATTGAAATCCAACCCCTACTAAATTTTCCCACTTCGGTCTTTGCTATGGATATGTGCGTCACTAAGCGCAGAACACAGCGGTCGCAAGTCTCACTACAAATTGCTCAGAATTGGCTAGTACATGCACTGCAGAAAGTACAGCCACCAGCAGATCAACCAGAAATCAAATATATAGAACGCTACTGTATGCGTAAGTAAGCTCTTTGTATTCTCCTATGGCTATTTTCTAGCCAAGTATCAAAGCACACTACTATGCCAGATGAGATGACACTGAGTTAGTGCCTAATTGAAATCCAACCCCTACTAAATTTTCCCACTTCGGTCTTTGCTATGGATATGTGTGCCACTAAGAGCTAAACACAACGGTAGCAAGTCCCCCTGCTAATTCCTCACAAAATGGTACTAGATGCAAATTAAAATAAAAAAAGTAGAACGTTATTGTAGCCCTAAGAAGGGCTGTTGGGTTCTTTGAGAATCACTCCTGCCTAACAGTAAGCTAATAGAACACCCTAACGCTTTCCCTGACCAGCAGCAGCTCTCTCCCTAGCGGCATCCAGACACAGAATGATCCGAGCAGCGCGGGCAGCGGCTAGTCTATCCCAGGGTCACCTGATCTGGCCAGCCAACCACTGCTATCGACGTGTAAGGGTACCACGTCATGCTGGGTGGAGTGCAGAGTCTCCTGGCTTGTGATTGGCTCTGTTTCTGGCCGCCAAAAAGCAAAACGGCGGGAGCTGCCATTTTCTCGAGCGGGCGAAGTATTCGTCCGAGCAACGAGCAGTTTCGAGTACCCTAATGCTCGACCGAGCATCAAGCTCGGACGAGCATGTTCGCTCATCTCTAACTGTCACCTGTCCCCAGTCTCGGCAGAGTAGGGCTGATCTTTACAGAAAGATGGTGAGGGAGTACGTAGCTGACCATACCATCGTCCTAAATGATCACACAGCTCCCTACAACTACTGGGTTTCAAAGCTGGACATGTGGCACGAACTGGCGCTCTACGCCTTGGAGGTTCTTGCCTGCCCTGCCGCTAGCGTCTTGTCAGAGCGGGTTTTCAGTGCAGCTGGTGGCATCATCACCGATAAGCGTACACGCCTGTCGACTGACAGCGCTGACAGGCTGACGCTTATCAAGATGAATAAAGCATGGATTTCTCCTAATTTCAAATCTCCAGCAGGTGAAGGAAGCTCAACCTGAATAATTTATCCACTCCTCCTCCTCCTCATTTTCCTCCTTCTCCTCCTCTTTCTACAGTAAAGCAGAGGAAACTGGCTGTTTTTTGACAGGGCCCACTGGCTCTAGGTATAGTACTTTATGCATTTAATTTTTCTGGAGGGCCACCGACACGGTCCTCTGTTTTAAACAATTTTTGGGAGTGCCACATACAGGCACTCAATCTATTCAATTTTTCTGGAGGGCCACCTTTCCGGTCCTCTGTTTTAAACAATTTTTTGGGACTGCCACATACAGGCACTCAATCTATTCCATTTTTCTGGAGGGCCACCTACCTGCTCCTCTGGTATAAAAACTTTTTTGGACTGCCACATACAGGCACTCAATCTATTCCATTTTTCTGGAGGGCCACCTACCTGCTCCTCTGGTTTAAAAACTTTTTTGGACTGCCACATACAGGCACTCAATCTATTCCATTTTTCTGGAGGGCCACCTACCTGCTCCTCTGGTTTGAAAAATTTTTTGGACTGCCACATACAGGCACTCAATCTATTCCATTTTTCTGGAGGGCCACCTACCTGCTCCTCTGGTTTGAAAAATTTTTTGGACTGCCACATACAGGCACTATCCAAATTGAATTGTCTCCATAGCAGCCTCCACACGTTGTCTCCATTGCTACCTCCAAAAGTCGTCCATATAGCTGCCTCCATACATCGTCCCTTTATCAAACGAGGTTTGTCAGGCCGAAATTTGGGTTGTTTTCATGGATTCCACATCAAAGTTGTTAACTTTGTCGCCACCCTGCTGTGTTATCCACAAAATACACTGGCAAACTTTTACCATTTACGGATATTATTTCAGCGCTTCTTGCGCATCTGTTTACATTCCCCTCACCCGCCATATCCTAAACTTATAAGAACGCTACTACACTTGATCTTATACAAAAGGTTCTTAGAAGTGCTGTTTGGGGAGTAGCCTAGAGACAGGGGCTTGGATTGGCGAAAGCTCGCCTAGCAGCGGAGCGCCAGCTCCATGCGCATCATGCGCTTCTTGCGCATCTGTTTACATTCCCCTCACCCGCCATATCCCAAACTTATAAGAACGCTACTACACTTAACTTGGTGCAGGCTGGGACCGAGTCTGACCCTGGGGCTGGTCATATACTGCCGACGCAGAGGATTGCGGGGCCTACCTCGGTCCAGGTCTCAAAGGCCTACTATACCTCCAAATCCTCCCACCCCTCCTCCACCTCCTCCTCCTCCGAATTACCATCCGTGGGCATGGCGCCATCAGGCGGTGCTCAAACTGCTGAGCCTAGGTGATAAAAGGCACACCGCCCAAGAGCTATTGCAGGGCATTCCACATCAAACTTGTTAACTTTGTCGCCACCCTGCTGTGTAAGCCACAAAATATACTGGAAAACTTTTTTTATTTACGGATATTATTTCAGCGCTTCTTGCGCAGATGTTTACATTCCCCTCACCCGCCATATCCCAAACTTATAAGAACGCTACTACACTTGATCTTATCCGAAAGGTTCTTAGAAGTGCTGTTTGGGGAGTAGCCTAGAGACAGGGGCTTGGATTGGCGAAAGCTCGCCTGGCAGCGGAGCGCCAGCTCCATCCCAAGATCCAACTAACATAGTTTTAACTGCAGTACCTTTAATCTACTACTAGTTCACTGCCTCCATACATCGTCCCCTTATCAAACGAGCTGTGTCAGGCAGAATTTTGGATTGTTTTCATGGCTTCCATGTTAACTTTGTCGCCACCCTGCTGTGTAATCCACAAAATATACTGGCAAACTTTTATCATGTACCAATATTATTTGAGCGCTTCTTGCTCACCTCCTTTGGTTCCTCTCTGCTACCCATTGGTTTGAAGCCTGAGTCCATTTAGGGTATGTCGCCATGCCACTCTCTAGCCTTCCGCTGCTGCCGCTGCCTCTGCATGCCGTCCCCTATAGTGTCAGGGTCAATTATTGGATGTTTTAGATGCTATCTAGCTTCATTCTGTCACTCTGTCATGGCCATGCTGTTGCCCATAATTTTGGCATAATGGTGCATTTAAGCAGCCTCAGAGGCATCCATGCATGCTGCCCCTGCTGTTTCCTGTCCATTTCCGTGGTGTTTCCATCCTTTTCTGAGGTTCCCAGGTGTTTGGCCAAGCTTCCCTGTGCAGAGCCTTGGTCCCCTTGAAAAATGCTCGAGTCTCCCATTGACTTCAATGGGGCTCGTTACTCGAAACGAGCACTCGAGCATTGGGAAAAGTTTGTCTCGAATAACGAGTACCCGAGCATTTTAGTGCTCGCTCATCTCTAATTTTGACTAAATTAGTATATTATTGAACCTCCATTTGATTCACAAAATGTTACGGTCTTTCCAAAGTAGACAGAATTATCTCTAAGAAGGCCGATGCAGAATACTACAACCTCCATGAGCCCTCAGTCCTTAGTTACAGAACTCCCTCTCAAGATCTTCTCCCAGTGATCTCTGAGGTGATGATAATAAACTGTCCTGTTCAGTCACCACAGTAATTGCAGCCAATAGACCATATATGTTTTGCCCACTATGTATGTGTAAGTTCCATTACAACACATTGGGGCAGATTTACTTACCCGGTCCAGTCGCGATCCAGTGACGTGTTCTCCGACGCTGATTTGGGTTCTGACAGGATTCACTAAGGTCGTGCGCCCGATGTCCACTAGGTGTCACTGCTGCGCTGAAATCTGCCGGAATTCACCTCCTCCGTCTCGGTGTATGTGAATGCTATTTTTGCGACACAAATTTTTTTATAAATTCCGCGGTTTCTGAGAATCCGTCGGGTTTTCCGAAGCCGGCGCCGATTCGCCACAATCCAATCATGTGCGCCAAAATCCCGGTGCAATTCGGTGCAAATCGGAAAAATTCGGGAAGCCCTGTGGAAAAACGTGATTTGCACCCTTAGTAAATGTGCCCTATTACCTCAGTACCACTGAAATTGCTTCTTAGGACAGTGGCTATGCTAGATGTGTCCCTATTATGCCTCACTGTTATTCTTCCACCCAATAATTTCTGGAGTGACTAAAAAACTAGTCACTTAGCATTCAGAAGCTAGATAACTTCATAACCTGTGATCAGCTTTGCTTTGTGTGATGTGTGCTACTATGTACAGTATGGTAAGTGTGCATGTCTAATACACCTCATAACCTGTTACCAACCTTACTATGTCTTATGTGTGCCCCTGCCATGTATGTGATGACTGTTTGCTCCCCATGTATGTGATGAATGTGCTGTGTACAGTGAGTGTAAAGATGGCACTATACAATTCTTATATAAAGCGCCAATGTGCAAGTATTGCCGTATAATTTCTTCATTTTCAAGATGTGGTGATAAAATCACAATACTTCAGGTTTAAATGCCCCCCATACTGTGCCATTTTCCAGGTGAAGCCCCACAGACAGGAAGCAAGGACTCAAAAAGGGGGTTCAATAAAGGGGGTTAAGAAGGAGACTATGGGGCACATTTACTTAACTGTCCAACGATAAGATTCACTAAGATCGTGTGCCAGATATCCTGCATGCGTCGCCTCCCCGCTCAGGTCTGACAGAGTTCACCTTCTTCTTTGTGGTGCATGTAAGTGCATTGTCTTGCATCACAATTTGAAAGTTAAATCCCACACTCAGTCCGAATCAGTCAGATCCAACAGCACGCCCCCAATTTCGCATAATACCAGGTCAGACAGCTGTTTAATACCTGTCACAGCCATGCAAATCCCGAAAACATTGGAAAGTCCAACGAAAGTGCGCACACTGACCCTTAGTCCTATATATCACTGCGACACCTGCCCTGACAAACCTCGCCTCTGCATGAAAAAGGGCTTCAGAATATACCACAAAATTCTAGAGTAATAAAAAATTGTTGGTTTCCTGGTATATTCCACCACCTTATACCCATCATACTCTAATTGATCACTATACCCTTAAATTATTTCCTTGAGGGATGTTGTTTGAAAATTAGGGTTACCTGTTGGTTTTATTTTTTGGGGGTTTTTATACAATATGTTTTGCCCAAATGTGAGCCAATTCTATTTTTGGGAGAAATTATTTTACACATTTTGGTGTGGTATCATCTTTTATCTCTTGTAATTAGGGGAAAAAGAGATTTATTTGCCTGTAAAGGCAGAACACACATTATGCACCTTTCATTGGGTGTAGTTTCTAAAATGGGTTAATTTGTTGTGGTTTTCTTCAGTTTTAGTACCTTTGGGGGCATTCTGTAAAGTATTTCACCCATAATTGTCCTTCAAAAACGGAACACTGTTTTTTTCCATTCAAAGTGCCACCCCATGCCCATATGGCAGTTCACAGCCACAATTGAGGTATACTCACGATAAAGTAGATAAAGTAAAACAAACATTGTTAGGTGCATTTTCTTTTTCAACCCCTTGTGAAGGTACAAGCTTTAGTGTTAACTGTGTCATTAAAAAAAATTAATTTCCATCATTTATTTTTAACCCTTGTGAAATGCTCAAAGAGTAAATAAACTTACTAAAAGCCATTTTTAATATATTGGGAAATGCAGCTTCTAAAATTGTGTCATTTATGTGGGTTTTCTATTATACAGCCACTTTAAAGTAACTTCTACCTAAAATTATTTGTCCAAAAAATAGTTTGTTGATTTTCATGAAAATATAAAAAATCGCTCTTAAAGTATTAAGTCTCCTGATATCCTAGAAAAAGGAAAGAATGTTTAAAAAATGATGCCAAGATAAAGCAGACATATAGTTAATTTTAGTTATTCAGTAATTTGGATGGTTTACTAGTAGAGATGAGCGAGCACTAAAATGCTCGGGTACTCGTTATTCGAGACGAACTTTTCCCGATGCTCGAGTGCTCGTCTCGAATAACGAGCCCCATTGAAGTCAATGGGAGACTCGAGCATTTTTCAAGGGGACCAAGGCTCTGCACAGGGAAGCTTGGCCAAACACCTGGGAACCTCAGAAAAGGATGGAAACACCACGGAAATGGACAGGAAACAGCAGGGGCAGCATGCATGGATGCCTCTGAGGCTGCTTAAATGCACCATTATGCCAAAATTATGGGCAACAGCATGGCCATGACAGAGTGACAGAATGAAGCTAGATAGCATCTAAAACATCCAATAATTGACCCTGACACTATAGGGGACGGCATGCAGAGGCAGCGGCAGGCTAGAGAGTGGCATGGCGACATACCCTAAATGGACTCAGGCTTCAAACCAATGGGTGGCAGAGAGGAACCAAAGGAGGTGAGCAAGAAGCGCTCAAATAATATCGGTACATGATAAAAGTTTGCCAGTATATTTTGTGGATTACACAGCAGGGTGGCGACAAAGTTAACATGGAAGCCATGAAAACAACCCAAAATTCTGCCTGACACAGCTCGTTTGATAAGGGGACCATGTATGGAGGCAGTGAACTAGTAGTAGATTAAAGGTGCTGCAGTTAAAACTATGTTAGTTGGATCTTGGCATGGAGCTGGCGCTCTGCTGCCAGACGAGCTTTCGCCAATCCAAGCCCCTGTCTCTAGGCTACTCCCCAAACAGCACTTCTAAGAACCTTTTGTATAAGATCAAGTGTAGTAGCGTTCTTATAAGTTTAGGATATGGCGGGTGAGGGGAATGTAAACAGATGCGCAAGAAGCGCTGAAATAATATTGGTAAATGATAAAAGTTTGCCAGTATATTTTGTGGATTACACAGCAGGGTGGCGACAAAGTTAACAAGTTTGTTGTGGAAGCCATGAAAACAACCCAAAATTCTGCCTGACACAGCTCGTTTGATAAGGGGACCATGTATGCCTACAGTTCATGCCAGTCGCTGCACTGGCTGCCAGTTTCCTTTCGAATACAGTTTAAAATAATAACCCTCATCCATAAAGCTCTGTATAATGCTGCACCCCCCTACCTCTCCTCTCTTATCTCAGTCTATCGCCCAACCCGTGCTCTTAGATCCGCCAGTGATCTTAGATTAACCTCTACCCTAGTGCGGACCTCCCACTCGCGTCTCCAAGACTTCTCTAGAGCTGCACCAATTCTATGGAATGCTCTGCCCCGGACTATCAGACTAATACCTAACCTCCAAAGTTTCAAACGTGCTCTTAAAACCCATTTCTTTAGGCCAGCCTATAACACTCATTAACTGCATGAAGTTTTAACTCTTCTACTAACCCGTCCTGTGTCGTCCTCCCATCTGTTATCCAGCAACCAACAGGCACCAGACTTCTCTGCAGTCCCATTCACCCTGGACCTGGTATATAAGATGACGGCTGAGTGGTTCAAGCGACAGCAATTCCATTTATTATATTTTGTTCTATTCCCTAAGAAAAATGGCTTGACCATTAAATATTCTTTTACCTCGTATTACCCCATCATCTTCATAAACCGTAAGCTCTGGCGAGCAGGGACCTCACTCCTGTTGTTCCATACAAATGTTGTGCTCTGTTACATTACATTTCTATTTGTTTCCTATGATTTGTAAAGCGCTACGGAATATGATGGCGCTATATAAATAAAGATTATTATTATTATTATGGAGGCAGTGAACTAGTAGTAGATTAAAGGTGCTGCAGTTAAAACTATGTTAGTTGGATCTTGGGATGGAGCTGGCGCTCCGCTTCCAGGCGAGCTTTCGCCAATCCAAGCCCCTGTCTCTAGGCTACTCCCCAAACAGCACTTCTAAGAACCTTTTGTATAAGATCAAGTGTAGTAGCGTTCTTATAAGTTTGGGATATGGCGGGTGAGGGGAATGTAAACAGATGTGCAAGAAGCGCTGAAATAATATCGGTAAATGATAAAAGTTTGCCAGTATATTTTGTGGATTACACAGCAGGGTGGCGACAAAGTTAACAAGTTTGATGTGGAATGCCCTGTAATAGCTCTTGGCCGGTGTGCCTTTTATCGCCTAGGCTCAGCAGTTTGAGCACCGCCTGCTGTCGCTTAGCGACGGCACTGCTGCTGTGCCTAGAGCTACCGACTGATGGCGCCATGCCCACGGATGGTAATTCGGAGGAGGAGGAGGTGGAGGAGGGGTGGGAGGAGGAGGAGGTATAGTAGGCCTTTGAGACCTGGACCGAGGTAGGCCCCGCAATCCTCTGCGTCGGCAGTATATGACCAGCCCCAGGGTCAGACTCGGTCCCAGCCTGCACCAAGTTAAGTGTAGTAGCGTTCTTATAAGTTTGGGATATGGCGGGTGAGGGGAATGTAAACAGATGCGCAAGAAGCGCTGAAATAATATCCGTAAATGGTAAAAGTTTGCCAGTATATTTTGTGGATAACACAGCAGGGTGGCGACAAAGTTAACAAGTTTGATGTGGAATGCCCTGTAATAGCACTTGGCCGGTGTGCCTTTTATCGCCTAGGCTCAGCAGTTTGAGCACCGCCTGCTGTCGCTTAGCGACGGCACTGCTGCTGTGCCTAGAGCTACCGACTGATGGCGCCATGCCCACGGATGGTAATTCGGAGGAGGAGGAGGTGGAGGAGGGGTGGGAGGAGAAGGAGGTATAGTAGGCCTTTGAGACCTGGACCGAGGTAGGCCCCGCAATCCTCTGCGTCGGCAGTATATGACCAGCCCCAGGGTCAGACTCGGTCCCAGCCTGCACCAAGTTAAGTGTAGTAGCGTTCTTATAAGTTTGGGATATGGCAGGTGAGGGGAATGTAAACAGATGCACAATAAGCGCTGAAATAATATCCGTAAATGGTAATAGTTTGCCAGTATATTTTGTGGATTACACAGCAGGGTGGCGACAAAGTTAACAAGTTTGATGTGGAATGCCCTGTAATAGCTCTTGGGCGGTGTGCCTTTTATCGCCTAGGCTCAGCAGTTTGAGCACCGCCTGCTGTCGCTTAGCGACGGCACTGCTGCTGTGCCTTGAGCTACCGACTGATGGCGCCATGCCCACGGATGGTAATTCGGAGGAGGAGGAGGAGGAGGAGGAGGTGGTGGAGGAGGGGTGGGAGGAGGAGGAGGTATAGTAGGCTTTTGAGACCTGGACCGAGGTAGGCCCCGCAATCCTCTGCGTCGGCAGTATATGACCAGCCCCAGGGTCAGACTCGGTCCCAGCCTGCACCAAGTTAAGTGTAGTAGCGTTCTTATAAGTTTGGGATATGGCGGGTGAGGGGAATGTAAACAGATGCGCAAGAAGCGCTGAAATAATATCCGTAAATGGTAAAAGTTTGCCAGTATATTTTGTGGATAACACAGCAGGGTGGCGACAAAGTTAACAACTTTGATGTGGAATCCATGAAAACAACCCAAATTTCTGCCTGACACACCTCGTTTGATAAGGGGACGATGTATGGAGGCAGCTATATGGACGACTTTTGGAGGTAGCAATGGAGACAACGTGTGGAGGCTGCTATGGAGACAATTTAATTTGGATAGTGCCTGTATGTGGCAGTCCAAAAAAGTTTTCAAACCAGAGGAGCAGGTAGGTGGCCCTCCAGAAAAATGAAATAGATTGAGTGCCTGTATGTGGCAGCCAAAAAAAGTTTTCAAACCAGTGGAGCAGGTAGGTGGCCCTCCAGAAAAATGAAATAGATTGAGTGCCTGTATGTGGCAGTCCAAAAAAGTTTTCAAACCAGAGGAGCAGGTAGGTGGCCCTCCAGAAAAATGAAATAGATTGAGTGCCTGTATATGGCAGTCCAAAAAAGTTTTCAAACCAGAGGAGCAGGTAGGTGGCCCTCCAGAAAAATGAAATAGATTGAGTGCCTGTATGTGGCAGTCCAAAAAAGTTTTCAAACCAGAGGAGCGGGTAGGTGGCCCTCCAGAAAAATGAAATAGATTGAGTGCCTGTATGTGGCAGTCCAAAAAAGTTTTCAAACCAGAGGAGCAGGTAGGTGGCCCTCCAGAAAAATGGAATAGATTGAGTGCCTGTATGTGGCAGTCCAAAAAAGTTTTCAAACCAGAGGAGCAGGTAGGTGGCCCTCCAGAAAAATGAAATAGATTGAGTGCCTGTATGTGGCAGTCCAAAAAAGTTTTCAAACCAGAGGAGCAGGTAGGTGGCCCTCCAGAAAAATGGAATAGATTGAGTGCCTGTATGTGGCACTCCCAAAAATTTTTAAAACAGAGGACCGGGTAGGTGGCCCTCCAGAAAAATTAAATGCATAAAGTACTATAGCTAGAGCCAGTGGGCCCTGTCAAAAAATAGCCAGTTTCCTCTGCTTTAGTGTACAAAGAGGAGGAGAAGGAGGAAAATGAGGAGGAGGAGGAGTGCATAAATTATTCAGGTTGAGCTTCCTTCACCTGGTGGAGATTTGAAATTATGAGAAATCCAGGCTTTATTCATCTTAATAAGCGTCAGCCTGTCAGCGCTGTCAGTCGACAGGCGTGTACGCTTATCGGTGATGATGCCACCAGCTGCACTGAAAACCCGCTCGGACAACACGTTAGCGGCAGGGCAGGCAAGAACCTCCAAGGCGTACAGCGCCAGTTCGTGCCACATGTCCAGCTTTGAAACCCAGTAGTTGTAGGGAGCTGTGTGATCATTTAGGATGATGGTATGGTCAGCTACGTACTCCCTCACCATCTTTCTGTAAAGATCAGCCCTACTCTGCCGAGACTGGGGACAGGTGACAGTGTCTTGCTGGGGTGACATAAAGCTGGCAAAAGCCTTGTAAAGCGTTCCCTTGCCAGTGCTGGACAAGCTGCCTGCTCGCCTACTCTCCCTCGCTACTTGTCCCGCAGAACTACGCACTCTGCCGCTAGCGCTGTCAGAAGGGAAATATTGTTTCAGCTTGTGCACCAGGGCCTGCTGGTATTCATGCATTCTCACACTCCTTTCCTCTCCAGGGATGAGAGTGGAAAGATTTTGCTTGTACCGTGGGTCCAGGAGAGTGAATACCCAGTAATCGGTGCTGGAATAAATTCTTTGAACGCGAGGGTCACGGGATAGGCAGCCTAGCATGAAATCTGCCATATGCGCCAGAGTACCAACGCGTAAGAATTCACTCCCCTCACTGGCCTGACTGTCCATTTCCTCCTCCACCAACTCCTCCAACTCCTCCAACTCCTCTTCTTCTGCCCATACACGCTGAACAGTGAAGGACTGAACAATGGTCCCCTCTTGTGTCTCGCCAATATTCTCCTCCTCTTCCTCCTCATCCTCCTCCACCTCCACCTCCTCCGATATGCGCTGAGAAACAGACCTAAGGGTGCTTTGGCTATCAACAAGGGAATCTTCTTCCCCCGTCTCTTGTGACGAGCGCAAAGCTTCCGACTTCATGCTGATCAGAGAGTTTTTCAACAGGCCAAGCAGTGGGATGGTGAGGCTGATGATGGCGGCATCGCCACTGACCATTTGTGTTGACTCCTCGAAGTTACTCAGCACCTGACAGATATCAGACATCCACGTCCACTCCTCATTGTAGACTTGAGGAAGCTGACTGACCTGACTACCAGTTCTGGTGGAAGTTGACATCTGGCAGTCTACAATCGCTCTGCGCTGCTGGTAAACTCTGGATAACATGGTTAATGTTGAATTCCACCTCGTGGGCACGTCGCACAAAAGTCGGTGAGCGGGCAGTTGGAGGCGGCGCTGCGCTGCCCTGAGAGTGGCAGCATCTGTGCTGGACTTCCTGAAATGCGCACAGATGCGGCGCAGCTTCGTGAGCAAATCAGACAGATTGGGGTATGTCTTGAGGAAACGCTGAACTATCAGATTTAACACATGGGCCAGGCATGGCACATGTGTCAGTCTGCCGAGTTGCAGAGCCGCCACCAGGTTACGGCCGTTGTCACACACAACCATGCCTGGCTTCAGGTTCAGCGGTGCCAGCCACAGATCAGTCTGCGCCGTGATGCCCTGTAATAGTTCTTGGGCGGTGTGCCTTTTATCGCCTAGGCTCAGCAGTTTGAGCACCGCCTGCTGTCGCTTAGCGACGGCACTGCTGCTGTGCCTAGAGCTAGCGACTGATTGCGCCATGCCCACGGATGGTAGTTCGGAGGAGGAGGTGGAGGAGGGGTGGGAGGAGGAGGAGGCATAGTATGCCTGAAAGACCTGGACCGAGGTAGGCCCCGCAATCCTCGGCATCGGCAGTATATGACCAGCCGCAGGGTCACACTCGGTCCCAGCCTCCACCAAGTTAACCCAATGTGCCGTCAGCGATATATAGTGGCCCTGCCCGGCAGCACTCGTCCACGTGTCCGTGGTCAGGTGGACCTTGTCAGAAACGGCGTTGGTCAGAAACGGCGTTGGTCAGGGCACGGATGATGTTGTCTGACACGTGCTGGTGCTGGGCTGGGACGGCACATCGGGAAAAGTAGTGGCGGCTGGGGACCGACTACCGAGGGGCGGCCGCCGCCATGAGGTTGCAAAAGGCCTCGGTCTCTACTAGCCTATAGGGCAGCATCTCCAGGCTAAGCAATCTGGAGATGTGGACATTAAGGGCTTGGGCGTGCGGGTGGGTTGCACTATATTTCCGTTTCCGCTCCAGCGTCCGGGGTATGGAGAGCTGAACGCTGGTGGATGCTGTGGAGGATCGTGGAGGCGACGATGGGGTTTTTGTGCCAGGGTCCTGGGCAGGGGGCTGACTATCAGCTGACACAGGGGAAGGAGCAGTGGTGTGCACGGCCGGAGGTGAACGGGCTTGGTGCCACTGAGTGGGGTGTTTAGCATTCATATGCCTGCGCATACTGGTGGTAGTTAAGCTAGTAGTGGTGGAACCCCTGCTGATCCTGGTTTGGCAAAGGTTGCACACCACAGTCCGTCGGTCATCCGGTGTTTCCTTAAAGAACCTCCAGACTTCTGAAAATCTAGCCCTCGCCGCGGGAGCCCTCGCCACGGGAGCTTCACTACGTGACACATTTGACGCTGATGCACCTGTTCTGGCCCTGCCTCTCCGTCCGACCCCACCACTGCCTCTTCCAACCTGTTCTGGTCGAGGACTCTCCTCCGTCTCAGAAGCACTGTGTTTACCCGGCCTCTCAACCCAGCTTGGGTCTGTCACCTCATCATCCTCCGATCCCTCAGTCTGCTCCCCCCTCGGACTTCCTGCCCTGACAACAACTTCACCACTGTCTGACAACCGTGTCTCCTCATCGTCGGACACCTCTTTACACACTTCTTCCACTACGTCAAGAAGGTCATCATCACCCACAGACTGCGACTGGTGGAAAACCTGGGCATCGGAAAATTGCTCAGCAGCAACCGGACAAGTGGTTTGTGACTGTGGGAAGGGTCCAGAAAACAGTTCCTCAGAGTATGCCGGTTCAAATGCCAAATTTTCCTGGGAGGGGGCAGACTGGGGGGGAGGAGGCTGAGGTGCAGGAGCTGGAGGAGTGGCGATTTCGGTGACATGGGTGGACTGCGTGGAAGACTGACTGGTGGACAAATTGCTCGAAGCATTGTCGGCAATCCACGACATCACCGGTTCGCACTGTTCTGGCCTCAACAGTGCTCTACCACGAGTCCCAGTAACTTCAGACATGAACCTAGGGAGTGTAGCTCTGCGGCGTTCCCCTGCTCCCTCATCAGCAGGTGGTGTCTCACCCCGCCCAGGACCACGGCCTCTGACCCCTGCAGTAGTTGGACGCCCACGTCCCCGCCCTCGTCCTCTACCCCTAGCCCTCGGGTTAAACATTTTGAAAATGAAAGTTATAACTTTAATTTTTTTTTTACTTTTTTTTGTGTTTTTTTGTGTTTTTTTTTTTTTTTTGTGTTTTTTAGTTTTTAAAACCAAACGATGCTATCCTATTGCTATGGCTATTTTCTAGCCAAGTTTAAAAGCACACTGCTAAGCCAGATGAGATGACGCTGAGTTATGAAAAAATAAACGTAAAATAAAAAGGAAATGGCAGACTGTGCCTAATTGAAATCCAACCCCTAATAAATTTTCCCACTTCGGTCTTTGCGATGGATATGTGCGTCACTAAGCGCTAAACACAACGGTCGCAAGTCTCACTACAAATTCCTCACAATTTGGTAGTAGATGCACTGCAGCAAGGACAGCCACCAGCAGATCAACCAGAAATAAAATATATATAACGCTATTGTAGGCGTAAGTAAGCCGTTTGGATTCTCCTATGGCTATTTTCTAGCCAAGTATGAAAGCACACTGCTATGCCAGATGAGATGACGCTGAGTTATGAAAAAATAAACGTAAAATAAAAAGGAAATGGCAGACTGTGCCTAATTGAAATCCAACCCCTAATAAATTTTCCCACTTCGGTCTTTGCGATGGATATGTGCGTCACTAAGCGCTAAACACAACGGTCGCAAGTCTCACTACAAATTCCTCACAATTTGGTAGTAGATGCACTGCAGCAAGGACAGCCACCAGCAGATCAACCAGAAATAAAATATATATAACGCTATTGTAGGCGTAAGTAAGCCGTTTGGATTCTCCTTTGGCTATTTTCTAGCCAAGTATGAAAGCACACTGCTATGCCAGATGAGATGACGCTGAGTTATGAAAAAATAAACGTAAAATAAAAAGTAAATGGCAGACTGTGACTAATTGAAATCAAACCCCTAATAAATTTTCCCACTTTGGTGTTTGAGGTGGATATGTGTGTCACTAAGAGCTAAACACAACGGTAGCAAGTCCCCCTGCAAATTCCTCACAATATGGTACTAGCTGCAAATAAAAAAAAAAAAAAAGTATAACGTTATTGTAGCCCTAAGAAGGGCTGTTGGGTTCTTGTAGAATCACTCCTGCCTAACACTATTCTAATTGAACAGCCTAACGCTTTCCCTGACCAGCAGCAGCTCTCTCCCTAGCGGCATCCAGACACAGAATGATCCGAGCAGCGCAGGCAGGGGCTAGTCTATTCCAGGGTCACCTGATCTGGCCAGCCAACCACTGCTATCGACGTGTAAGGGTACCACGTCATGCTGGGTGGAGTGCAGAGTCTCCTGGCTTGTGATTGGCTCTGTTTCTGGCCGCCAAAAAGCAAAACGGCGGGAGCTGCCATTTTCTCGAGCGGGCAAAGTATTCGTCAGAGCAACGAGCAGTTTCGAGTACGCTAATGCTCGAACGAGCATCAAGCTCGGACGAGTATGTTCGCTCATCTCTATTTACTAGCTGTCTAAAATATATACAATTTAGAATTTTGAAATTGGCAATTTTATCAAAATTTTTCATATTTCCATTTTTTCATTAAAAAATGCAAAACATATGACCTGTATTTCTCAACTAACACCAAGTACAATGTCTTATTAAAAAAATCTTCTAAAAAAATCAACTCGGTATGTGTGATGTGTGGATGTACGGTCCAGTTCTTTTTCTCTCCCCATGTTGGTTTAGTACATTCTATCCCTAAATTTATTTTTTTTTTCTGGTACCAGCACTCTGCCCCATTCGACTCAGGTTTTTTTAAATTAGCAGGAGACTGCATATAGAGGCTGCCTACATCCTCTCAGCTAGTGTCTGAGACTACATGGAACAGTGAATATTCAACAAATGTTCACACATGGTGAGCCTTTTTTCCTGTTCCCATGGTGCGGTATTGCATGGCGTCCACCGCTTCTGTGGTCCGGTGCTGGTGGGCAGGGGCGCACCACCCATGAGGCTAGTTGGGACTTTTGTCTCAAGCGGCGCCCTCGGGTGGTCAATGAGGGCGGCATCATGCAGGTGACTGATGTCGGCAAAGAGCAGCCAGTCTGAGCCAGGACATGTCATGATAAAATAATCATGACCATGGCATGTCCTGGCTAGGCATTAGTCAGTAGGAGGTAGCAGGCTCAATAGAGAGCAACATTAGTGTGGAGCCACAGACTGTCAACTGTGCTGTGCAGCGCTGCAGGTGGAGTAAAAGCTGCTGCACAGCTCAGTAAAGTCAGGGTCCTCCGTTTCCTTCACTCATTGATGAGGCCCCGCCCACAATTCCCGTGCCTCTGTGTACCAGGGAAGTGCTGTCAGTGGCTCCTAGGGGTCCCCTACCACCTCATGTGCAGAGGAAGCAGCTCCTCTCACAGAGGAAGCTTTTGCTGCATGACACTATCAACTGCAGGAGATGGGACTGAGGTGACGGGAGGAGGGAGTCAGGGGACAGAAAAGAGAGAAGAGCAGGAAGTGCTCTGAGTGTCTTCTCTGTCCTGTGCTCCCCCCTACTGCTGCAGCCTGCACTCTTATACTGGTGTGGGAGAGACAATGTCCCTTACTGGCTGCCTGACCACCTCTAACTATCTGCAGGAGAGGTAAGTCTACAATACTGTTTGTATGTAGAGCTGTAATAAGTATAGCTTCTGTCTGTAATGTATATGTAGAGCTTGTGTCAGTAACATGTATGTAGTGCTTGTGTCTGTAATGTATACGTAGAGCTTGTGTCAGTAACATGTATGTAGTGCTTGTGTCTGTAATGTATACATAGAGCTTGTGTCAGTAACATGTATGTAGTGCTTGTGTCTGTAATGTATACATAGAGCTTGTGTTAGTAACATGTATGTAGTGCTTGTGTCTGTAATGTATACATAGAGCTTGTGTCAGTAACATGTATTGTCAGGGAAATATCCCCATCTCTTGATGTAATGTGTGGTTCCAAATCATTGTATAGTACGAGCTGCTCGGTGAATCACTCAGACCTTCACATGTTTGAGAGAATTCCAATTTATTTAGGTTGCAGACAGTTTTTATAGGTTCTTGGGACAAAGGAACCTACTGACCATACCCACATTCCAATAGCCTCTCCAGGATGTAACTGAAAGATGATCTGTGTACGCGGGGGATGGTGCTATTCACAGGGATCTTTGTATAGATAGATGATAGAAGAACAGATTCAAAAATGGATTCTATTCCCTCACAATTCCTCCCTTTTGTGAATAATTTCAGGTATTGCTCAGGTGGTACATTGACATATGCTAATCACACATACAGGACTTATCTGACCTCTTCACCTGCTTCGTAGGAGTGGTAGGAGTGATAATGTTCATAGCAGCATCGAGCTACACAGATTCATGTTCGACAGTCTCTGGGTCCTGCGCCCTTCTTCAGCTGTCGCTGTCACGTTGTAGTTTCTACACGTTGATGTGTCCCAGGTACTTGGGATGACCCTTCAAAAGACTCTCAGGTGTCCCACCAGGACCATCACATCACCTGGGTGCAGGTCCTCTGCTCTAGCTACTTTAGGTTCTGGAACTGAAACAGATACTTGGTTATGCACCTAAGAAAAAAATGTATCTGCAGGTTTTGGACATCCCACTAGTTCTCTATGACACCTCTGGACAACCTTAGGGAAGTATATGTTCATCTATGGGGCAATTCTAAAAGAAACCTCAGTAGGTGTAGGTTTTTGACATCCCACCTTTTTAATCCCTAGAGCTCTCGTCAACTATATTACTGCCCCAATAGGGATTATTACTTTAGTCTCTAGAATAAGTGGACTAACATATTCCTCGATCCCTGGCTGTGGTCTTTACAGTTGCTTTAGTTACAGGATAGGGTTCAGATTACCCAGAATAGAGGTCCACACACACAAGCACATGTTCGTAGCTACTTACCTTTGGTAGCTGTACTTAGCCAATCTGCAACCTCTGGAAGGGGTGAAGCGGCTTTGGATTGTATATATGAGGGTTTTCACTACTCTCCCTTCATTGTACTAAGCACATATAAACATACTTGTGTAAATGGACAGTAGCAAAAGTGAATCTAAGTGATAGTCAATACTTATCCACCACGGAGCATACAGAGTCTTAGACTGGTGTCTCACCCTGTGGGTAAAGGGCCCTTGGCAGACATTGCTTGTCACCTTTTTGCCGTAGTCCACCCTCCATCCATGGGGTCCCAGTGTTACTCCAGTCTTGCTTCCTCACCTGTGAAGCCGGTTTTTATATAGACAGGAGTATAGATAACCCTACTGGGCCAGCGAGGGTCATGGACTGTACTGATCCAGGCTCCTTTCCCCTAGGCTTTCTGGTAACCAGTATGGTCACTTCATGTGTTATAGCTTTAGAGGTTTTACCTTCTAGGATGGACCTTTATTGTAACACTAAGGCCTCTATCAGCTATTTCAAAGTCTCATAGTTGTTGATAAACTTACTATATGATATTAGGAATCATAAGGAATCCCAAAAGACTCACATTCTTACCCTCTGCCACTTTACACCCCTCCATCAGTGCCTTTACCTCTGCCTCCTGTACAGACAGGTAGGCCAGGAGTGGTTCTGCTTTTGTTACCTCATGTTGTGTAACCACTGCACATCTGATGTAGAATTAACCTCATTCCTGGTTTCTAAAGCCATCTACAAAAAAACTCAAAATGCAGATTAGTGATATATTCAGTTTTGACATTACAAAAAGATAACTGGTTCATTAATCATTAAGATAATAGAAAATCTTAAATACAACCCGTCTACCTCATGTCTCCCCCCTTTGAATCTAGCGAAAGTAGTGGAGCTGGATTCAATGTAATACATCATAAAGAGGGCACATTATAACCAAGTTTTCTAGTTATGAAGAGGTGAAATACTATCAGGATAGTCCAAAACAACTACAGCAGCTTTTTATGCACAGGCAGCAGTAGGATACAAAACCAAGAAGGGTCCAGGTTGTCGTGTGACACACGATCAGCAGAGCTTCTGGTCTGTTTCCTCTCCTCTGAGGTGCTTGGCTTAAACTTAAATGAGAACAATAGAAAGTGAACAATATACTCCAGAAAAACACAGTTTTGGGACCAATGCCGATGTATCAATGCTGTACTATTTTAAAACTATATAGTCATCCTGGGGGCACATACTGGGCAGAAGCATCACTAGAGCCAGTGATGTAGGAGGCTTCTAGGAGTGTTATAACTTCTGCCTAAAAAGCTCCTAATAATAATCTCAGTCATAGCTGCTGAATAGGACTAATAGTATGGGATCATAGGGAGCTTTTACTCCTGGTTAAAACATTAAAATTACAGATGTTGTAGCGAATCAATCCCAAAATCTGCTTAGGGCCATGAGGGTTATCAGTCCTCAGTAATGAACACACATTCTCTTTGTTCCTTTCTTCTCTTAACATTCCAACACTTGTGCTCCCCCTCCCCCCCCCTGCGTTCACTGAGACAAGGGGGGGAGGCAGCCCCCTCCTCCATGTGGTGTCTGTAGTACTACGTGTCCCAGCATAGCAGGATAATAAAGAAGGAATCTAACACACCATTGCACATCTAAGTTCACTGTATCATCCTACACAAATTGCTAAAACTTTTGACCACACTCTTCAAACTTTAGGTGTGTTATAAAGTTTTACACTACATGTCTGATTTTATTAAACATACATCACAAGATTTCTCAGGTCCAAGCCTACAATGAACAATGTCCACAATTGTGTGCTGGACTTTCCTCACATCTGGTAACTCTGATGAAATACCATAAGCACTACACGTCATATAGGCAAAACACATATTTATATCTTTGCCATAATCTGCAGGACTGTATAATGGAATAAACTCATAGAACAACTACAGTATCTGGCAAGGGTCAGCTCAGGGAATCCAATTGGGACTGCACAACCGTCCAGGAGCTCTCCCCACAGAAGACCAAAATCTGTAACAAATATGTTACTACCCGGGTTTTTGGACTTTGAAGTTCTGAGAGGTGACTCTTAGATAAGCAGGCACAGTCTCCTACATTTATTCCCTGGGTACTATATCTTAGTTGTCTTCTAAAGTTACAACAATACAGCTGAATGGAGTGTGGGTGCAAATCCAAAGATCTTTAGGCAATGCATCATTATTCCCCATACCACTGGTCTACTGCCCCCTACAGGAGAAACATCTGAAGACTACTTCTTTGTTCTGTGCAGAGCCATCACTTTTTCTAATCCAGTCTTGACCGGATATATTCCAGTGTGGGGGTTAGGTGTAGGTGCCACATTGCATGCACATGTCTCCCGCCAATCTGTTTCTTTGTTTCCATACATCAATTCATCCACCATTTTAGGGTGGAGGCAGAACTTTTCTTGAATGTTGTCTTTGTCTTTTGTCTGTCCAACGTTCTTGTCCGTCATCGTCATAACACTCATACAACTCACAATTTCCTATGGCTGTTTCTTTATAACCTCCTCTGGTCACTTCCTCTGTAACTTTCTTCTATCCACTTACAATTTCCATCATATCATTATCATGCAACTAGCCTTTGTTCTTTTAAGAACCTTTCCATTTACCGACATACAAACAACCATCTTTTGGCATACTTGTCCTTTTCCAACATTCTCTGACATCCTTTTACAGCCTCTTTCTCATTCAAGATCCGTAGTACCGGTTTATGAATTGCCTCTCATCCTACCTAGCAAATTTTTCCCATAATTTTCTATATATCTCTAGTGCCGGCACACACTCGCAGTCACTCTTCCATAGGGCAGTTTTAACCACTTTTATTTAATTTAGTAATTTTTCCTAACCCGTTTGCCCGTCAAGAAATGACTGCAGTCCCCTTCCTTGAAGCAGCTGGATCCTACCACACAAAATAAATTTATAAAGTCCGACTGTCCAAACTCAGTCTACTTTGTCTCAAGTGAATTACGATCCAAAAACTGCTCTTCTAGGTGACTCTTTAGGTAGGGGCGATTCCAGAATGTTACGTTCTTAAAACCAGTACAGTACAGTATCACAATAGCGCTATCAAACACACATGTTCAACTCACACAATACTCATATACACTACCACACATCACATGGAGTTTTCAAATAAACTAACAAGATTCTTTGGACTGGGCAATATAGGCATGCAACTCACCGGACGTGGAACAATCCAATCAAGGAGAGACAGAGCAAATTGTAAGAAAAAGCTTCTTACCTTTTTGTGCAGCTGCATGGTCTGTCTGTCCTGAAAGGATGATCCCTAAATTCTCCGGTAGGCGTCATGCAAACCCATGTCGCTGTTCGAGCGCCAAGTTTTGTCAGGGAAATATCCCCATCTCTTGATGTAATGTGTGGTTCCCAATCATTGTATAGTACGAGCTGCTCGGTGAATCACTCAGACCTTCACATGTTTGAGAGAATTCCAATTTATTTAGGTTGCAGACAGTTTTTATAGGTTCTTGGGACAAAGGAACCTAGTGACCATACCCACATTCCAACAGCCTCTCCAGGATGTAACTGAAAGATGATCTGTGTACGCAGGGGATGGTGCTATTCACAGGGATCTTTGTATAGATACATGATAGAAGAACAGATTGGATGGATTCTATTCCCTCACAGTATGTAGAGCTTGTGTCTGCAATGTATCTATAGAGAATCTGTCTATAATGTGTGTAGAGCATGTGTCTGCATATGTGCGGAACAGACCTTGTATCACATCCGAAATGGCGTAGTTTGCACCCAAATCTACTAAGAGACCGGAGACTTTTAGTTGATACGGGTGCTGGAGGAAATAATTTTAAGACTGGCATTTAAAATACCAGTCTTAAAGGAGTTTTTCCCACGAAGAAAAGTTTGCCCCTATCCACAGGATGCGGCCTAACTTGCTGATCAGTGCGGAGACCCCCACAGATCACGAAAATGAGGGATCCAATGGGGTCCCACGTACCTCCATCGGATCCTACATTGCTCAGTCAGACTAATAGAGCAGACGGCTGCGCATGACCGTTCTGCTCCATTAATCTCTATGGAGCTGGCGGAGATCAGTGAGCGCTGCACTTGGCGATCTCCGTCAGCTCCATAGAGATTAATGGAGCAGAAACGTCATGCCCATTCGGCTTCTGCATTAATCTGACGGAGCGACAGATTTTCGTGATCTGTGGGGGTCTCAGCTCTAAAACTCCACTGATCAGCAAGTTAGGCCCTAACTTTTCTTCGTGGGAAAACCCCTTTAATGGATTCCCCACACAATAGGGGATAACTTGTTGATCAGTGGGGGTTAAGGACCACGAGAACGGTGGTTGTAGTACAACAAATGAATGGAACACCAGAAAGAACATGCCCTCTGACGCTCTGTTCATTGTCTATGGCACTGATGGAGATGGCTGGGTACGGCGCTCGGATATCTCCAACAGTGCCATTGAGATGAGAAAAGTAGCAGGGAGCATGTGCGAACAGCTGCTCTTTCAATTTGCAATACAAGGACCCTCCTTCTTGTGATCCGTGGGGGTTCCAATTGATTGTTTGCACTAATCATTGTAACTAGCTATTTGGCTGGCCGCGGGAGGGGGCGTTTTTCTATAGTTCGCCTCAGGCAGCAGAGAGGCTAGGTTCACCCCTGCTGGTGGGAGCCCGGGGCCCGGAGCCATGGGGGCTATTCCTGCCAGTATGGGTGCTGGGGGGCAACCGGGTCTTGGTCCCTGCCGGCGCTGTGCTGCAGCGGTGGTGGACGCCATGTAATGCCACACATAATAGCGTAGGGACCCACCATAAAGAGATCACCGTGAAGTGGTTGGTGGGCTTATACAATTTGATCAAAATGTAACTAATTACCTCGAGTTCGTTATATAATGTAGCCTAGCGGCAGTAGATCATTGTGTGATGTGTGGATGTGCGGTCCAGTTCTTTTTCTCTCCCCATGTTGGCTATATACAAAGGCATGGGCTAGCTATATATTGGGGCAGGGGATGGCTATATACTGGGGTAGGGGCTGGCAATATACTGTGGTATGAATTTACTATATACTGGGGCAGAGACTGGCTATATACTGAGGCAGGGACTGGCTATATACTGGAGTCTGGCTGGCTATAAACCGGACGGAGGCTTCAAATTCAAATCATCTGCATTTACTCAAAAGGTAGCCTTATCATCCATACATCATTATACATTAACACTTGTGCATCCTACATATTATGAAGATTCAGTTGTGCTCTTTTTTTGTGGACCACCATAAAAAATACAACTGCAAAAAACTTTATATTATGCTCACAATGAAAATATTTTATATTAACATTGCAGTATTAAATCCTTTGTCCAACAGATCTTTATCGAAAAGCTATGCATGCCCTTAAGCTGAAGCAAGAACAGCAGAAAGGAAGACCATCTCGTGGAGACAGAGGAATTAGCCCGCTGGAATAAGAGAATCCCTAAATGATGCAAGCATTTTGGTTTATAAAATTATTTTAACATAACATAATGCATAAATAGAGTTGAGCTCAGGAATCAGATATATCTCCTGCTGCCAAGACATCCATTTATAATCTGAAACTCAGGGAGCTGGTTGGAAGGTGTGCTTTAGTTGTGAGAAAAAAATCAATAGTTTAATACCATAAAACTGCTGTAAGCCACCACACTCATTTTTCAGTGGGTAAAAGGAAACAAGCAAGAGCGGCCAGGAAAGGTGTCTGAGGAGGGTTTACATTGTTGTTGATGTAATTCTGTAGATCACTGATGGATAGTGGACACTGTGCTTTAATAAAATACATTGAACTGCTAGATTATTGTAAGAAACTCCTTAAAGATATATTAGATAAAGATATATTCTATACCAATTTTAGGCATAGATGATAAAAAGAAAAACTATTCTTTCATTGCTACCTTAACCCCTTCCCGCCAGTGCATTTTTTTAGTTTTTGAATTTTTTTGCTCCCCTCCTTTAAAAATCCACAGCCTTTTTATTTTACAGGGTACAGAGCTTCATAAAGGCTTGTTTTCTGTTAAACAAATTGTACTTTTTTTATGCTGTGTACAGCTGGGGAAAAAAAATCCAAATGCACTGAACTAGAACTAAAAACTGCTTTTGCGCCATTTTCTTGTGGGCTCTATTTTAAGTACTTATTCTATGTGCTCCAAATGACACCTCCACTATATTCTTGGAGTTGGTATGATTACGAGGATACCATATTAAAAAATTAAAACTTTTCGTATTTTCTTCATTTTGTCATATTCTGATGCTAATAACTTTTTCACACTTTGGCATATGTAGTTATGTATGATGTCATTTTTTGCAGGACATAATGACGTTTACATTGATACCATTTGCGGGACTATTCAAACTTTCGGTCACTGTTTATTTCAAGACAATATCTTCCATGTGTATAGTTGTGATGCAAATGAAACATTAATGCAAACGCCACGCAAATGCTGTGTAAGCTCGATGGAAATTCTCGCTAAGCAGATGTCATGCTGATGTCATGTTTGCATAAATGTAATGTACAGGTAGGTTACGTAGAAGATAGGTTCTGTAGGTTTGTTCTTAAGTTGAATTTGTATGTAAGTAGGAACTGTAAATTTTATAATGGTAACCCCAGCCAAATTTTTTTGGTCTCTGTGACAATTGGATGTTGGATTGTCATCAGAATCAGGATTAACAATAAAGCTTAATTGCAGACACCTTTATTAACTGCTATAGCTGTTTATTGTAGCCTAAGGCTAAAGTACAGTAATTTGCCACATTCCATTTGAGTTTACTTTGCATCTGCATTGACATCATGCTTACATCTTATTATGAAGTTTGCATTTACATTGCATTTGTAGTAACATCGCAATTGGTTTCAGAATTTGTTTTTTGATGTAAACGGAATGTACACACAATGTGAATGCAATTTCGTAGCATTGTGATCATGTAAACAGAATGTTATCGGATTTTGTATGAACATTTAGCCTTTAGATGAACATAGAAAAAAAAAATCACAGCTCACCACTGTTCATAGGTAGCTTCTCTGCCATTGTCTGCCCCTGATTGGACAACATTAGAGAAGATTAGCATAATGTTTGTTTCCAGCTCCAGCCTCAGCACCTCCTCTCTGACCAAACCCAGATTTCAATGGTCAGATATCAGTACTGATTTCTCCGCAACCCCTGCAAAATGTTATGCCAATCTCCATGTGTGAGGTGGCAAAAGGTCCTCTTTGAATAAGGCAGCTCTTTATACATCATTGCTAGACTTTTAGGAATCCATTTGACATAATTTTGGTGTATAGCCAAAACAGTAAATGTACTCTTATAGGTTAAGATGCCCACTGTAAATGCCATGGTTTTATAATTATTCATCTACGTTGGTACAGTTTATGAAACTAGTATGTCTAGGGGAGAAGCCATTGATGTTGGTCTGGAAGTAATTCAAAAAACTTATATGCATATTTTTTACCCATAATTCTCAATGAGCCATTAAGACTACACCTGCCCTGAAAAGGGGGCCAGCAATGACAATCTCAATGAGCAAACATAAGCAACAAGAGAGAACACCACATCAGGTGACATCATCAGACCAAACCATAACCCAGTGTTTTAATTGAGGGTCTTCATCTGTTTACCATTTGGTATAGTACATCAAAACCCAATCTGGGTTAGGTGGATCTTATGGGTCCAGGACTATTTCCACAGTTCCCAACGCTATTAAAAACGGTACATTGCAAGTGATATCAATATTACAATAAAGGAAAAATGTGGGCACTAATGGGGTTCTTACAATGGAAACTAGAAGTATCCACATCAGAAAAAAAACTGATCCAACTTCTTTGTTCATAAAAAGGTAAAAATCTAAAATCTAAAAACTTATAAATATGGAAACTTACAGTTAGCCGTAAACATGGTAAGCAGAGCAGTAGCAGACCTAGAAGAAACATGAGCCTCTGGGGTGGAAATCAGAAGATTGCAGTATGGTGCGCAGGGAGGGGGAGGCTGTTGTGCATAAGATATTTTGATGAAATATGATGATTTGCCAATCGTCCACTTTATACCACTTTACCAGGTATTAATCCAGGACAGACAACCTTGGTTCTTTTTCCAGAGATAAAGCTTACTTTTATTTTTCAGGCCCAAATGCAGCAAATGCACATGCTGAAAATAACAAAAAGTGGCAGGGGACATATCTGGCAGCCATGCAGAGCAGAAGTGAGAAACGCTTGCTCCATCTTGGGCCTTAGCTATAGCAATCTAAGGCTTGCTATAGCTAAGCTAAGGTTTGCTATAGCTATATTGCTAAGCTAAGGCTTAGCAAGCCCCAGTGCCCAGACACATCAGCTCACCAGTGGGGTTCAGGTGCTGAAGACGTCTCAGAGGCCTCCAGTACCAGCCCTTTCTCACAGCATCCACAATCCTTCACTGTGCCGCCCAGCACTACAGCCGATAAGAGCACCCCACTCCTTGCAACTGCTGCGCCATACAGCGGAACAGATCTGTCTCCTTCCAGACCCAGAACTCCCTCAGTGTCCATATCACATCACACTTTGATGCCAAAAGGAGGACTGCAGTAGCACAGCCACAGGGTGCAATGGCAGACCCTGCTATTGGACACAGCCTGCCATCAAAAAGGTCCCTGTTAAAGTCACCTACCACATCAGGTGCCTGATGGGCCCAGCTGCATCCCCAGCTCAGTCACCTGCATGCCCAAGGCCAAATACAGCTCCCAAACCAGCTGCCACTATCACAGATCCTGATACTCTATCTTTCTGCACCACAGCATCTCTCCCGATGCATGCTCCAACAACAGGCGATGCTGTGCCCGCTCATTAAACTCTTGCAAGACATAAACATCCTTAACCATTGGGGTTATCCTTTTTCCTCTTCCTGTTAAAGGGGTTTGCCTATGAAAGAAAATTCTCAAATTTCAATACCCTAGTGATGTTTACACATCACACACAAGCAGACACTTTATGATCCCTCTTGTTCTGTGTACTGACAATGTGGTTAGATTATCAGGTTACAGGTTTATATACACTTCCATTTAGCTTCTGAACATTCACTAGTATCTGACACATAGGAAGAGAGATGAGACATAGCAGCGATGAGAGATGATGACATCCATGAGATGCATATTACATGACATCACAGCTCTCCTATTATAGGCATAACATACACAGCACTGCTCTATCTTACCTAAAACAGATCTGCTGTGCCTCCCCCACCCCCGGATAAAGATCCTAGCTGTATGTAGTTTTACTCTCCTCACGAGCCGCCGGCAGGAAATCAATGTGTGTGGGGAGAAAGAACAGAGAATCACTCAGTGCAGTGTCAGACAGAAGAGCAAGATATCTGCCAATCCTAAATTTAGAACATACAGGGTCGGGTCCAGGGGGAACAAAATTTGGGTACACCAGGACTGATAGATATCTAAGGACTAAGGACCTTATTGGTCAGAAACGCGTAAGAAGATGCTTTTTTCTGCACTTATGTGTTAATACCTGTAATTTGCTGTGTCACCATGTTTGAATAAAGGATTCAAGATTTCCAGTGAAACAAAAAGTGCCGACCTCATCTGTTCTGAAGTTTATGTTTGCTTGGGAGAAGAGAAGTACTCTCAGAGGACCGTGCACCTGGAGTTTTGAGCAGGTTCGTTTGGTGTGTATTCACACACAACAGTGACTTCATGGGAATACCCCTTTAAAGGGAGCCTACCACCACGATTCTACCTATAAAGGTAGATCGGGTGGTAGGTGGATGAATGGGACGTGAGCTATCTTTTAGTAAACTTTAATCCGCGGATATGTAAACTTTTTTAAGCGGCTACTGGGGCGTGGAGTAGCCGGACATGAGGCTACACGTCGCGGCTACTCCACACCCCAGTAACCTCTTTTCTCTGCATACCATTTCATCTTTGGTGCGCAGCTCCTCATAGATGTGCACCCTCGTCCGAGGCTCGCCTCGGAGCTGCGGCCGCGCAGCCGGGGACTCGGACGGTAGCTGCGTGCCGAAGATGAAATGGTAGGCAGAGAAAAGAGGCTACTGGGGCGTGGAGTAGTCACCACGTGTAGCCTCATGTCCGGCTTCTCCATGCCCCAGTAGCCGCTTAAAAAAATTTACAGTTTCCTAAAAGATAGCCGGGACGTGAGGATTAGCCCAAAAAAGGGCTATCCTCACGTCCCATTCATCCACCTACCTTTATAGGTAGAATCGTGATGATAGGTTTCCTTTAAGGTGGGCAGCCACAAGGAATCCTTTAGCCGTCGAGAGGATCTCCCAAACTATTTGCAAGCTCTTGACCTCTCTGCGATTATGCTCCCAGATTGAGAGGCACCACTTCCAGACCTGACTTAGCCATCCAGACAGGTCACTTCATGGGATGTCACGACTGAAGGCCAGTCAAGAACACTCCGCCCACAGCACCAGAGATATAGAAGACAAAACTCAAAGATCAGTCAAAAGATTGCTGATAAGGTTAACAGGTTTCAAAACTGCTTCATTCATTTGAGTGGGAAACTACTACTAATCCTTGTTGGCTTTTTATGTTATGTGATACTGTTATTGTTGATTCGCTGGGGGGGAGGGAGGGGGCTTCTCACAAGCGTCCTATATTATACACCCACACACCATACCCCCAAGGACGCCAGTGGGTCCCCTCCTTTCCTCTCTTGTGGTCGGATCCCAGTTACTACAGTCTATTTTTCTCCTCTTCCAGCTATATCTAGATGTCTCTAGGCCCTTTCTGATTTTTTATTGTTTAACCCTTTGTGGTATGACTTTGCGTTAGATTCTGCTTGACGAGACCAAAAGACGTGGATAGATGTCTGACTGGGTCCTCAACCAAATCATCACAAAATATACTTTATATACTTTAAAAGAAGTTGTGAAATTCCACTACACACAAGTATTTAAAAATCTACAGAGCGTAGAGCCAACAATATGACATTTTTATATTAGGGTTATATAGGTGTATCCTGAGTGTTGTGTATCATGCTAGTTAGTTGTCAGTTTGTTAGTTGGGAGGTGATTTGTTATTTCCGTTCAGTGTATTCTTTTGCTAGAATTATTATTCTCATACGGTGTGTCTCTTTACCGTGACTTAAATGAAGAACACTGAATGATTTTGACACTAGGTGTCGCTGGTGAGTGTTTACTCGTAGTTATAACGATTGTTACAAATTAACAGTTTTCATTCATTCAATAAACCAGATATTCCTAAAAGTGTGTCCATTCACAATACGTACTTGTGATTGAATTCAGAGATGGATTAGCTCCCAACAACTTTTCAGTCATTCTCCATTATTCATTCATGTGCCTAGGCACACGCCAGCAACCCATACATACACAATCACTCGTTTTTTTCTGCCAATAGTACTAAGCTAGCTGTTGTTTAGTTCAGTTGGCTCTCTGACTGCTAAATAAAACACGACAGCCCCCCCACCCCCCCAACATGTTTCACCACATCAGTGGCGTCCTCAGGAAAATCTTAGAAAGACTGGTTATGCGGCATTTGTCCAGTGTGGTGAAGAACTTCGTAGACCCGTTACAATTTGCATATCGCCGCGGGTTGGGAGTAGATGATGCATTAATCAATTTGATACACAGAGTATGTGCTCATCTGGAATTCCCAAAAACAGAGGTTCGCCTGACATTTTTTTTACTTCAGCAGCAGATTTAACCCCTTCCCGACATTTGACGTAATAGTACTGCATCGCGGGAGGTGCGTTCCCGCAAAATGCAGTACTATTACGTCAAACTTCTGGCGCCGGCTCCTGAACGGAGCCGGCGCCAGAAGCTGCGGGTGTCGGCTATATATTATAGCCGACACCCGCCTCTAACACCCGCGATCGGAGATTTCTCCGATCGCGGGTGTTAACCCCTAACACGCCGCGGTCGCGCTGACCGCGGCGTGTTAGAGGCATTTAAAAAGTATTTGATGTCAATCGGACCCCCCCGCGGCACTTACCGGGGGGGTCCGCAGCTCCGATCGCAGCCCCGGGACTGCCGGTGCCCGGGGCTGCGCGATCTTCCTCCCGGTGCCGGGTCCGTGCCTCCTGGCAGGACCCGGCTGTAAGACACTGGGCATGCGCAGCATGCTCAGTGTCTTACATTACACAGTGCAATACATCTGTATTGCACTGTGTAACCTGTAAAATAGCTTGAACAAGTGATCAGAAGATCACTTGTTCAAGCTAATATGTAAGTTACTGTAAAAAAAAGTTAAAACAATAAATAAAGTTTTTTTAAATAAAAATAAATAATAAAAGAAAGTGAAAGTCCCCCCAAACACCACATTTCCCTGTACAAAAGTAATAAAGTATAAAAAACACTAAATCACAAAAAAACCTCACTTATTTGGTATCGCCGCGTCCGTAACAATCTGTACAATAAATCCTAATCATAATTGGACCCGCTCGGTGAACATGGTAGAAAAAAAACCCCAAAAACTTGCCAAAAATTAAAACTTTTTATCAAATTGCTTTACAAAAAATGTTCTAAAAAGTGATCCGAAAAAGTTACAAGCACCAAAATGATACCGATAAAAAGAACATCTTGTCACGCAAAAAATAAGCTTATAACCAGCTCCGTAAACCAAAAAATACTAAAGTTATGCTGCTATAAAAATGACAATACTAAAACAAATGCAATTTTTTCTATTCTAGTTTTCCTTCAATAAAATTGGACAAATATAAAATAAACTATATAAATGAGGTATCACCGTAATCGTAGTGATCCGTAGAATAAAGATAATATATTATTGTTATGCTACAGTGAACACCCCCCAAAAAAATGCTAAAAATCCAAAACAAGAATTGATGATTTTATTTTCCTCTACATATAAAGAGTTAATAAAATTGCTTCAATAAACTGAAAACCCACTAAAATGAAGGTTTTTTTTACAGTGCATCTCATCTCGCAAAAAATAAACCCTTATTTGTTTAAATTGCTTAAAAAATAAATAAAGATTGTATAGCCTATTCCCAACGCGCGTTGTCATAGAACGGTGCGGTGGGTAGTGACTTGCCCACACGGTACAGACACCATGATCGGGGCAAGATGGCGGCTGATCCTGACGGCCATCCATCCTGCCCCATGGACCAGAATGGTTCCGTCCCCCCCACACCCCCAGTTCACGATCCCTGCTATTGGCTCATCAATTCAGACCAGCCAATAGAAGCGAATTTACTTATGACGTCAGTAATACCGGTCACCATGTCTGTAGACACGGTGATCGGGGCAGGGTGGCGGCTGTTCCTGACTGCCACCAATTGTGCCTTGTGCTCCAGAAGGGTTTTGCTGCCCCCCTCTGTCCATGTTTGCCGCTATTGGCTGGTCGATTTGGTCCAGCCAAAAGCAGCAATATTCGTCACAATGGGCATCGCTAAGGTGAATAAGAGCAACACTTGGCAATAATTTCCCTACGGAAAACGAAGATATGGTACAAAAGTGCTGGCCGTGCACATTGTACAGATTACGCTGTACAACTCTTACGAGCTGTTCCAATTTGCAGGTCCTGCCGTATCATTTCTCCGTTTTCAAGAGGAAGATATTAGGAAACTAATATTGGGACAAGAAGGACGCGGCCCCAGTACCTCTGGTTTAGATGTTCCTGTGTTTTGCCAGGACAGCATTTTCCCGGTGAATTCTGCTGCTTCTAATTGTAGGACTCAATAAAGAGTCTGTTCCAAAAGAGGAGTTAGGATGGACACTACATACTACTAAGAGACCTGCGACAACTCTAGAGTGACAAAAGTTTAGTTGGTCCCTTGGTATCATCTACCTCCTTATACGCAACACATTCACAATTCACGCCCAACCTGTTGTGAATTCATTTAGGTAAAATGAATAATTGTAACAACTGTTAGGTCCCGTTGCTCCCTATAACCCTCCATTATTTCATAAGGGGCGCCACATAACGGGCACTGAACTTTCCAGAAATAATTGCAATTTCCATCTTGGACTCCATTGCACATCATATTTGGAAACCACCTATATGTTCAAAATGCTCATTTCACCACGTGTATTACCCTACACCACATATTACACCTTGCTATATTCCCCAAGGGGTGTACATTCAACAATTAGGGTCACTTTTCGGGTTTTCCTCTGTTTTGGTACCACTACGGCTCTCCAAATGTATCCTGACACATATGAAGGATTTCTGTCAAATTTGGCCACTAAAAGACAAACATCCCTCTTTTCCTCTACTGTGCGCCCATAAAGCATTTTATATGCACATGTGGGGTACTTCTACACTCGGGAGAAATAGTTTTACACCTTTTTCGGGGTTATTTAATATATTATCCCTTGTGGCTTACAAAAATTAGGGGTAAAGTGACATTTATAGGAAAATGTTCACCTTTTTTATGTTTAGGGCCTAATTGGATCATTCACCTGTAGGGGCAAATACATATATTACACATTGCAAAATTCTCTAAGGGGTGTGCATTCAAAAATTAGGGTCACTTTTCGGATTCTTATCTGTTTTATACCGCTAGGGTTCTCCAAATGCATGTCAAACATTTCTGTCAAATTTGGCTTATAAAAGGCAAACATCCCCCTTCCCTTTTACTGTGCGCCCATACAACATTTTATATACACATGTGGGGTACTTCTACACTCGAGAGAAATAGGTCTACACATTTTGGGGGGTTATTACATATTTTTATCCCTTGTGGCTATAAAAAATTAGGGGTACAACGACCTTTATAAGAAAATTTTCACCTTTTTCCTATTTAAGTCCTAATTAAATCAAACAACTTTATGGACAAATACACATATTACACCTTGCTAAATTCTCTAAGGAGTGTGCTTTCCAAAATGGTGATACTTGTTGGGGTTCCGCTCTGTTTTGGTACCACTACAGCTCTCTAAATGCATCCTGACACATGTAAAGGATGTCTGTCAAATTTGGCTTCTAAAAGGCCAACGCCCCTCTTTCCCTTCTGAGCTTCACTGCGTACCCATACAACATTTTATTTGCATGTGTGGGGCAATTTTATACTCGGGAGAAATGCTAGTACACATTTTTTGGGGTTGTTTTATCTTTAATGCCTTATGGGATACAAAAAATAGCCGTAAAAGTGACTTTTTTGGGAAAATGTTCATATTTTTCCTTTTTGGGACCTAATTGAAACAAACACCTGTAGGGGAAAATACACATATTACACCTTGCTAAATTCTCCAAAGGGTGCACTTTCCAAAATGGTGACACTTGTTGGGGTTCCCCTCTGTTTTGGTACCACTAGGGCTCTCCAAATGCATCCTGACACTTGTAAAGGATGATTGTTATATCTGGCTTCTAAAAGACCAACGGCCCTCTTTCCCTTCTGAGCCCTACTGTGTACCCATACAACACTTTATATGCAAAAGTGGTGCAGTTCTGTGCTTAGGAGAAATAGTTTTACACATTTATGGGGGTTGTTTCATCTTTTATCCCTTGTGGCTTACAAAAATTTGGGGTAAAAGTGACTTTTTTGAGAAAATTTTCACCTTTTTTCCCTTTTGGGGCCTAATTGAATCAAACAACTATTGGGGCAACTACACAAATTACACCTTGCTAAACTCTCCAAGGGGTGTACTTTCCAAAATGGTGTCTCTTGTTGGGGCTTTCCTCTGTTTTGGTACCATTATGGCTTTCCAAATGCATCCTGACACATGAAAACTTTTTCAGCCATATTTGCCCTGCAAAAACGAAACAATGCTCTTTCCCTTCCAAGTGCCCCCCTGTGCCCGTGCAGCAGGGTACAGTGACAAAATGGGTATTTGCATACTCAGGAAGAATTGCCCCCAACATTGTAAAATGCATTTTCCTTTTTAACCCATTGTGAAGGTGCAAATTTTAGTGTTCAATGAATCTATAGTAAGATAAAATTACATTTCTGTAATTTCACTTTCATTTATCTTTCACCCTCATGAAACGCTCATAGGGTTAACAAAATTCCCAAAGGTTGTTTTGAATATTTTGAGGGGTGTAGTTTCTGAAATGGTGTCATTTGTGGGGGTTTTCTGTCATGTAGGCCTTATAAAGTCACTTCTAACTAAATTGACCCTCCAAAAGTAGGTTTTGATGATTTTCATGAAAATCTGAAAAATTGCACCTAAAGTTATAAGCCTCCTAACATCCTAAAAAAAGGAAAAGATGTTTGAAAAATGATGCCAAGTTAAAGCAGACATATGGAAAATGTTAGTTATCAAGTTATTTTAGTGATATGACCAACTTTTCAAAAAGTAGAAACTTTTGAATTTGGAAAACATTGTTTTTTTCAAAAATTTTGCCAAATTTCCATTTATTTCATAAATAAATACTAAATATATTGATTAAATTTCTCAACCAGCATGAAGTACAATGTGTCATGAAAAAACAATCTCAAAATCAACTGCATATGTTAAAGCGTTCCAAAGTTATAACCACTTAAATAGACACATGTCAGATTTTAAAAAATGGGCCGTGTCAGGAAGGTGAAAAGTGGCTTCAGCGTTAAGGGGTTAATACTATCATCCCGGCACTGCATAATCTAAACTACAGGCTATGCAGGTAGAACCAACCATGATCAAATGGTTGATGACATATCTAAGTTCAAGACCGCAGAAGGTCAGGTTAGGAGATACATGGTCTGATGAGGTGGTGTGTAGTACCCAGGGCCGATTCTAGCATATTTGCTGCCTGAGGCGAAAACTAAAATGCTGCCCCCACCCCTTCAGTAGCCACTCCCATTCCATTATCCACACCAGGTTCAGTAAATACTGAAAACTTTACTAACAATTAACATCCCCACAGGCAGGATCACAGTCATGCGTTGCAGTTAAAACTGCATTGCAATCAGCTTTGAGGTGGTTTTAGGTGCAGTTTTGTTAATTTAACAGGTGAAAGACATTTGTGGAACAAGTGTCCCCTTCAAAATCAAATTAAATCGTTCAGTTCATGTCTTTCACCTGTTAAATTAACAAAACTGCACCTAAAACCACCTCAAAGCTGATTGCAATGCAGTTTTAACTGCAACGTGTGACAGCACCCTGAGGGTGCTGTCACACGTCGCGTTTACTGCCTGCGTTTAAAAACGCATTGCTACAGCTGAAGGGATATTTCCCTAATTAAACAGCTGTTAACGCTTGCGTTTACAAAACGCAAGCGTTAACCGCGACGTTAACGCATGCGTTAACAATGCGGTAACAACCGCATGCGTTAACCGCGATGTTAACACATGCGTTAACAATGCGTTAACAGCTGTTTAATTAGGGAAATATCCCTTCAGCTGTAGCAATGCGTTTTTAAACGCATGCAGTAAACGCGACGTGTGACAGCACCCTGAGGGTGTGGTCACACGTTGCGTTTAACACATACATTTAAAAACACATTGCAACAGCTGAAGAGAGATTTCCCAATTTAAACTTGCTCTTAACACTTGCGTTTACAAAAAGCAAATTTAAACGGGTGCATTTTGTAAACACATATGTTAACAGTTGGCCGCCCCCTGACACTGTGTGACTGACTACAGGATCTGAGAGGCATTGGTGGCGTCTAGTACCTTATAGATGACAATCTCTTCCATCACGAGGACTTTATTCCAGGTGAATTCACGGCCAGATATCTTCAGCTCCGTGCAGCATCTCCAGCCGGCATCCCTAAAAATACCACAGTCACTTACAGTATAAAGTCTCCTGGATAACAACACTTATAGCAGGCACAATAATAATTAATGTACCCCCCTCTTCTTCTTAAATAAAATCTGGCCCCACATATACAGCCCTCCCAGCTTAGTTATATTCTGTGCCCTATTATAATTAAAAACCAGCCCCATATGCAGAAATCACTAGTTTAATTATAAACAGTCTCCCATATAGTCCACCACCCCAGTATCTGACCCTAATATATAGTGGCCCACCCCCTCTAGTTTAATTATATACAGCCTCCCATATAGTACCCCTAGTTTAATATGCCGCCCCCCATATTTTGATCCCCCCTCAGTTTTACTATATACAGCCTGCTATATATTAATTAATTAACTTGCCCCATAAATAAATTCCCCCACCCCAGTTTTATTATATTCAGAACCCCCCTTACAGTACAGGCGGTCCCCTACTTAAGGACACCCGACTTACAGACAACCCATAGTTACAGACGGACCCCTCTGCCCACTGTGACCTCTGGTGAAGCTCTCTGGATGCTTTAAAATAGTCCCAGATTGCAATAATCAGCTTAAAATTGTCTGCAATGAAGCTTTATTGATAATTCTTGGTCCTATTACAGCAAAAAAATTTGAAACTCCAATTGTCACTGGGGCAAAAAAAAAATTGTCGGGAACTACAATAATAAAATATACAGTTTCGACTTACATACAAATTCAACTTAAGAACAAACCTACAGTCCCTATCTTGTATGTAACCCGGGGACTGCCTGTATATACACATATAGCTTAAAATACAGCCACCTGCCAGTTTATTTATATTATTTAGAACCATAAAGAAATCCCCCATCTAGTCTAAATACCAGTTTAAGGTGTATATGAATATATATAGACCCCCCTTTGCCAATAAAAATAATAAAACTTGTACTTACATGCAGTCCATTTGCTCCCACGCCGTCTTCTCCCGGCTCCCGTCTTTTCCCAGCACTCACAGCTAATATTTTCTCTTGGCACTCCTGGATACCATCTTCTCCCGACACTCCCGTCTACGATCTTCTCCGGCTACCGTCTTCATGAAGGCACTCCCGGCTCCAGTCTTCTCCCGGGTACAGTATTCTCCCACTCCCGTCTTTTCCCGGCCCCGCGCAGAGGCAAAGGCGGCGTGACGTCATCACCCGCCGCCTGTGTCACTGCATTGTACGGAGCGACGCAGACAGCTAGAAAGGCATTGTGTCGCTGGGCATATCTATCGCACCTGTCTTAAAGAGACAGGTGCGATGGATTTACTTGGTGGGCGATTAGGGCGCAAAAGGGCACCCAAATCGCCCACCATATGGTTGGAAATAATGCCGCTTGCCAAAGGGCTCTGCATTCTGCCGCCTGAGGCGAGATTTTCATCTCGCCTCATGGCAGATGCGGCCCTGCACAGCTAACATCTTCTCTTGGCACTCCTGGATACCATCTTCTCCCGACACTCCCGTCTACGATCTTCTCCGGCTACCGTCTTCATGAAGGCACTCCCGGCTCCAGTCTTCTCCCAGGTACCGTATTCTCCCGCTACCGTCTTTTCCCGGCCCCGCGCAGAGGCACAGGTGGCGTGACGTCATCACCCGCCGCCTGTGTCACTGCATTGTACGGAGCGACGCAGACAGCTAGAAAGGCATTGTGTCGCTGGGCATATCTATCGCACCTGTCTTAAAGAGACAGGTGCGATGGATTTACTTGGTGGGCGATTAGGGCGCAGAAGGGCACCCAAATCGCCCACCATATGGTTGGAAATAATGCCGCTTGCCAAAGGGCTCTGCATTCTGCCACCTGAGGCGAGATTTTCATCTCGCCTCATGGTAGATGCAGCCCTGGTAGTACCTCAGGGTACTGTGTTAGCTCCTTTTTTGTTTATTCTGTACATCTCAGACTTTAGGAAAAATGATTCGGGTTGCTTACTTCAGAAATACTCGGATGACTCTGTACTCGTGGGCTGTATTAAGGAGAGGGATGATAGTGAATATAGACAGTCAGTGAATATGTAACGTCCGTGCCTGAACGTCGCTCTATCCGCAGTTGGTGGAATAGATGGTGTTTATTTGTGTGTGAACTGTGGCTTAATTCTTGTGTTTGCAATAACTGAGCCACACCCTGCTCCTTGCATTTGTCCTGCCCAGCAAGGGTTACTAGCCTGATGGACAGTTCCCCAGTGTACTGGGGGCGTGTCCAGGATCGGCTTTATATACCTGCCCATTCTCATCTTACCTAGCTGGTTATTTTGAGTCTGACCTGTGTATACTTGCTTGATCTTGACCTGACCTGTGTATATCCCGCCTGTACCTGTATCCTTCAGGCTGGCTGGTTATTTTAGTCTGACCTGTGTTTATACCGTTTGTTCTTGTCCTGTCTCTGTTTGTCTGCCTGTATCTGTACCTGTCCTGTATATAAACCATTTGATCTTGACCTGACCTGTGTATATCCCACCTGTATATATCTGTCCCTGTCTCAGTCCTGTGTTTGTATTCTGTGCACCAGTGTGAACACTGGTCTATTCCTGTATTCCGTTTTCCTGTTCAGTCCTGCGTTTGTATTCTGTGCTCCAGTGTGAACACTGGTCTATACCTGTATTTTTGTTACCTGTCCGCTCCACCATCCAGCAGCTGCCAGACAAAGTAAGTGTCCCCTGTCCTGTTGTAGGGTCACTCAGGGACCGTCAGTTAGGTTCCTGATAGTGGGTTCGCCCTTATCAGGGCGGTTCATCTGCTTTAGGCAGGGCCTTAGCCCGCAGGGGCGTCACAGGGTGAGTTCGCCACCACTTACGTAGTCTGACAGCTAGCGCCAAGTCTGGTTGTGGTTGCGCGTTTGCTGGATGGGTGCTGACAGAATACATTTACTGAGTGGTGCAGCTCAAATGGTCTTGTGCTAAATGTAAATAAGACGAAAGAATTGGTTATAAATTTTTAAATAGAGCAGGGACAGAAGTGGAGCAGGTCAGTAGCTACAAATACTTGGACATCGTCATAGACAATAAATTAAGCTGGCATGAGTGCTTTTGCATTCGCCTTAGCAGCTTGGGGTAACTGTATCTCTAGTAGGGATTGCCAGAGCATGGATAAGATAATTAAGAATGCTTCCTCTAGTGGGTTTGCCTTTTGAGAGATGGGAGGAACTGGTACGGTGTGGAATATTGAGAAAATTGGATAAAATTAGGGATAACATTGACCACCCCATGCATGGATGTGACACTTTAAAGGGAACCTGTCACCAGGGACCTCATTTACACTAAAGAAGGTTGCAGAAGCCCTTCACACCAGCAGTGCAAATCTGCCTTTCTGCCTTTTCTAAGCATTTGCATTACACTATAATTGTGTGTTATAACTTACTCTTGCTCCATGACAAAATCCTGGGGTAGTCACAGGGGCTGGACTTTGGTTAGGATGCATTTCAAAAAACAACATGTGGCTTGTCTGTTACCAGGGGTGGACTGGGAATTTAAAATGGCCCTGGAAAAAACTAAAAAAGTGGGCCCCATTTTATGGGCGGAGTCAAACCAAGTGGGTGTGGTCAGATAATGTGGGTGGAGTTATAATAGACAAATTGTTGGTAGATGGCCTTAATGCAAAACAAGAACATCTCTTGCTAGTAAGTAAATCTAATGTGCAAGGAATGTGACCTGTCGATCAGTAAATGATGCAAACACATGACCCGATATGCCTTAAATACCTTTCCCCTGTGCCATATATGTACAATTCAGAGAAAGAATATATTAATACTGCCTCCTATGTACAAGAATAATGCTACAATAACACATTTAGAATAACTCATTCAATCCTGCCTTCTATAGCTCGCTCAGTTTTGGCTTGTGATTCCAAGTAGCTAGTGAACTTAAGTGGAGTTTAAAAAAGCGGAGTTTTGTGTGTGTTAAGAGTGAATCTGTTGTTTGGGTGATTGTGGACTGAATATATAGGTAATAGCAAGGCACTTTTCTTAGTGTCACAATTTAAATAGATTTTTTTTTCCTTTCTTTGCCTGGTCTGCTAATTGGGAGGAGGGATTAGTGTTCACACCTGATAAATTAAGGTCTAGCAACTCACTTTTGAGCTCACTCAGTTTTGGCTTGTGATTTCAAGTGGCTAGTGAACTTAAGTGGAGTTTAAAAAAGCGGAGTTTTGTGTGTGTTAAGAGTGAATCTGTTGTTTGGGTGATTGTGGACTGAATATATAGGTAATAGCAAGGCACTTTTCTTAGTGTCACAATTTAAATAGATTTTTTTTCCTTTCTTTGCCTGGTCTGCTAATTGGGAGGGGGGATTAGTGTTCACACCTGATAAATTAAGGTCTAGCAACTCACTTTTGAGCTCACTCAGTTTTGGCTTGTGATTTCAAGTGGCTAGTGAACTTAAGTGGAGTTTAAAAAAGCAGAGTTTGAAAAAGAGAAGTCCACAGAACTGTAAGTAACCTACATTTTATATCTCTTGATTTATATAATCATCACAGTTTTGTTGCTAGGATAAGGCTAGCAAGATTGGTGGTGTGCTCCAGTGCACACTCTGCCGCATATATACACTGCTGGAGCAAGAGTTCCAGGGTGAATACCGCTGTGACAGATGTGCCCATATTTTTCTACTGGAAGCTCGTGTTAAAGATCTGGAGGAGGATATTGCACGGCTGCGAGCAATCGACAATCTTGAGAGGAGTATGCTGCTCACTGAGCAAGCAATAAGCGGGGTAGAAGTGGAGGGTGGAGAGGAAAGCCAGCAGGGCCAGGTGGGTAGCTGGGTTACTGTAAATAGAGGGGGTAGGAAGGGGTCAAAGAAAAGGAAGGCCAACTCTGACTCTGAACATCCAAGCAAAATTGCAAAATTGTGCAATGATGTAAAGACGTCAGTGTCAGAAATGGCAGCCCTAGCGGATACTGCTCTCCCTTACAGCCGGGGGAGCAGACCAGCTAGTAGTAGGGTGGATGGGAGTGCAGGTAAGCCAAGGCAGCTAGTGGTTGTAGGGGACTCTATAATCAGGAAGACGGATAGAATAATTTGTCGACAAGACCGCCTCAACCGAATGGTTTGCTGTCTCTCTGGTGCCAGGGTTCGGCATGTGGTGGAAAGGGTGGATAAATTACTGGGAGGGGCTGGGGATGACCCAGCTGTCGTGGTCCATGTTGGTACCAATGACAGAATAGATGGTAGGTGGAGGAGCCTGAAGAATAATTTTAAAGAACTAGGTTCAAAGCTTAAGGAAAGGACCTCCAAGGTAGTATTCTCCGGAATCCTACCTGTGCCATGCGCTACACAGAGCAGACAGCGGGAGCTCAGGGAGTTAAATGCATGGCTCAGATCCTGGTGTAGAGCAGAGGGATTTGGGTTCCTAGAGCATTGGGCTGACTTTTCACTGGGGTGCAAGCTGTTTTCCGCAGATAACTTGCACCTAAGTGGAAGGGGGTCTGCTGTGCTGGGGGAGAAGATCCTAGCAGGGGTGGCGGAGTATTTAAACTAGGATCGGGGGAGGAGGAAAAGGAAGACGCTGAAGGGGTAGACAGGTCAGAAAGGGGGCAGGTTATGTTGGTAGGTGGTGAGGTGGGCGGTGTATGTGGGACCAAGGCAGCGGATAAGGAGATCCCCAAGTTGCAGAACAGTGGTGAGGATATATGTGCCAGTAAAATTACTTTAAATCAGATAAATAACTGTGGAAAATTAAATTGTATGTTCACAAATGCCAGAAGTATCGCAGGAAAAATGGGCGAGCTTGAGGCTCTGATATTAGAGGAACAGTTAGATGTTGTTGGTGTAGCATGATTGGGTTGTTAATATTCAAGGTTTTACACTCTTTCGGAAAGACAGGGCAAATGGGAGGGGAGGTGGTGTATGTCTGTATGTCAGAAGAGACTTAAAATCGATTGTGAATGAGATAGTGGTCTCAGAAGAGTGTGAGGAGCCTGAAACTTTGTGGGTTGAAATTCAAAGCCAAGAGAGCTTTGAAAAAATTATTTTTGGTGTAATTTATAGACCCCCTAACATCTCTGAGGAAATAGAGGTTCACCTATATAAACAGATGGAGCGGGCTGCACAGGAGGGGACCGTAGTGATAATGGGAGACTTTAACTTTCCAAATATAAATTGGGGTCAGGGCTCGTCTTCATCTGTGAAGGGGAGAAATTTTATGAATATTCTTCAGGATAATTTTATGGTGCAGCTTGTAGAAGATCCCACAAGAGGTGACGCATTGTTGGACCTTGTGATTTCTAACAATGAGGAGATTGTCCAAAATGTTAGTACCCGGGAACCCCTTGGGAACAGCAATCATAATATAATTATTTTCCTCTTAAACTTTAAAAAGCAGAAACAGGTGGGAAAATCGAAAACTTAGAATTTTAAGAGGGCTAATTTCCAAAAATTCAGGGCTGCAATACAGGATATAGACTGGGATCAGATTCTGTCAAATGATGATAATAATGTTAAATGGGAGAAATTCAAATCTATCCTGGGTTTTTATACTTCTAAATTTATTCCAATAGGTAACAAGTATAGACGGGCTAGATTACACCCCTCGTGGCTTACAGCTACAGTTAGAAGGGCAATTAATGAGAAAAAGAGGGCATTTAAAAAATATAAATCTGACGGGTCACCAGAGGCTTTCAATACTTAAAAAAACTTACCAAAATCTATAAAAAGGAACTCAAATCAGCCAAAATACAAAATGAAAGACAGGTGGCTAAAGATAGCAAAACAAATCCCAAGAAATGTTTTAGGTATATCAATGCAAAAAAAAATGGTTCAGAACAGGTTGGACCCCTTTGTTCTGAAAATGGGGCATTGGTGACTGGAGACCAAGAGAAGGCGGAGTTACTTAATAGTTTTTTTTAGCTCCGTTTATACAATAGAAGAGAGAACTTCTGACTTGGGTGGTGCCAGTGTGGGTCATGGACCCTGTAATATACTAGACTGGCTAAATGTAGACATTATCCAATCTAAGCTCAATAAAATCAATGTGTACAAAGCTCCTGGACCAGATGGGTTACACCCCAGAGTTCTTAAAGAACTCAGTTCTGTACCACTGTCTAAAATCTTCAGGGATTCCGTAATGTCTGGTGTTGTGCCAAGTGACTGGCGCAAGGCAAATGTGGTGCCAATATATAAAAAGGGCTCTAGAACTTCGACAGGCAATTACAGGCCTGTAAGCTTAACTTCCATTGTGGGGAAAGTATTGGAGGGGTTAGTAAAAGACTATATACTGGAGTATGTGACATCAAATAGAGTAATAAGTGACAGCCAGCATGGGTTTACGAAGAATAGAAGTTGTCAAACTAACCTTATCTGCTTCTATGAAGAGGTGAGCAGACGCCTGGATGGAGGAGCAGCTGTGGATATTGTGTTCTTGGACTTTGCAAAGGCATTTGACACTGTTCGTCATAGACGCCTGATGGGTAAAATTAGGGCTATTGGTTTGGCAGAAATAATTTGCAATTGGATTGAAAACTGGCTGAAGGATCGTATCCAAAGAGTTGTGGTCAATGATTCCTACTCGGAATGGTCACCAGTTATGAGTAGTGTACCTCAGGGTTCTGTGCTTGGCCCACTACTATTTAATATATTTATTAATGATATAGAGGTAGGAATTAGTAGCACTGTTTCTATTTTTGCAGATGACACCAAACTGTGTAGTGTAATACAGTCTATGGAAGATGTTCATAGGCTGCAGGGTGACTTGGACAAACTGAGTGTTTGGTCATGCACTTGGCAAATGAGGTTGAATGTGGATAAATGTAAGGTTATGCACCTGGGGGCCAATAATCCAAAGGCAAAATATGTCCTTGGGGGAGTAAATCTGGGAGAGTCCCTTGTTGAAAACGACCTGGGGGTACTAGTAGATCATAAATGCATGCAATGTTAATCAGCTGCCTCTAAAGCTAGTAGGATCTTGTCATGTATCAAAAGTGGTATGGACTCTCGTGATAGGGAAGTAATATTACCACTATACAAGGCACTGGTTCGGCCACACCTGGAATATGCTGTCCAGTTCTGGGCACCGGTCCATAAAAAGGATGCCCTGGAGCTGGAGAGGGTTCAACGTAGAGCCACAAAAATAAGGGGTATGGAGGGTCTTAGTTATGAGGAAAGATTAAAACAACTAGATTTATTTAGTCTGGAAAAGAGATGACTACGAGGGGACATGATTAATTTATATAAATATATGAATGGTCCATACAAAAAATATGGTGGTAAGTTGTTTCAGATTAAATCAAATCAAAAGACGAGAGGGCACTGTCTCCGTCTGGAGAAAACAAGGTTTAATCACCGGAGGCGACAGGGCTTTTTTACTATGAGAACTGTCAATCTGTGGAATAGCCTGCCTCAGGCGCTGGTCACAGCAGGGACAGCAGAGAGCTTCAAGAAGGGTCTAGATGCCTTTTTACACCTAAATATGTTATGTTATATAGAATTGTTTCCCCTAAATCCTTTCCTCATGCAATCCCTACCCTTCCTTGGTTGAACTTGATGGACAAGTGTCTTTTTTCAACCGTATAAACTATAAACTATATACAAAATAAAACTACTACAATACCTTCTCCCATATACAAGCCAATTACTATAATACTCCCCCCTATGTACAAGACTATAACTACTATAGTACTGCCCCCTATGTACAAGAATATAACTACTATAATACTGCCTTCTATGTACAAGAATATAACTATTATAATACTGCCCCCTATGTACAAGAATATAACTATTATAATACTGCCCCCTATGTACAAGAATATAACTATTATAATACTGCCCCCTATGTACAAGAATATAACTACTATAATACATTCCCCTATGTACAAGAATATAACTACTATAATACTGTCCCCTATGTACAAGAATATAACTACTATAATACTATATATACATATATACACAGAAGCGAACATGAAAAAAAATCAGTATTTACCATATACAGCTACAGAAAACACATGAGATCCTCACCTATTACATCCAGTGACATCAGGTGACGTCTCCTCAGGTTGTACTCATTCCTCATCTTCTCCATTAGTTCCACCATCAAACAGACGTCTTATGTTCTGCACTTTCTGGGGGCATTATTTATGTGTCTGGGGCAGGGGGGGCATTATTGTATATCTGGGGCTGACAGGGGGCATTAATTATATGGGAGGGGGGCATTATTCTATATCTGGGGCGGGCAGGGGCCATCCATTCATTATAAGTCTGGGGCGGGCAGGGGCCATCCATTCATTATATGTCTGGGGCGGGCAGGGGCCATCCATTCATTATATGTCTGGGGCGGGCAGGGGCCATCCATTCCTTATATGTCTGGGGCGGGCAGGGGCCATCCATTCCTTATATGTCTGGGGCAGGCAGGGGCCATCCATTCAATGTCTGGGGCGGGCAGGGGCCATCCATTCAATGTCTGGGGCGGGCAGGTGCCATTCATTCAATGTCTGGGGCGGGCAGGGGCCATCCATTCAATGTCTGGGGCGGGCAGGTGCCATTCATTCAATGTCTGGGGCGGGCAGGTGCCATTCATTCAATGTCTGGGGCGGGCTGGGGCCATTCATTCAATGTCTGGGGCGGGCTGGGGCCATTCATTCAATGTCTGGGGCGGGCTGGGGCCATTCATTCAATGTCTGGGGCAGGCTGGGGCCATTCATTCAATGTCTGGGGCAGGCTGGGGCCATCCATTCCTTATATGTCTGGGGCGGGCAGGGGCCATCCATTCCTTATATGTCTGGGGCGGGCAGGGGCCATCCATTCCTTATATGTCTGGGGCGGGCAGGGGCCATCCATTCCTTATATGTCTGGGGCAGGCAGGGGCCATCCATTCCTTATATGTCTGGGGCGGGCAGGGGCCATCCATTCAATGTCTGGGGCGGGCAGGGGCCATTCATTCAATGTCTGGGGCGGGCAGGTGCCATTCATTCAATGTCTGGGGCGGGCAGGTGCCATTCATTCAATGTCTGGGGCGGGCTGGGGCCATTCATTCAATGTCTGGGGCGGGCTGGGGCCATTCATTCAATGTCTGGGGCGGGCTGGGGCCATTCATTCAATGTCTGGGGCAGGCTGGGGCCATTCATTCAATGTCTGGGGCAGGCTGGGGCCATCCATTCCTTATATGTCTGGGGCGGGCAGGGGCCATCCATTCCTTATATGTCTGGGGCGGGCAGGGGCCATCCATTCCTTATATGTCTGGGGCGGGCAGGGGCCATCCATTCCTTATATGTCTGGGGCAGGCAGGGGCCATCCATTCCTTATATGTCTGGGGCAGGCAGGGGCCATCCATTCCTTTTATGTCTGGGGCAGGCAGGGGCCATCCATTCCTTATATGTCTGGGGCGGGCAGGGGCCATCCATTCCTTTTATGTCTGGGGCGGGCAGGGGCCATCCATTCAATGTCTGGGGCGGGCAGGGGCCATCCATTTAATGTCTGGGGCGGGCAGGTGCCATTCATTCAATGTCTGGGGCGGGCTGGGGCCATTCATTCAATGTCTGGGGCGGGCTGGGGCCATTCATTCAATGTCTGGGGCGGGCTGGGGCCATTCATTCAATGTCTGGGGCAGGCTGGGGCCATTCATTCTATGTCTGGGGTAGGCTGGGGCCATTCATTCTATGTCTGGGGTAGACTGGGGCCATGAAAAACATGAATATAGAATAATGCCTCCCGCCATATAATTAATGCCCCCTGCCAGCCCAAGATATAGAATAATGCCTCCCGCCATATAATTAATGCCCCCTGCCAGCCCAAGATATAGAAAAATGCCCCCCTGCCAGATAATTAACGTCCCCAGCCAGCCACAGATATACAATAATGCCCCCCCACCCCAGACACATAAATAATGCCCCCTGCCAGCCCCAGATATAGAATAATGCCTCCCGCCATATAATTAATGCCCCCTGCCAGCCCCAGATATAGAATAATGCCTCCCACCATATAATTTATGCCCCCTGCCAGCCCCAGATATAGAATGCCTCCCGCCATATAATTAATGCCCCCTGCCAGCCCAAGATATAGAATAATGCCCCCCTCCCATATAATTAATGCCCCTTTCCAAACCCAGATATACATTAATGCCCCCCTGCCCCAGACACATAAATAATGCCCCCTGCCAGCCCCAGATATAGAATAATACCTCCCGCCATTTAATTAATGCCCCCTGCCAGCCCCAGATATAGAAAAATGCCCCCCCCCCACCCCAGAAACATAAATAATGCCCCCTGCCAGCCCCTGGTGTCAGCCTCCTCCACGCTACACAGGTCACGGAATGATGTCGATTGTGCGACCTGTGTAGCTGCCAGTATACACAGACGCAGAAGCAGATGTGCTTAGAGGCCACATTTCTTGCCACAGGTGGCAGCAACATGGTGGCAGCAACATGGAAAGCCAGAGAGTGGTCCAATGACAGAGTGTGGAGGTGGCGTCAGCAGCAGCAGGAGCCCACAATACCCACAGCAGAGGAGTCCACATTGTGGCACAATGATGAAGTTTGAAATGCATTTGAATTCGAAATATACATTGTAAATTTCAATTTGTAGATTCTAGACGCCACATGCATAATACATTACAGTTTTCCTGAAAATATCATGTCTTAGCCAAAAAAGAACTGCAACGGTGGCACCAGCAGCATGAGGTCAGAGGTGGCGGCAACATGGTAGGCCACAGAGTGGCACAATGCTGTAGTGTGAAGGTGGCATCAGCAGCAGCAGAAGCCCACAAAGTGGCACAATGATATAGTGTGGAGGTGGCAGCAGCAGCAGGAGCCCGCAGAGTGGCACAATGATATAGTGAGGAGGTGGCATCACCAGCAGGAGCCCACAGAGTGGCACAATGATATAGTGTGGTAGTCGCGTCAGCAGCAGCAGGAGCCCGCAGGGTGGCACAATTATATAGTGTGAAGGTGGCATCAGCAGCAGCAGGAGCCAGCAGAGTGGTTCAATGATATAGTGTGAAGATGGCGTCAGCAGCAGCTGGAGCCTGCAGAGTGGCACAATGATATAATGTGGAGGTGGCATCAGCAGCAGCAGGAGCCCGTGGAGTGGCACAATGATATAGTGAGGAGGTGGCATCAGTAGCAGCATGAGCCCACAGAGAGGCAGATTGATATAGTGTGGAGGTGGCATTAGAAGGAGCCCACAGAGTGGCACAATGATATAGTGTGGTAGTCGCGTCAGCAGCAGCAGTAGCCCGCAGGGTGTTATAATGATATAGTGTGAAGATGGCGGCAGCAGCAGCAGGAGCCGACAGAGTAGCACAATGATATAGTGTGGAGGTGGCGTCAGCAGCAGCAGCAAGAGCCGACAGAGGGGCACAATGATATAGTGTGAAGGTGGCATCAGCAGCAGGACCCTGCAGAGAGGCACAATGATATAAAGTGGAGGTGGCAGCAGCTGGAGCCTGCAGAGTGGCATAATGATATAGTGTGAAGGTGGCATCAGAAGAAGCAAGAGCCCACGGAGTGGCACAATGATATAGTGTGAAGGTAGCATCAGCAACAGCAGGAGCCCACAGAGTGGCACAATGATATAGTGTGAAGGTAGCACAATGATATAGTGTGAAGGTGGCATCAGCAGTAGCTCGCAGAGTGGCACATTGATACAGTGTGGAGGTGGCATTAGCATTAGCAGGAGCCCACAGAGTGGCACAATGATATAGTGTGGAGGTGACATCAGCAGCAGCAGGAGCCCACAGTGTGGCACAATGATATAGTGTGGAGGTGGTGTCAACAGTAGCAGCAAGAGCCAGCAGAGTGGCACAATGATATAGCATGGAGGCTGCGTCAGCAGCAGCAGGAGCCCACAGAGTGGCACAATTATATAGTGTGGAGGAGGCGTCAGCAGCAGCAGGAGCCTACAGAGTGGCACAATGATATAGTGTGAAGGTGGCATCAGCAGGAGCCCGTAGAGTGGCACAATGATATAGTGTGGAGGAGGCGTCAGCAGCAGCAGGAGCCTACAGAGTGGCACAATGATTTAGTGTGAAGGTGGCATCAGCAGTATCCCGCAGAGTGGCACAATGATATAGTATGGAGGCGGCATCAGCAGCAGCAGGAGCCCGCAGAGTGGCACAATGATATAGTGTGGAGGTGACGTCAGCAGCAGCAGGAGCCCGCAGCGTGGCACAATGATATAGTGTGGAGGTGGAGTCAACAGTAGCAGCAAGAGCCCGCAGAGTGGCACAATGATAAAGTGTGAAGGTGGCATCAACAGAAGCCCGCAGAGTGACAGAATGATATGGTGTGAAGGTGGCATCAGCAGTAGCCTGTAGAGTGGCAGAATGATATAGTGTTGAGGCGGCAGCAGTAAGAGCCCACAGGGTGGCACAATTATATAGTGTCAAGGTCGCACAATGATATAGTGTGACGGTTGCATCAGCAGTAACTCGCAGAGTGGCAGAATGATATAGTGTGGAGGTGGCATCAGCATCAGCAGGAGCCCGCATTGTGGCACAATGTTATAGTGTGGAGGTGGCATCAGCAGCAGCAGGAGCCCAGTGAGTGGCACAATGATATAGTGTGGAGGTGGCGTCAGCAGCAGCAGGAGCCCGCAGAGTGGCACAATGATATAGTGTGGAGGTGGCGTCAGCAGCAGCAGGAGCCCGCAGAGTGGCACAATAGCACAGTGTGGAGGTGGCGTCAGCAGCAGCAGGACTCTGCAGATTGTCATAAAGATATAGTGTTAAGGTGGCATCAGCAGCAGCAAAAGCCCGCAGAGTGGCACAATGATATAGTGTGGAGGAGGCGTCAGCAGCAGGAGCCTACAGAGTGGCACAATGATATAGTGTGAAGGTGGCATCAGCAGGAGCCCGCAGAGTGACAGAATGAAATAGTGTGGAGGCAGCGTCAGCTACAGCAGCAGGAGCCCACAGAGTGACACAATGATAAAGTGTGAAGGTGGCATCAGCAGTAGCCCAGAGAGTGACAGAATGATATGGTGTGAAGGTTGCATCATCATCAGCAGGAGCCCGTAAAGTGGGAGAATGATATAGTGTGGAGGTGACATTAGCATTAGCAGGAGCCCACAGAGTGGCACAATGATATAGTGTGGAGGTGACGTCAGCAGCAGCAGGAGCCCACAGTGTGGCACAATGATATAGTGTGGAGGTGGTGTCAACAGTAGCAACAAGAGCCAGCAAAGTGGCACAATGATATAGTATGGAGGCTGCGTCAGCAGCAGCAGGAGCCCACAGAGTGGCACAATGATATAGTGTGGAGGAGGCGTCATTAGCAGCAGGAACCCACAGAGGGGCACAATGATATAGTGTGGAGGTGGCGTCAGCAGTAGCCCACAGAGCGGCACAATTATATAGTGTGATGGCGGCATCAGCAGCAGTAGTCCACAGAGTGGCACCATGATATCGTGTGGAGGTGGACAATTCCAGTCCCGTGTAAAGATGATAGGAGGCAGATGGAGTAACTGGCAGCAGATGTGTGGCATCAGGTGGGTGGCTTCATCAGAATAGTGGCTAAGGCAGGTAGTTAGAATCCAGAATTATTACTCAACGTTTGAAGGAGACGTCAGGGCTTAACTAATCTGATGCATTAGACAATGGTGAGTTGAAATGCTGGCCGATCCAAGCCTGATTCATCTTGACAAAGGTGAGTCTCTCCACATTACAGGAAGACAAGGGGGTTGTCCTTGGTGTAACGATGGCCCCTGCCACATTGAACACCAGCTCTGATGCCACACTATTGGCCGGGCAGCACAGCTTTTCTACTGCAAACTCCGCAAGTTTGGCATCAAGATTGGCTGCCCAGTAGTCCATGGGATCCTCTACCTGAGGTGGTAAAGTGCTGTCCAAGTAGGCCACCACCTTCTTGTGCAGGATCTGCTCAATATCCTGCTGCTGCTGGTGGCGGCTACCCTCCTCAATAGACAGTTGAAGGCAATTGCTCATTAAGGAATCCAGACTTAAATGTTGCTGATGGAACTGCTACTGCTCCTACCTTCCCCCCCCCCCAGCTCCCCACAGTAGCCGTGGCAGTAGTACGGGAGCTATGACTGCCAGGATAGACAATGGCGCACATAGGCAGTGGCCAACTGGATGCACAGTATTTCTCTATAGTATGCCAGTTGTTCCTCCCTCCCAGCAGCTGGAAAGAAGTCACCCATTTATGACCGGTAGCGAGGGTCCAAGAGGGTGGAGAGCCAAAAGTCATCCCTATGGCGGATGTTGACTATTCGGCTGTCACTATTTAGGCAAAGCAGCATACTGCAGGCCATCTGCACAAGTGACTGAGGGACTCCTGGCCTCCATCTCCACTGTATACTGCCACGGTGCATCTGGGTCATCTGCCTCGTGTTCTACCTCCTCCGGATGCTCCTGCTTCTCCTCACCTGAGTAGAAAAACCACAAATTGCACCTGACTCTGCTTTTGCTCAAATGTCCTCTTCCTCCAGTTCAGCCCCCACCGGACTCATGTGGCTATGAGATGTAGTCTCCATTTCACCAGACAGATTTTGCAGCATGAGTTCCTGGACATGAAGTAGTGGAATGACGTTATTCATCCCGCAGTCCTGGTGACTGACAAATAACGTGGCCTCTTTAAAGGGCCTGAGCAAACGGCAGGTGTCACGCATGAGCTGCCAGTGGCAGACATCAAAGTTACACAGGGGAGTACTACAGTCCGCTTGCATCATCAAAAAATCATTAATGGCTTTTCTTTGTTCATACAGGTGGTCTAACATATGGAATTCCAATGGGTGTAGACCGTTCTGACGCTGCAACTCGAGGAGGGTGTGCTTGGCTTTGCAAGAATGGCCGAAGTTAATGTCTTGCAGATGGGTGGAAGACTCCAGGGACTTGTTGACAACCAGATTGAACACGTGCGCCATGCAGGGCGCATAGACCCTCCCTCCTCGGTGCAATGCGGACACCATGGTTCTGATTTTTAGTTGTTGCCGAGAAAGACACACATTAATTTCTTGTTGCATGACGCGGAGCAGTTCCTCCCCTGTGTGACTTTGCTCGCCCAGGCGAACCAGGTGTAGAACTGCGTGACACAGCTGTGCCCTGCACATGTGGTATGATGGACCCGCACTTGTGGAGGCTGAGGGCGCGTTCACACGTTCCGCTAGCGCCGCGTTCATAACGCGGCGCTAGCGCACAGGGGGCGGAGTTTGGAGCGATCGCATATGCGTTTCCGAGCCCCGCCCACTGTGCGCTTGCGTCGCGTTATGAACGCGACGATAGCGGAACGTGTGAACGCGCCCTGAGGTGGAGGTGGAGAAGGAGGGGGAGGAGGTGGACACTGGCGCAGGAGCAGCAGTTTGACAACGTGGAGGAGAAAGCGTTGTCTCTTGTGGAAGTTGTTGGTGTGGCTGGGCGGGAAGCACATTCACCCAGTGGGCTGTAAGGGACATGTCCTGGCCCTGACCGTTGTTACAGCTCCACACATCCGCTCTGCTGTCCACCTTGGAAGAAGCTTCCCCCTTCTGTTGTACATATTGGTGAAGGGATGGCACTGCCTTTTTGGAAAAAAAATTGTGGCTTGGAACTCTCCACCTCGGTTTGGCACAAGCCATTAGTTCTCTGAAGGGTGCAGAGTCCACAACTTGGAAAGGGAAGGATTGCAGTACCAACCACTCGGATAAGAGCATGGTCAGCTTCTGCACCTTAGGATGGCTGGACGCATAGAGTTGTCTCTTTGTAATCGCCTCGCTCAACGACAGCTGGCGACATGCGTAGCGAGGAGTAGAAGCATCTGGACCAGGAGATGATGTCAACGACAAACGGCACCCTTCGGCAGAAGTGCTGGAGCCTTGACTTGCTGAAACAGAATGGGGCAGATTTACTTACCCGGTCCGTTCGCGATCCAGCAGCGCGTTCTCTGCGGTGGATTCGGGTCCGGCCGGGATTCATTAAGGTAGTTCCACCGACGTCCACCAGGTGGCGCTGCTGCGCTGAAGAGCATCGGAACGCACTCAAATACACTGGCCTATCCTGGATGAAGGTAAGTGCAAGCTCCGTGACACTTTCGGTTTTTTAAATGTGGCGGTTTTTCCGAATCCGTCGGGTTTTCGTTCGGCCACGCCCCCCGATTTCCGTCGCGTGCATGCCAGCGCCAATGCGCCAAAATCCGATCGCGTGCGCCAAAAACCCGGGGCAATACAGGGAAAATAGGCGCAAATCGGAAATATTCGGGTAACACGTCGGGAAAACGCGAATCGGGCCCTTAGTAAATGACCCCCAATGTGTGCCACTAGGTGCTGCTTCTGTTACAGTGCCTGCAGGATGGACAATATCTGACACCTGTTTCTCCCAGGCCATTGGATGGAGATGCTGCATGGCCACGCTTCACTTTCTGCCCGCAGATATGACATATACCCATGCTCGGCTCCTATTGTGTCTTTACAAAAAACTGCCACACCGCAGAGGTGGTAATTTTACCGCCAACACTCTGCACTACTACCTCCACTGCCTCGCTGAACCCCTGTGCCTCTGATTACTTGGACCCATGAATCAGGATTTGTACCCCGCAGATGTTTGGCTCCCATCCTTGCACTGCTGCCACCCTTCTGACTCACGGCCACAGTAGAGACTTGCTGCCTGACACGCAAGCTGACACTCTCTTTGCGTGACTATCATAAATCCCCTGCTACAGCCAGCTCCCGAGTGCGATTGGCTACATCATTGTCAATTTGCGTTTCCTGGTCACTGCTACTCTCCTCACTGGTGTCAGTATGCACAGCCTGCCTACTGCAAGAAGCAGCGGAAGTCTGCCCCACCTCTTCATTGCCAAGCAGCTGCTGACTCTCCTCAAACACTTCGTCCTCACTGAATAGTGGCGCTGAGCCCAGACCACCTAGTAGCTCTCTGGCTGTGGGAAAGGAACAGGACAGAGGCTGGTTGAGGACAGGTGAAAGCCGCTGACCTGCTCCAAGGCCATGGCAACTAATTGTTGTATCTGAGGAACCCAGGGAAACGTGGCTGGGGTGGTTTGATGTTATATTTGAGGAATTGGAAGACCAATCAACAATCTTTGGGTTGTTGATCAACACACTGCCGCTAGATGACAACGGCAGTTCTGCCACTGTCACCCCTGCTGCGACGTCCCCTTACTGTGCTGAAACCTCTGCCTGCTTCACCTGCCACCTTTCTGTCTGACATAGTGGTTGATCAACTACGTGGATTTGACACGTAATTCTGTATCCAACTATAGCCCCAAAAAGGTATGGGAATTTGCATTATACAGTTACCCCACAACTGATACTCTGTAATTACAGCGAAAATCACCCTATACACTACGCAGATTTGACACGTATATCTGGCTCTAATCTATAGTCACAAAAAGGTATGGGAATTTGCGTTATGCAGATACCACACAACTGACACTCGTCATTTCAGCGAAAATCACTGAATAAACTACGTGTATTTACATGTAAATCTGGCTCTAAACCATAGCCACAAAAAGGTATGGGAATTTGCGTTATGCAGATACCACACAACTGACACTCGTCATTTCAGCGAAAATCACTGAATAAACTACGTGTATTTACATGTAAATCTGGCTCTAAACCATAGCCACAAAAAGGTATGGGAATTTGCGTTATACAGATACCCCAAAACTGACACTTTGTAATTTCAGCCAAAATCACTGTATAAACTATGTGGATTTGACATGTAAATCTGGCTCTAAACTATAGCCACAAAAATGTATTTGGGGTATACAGATCCCCTTAAAGAACAACCAGGGATTGGTCCACAAATCCTTACTGCAGATGCATGAGTGTCAAACAGATTTCTTCCTATTCGATTTTGTCACTAAACAGAACTGTTATTTGGGGTATACAGATCCCCCTTAAAGAACATCCAGGGATTGGAGCAATAATCGCTACTGCACAGCTATTATACAGCTATTAGCTGTAGCAGCAGCTAGATGATATAGACAGCATTTCCAGTGTAAAATGCCGGGATTGCAAATGGCCGACAATTTTTATAGGACTTTGAGCCTGTGTGACATCATATAAGCCTGCCGGTCACTGATTGGCTTACAGGTCTGCAGATGTCATCGGGGGTGTTCCTTTCTCCTTCCCAGAATTCTCTGCCCCATGTAACACGTTGTGCTCGCGCCCATTTAGCTTAGAAAAGAGGGGGAAAAAACGCTTTGGCTTTTGACGAATCAAATTTTTAGTGAAATTTGCATCGAATTCCACTTCGTTAGAATCAATTCGACCATCTCTAGCCATGACTGTAGATGGAGCAGAGAGGAGGTTGGGAGAGAGGGGTTACTAACACATGCACTTTCAGGATCAGTAAAAGCTCTCAGCAGCTGCAGGTTCTGCAATGATTTCATAAGCATGTGACTGATCAGATGCTTTAGGTCATCCAATTTCATACCAGGAATGAAATGTAGCAATACTGTTTATGTTTAACCCCTTAACGCTCTGCGCCGTAGCTCTACGGCGCAGAGGTATAAGGGATGTATGAAGAGGGCTCACGGGCTGAGTCCTCTTCATACAGAGGTGGGGGTTTTTGCATTTTGCACAAAACCCCCACCGCTAATAACCGCGGTCGGTGCTTGCACCGATCGCGGCTATTAACCCTCTAAACGCCGCCCGCAAAGTCGCGGGCGGCGTTTAAAAGACGGCGGCGCGTGGGCGCCGCCATCTTTTTTTCGATCGCCACGCCCCCGAACGTCATCGGGGGGCGGCGATCGGTTACCATGGTAGCCTCGGGTCTTCTCTTGACACGAGGCTACATGGTTTATGCAGGTTCGTTACAATGAGCCAGTGGCTCATTGTAATGTAAGACCTGCAAAAACGCCATATATTGCAATACTGTAGTATTGCAGTATATGGTAGGAGCGATCTGATCATCTAGGGTTAATGTACCCTAGATGGTCTAAAAAATAGTGAAAAAAAAAAGAAAAAAAAAAGTTTAAAAAATAAAAAAAATTAATAAAATATTAAAAGTTCAAATCACCCCCCTTTCCCTAGAACGGATATAAAACATAACAAACAGTAAAAATCACAGACATATTAGGTATCGCCGCGTCCCAAAATGCCCGATCTATCAAAATATAAAAACGGTTACGGCCGGCGGTGACCTCCGAGGCGGGAAATGGCGCCCAAATGTCCGAAATGCGACTTTTACACCTTTTTACATAACATAAAAAATGAAATAAAAAATGATCAAAATGTCGCACAGACCTCAAAATGGTAGCAATGAAAACGTCGCCTCATTTCGCCAAAAATGACCCCTCACACATTTCCGTGCGCCAAAGTATGAAAAAGTTATTAGCGTCAGAAGATGGCAAAAATTTTTTTTTCTTTTTTGTACACATTCGTTTAATTTTTGAAAATGTATTAAAACACAATAAAACCTATATAAATTTGGTATCACCGCGATCGCACCGAACCAAAGAATAAAGTAGGCGTGTTATTTGGAGCGAAGAGTGAAAGTCGTAAAAACTGAGCCCACAAGAACGTGACGCACGTGCGGTTTTTTTTCAATTTTTCCACATTTGGAATTTTTTTTCAGCTTCGCAGTACACGGCATGCTAAAATAAATAACATCACGGGAAAGTAAAATTTGTTACGCACAAAATAAGCCCTCACACAGGTCTGTACACGTAAAAATGAAAAAGTTATGGATTTTTGAAGTTGGAGAGCGAGAAATGAGCCGGAAAACCCTCCGTCCTTAAGGGGTTAAAAGTTTTGGATATAGTAGAAAAGTGTATGTATACATACTGTGATACTGCCATATGTTCACCTTCTTATTCCTAGTTAAGTGTTTTATAGTATATGTGGACATATTTTAGGGTGCGTTCACACGTGGCAGTAACACAGAACAGCTGAGAAGAGGAGATTTAACAAATCCATACTTTAATGCCATGTTAACACTATGTGTAGTACGTGTTAATACAATGTTAATACAATGTTAACATGTGTTGCCATTGCATTAATGCAATGTTAACACTTGTTAATCCATATGTCAACTTTGAGTTAACTCTGACATTTTGTAAACACAATGTTAACAGCTATTTAATCAGGCAAATATCTTCTCAGCTGTTCTCTGGTGTTTTTGAAAATGCATGCATAAATTCCACATGTGAATACATCCTAAATATATATTTTTCTTTGATGTAGTAGAAAACTGTATGGTGCAGAGCTCAAGTGCTCTGTGTCTTTACTGTCTTGCTCTTGCACTAGATCTCTGTACAAACAGTAACACTGATTCTGTGTCCTGATTGGCTGAACTGTTTGTGCACGTTCACATGAATGCCCTGAGCGCTATTGACATGATTGCACATAGCCGATGTCACAGCCAGGAAGTCCCACCCACTTCAGGAAAAGTTGAGCGTATATTACATATCCTCATATATCATTTAAACCCATATCTCAGCAGTATGAGGGTGATGCCACACATGGCGTTTTAAAACCGTTTTTGGTCAGTTTTTTAAGCAATCCATTAAAAACGCATGCGTTAAACGCATCTGTTTTTTATAAACGCATGCATTTTTTGAAAACGCATCAGTTTTTGACAGGTTTTCCGAATTTGGGCAGTAAAAATCGGACAACAACGGATGCGTTTTCAAAAAACGGATGCGCATTTAAAAAATGGATGCATTTTTTTACGCATGTGTTTAACGGAGTGCTTAAAAACGGACCAAAAACTGTTTCAAAACGCCATGTGTGGCATCACCCTGATTCAGGTATTGTTGGAATTGTTGTGAAAGGCTCTCTCCAGCTGTGATAAAACTATTTTTTGTCAGTAACTTTAACCCCTTAAGGACGCAGCCATTTTGTAGCTTAGGCTCAGCCCGATTTTTTGGATTCGGACTTGCTTCGCTTTATATGGTTATAACTTTTGAACACTGTTACTTATCAAAACGATTCTGAGATTGTTTTTTCCCCACATGTTGTACTTCATTTTAGTGGTAAATTTTGGCTGATAAGTTTTGCGTTTATTTACAAAAAAAAAGAAAATATGATAAATTTTTTGAAAAATTTGCCATTTTCGAAATTCTAAATCATTGCGTTTTCAGGCAGATAGATTTACCACCTAAATAAGTTGCTGAATAACATTTCCCATTTGTCTACTTTACATTTTCATAATTTCTGAAATGTCTGGATAATTTATTTTGATGTCACGCGGCTTACAAATAGAATAGCGCTTTTCCGGATTTTCAGAATTGACTATTTTGGGGATAAATACAGTTTTGAATGAAATTTTACATATTTAGCATCAAAACCCCCTATATAACCAACCCATTTTCAAATCTGCACCCCTCAAGCTATCAGAAACAGCTTTTACGAAGATTGTTAACCCCTTGAGATCTTCATAGTAATTACATCAAAATGTAGGTGAAATTTAGAATGGTCATATTGTTCCCTTATACGTTCATTTAGCACTAAAATTTACACATTTCCAAAATATAAAAAGAGAAAACCCACCATACAATTTGTTCTGCAATTTCTCCTGAGTACAAAGACCCCCCACATGTGGCCGTTACTTGTTTTATGGGGGCACAGCGAGGTGCAGAAGGGAAGGAGGGCGCTGCAGCTGCCAGGATTTTAGTTTCCTCATTGGCCCCTTTTGAAGGCTATAAAATTTTCGCTTTTTGGTTATTGGGGCCATGTGACAGCATTTTTTTTGTGGGATGAGATGCTTTTTCCATTGTTACCATTTTGGGGTTGGTATCACCTATTGGTCAAAATTTAGGAACTTTTTTTGAGGGCAGGAGTAGAAAAGCATCAATTCTGTACTGGATTTTTTACTTTTTTTTTTTTTTGGTGTTCACTGTATAGACTAATAATCATGTTATCTTTATTCTATGGGTTGATACGATTACGGGGATACCAAACATGAATATATTTTCTTACGTTTTACTAAATTTGTCAAACAAAACCCTAATGTGGGGAAAAATCTATCATTTATGTATTGCCGTCTTCCAAGTGGCATAACATTGTTACTTTTTTGGCTACGGAGCTGGTTAATGGCTTTTTTTTTGCGGGACATATTGTACTTTGCACCAGTATCATGTCTGAGTACATATGGTTTTTTGATCGCATTTTATAGCATTTTTTGTGGGATTGAAAAGGTAAAAATCATAATTTTTGGAGGGTTTATAACAGTTTTTTTTTACGGCGTTTATCGTGGGGGTTCAATAATGATTTACTTTTATTCTACGGGTTGTTACGGACGCGGTGATACTATATATGTGGGGTTTGTGTTATGATTTAGACTTTTTTTGAGTTATATGTCTCTTTATATGTTTTGGGAGTTTGGGGCATTTTTAGTGATTTATGACTTTATTTTTTTATTGAATAACTTTTTTTTTTTACTTTTTCACTTTTATACCATGGGACATGAACAAGCAATCTTCTGATTGCTTCTTCATGATAATATTCTGCAATACTGATGTATTGCAGAGTATTATCAGTGTCAGCCTATACACTTGCATAGGCTGGCACTGTGCCAGTAAGATGACGTCACAGACGCCATCTTACCGGCAATTCTTGCAAGTAACTCTGGGGTCCAGATCGGACCCCAGAGTTGCTATAGCAACGATCGGCGCCCCCCGAAAACGGTTCGGGGGGGGGGGGTGATCGTGGGGGAAAGACCCCCCAGATGCATGTTAGATGCCGCGGTCGCGCTGACCGCAGCATTTAACGGGTTAAGCACCCGCGATCGGAGACAACTCCGATCGCGGGTGTTACACTGGGGTGCCGGCTATTAGTTACAGCCGGCACCCCGTGTTTCCCGATGCCGGTTCGGCTCTGATCCAGAGCCGAGCCGGCATAAGCGCCGTGGCGGATATATCCGCCACTGAGCGCTAAGTCACTGCGCTCCGTGGCGGATATATCCGCCACAGAGTGTGAAGGGGTTAAAGATGACTGTTCTCCCTAGGTTACTCTACCTATTCTAAACAATTCCCCTGATATTCACTAAACCTTTTTTACTAGCCTATCATGCTTCTTGAATGTTTCCTCTAGTACTCTTCACCTCCCAAAATACGTTTTTTGTAAGGGATACTACTATGCATTAGTGTTGACCCACATATTAGACTGCTGGATAGGTTTAGAGGCAGCTTTGGCACCCAGTCCTCTGCATTCCCTCCCTTGGAAAGCTACATATTTCGCACATGAACACCCCTCCCTCTAAAGCTCCCTAACATCACTGAGAAATTGAAAGAAGACTTAATAATTGCGAGGACCCTCTTACCCCAATTACTGACTACCCTGATTTTTCCCCAGGCACTCTTTCAACTTATCTTACATCAGATCAGACAACAGGCGGTTGTAAGTCAGTATTGCAAACAGCTTCGGTTATGTCCCTTGACGAACTGTTTCCAATCAACCTATATCTGTATGTTCTCAATGGGAATATACACAATTCCTTCATTTTTACACATCCCCTAAAACAAGGCTACAACTTCACAAAGACATCAGCTGTTTTGAATAGATGTGTGTTGCTCCCTCATCTACATTTAGACCAATCTCAGCAATCTTCTTAGGAACTGCATAAGGAGACTGATTACCTCGCTTGGAGGTCTCCAAAAGTAGGGAATTTAGTAATTACAGCCGGAACCTGCTTGAGAGAGAAACCATTAACTTGGCCATTGTCTATAACCAATAATATGCTGTGTTACTATTGTAAAGTAAGCTGAAAGCTGATTGAAGAGTGCTGCTGGGAGAACATGGTCTGAAGTTTAATCAGCAGTGAGTGAGGAACATGGTCAAGTGTACAGCTCCTGCAGAGCTGCCATCCAGACACACTACCAGGAAGTTGAGGTTCCTCAGGCCAGCTGCCTGACACCTTGGGCAAGTCAGGAGACTAAGCCCCAGAGAAAAGGTCCACTGTTCAAACTCCGCTCCATCTTTTCCAGCCCAGGCTGAAGCTATAACCAGACTGTGAGCAACCCTTCCTGGAGACCAGCTATCTCCTACCAGCTTTCCAGCCTGCTGAACCTGCTGCAGTTGATGTTAGGCCTGTCAGCTGAATTGCACAACGTGCCTTCATGTGATCCCAGGATCAGGCTGCTTCACTATCACAGGCTCCTCTTCCTCCATCACCCAGGAATTCCTACATACACCTCAGGAGTTGCCCCAGGGAGAAACCTCTTTCATCAGCCTCTCCCTCTACTTTTCTCCCTCTACACCTGTTGGAGACCTGCTTGGCTGTATGGCCATCCTTCGGGCCCAATACCAAGCACCAACACCAAAGTGAGCCCAAGGCAGTCACTCATAGTGGGCCAGGCAGTCTACAGCCACTGAAGAAATGCTAGGCCCCAGTAGAGGATGTTGCACTGTTTCTTTATGATGATGGAAAACCATGAAGATTCCATTTTCTGCTGATTATGTGAGAAATGCTATCACTCCAAAGGAGAAGTTTACTGCAGACTCACACTGCTCAGTAGAGTAGTATCTTTTGACCTGGAACCATGGCTAGACTTTCACAGGCCTCCAGCCTTTGTCACATTTAACAGTCTTACCATGTAAGCACACCTGGAGTTACTTGTCCTGATAGTCTTGTTTTCCCTACAAAGAAACCCTTTCCTAACACTTTCATTCGTCCTCCCCATTTTCATAATGTTTTTTCTGTGTATATTCATATTCTAACGAATGTGTGTTTTGTAAGATACCTTAATATGTACATGTTATGGATTATCAGCCCATTTTTCTGAAACTTGAAAATGCTTTCGCCCCTGCCAGTGATACCTAGTAGTCAGTCAATAACATAGACATTAGACTAGTACCTTACTGGTGATGAACTGCTCAAACAGGAAGAGGACTTCTTTACGATTTCTCCTGGCCATGGTTTATCTCTGCTGAACTTACAGTTAAATGTAGTTAAATTCTGCTCCATGTTGCACAACTTCACACAGCACCCCTAAAAAACCACAGTCACTTACAGTATGATGGATTGTGTTCCTAAATATATATTGTGAAAATAGAAGAAATATGGGAAGCACACATCTTCTGATCCCCAAAAAAATCTTTAATTTCGTGGCAACACATGGATGCAGGGGTCCAAAGGTAACCGACTGTTTAGCACGTATAATGCTTTCTCTGGCCTCAGTTTACCAGCACAGGTGTACTCCTTATGAATGAACGGGGAGTGAACAAAGGTTAAAGGAAAAGAAAAACAGATCGATAGACAGATAGATAAGGAAAAGTTAACCGTTTAAGTTATTGAACATTCACAAGGAGGACCCAACCTGTTGCTGAATGAACAATGTCCATTTCAACCACATTAATGTGCAGCATACTATAAAACCTATATATATTTTAAAATGACAAAACACACATTCCTTTTTAAAAACATGCAAAAAAAGACATCTTAATCTATTTTACAAAAAAACACTTGGGTCATTTTTATCATTATGTCCAGCCAGACACATAGGGGCAGATTTATTTACCCTGTCTATTCGCGATCAAGCGGCGCGTTCTCTGTGGAGGATTCGGGTCTTCCGGCGATTCACTAAGGTAGTTCCCCCAATGTCCACCACCGTCCTACGCTGGGTGCAGGTAAGCGTGTGTCAAGCGACACTTTTTTTTTAATGCACCGGTTTTTCCTAATCCGCCGGGTTTTCATACGGCCAGGCCCCCCATTTTCCGTTGCGCGCATGCCGGCGCCGATGCACCAAAATCCGATCACGTGCGCCAAAATCCAGGAGCAATTCAGGTAAAATCGGCGCAAATCAGAATTTTTCAGATAACCCGTCAGAAAAACGTGATTCGGGCCTTTAGTAAATGACCCCTATAGTTCCTTTTCTAACAATCCACCTTGCTTTTTCTTGTAATAATTCTCTCTGATGATCACCTCCTACTGGTTTGTTTTTCATTTGTACTATACCAGCAAATTTTAGTAATTGTTTAGTAACTTTTCCTGATGCTCGAGTGCTCGTCTCGAATAACGAGCCCCATTGAAGTCAATGGGAGACTCAAGCATTTTTCAAAGGGACCATGGTTCGAGAATAAAATGTGTTATTTAATTGAAAAAGAATGTCTTCTGATAAGTGAGCAGATGTATGCAAACGTCTGCAATCTATTCTTCACTGTTCCGCGCGTATATAATATCTCCCGACACAGTGAAGAATAAAAAACACAGTGAAGAATAAAAAACACAGTGAAGAATAGATTGCAGATGTTCGGCATCTCTGCTTACTTGTCGGGAGATACGCTGTCCCGGGATCCGCTCCTCTTCTTCCACTGAAGTCTCCCCGATGCCTCTGCGCTGCTCCCCGATGCCTCTGCGCTGCTCCCCGATGCCTCTGCGCTGCTCCCCGATGTCTCTGTCCTGCTCACTGTGTTCTTCAATGTGTTCTTCACATATATATATATTGTTCTTCACATACTATTTTGTTTGCACCGTTTCGCACGTATCTTCCGACAAGTAAGCAGATGTGCCGAACATCTGTAATCTATTCTTAACCATGTTTTTCACTGTGTTTTTCACTTAAATGATCCTGGGTTCACTGTTTTTATTCTATTCTTCATTGTTCTTCACTGTGTTTTTTAAATTAAATGCTCGATCTCGAGCAGGGGATATACTCGACCGAGCAACGAGCCGTTTCGAGTACCTTAATACTCGAACGAGCATCAAGCTCGGACGAGTATACTCGCTCATCTCTATTCATTACCTTATAATAATAATAACAATAATAATAATTATCATGTCTTTTGTTCATATGTTGAATAAGCCTCAGGGATCCTTTTCCTTACACTATTGCGAAGCAATGCTCTTGTTATCTAGTAAATAAGGTGCATATGGACTTCCCTACATAATACCTCTTACATGAGCATAAAATCACATAAACACTAAAGGAGGAACAACAATTGATAAACTCTCATGCATCATGCTGTATACCTCCTATCTGAAGAAAGCTGGTATTAATCAAATGTTTGCAGAAATTTCAGTGGCCACATTTAAAATTTCCACAGAGGAAGCATGAGTCCAACCAAGTATTTTTAGGTGTGTAGAAGCAGCTATTCACTAACACTTCTTAAGATCTTACTTTTTTGAAATTATGGGACTGTTTTCTGTGACACTAAATAGTTTAAGATCCTGTCACAATATACTCAATTCTTATTTATGGCTGTCTGAATTTCAGTTTAGTAAGTAAAGTATTGGAAAGAGAAAGTAAACCAATTCTCTTTTTTCTTATCAAAACTCAGCTTTTTGCTAGTGTTTTTCTGAATTGATTATTCCAAGATTTCTGTTGGTCATTTCTTTCACCTATGAATTTTCGACCCTATCCATTGTAATAATATAATAATAATTCAATAAAGACTAAATGATAAAAAAGTGGCGCACGTGCTTATATGAAGCAACAACAGGTGCAATTGCAAAGTGCAAAAAATTGCATAATAAACATATGATAAAATTACATGATAAAAAGCAGCAAATAATAAGCAATTTATTAAACAAGAAAAACTGAAATATCACATGGTTATACTGTAAATACTCCAACCCTTTGCTAAGCATAAAGTGGTAGAACCTTTTAAGCTAGTACAGCCATGAGTCTTCTTGGGAATCATGCAACAAGTTTTTCACACCTAGATTTGGCAATCCTGTGCCATTCCTCCTTGCAGAACCTCTACAGTTCCCTCAGGTTGGATGGTGAACGTTGGTGGACAGCCATTTTCAAGTCTCTCCAGAGACCTTAACACCAATGATTATATGATTGTATATATGACATATATTATATCTGTGCAGAGCCCCCATGCTGCTTGCTTTTAGCTATATTCTACAAGTCAGGCTGCACATAGACTGACCTGTCCTACCCCTTATCTGAATACCTAGCACTAATTTGCTGAGCTGGCTGCCAGCCAAAACCTAGCCAATCAGTGTTAGGTATGTTACCTCACTGATTACTGCACCCAGGGCCGCTTCTGCCATGAGGCGATGTGAAGTCCCTGCCTCAGGCGGCAAATAGCGGACCCCATTTAAAATCGGCATTTTGCCGCTGGTAGCACAGACTTGCCAATGGCTGGCAGGTCCGTGCCACCTGTAAAATAGTAATTTATAGGCAGAGCGGTGCAGCACATCCCGCTTGTGCGAACCGCTCTGCAGGACACAGGTCGGCGTGATGACGTCACCACGTGCCGACCCGTGTCCCTTCACAGAGCGGCTGCTGGCTGGAGAAGACGAGGCAGCTGCGTGGGAGCACTGAATGGTAAGTGCAGTAGGGGGATCGCTAGAACATCCTCTCATCACGATGTGTATCCTCAGGACACAGATCGTGATGAGACCATGTGAAGTCCCCCGGAGGCTGAAGGCTGAAGGACCTTTGGTGATGTCATGGTCACATGACCTGCTGGGGAAAGCAGTGACCACACAGCAAGACCTGCATCTGTGAGATGAGGGGGGAGACATGACAGAGGAGGGGGAGAGCATGTGGGACTGTGTGAGGCACATTACTTACTGGGGGGGGGGCTGTGTGAGGCACATTACTTACTGGGGGGGCTGTGTGTGAGGCACAGTACTTACTGGGGGGCTGTGTGTGAGGCACAGTACTTACTGGGGGGGGCTGTGTGTGAGGCACAGTACTTACTGGGGGGGCTGTGTGTGAGGCACAGTACTTACTGGGGGGGCTGTGTGTGAGGCACAGTACTTACTGGGGGGGCTGTGTGTGAGGCACAGTACTTACTGGGGGGGCTGTGTGTGAGGCACAGTACTTACTGGGGGGCTGTGTGTGAGGCACAGTACTTACTGGGGGGGCTGTGTGTGAGGCACAGTACTTACTGGGGGGGGGGGCTGTGTGTGAGGCACAGTACTTACTGGGGGGGCTGTGTGTGAGGCACAGTACTTACTGGGGGGGCTGTGTTTGAGGCACATTACTGAGTGGGGGGCTGTGTGAGGCACATTACTTACTGGGGGGGCTGTGTGTGAGGCACATTACTTACTGGGGGGGCTGTGTGTGAGGCACATTACTTACTGGGGGGGCTGTGTGTGAGGCACATTACTTACTGGGGGGGCTGTGTGTGAGGCACATTACTTACTGGGGGGGCTGTGTGTGAGGCACATTACTTAGTGGGGGGCTGTGTGAGGCACATTACTTACTGGGGGGGCTGTGTGTGAAACACATTACTTACTGGGGGGGCCGTGTGTGAGGCACATTACTTAGTGGGGGGCTGTGTGAGGCACATTACTTACTGGGGGGGGGCTGTGTGTGAGGCACATTACTTACTGGGGGGGCTGTGTGAGGCACATTACTTACTGGGGGGGCTGTGTGTGAGGACATTACTTAGTGGGGGGCTGTGTGAGGCACATTACTTACTGGGGGGCTGTGTGTGAGGCACATTACTTACTGGGGGGGCTGTGTGTGAGGACATTACTTAGTGGGGGGCTGTGTGAGGCACATTACTTACTGGGGGGCTGTGTGAGGCACATTACTTACTGGGGGGGGGCTGTGTGAGGCACATTACTTACGGGGGGCTGTGTGTGGGGCACAATACTTACTGGGGGGCTGTGTGAGGCACATTACTTACTGGGGGGGGGACTGTGTGAGGCACATTACTTACTGGGGGGGCTGTGTGTGAGGCACAGTACTTACTGGGGGGGCTGGGGACGAGGCACAGTACTTACTGGGGGGGCTGGGGACGAGGCTGTGTATACGGTGGGGTGGGGGGGTCACTGTTCAATATAGGGGGAGCCTAAATTAGGGCACCTAATTGAATTACTATATATGCTCTAATTTGGGTGACTAAAGGATGTTTTATGTTGGGAATAGTTTGTTCAGTCATGTTGTGAGGATAATATATATTGGAATCACAATCCATTATACTGTAAGTGACTGTGATATTTTTAGGGGCGCCATGGGGAGTTGTGCTGCATGGAGTTGAAAACATTTCTTTGTGAATTCAGAGGAAAACCAAGATGGAGTAGATGGTCACCTGTAAGGTACTAGAGGTCACTAATATCTATGTCTAATGACTACTAGTGTGTAAGGTAGCTTCACCAGGGACACGCACGTGCGCGCGTACGCGTGCGGAGGGAGGGTGTGTGGCAGCATTTTCAAATTTCGCCTCAGGCAGCAAAAAGGCTAGAATCGGCCCTGACTGCACCCCTCCCCCTTCCAGCCCTGCTGTGACATCAGTGTGTCTAAACCCCTTGTGCTGCAACATCACAGTGTATTAACCTCCCTGTACTGTAACATCACTGTCTATTAACTCCTTGTGCTGCGACATCACTTTGTATAAACCCCCTGTGCTGCGACATCTCTGTGTATTAACTCGCTGTGCTGAGAGATGACTGTGTAACTCCCTCTGCTGTGACCGCTCTGGGTATTGTTGTGGAAGGGGGCCCCGCATTGGCTGATGAACTGGGGGGGGGGGGCATCCTAAATAAGGTTCTTATTTCCACTGGGACCCTTAATCTGGCCCTGATGGTGGGGGTTGTATTTTGAAGGTGATGTACAATGCCTGGTTTTCCCCACACTTAAATCTTTGTCTCATCAGACCAGAGAATCTTATTTCTCATAGTCTGGGAGTACTTTATGCGTTTTTTTCAAACTGTATGTGGCTTTTATATGTCTTGCACTGAGGAAAGGCTTCTGTCAGAAGACTCAGCCATGAGGCCCCATTGGGGCTGCAGTGATAGTTGACTTTGTGGAACTTTCTTTCATCTCACTATTGCATCTCTGGAGCTCAGCCACAGTGATCTTAGGATTCTTCTGTACCTCCCTCACCAAGTCTCTTTTCCCACTTAGCTTGGATGGCCAGGCCGAAAAAGAGTTGTGATCGCCCCAAACAAATTCCATCAAGCAAAACTTGATGCCGCCATATGCACTTACAGCACTTATGCTCCATATTGGTGTGATCAGGTTATGGCTTTTGTCTAGCAGCAGCCTCCCTTCACTAATAAAATATCCAACAGTGGCCTCCCTTAAAGGAAATGCAACACTCCTGCCAATACATGGTCAGAGGGGTAGTTGCGAACACTGCCCTTCTCCGTCGTGACCTGGTCACCAAGGGTTAACAGCGGTAGATCCTGCTTGAGCAGCCAAGGGTTAATTATTCTAGAGTTATCATCTAATTGTATTCCTTCATGTGAACTGGAGTGTGATTGGAGAGGGAGCCACCACCTGACCAAGGAATAACAAAACCGGGGATGTTGCAGAAACCTACCATCACGGATCTACCTACTAAGGTAGATCCAGTGGCATGTTCCTTTTATCAAATGTAGCCCAATCCTTGTTTTATTAAAAATGTCTGTCCCCCAGATTGTTAAATAAAAATTTTATCTAACATTTATGCTAATTTTCTTAAGAGGCTACTGGGATGTGGAGTAGCTGAGCCGTGGAGCGGTGAAATCGGCGGAAATATTCGGGTAACATGTCGGGAAAAATGTAAACCGGGCCCTTAGTAAATGACCCCCATTATGTGGGGGGAGTGGGCATGCAGGCACATGTCGGTGAGAACAGAGATGGAACAGTGTAAAAGTCTGTCAACCTCTGTCTGTCATGACTCTGACTGTGCTGTGTAATAGGCATCCCATGCATCTCTCATCTGTCTCATCTCTCACTTTCTATATGTCAGTGTGTTAGTACAACGTCAGAAACCAGATGAAAGTGTGTGTATACACCTGTACCCTGATAATTAGAGATGGTGAATCGATTCGAACAAAGTGGAATTTGGTAAGAATTTCACGGAAAATTCAATTTGTCATGAATCCGAAGTTTCCGCTGATTTTCCCTCTTTTTTTTAGCTAAATGGGCGTGAGCACAACGTGTTACATGGGTCAAAGAACTCTGGGAAAGGAACACCTTCAATGACATCTGCAGACATGTAAGCCAATCAGCAACCGGCAGGCTTATGTGATGTCACACAGCCCTAAAAACTGTCAGCCATTTGCAATCTCGGCATTTCACACTGTCTGTAGCTGTCTGTAGCATCTAGCTGCTTTTACTGTACTGCAAATAAAGACATAGACGTATGCTATATGACCAAAATGTATACAATTTTATTATATTAATTTTCCAAAACACAACAAGAACAAACAACAATAAAAACATCTAAAAGTGTGTCCAAAGCACACAAATGCAAACCAAACAGAGCAACCCAGCATATGATAGTGTTGGTTGCTCTGCACACCACCAGCTTCCCCTTCTTCTGCACAAATGTAAGGCAATATATTAAGGTAGATAGGTTGGAAAGCCGTGCTTGTCCCCAAGCAAAAATGTATTAAACTAAGTAGTAAGATGTAACAATTTAATATTGCTATTGAGTGGAGTGGGAACAAGCCCAGAGACCACACATGTTTTACCTGTGGTGATGACAAAATCCTGTGGTAAGGTGCGGTAGGGGGGAAAAAAAGGCTGGGGAGAAGACCCCACGCGTATCGCTAGTAACCTAGCTTCCTCAGGGGTGCCGTACTTGCTGTATGATGTCCGTTTTATGGGGGAGCGGGTCTCCGATGTCAGCTGGGCTCGAGTCATGTGACTTCCGGCGGAAGTGGCGCGTGCAGCGAGTGGAGAATTCCTACCTCGTGACTATCATGTCTGAATAAAAGTAAGTATTTGCGCGTGCGCCACACCGCACGATTGAGTAGTCGTGCTAATGCCCGTGATGTAATTCTAAGGTGCCATACGAGCCAGCATTCTAGCATTCTGATTATCCGGGCAGCCGGCATGCAAATGAAGAAAACAAGAAACCAAAAAGGCCTTGTGACAAAATGCCTACATCACAATGTATTGGGCAAGGGGAAAAACTAATATCTACTAAAATATAAATGTGCATGTGCTTAACTTGTGCATACTTTGGGCTAACTAATAATTATATACAAGCCAATAAATAACCAGCAATTCATTATGTCCTACAAGTGACTAAAATGTAAAATTCATGATAATAACATACATATCAAATAACAAATTAGTACAATACATAATAAATATAAACACTAATATACAAGTGCATCAATTATAATTCAATAAACTGAATATATAGATACATAAAAAATGAATATTCATAAATAAATAAGTGAATATACCCCATGCATACCCTCACACATACTTTCATGGGCCCATGAACATCCATACCACCAATCCATATTATAAAAATAAACTGCCGGTATCAACAAAGGAATGACCTCCCCCAGAAAAAAGGACCAAAAATTCACAAATATCATGCAATAAGACATGTATCTATTCACATAGAAAAAATTGTAAAAGATTTTTTTGTATATATCAAGAGTATTTTACATATCAAATTATGTCATTGAATGCGCCTGTGGATAAAACTATAGAGAGCAGATCAAGATGCGCTGAGGTGCCCGACTGGAGAGGTACGTGTATGGTGGATCCAATCCGTAAGGGCGAACTTGATATGAAGGTGGTGCCCTATGACCATGCAGAGGATAAATTGGGGCAAACAATCAGCAGAGTAACTGATACTGTACTGTACTGTGCTGTAGCGATTTCTGCTCCAATCCCAGGGTGTGCGTTTAAGCGGATCTGTATACCCCAAATTGCAGTTCTTTTTTGTTACTGAAGCAACTAGGAAGAAATCTGTTTCATATCCACACAGCTGCCGTAGTGATTTCTGCTCCTCTCCCAATGTGTGCGTTTTGGGTCATGTGTATAACGCAAATTACAATAGTTTTTTGTTGCTAAAGTTCAAAGCAAGAAATATGTGTCAAATCCACGTAGTTTATAGAGTGATTTTTCACTCCAATTACAGGATGTCTGTTGTGGGGTATCTGTATAAAGCAAATTCCCATACTTTTTTGTTGCTAAAGTTGAGAGCAAGAAATATGTCCAGAACTGCCGTTGTCATCTAGCGGCAGTGTGTTGATCAACAACCCAAAGGTTGTTGATTGGTTGACTAGGTCACCCAATTCCTCAAATATTACATCTGACAACCCCAGCCAAGAGTCCATAGGTTCATCGGATACAACAATTAGTTGTTGGAGCAGGTCAGCGGCCCTCAGCTGTCCTCAACCATCTTCTGTTCTGTTCATTTCCGTCAGCCAGAGAGCTACTCGGTGGTCTGGGCTCAGCATCACTATACAGCGAAGAAGAAGTGTTTGAGGACAGTCAGCAGTTGCTTGGCAGTGAAGAGGTGGGGCAGACATCCTCTGCTTTTTGCAGTAAGCAGGCTGTGCATACTGACACTGTTGAGGAGAATAGCATTGACAAAGAAACGCAAATTGACGATGATGTAGCCGATCGTACTTGGGAGCTGGGTTTAGCAAGGGATTCATGATCGTCGGGCCAAGAGAGTGTCAGCTTGGGTGTCAGGCAGCAGAGCAGGCAGCAAGTCACTACTGGGGTACAAACCCGCTTCAGAGGTCCAAACTTGCAGTAGTACAGTGGGTCAGTGATGCAGCGGCATTAGTAGTCATTCAGTGCAGAGTGTTGGCAGTAAAATCACTACCTCGGTGGTGTGGCAGTTTTTTTGTTAAGACAGCAGAGGAGCCAAGAGTGTGTATATGTAGAATTCGTAGGCAGAAAGTGAAGAGTGGCCATGGAGTAAACGTTGGCACCACAGACCTGCGTCAACACAGGCAGCGTCATCATCCAATGGCCTGGGAGAAACGTGGAAAAGATGTGGAGGTCTATCCTGCCGCCGCAGCAAGAGCAACAGCACCTAGTGGCGCACCTGGTGAAAAGTGGCTTTTCCACACAAGTGACAGGAGAGGAGGAGCATCCGGAGGAGGTAGAAGATGAGGCAGATGACCCAGAAGCACTGTGGCAGTATACAGTGAAGATGGAGGCTGGGAGTCCCTCGGAGTCGCTTGCGCAGATGGCCCGCAGCATGCTGCTTTGCCGAACTGGTGACAGCCGAATAGTCAACATCCAGCATAGGGATGAGTTTTGGCTCTCAGTCTCTTAGACCCTCATTACCAGTCAAAAATGGGTGACTTTTTTCCAGCTGCCGAGAGGGAGGAACAACTGGCGTACTATAGAGAAATACTGAAAAGACAGTTGGCTGCTGCCTATGTGCGCCATTGTCCATCCTCTGTCAGGTCTGACTGAGGGATTCCTGCCAGTCCTACTGTCACAACTGCTATGGGAAGACGGGAGGAGGGGGTAGGAGCGGTAGCAGCTGTATCAGCAACAGCTTAAGTCTGGAGTCCTTAATGAGCAATTTCCTTCGCCTGCCTAGTGAGGAGGGTAGCCGCCACCAGCAGCAGCACATAGAGCAGACCCTGCACAAGCAGGTGGTGGCCTACTTGGACAGCACTTTACCACCCTTCAGTTTGAGGATCCCATGGACTACTGGGCAGCCAAACTTGATGAGTGGCCGCAACTTGCGGAGTTTGCATTAGAGAAGCTGTCCTGCCTGGCCAGTAGTGTGACATCAGAGCAGGTGTTCAGTGTGGCAGGGGCCATCGTTACCCTGAGGAGAACCCGCTTGTCCGCCCGTAATGTGGAGAGACTGATTTTACTGCCAACACTCTGCACTGAATGACTACTAATGCCGCTGCATCACTGACCCACTGTACTACTGCAAACTTGGACCTCCGAAGCGGGTTTGTACCCCAGTAGTGACTTGCTGCCTGCTCTGCTGCCTGACACCCAAGCTGACACTCTCTTGGCCCGACGATCATGAATCCCTTGCTAAACCCAGCTCCCAAAGCAGAGGATGTCTGCCCCACCTCTTCACTGCCAAGCAACTGCTGACTGTCCTCAAACACTTCTTCTTCGCTGAATCAGGCTTGGATCGGCCAGGATTTCAACACACCCATGCCTTATGAATCAGATTAGATCATCCATGACGCTTCCCCCAAACATTGAGAAATAAGTCTGGATTCTACCTGCCTCAGCCACTGTTCTAATGCTGTCACCCGCCTGATGCCACAAATCTGCATCCAATTGCTTCGTCTGCCTTCCACCATCTTCAGCAGTGACTGGAATTGTCATCCACCTCCACACTCTGTGTTTGTGCTAATTTCTGACCTCCTGCTGCTGCCACCATTGCTGCCTCAACACTCTAACATTGTGCCACTCTGTGGCCTACCATATTGCTGCCACCTCCAGAATTTCTCATTGTCCTACTCTCTGACCTGCTGCTGCCACTGCCAGCTTCACGCTCTTTGATTGTGCCACACCGTGACCTACCCTGTTGCTGCCACCTTCAGAATTTGTAATTTAGCCACTCTCTGACCTCCTGCTGCTGCTGCCACCACTGCCACCTTCACGCACTAACATTGTGCCACTCTGTGGCCTACCATGTTGCTGCCACCTAAAGAATTTTAGAAAAGTAGGTGCAAAAAACACAGGTATATAGGTGTGTGCTGCACATAGAGCTAAAATGTAACAGTAAAGTCCAAGATGTGTGTTAAAGGCTTTATTTTTATGGAAGACTGGAGGATGAATTGCCCCCTTCCTCACGTTTAAAAGCAACATACACTAAAAAACATCGGAGAAGATAAAAAGGTATCAAAAATAAATGGGTACAAAGTAAAGTGTAAAATTGTGGTGGCAAATAGAAAAGTGAAATCAGAAATACATGGGATATAAAAGATCACTCCAATATATACAAATTTACTTAGAGAAAATGCATAAATGATGAAACAGATAAATAAAGAACATGAATATATGCAATATTTGACGATACATGAAATTATGATATAGACCAATACTGGATACAACGAGTATACAGTCAGATAGAATGCATAAATATTGGAACAGATAAATAAAGGACCTGAACACATGCAATATTAGATGATACATAAAATTATGATATAGATCAATGCTGGATACAATGTAATGAATGTAATAAGCAGTAAAAAAATACAGTAAAAATATATATAAATATATATGTAAAAATATAAGTAATAGAATAAATATATGTGTAATAGGTATACTGTTAGGGGAACAATTATATATGATATGATGGTGGTGGTCATGGTATGGTGGTGGGAGGGGTAGTCATATAAGGGAGAAGGGGGGGGGGGAGTTAAAAGAGATGTCGAGAGCAGGGTTACCTGGATGCAATGTAGAGACTCAGATATGCTCGGCTGGGGTGGGATCTAATAGCCCTAGTCTTGGATAAAATGCCTGAGTGGGGAGGATGGCATCACAGTTAGTAAATAGATAGATGAATGGATCTAAGGAAAGGGGGGGGGATAAGGGAAGCAGTTACCTTAAGTAGTGGGAGAGCCGGTTAGAAGGGCTGCGCCACTGTAGTGAGGCAGGAGAGAAGCCAATCTGCATGGAGGGTAGGGATATATAAATAAAGTAATAAACAGGGGTCTTGAGGGTGGTGTGTGAAAGTGGTATGAACCGGGGAGGCTGAAACTTACCGCTGGTGGAATATGGGGTGTGAGTCTTGCCGCACGCCAGAGTATAACAGCGGCCTGTGGGACTTCCCGGGTTTATATGCAAGAGCCAAACAAAAAATAAATAAATAATTTGTACATTCGGCCGCAGCCAAATAAAAAGAAAAAAAATTGTTCATTTGGCCAAATTAAAAAAAATATTAAAAAATTTTGAACGGGGTTTGGGCATAATGCCGGACCCACCGGTGATCGGTCTGAAGCGCCCAATCAAAAGATTTGATGGGACATCAATTCTTGTATCTTCTTCTTTGTGTTTTCTTTCTGTCCCTGTGTATCCTGGATGGGGGGTCTTCAGACTCTTTCCAAGCACTCATTCAGGCCGTTGGGATGCAGTGTGTTGAGCTTGTAGATCCAAAAGTTTTCACACTTGATCAGTTGGTCCAGTCTGCTGGGGTGAGTCTTTGGAATTTTTTCTATGGGAATCCAATTTGCCATGCTTTGTTCAGTGCTGCGTAATCTGTGTGCGCTATATAAATAAAGAATTATTATTATTATAAAGGCTGCATATGTCCCTATTGTGGTGTGAAAGACAATGGGGCAGATTTACTTACCCGGTCCATTCGTGATCCAGCATTTTTTTTAAATGCGTCGGCTTTTCCGAATCCGTCGGGTTTCCGTTCGGCCATGCCCCCCGATTTCCGTTGCGTGCATGCCAACGCCAATGCGCCACAACCCGATCGGCTGCGCCAAAATCCCGGGGCAATTCAGGGGAAATCAGCGCAAATCGGAAATATTCGGGTAACACGTCGGGAAAACGCGAATTGGGCCCTTAGTAAATGACCCCCAATGTCTCAAGACGCTGTGAAGGGGAAAACCTGCCTTGATCTTACTTCGGTGCATGTTAATTCAATGACTAAGGGTTTGTGACGTGCGGCCCACGTATTGTAGTGTACAGAGGCATTGAAGGAGATATACTATGAAATCTGAGCTACAGTTGACAAATGAATCGATGGAAAAGGTCTCCTTGGTAGTGTGGGAGGTAAATGTGGTGGCTCTGTGAATGAGGTCTTGCATTTTGCTGATCCGCATTTATTAAGCCCCTTTTAGCTCGGGAAAAAAACTTATGTAGGACTTAGTAGATAATTTCTTCTTTTTGAGCCTTGATGGGGCCAGTATATTTTTTAGGGTAGGCGCCCTTCTAAGGGTAAAAGGTGAAGGGTTACCGGTGCTGTCAATGTTAAAGAAGGGCATTGTCTTGTTGCATGCACCAATTGTAGGTAAAGTCTCCTACCCTGGGGGCATCCTGGTCACCCCTTATTATACAGTGATAGTCATGGTTGGGGTATCCCTGAGCATCTGAGCATACAGTCAGTCAGAAGAGACCAGCTAGCAAGAAGAATAAGTAAGTTTGCAATAGAAAGTGTGGAATCATGCTGGCTTCCCTCTAGCTTCACAGACGTGGCACTGGTCAGCAGGACTTGGAAACGACCATTATAGTGAGGCTCTAGACTCTCCCTCTGGTGTGTCTCTTTCCCACCACATAGTCTCCAGGCTTCAGGTTATGCGTCCTGAGGTCTCTGTCTGGATCTGAAAAAGGAATCAGTAACACTTTTGCGGACCCTTTCCAAGGCCTGGCTCAACTGTGGCATACTCCACCTGGTTTCCTGCCATCAGCGATAGGGTCTGTGGGAAGTAGAGGCCTAGTCTGGGTGCACAGCCAAAAAGTACTTCAAAGGGGGACAATACCATCTTTCCTGGGATTTCAGTCCTAACTGAATGGTGGGCAGGAGGAAAGCACTCGCGCCATGGTTTCCCTGTTACTTCCATGGCCTTCCTGGATCTCTAACTTAAGAGTGCCGTTTAGTCTAGTCTCTCAATCCCACCACTAACTTGGGAGGGGTATGGGATTTGCAGGGCCTGTTCTACACCCAGGAGGGACAAGGTTTCAGTCTTTACCTGTCCAGTGAAGTGGGTTTTGAGACTGGACTCTATGGTCTCTGGAAGTCCAAACCTGCAGGAAAAATCTCACTAACCAACTTCTTGGCTGCAGCTCTGACAGTAGCCTTGGTCTTCGGAAAAGCTTTTGGCCACTCTGGAAAAAGATCAATGCACACAAGCATGTATTCCTAAGTACTTTTTTTAATAGCTGGATAAAATCCATCTGCAGTCTCTGTAAGGGATACAGTGGCTTGGGTGTCACCTTCTGTGGGGTCTTTACCACCTAACCCGGGTCTTGGCGGGCACAGACTATTCAAGCTTTCACTAGTCTAGTGACACGGGTAGTAATGCCCGGGCCAAACCACTTGCGGTTTATGAGCGCTAGCATGGCCATTCTGGATGTGTTTGTGTGTCCGTGGGCTACTTGACTTACTGTCGGGTGCAGGGCTCTGGGCAGGCACACCCTCTCTTCCACCATCCAGGTCCCATCGGCATCTGGGCTCCCTTCACTTCCTTCACTTCTGATGACTCTCGGGCCACCAGGGACTGGAAAACCTGTGGATCAAACTTTTTAGCTCAGAACTCACCGTTGAGACTTCAGGACAGTCTCTGTGTTCCATCTGTGCAGCTGCCTTCGCCGCCCTGTCGGCCAAATACTTGCCCTCGGCTTGTAGAGTTACCAAATTGTGTGTGCTTTTACTTTTACTATCCCCACCTCTTGTGGAAGTAAGAGAGCATCCATGAGCTCTTTAACCAGCGTGCCATGCTTAGAGGGGGTCCCTGTAGAGGTGAGGAAATCTGTAGCCATCCATATGGGTTCATAGTCGTGTTTAGACCCCAGAACTATACCTTGAGTATAGATGTTTACCCTTTTACCTTCCACCAGCTGCAGCACTTCCCTGAGTGCCGTCTCTCGACCTCCTGCTCTGACCTGTGTGGAGGGAGTGGTTCTGCTTTTACTACCTCATGTGCGCCACTGACCACTGCATATCCAGTGTAGAACCGTCTGTCTTCTTTTGCAGAACTGGAGCCATCTATGAGAAAAGCTCAACATCTGGGTCAATCACCCTTCTCTCCCCCCTCTGAATCCTGGAAGACTGGTGACAGAACGGTAGGATTCAGAGCTGTGAACCTTTTCAGTGTATCCTGGGGCATCAGGAGTGCACACTACAGTCTGAGCTGTCTGGCTTTTGCTCAGATGCTTGGGCTGTACTTGGGTAAGGACACTGTGCAAGTCATGTGGGGTTTGCACAGTAACTGAGTGATCTAGGGTCTAGGATAAACTCACTGGCCTTGCTGAGCAGATCACTGGCTGCAGCTACTAACACATGAGGGGCTCCCCTCACGACTGAGTCTAACCGGGTCTAATAATGGGCCACTGGGTAGGCCACCATGTTCCTGGACTAAGACACCTGTGGCGGGGCCTAGATACTCAGCGCAAAATAAAACAGTTTGATCCAGTGGGATGTGCCTGGGACTGGGGCAGACAGGATTTGCCAGCTTAAGGCTGTGGAATGCATAAGCTGCCACCTGACTAAGGGCAAATGGGAAGAGGCAATTTAGTTATCAAGGGGCAACATCAGGCTGGAGGCAGCAAACCTTTTCCCAGGCCTGCAGGAGCTGGCCAGTCCTAGAAACATGTGAAGAGGCCTCAGGGCAGGGCAGGGGCATAGGAAGACCACCTCCTGGCAATACTGGAGTTTGTCTCTGGAAACTTTGCAACCCTTCTGGAAAAGAAAACACATAGGGGGTCATTTACTAAGGGCCCAATTCGCGTTTTCCCGACGTGTTACCCGAATATTTCCGATTTGCGCCGATTTTCCCTGTATTGCCCCGGGATTTTGGCACACGCGATCGGTTTGTGGCGCATCGGCGCCGGCATGCACGCGATGGAAATCGGGGGGCGTGGCCGAACAAAAAACCAGACGGATTCGGAAAAAACGCCGCATTTTTAAAAAAAAATGTGTTGTGAAACTTGCACTTACCTTCACCAGGTATAGGCCGGTGAATTTCAGGGCATTCCAGTGGGAACTTCAGCGCAGCAGCGACATCTGGTGGACTGCGGAGGAACTACCTTAGTGAATCGCCGGAAGACCAGAATCCAGTAAATCTGCCCCACAAGGTCAATAAATGCATTCTGGCAAATCTGTAAAACAAGAGAATATTCAGTAAGGGGCTAATCTGCCATTCTACTGTAGGGCCGTGGAATACTGGAATACTGAACTGGTAAAAGGGCAAATAGTTACTGGCAATCTTGTAGGGGCACAGAGAGAAGAAGGTTTGCCAAATCAATAACAGTGAATATTGTATCACTCTTGGGGACTGCTGCCTGTGTGGGACACTCATTGGCAGCTTGGAGGTCATTGACCATCCTAAATGTATCCGGCTCTTTCTGGGTCTTTTTCTTGACCGGGAATGGGTTAAATCTTCATCGGGCTAGCAGGGGAGAGTTCTACAATGAAAGGCGCTAACTCTGCTTGGGGGGGCTGTTCTCGCTAACATCCTCGTCCGTTACCACCCCCTTGTCCTGCCCTGTTGGGGCCGCCTCCGCCACTCACTACAGTCACTTCAGTCATGTCTCATCTCCACAGTTGAAGCCCGCCCCCTTGAGCTGGGCTCGTCAGGGACCGGAAGTGTTGTTAGTCTCACTTTAGCAGCGGTCTGTGAAACTCTGTTCCCTCTGTATGTCAGTCTGTCAGTCCCGTCACTACATCTCCAGCCCAGTGTTCTTTGGTTTCTATAAAGTTCTGGCCAGATTGCAACGTCTCAAACAGAAGTCAGGTGTCAGGTACACTTGTTGGTTTTTAATAAAAGTCAGTCATAGGCTTTGTAATACAGTTGGGCGGCTTGTTCTTGCTAAGTCTGTTCATGGAGTACACAGAAGGACATCACATCATACTGTATTCTTGTATCACAAGCAAATTCTGTCAACTCTGTTGCCACTTTTTTTAAACATCGGCAATGTCAGTTCTAAACAGAACACAGACAAAGCATTCCCAGGCAAAGCCCTAGACTTTTAGAGAACTTCGCTTATCTGTGCTTCAAGGGCGGTTTTGTACATAACAAAATGCAGCTCCAACAGCCCCTGAAATCTCCCTCTTGTTAAACCCCTACATGCCAGAAAGCAGATACCAGACACATTGCAACACTTTTTATAGTAATTTTTCTGAAATTGTCAGGATCAAATAAGTTTTAACTAGACCATACCCAAACAAACAACGTCCCACACTGTAAAATCCTTAGCAGAAGCGTGAAACCTGCCGGCGTTTATTTCAAACATCTGCCTAGAATCCTGAAGGGTGCTCAGCTGCCAACCTACAAGAAAGTCCCACAACCAGACTTTATGGCTGCCCACAGAGTAGAGCCATAGGCAATTAACTTTCAGCGACTTGAAGGGAATATAACTGTCTTAAGATGCTGCCACTGGAGGATGATAGGGTGTGTCATCTTCTCTAACCACCAGATACAGGGGTGGAGTCTGCATTCCAGACGCCATCTTTCCCTCTGAGGAAAATTTAATAAAATCTCTTTTTCTCAAATTCTCTCCACATCAAAACTTGAAAATGTCCCTCATCGCTTGTCTCTTTCTCAATGGACACTCTGAAGGATTCCTGTCACTCTGTCCTGGTCCGTCAGTCAAAGTCAGAGGCTTTAAGTGTCTGTTTGCAAATCTAATCAAGTTTTCTCACTTTCAAACCTTCACTATTACTTTTCATTTCAGCACAATGCTTCCAGCCCTTCTGTTTCATTATATCAACTTGCACTTTTCCATCAGTCCTACTTAACTCAACAACCTTCTGTCTACTTACATGAAGCCAATCTTCTGACTGTACAGCTTTCCCTTCTCTGCACTGAACTATCTCTAGCGCGCCAGTGGTTCCCTCCAGGAGGACGTCCTTTCTATTCCGTAACCGCAGCATAATTTGTCCAAGACCCTTACCGTGCAGCTGTTCACGGCTTAAGGGCTCACCTTCAAGCTCCCCTATCACCAGTTATAGAGACTTAGCTCACTGTGTGCCAGTTAGAGGTTTATCAGAAGGTCCCCGCTTAACGATCTCCCTTTTCTCCTAATTCCTGTCAAAATCCCCAGACACCCGTTCTTTACCCGTTCTCCTATTCTGGGGGCTATGTCTGGTGTGCAGACATCCATCCTTTTCTCCTTATTCTGGCAGCCTTTGTTTGATGTGCTAACACCTGTCCTATTAACCCCTTATTCTAACGGCCCATATGTTTGATCTTCACTGCGGCTTCGCTATACTCCCCCTACCTTTCTGTTCTGGCTCAGCAAAGCGCATACACACAGCAGCCAAGGCACTTGTTTCATTTCCACACAGAAGTGTCTAACAATTCAGACCCCGCGCAGAACTTCAGGTGGCTATACATATTTACCCTTCAATCCCAGCTGTCTACAGCCACAGGTATCACCATTCCCCAAGTCACAGGCAAGTAGCAGAACATATGTAATCTGAAACTTATCGTGATTGTGGGATGATCAGACCCAGTTGGGAAATGGTGACCCCAAGACTGCAAACGGTGCTGGAACGAGGGGGCTTCCTGGTCCTGATAGCGAGTTCAAATCTTAGCAGTGTCTCCAATTGTTGGGGTAGGATTTAAGACATCCTGTTTTAGTGTGCGTTGGCTGCGTGTTTCTAATAAATGAGCATGCGTGCACATAATAAATATTTCAGACAACATTTGCTGATTTAAGTCTCACTCATGCCCCGAGCAAGTTGGCACTGCGTGTCCTTTATTTGGTTTCCCAAGAAATTAGGAAAGAAGGAGAAAGGGGCGGAGAATTCCCAGCTCATGTAGTCTGTTGCTTGAAGAACTTCCTTGACGTCAGAGTGAATTCTTATTGACATTCATTAGCTTCAAAACTTTTCTGTCTCGGCGCCATCTTGAGTTCATTGTTTCTATTACAGTACATTTTAGGAAAATAAGAAAAGTAGAAATGACAGGATTTGATCTATCAGCTAGGTTTACCTTAACACCCAGTGATGATACAAATTCTCTCTTCCCTCTCCAGGTGGTAGAGCTTCAAAAGATTTCTCCAGCCGCAGCAAATCTCAGAGGCTTCCCTCTATGTCTTAAACAGTGGGGCATATTTATCAGGACCTCTGCTGCTCGTCAGTGGCGTGGAGGCCCTGAAATAATCGCAAATGTAAGCCTATTGCTAGCACTTGCGACTATTTAGCCCTCTCCGCCACCTTCATGCCAGTGGGACGTGAAGAGGTGTGAAGGGGGAAGGCGGCAGGCCAAGAGGAGGGCACGGCCCGCATGGAGTGTGCCGGCGTGGGGCGTTACTGTTAAGTCGCCAGCTTTGTTTATTTCTACGTCAGGCCCTGCCTTGCTTAGAACAAACATGGCGCAGCACTCAAATGCTCCAGTGCTTGTTATTCAAGTCCAACTACAAAACGCTATTGTAGCCCTAACAAGGGTTCTTGTAGAATCACTCCTGCCTAACACTAATCTAATAGAACACCCTAACGCTATCCCTGACCAGCAGCAGCTCTATCCCTAACGGCATCCAGGCAGAGAATGATCCGAGCACCCCAGGCAGTGGCTAGTATATTCCAGGGTCACCTGATCAGGCCAGCCAACCACTGCTATCGACATGTAAGTGTACCATCTGATGCTGGGTGTACTGCAGAGTCTCCTGGCTTGTGATTGGCTCTGTTTCTGGCCGCCAAAAATCAAAACGGTGGGAGATGCCATTTTCTCGAACGGGCAAAATATTAGTCCGAGCAACGAGCAGTTGCGAGTATGCTTATGCTCGAACGAGCATCAAGCTCGGACGAGTGTGTTCGCTCATCTCTAATCAAGAGGCTTCCGCCTCTTGATGTATGCAGCTGCGAATATGCACGAGTGCCCGCGTATGATAAATGTCCCCCAATGAGTCCGAAAACTCCCAGACCAATATGTTGGTTAGGGACAGTTATGGAGTTATGGTCCATCTCAGCCAAAGAGCATGTAATTTTTTTTAATTCGGTATCACCAGGCTATCATATACGTAGGGAAAGTCCAAACAGCACATCAAAAGAAGAACAATGGTGGGTGCAGGCACTCAGAACCAGGCTTTAGGTCCTCCAAAGGTAAGTCGTTGAAAATAGGCAGCAGAATAATGGGTGTTCTTTATTCCATGTTAAAGTACATTAACCCCTTAACGACTTGGCCTTTTTTAGTTTTTTCACTTCCATTTTTCACTCACCAACTTCAAAAATCTATAACTTTTTATTTTTCCACATAAAGAGCTGTGTTATGGCTTATTTTCTGCGTAACAAATTGCACTTCATAGTGACGGTATTTAATATTCTATGGCGTGTACTGGGAAGCGGGAAAAAAAATCCAAATGCAGTGAAAATGGTGAAAAAACACATTTGTGACGTTTTCTTGTGGGCTTGGATTTTACAGCTTTCACTCTGCGTCCCAAATGACATGTCTACTTTATTCTTTGGGTCGGTACGATCATGTGGATACCAAATTTGTATAGGTTTTATAATGTTTTCATACATTTAAAAAAATTAAAACCTCCTGTACAAAATATTTTTTTTTTATTTTGCCATCTTCTGGGGCCAATAACTTTTTCATACTTTGGTGTACGGAGCTGTGGATAGTGTCATTTTTTGTGAATTTTGATGGAGTTTTCATTACTATAATTTTTGGGACTGTGCGACCTTTTGATCACTTTTTATTAATTTTTTTATATTTTTCAAAATGGCAAAAAAATGCCATTTTCGACTTTGGACGCTATTTTCCTATTTTCCTATTTTGATAGATCGGGCATTTTCGGACGCGGCGATACCTAATGTGTTTATGATTTTTACGGTTTATTTATTTTTCTATCAGTTCTAGGGAAAGGGGGGTGATTTGAATTTTAAGGTTTTTTTTATTATAATTTTTTTTTTTAAACTTTTTTTTTTACTTTTACTATTTTTCAGACTCCCTAGGGTACTCAAACCCTAGGTAGTCTGATCGATTCTATCATATACTGCCATATACAGTATGGCAGTATATGTGGATTTTACTCCCCATGCATTACAATGTGCAATTAGCACATTGTAATGTATGGGTTAAAACGAAGTAGCCTCGGGTATTCGGAACACCCGAGGTTACCATGGCGACGGATCGCCGCTCCCCGTGACGTCATCGGGGAGCAGCGATCCACAACAAGATGGCGGCGCTCATGCGGCGCCATCTCTTTGAAGCCGCCGGCAGCCATATGCAGCAAAGACTTACCGGCTATGGAGAGGGCTCGGCCCGCGAGCCCTCTCCATGCACCGGGACCCGGCGCGCACCGTACTAGTACGGCGCGCGTCGGGAAGGGGTTAAAATATGGAAGCGACGTTTCGGCTCCAAGGAGCCTTTTTCAAGCCAAGTGAAGTGAAGTGTCTTCACTTGGCTTGAAAAAGGCTCCTTGGAGCCGAAACTTCACTTGGCTTGAAAAAGGCTCCTTGGAGCCTAAACGTCGCTTCTGTACTGTAATGTACTTTAACATGGAATAAAGAACACCCAGGATATCAAATACCGTATATACCGGCGTATAAGACGACTTTTGAAGACAGAAAAATCTTCTGTCTTCTCTGGGGTCGTCTTATACGCCGGTAATGTTTCTTCTCACCTTTTCCGCGATCCACCGAAGCTCCGCTGCTACGCTCCGGCCGCCTGTGACAGCTACGTGGGTGCCGGCGTCGCAGAGAATATGACGTCGGCACGCGGCTGACGTCATATTCTGTGAGCCGCCAGCGCTCAATGAGCTGTCACCGCCGGCCGGAGTGTAGCAGCGGAGCTTCGGTGGATCGCAGGAAAGGTGAGAAGCTGTTTTATTATTAGTGTGCCAAGCAGGCTGGCTATATAGAGGGGGAGGCGGCAGGATGCAAACTGGGGGGGGCGGCATTCTGCACAATTGGGGGCTGCCAGGCTGTATAATAGCTGGCTGTATACTGGGGGTACAGACTGGCAGTATACTAGGGGGGGCAGTTTGGCTATATACAGGGGGGCTGGCTGTTTACTGGGGGTACAGGCTGGCAATATACAGGGGGAGCTGGCTGTTGGAAAAGGGGTAGTCTTATACGGCGAATATATCTTAAACTCTATATTTTTAACAGGAAAGTAGGGGGGTCGTCTTATACACCAGGTCGTCTTATACGCCGGAATATATGGTAGATATGAATAATTAAGTTCTAGCATCCTTTGATCCCAAATATCTTGGGATGGGGCCATAGCAAATTTTGTTCTTAATGTGATCCAGGGATTTATCCGGATCCCATGATACCAGGACCCTGACCCTATGACTTCCCTTTGAGAAACCAGAACTTCCCCAAGGTACTAAATTTAACAGTCTGCACCTAATATAATCAGAACACCACTGATGCACATTGTCTCTTTTCTGAGAATCCTGTTACCATCACCATTGCAGGAAGGATCATTAAGTGTAGCCTCTCAGTTTCCATTATGCCCCCACAAGGTAACTAACATACTGAATTGCTGATACTTGTAGTCCTAACCAGGGTTGGTCTGTCCTGCCGGGGAAAGGGGGGGGGCTGGAGATTTCCCCGGTGGGCCCCGAGACCTTGCACTATGGCTGGGGCCTCCGTTTGGATCCATCGGAAGCCCCTTCCAGTGGCTGTAATAGTACGCGATGCAGCCGGAACGGCTGTTCGAGTACTATAACTGCAGCCAAAGCTGCACACCTCTCACTGTAAAAGAGATACGTGGCCACGCGATGATGTCATCGTGGGGCCACGCATCTCCCCCCATCCCGTGGTGGCAGTGACAGGACACGGTGAGATGAGACTTTTTTTCTATTGGGGGGGGGGGGTTGTTGGTGTGGTAATGTGTATAGGGGTGCTAATGTGTGTGGGGCGATGGGGGTGCTAATGTGTGTGTGTGTGTGTGTGTGTGGGTTGCTAATGTGTGTGGGTGGATGCCAATGTGTACGGGGGTGTGGGGGTGTTAATGTGTATTGGGGGTGATAATATGTATGGGGGGTGGTAATGTGTATGGGGGGTGGGTGTATGGTGGTAAGGTGTATGGGGGGTAGTAATGTGTTTGTGGGGGTGGTAATGTGTATAGAGGGGGGCAATGTGCATGGGTGGCAGGTAATGTGTATGGGAGGGGCTGGCAGGTTATATACTACAGGGGGCTGGCAGGCTTTATACTAAAGGGGGCTGGCTCGCTATATACTACAGGGGGCTGGCAAGCTATATACTACAGGGGCTGGCAGGCTATACACTAAGGGGGCTGGTATGCTATATACTACAGGGGGGCTGGTAGGTTATACACTAAAGGTGGCTGGCTGTATGTTACAGGGGGCTGGCTGTATAATACAGGAAGCTGGCTGTATAATACAGGAAGCTGGCTGGCTGTATAATACAGGAAGCTGGCTGGCTGTATACTACAGGGGGCTGGCTGGCTGTATACTACAGTGGCCTGGCAGGCTATATACTTCAGCGGCTGGTAGGCTATATACTATAGGGGGGCTGGCAGGCTATATACTACAGGGGTGGGGGGGCTGGCTACATTCTACAGGGGGCTGTCAGGCTATATACTACAGGGGACTGGCTGGCTATATACTAGAGAGGGCAGGCTGGCTATATACTATAGGGGGGTGGTAGGCTATATACTACAGGGGCTAGCAGGCTATATACTATGGGGGATGGCAGGCTGTAGACTACAGGGGACTTGCTGGCTATATACTGGGGAGGCTGTGACCAATGCATTTCCCACCCATGGCTTATACTTGAGTTAATAGATTAATAGGTTTTTCTATATTTTTTGTGTTAAAATTAGCTTATATCTTGGTCAGCTTATACTCGAGTATATACAGTAATAATAGAATTAAATAATGTGCGGATACTATGTGTAAATGAATAAATAGGAGGCAACTTATAGAAATGTATTATTAAAGGGATGCTTTATGCTCATTAATAATTTGGAAATTTATACATATATACATAATTTATGTATAAAATAATAATTAGGACATAGTATAAAAACGTATTAGTACATTTTGTATAAAATAAATGATTATGCATCATTTTTTATATAACACATTTTTAGTAGGGGAAATGTATAAAAATAATTAGAAGGGACATTAATTAGATAAATTAATTCATTAAAATGATTCCCAAGGGAACCATATATTATGTAATTAATGGGGGGATTATTTATTCAAGGATTGTGGTATATTAATATATTTGGGGGTAACAATGTGATTTTTGATATGCTGGAGGCACAGAGGGGTTTCTTAGGAAGATTCTTTAGAAGTACCTGTGAGGTACTAGATCCTACTTCTTCCTGTGTCAGATCTGTATTGTAGTCACTGACTTACCTTCTAGTGTGAGACAGCTCTCAGCTTATGTACTTGCATTAAGGTCTCTTATTTGTACATTGTAATAAGGTCTCCCCTCAGTCGTCTTTTTTCTAAACTGAATCATCCCAAATTTTGTAATCTGTCAGTGTATTCTGGTCCCCCATTCCCCTAATAATCTTGGTTGCTCTCCTCTGCACCCGTTCCAGCTCTACTATGTCTTTTTTATACACTGGTGCCCAACACTGTACACAATATTCCATGTGTGGCCATTATACAAATCCCTGGTCAGACCACACATGGAATATTGTGTACAGTTTTGGGCACCAGTGTATAAAAAGGACATAGTAGAGCTGGAACGGGTGCAGAGGAGAGCAACCAAGATTATTAGGGGAATGGGGGACCAGAATACAATGACAGATTACAAAATTTGTCTTGGGCATTTGTCTTTATCATGAGAATCTATTCCTCTCTTTATACATCCCATAATTTTATTTGCTTTAGCAACAGCCGTCTGGCTCTGGTCACTAAAATTAAGTTTACCCCCCACCAATACCCCCAAGTCCTTTTCAGCTCCAGTTTTACCAAGTAATTGACTGTTTAGAACATAATTATACTTTTTGTTTCCCTGGCCCATTCTTTGAAGCCGCATCCATTTGACCTATCAACATTTCCTCTCCTGCCTCCATTATATTTGGAGCCTTATAACAAACCCTAGTAACATTTTATTATTCTTTTTCCCTCTCCTTATCTCCTTCCATAGGGACTCCACATTTGCATTTGCGTCACCGATGTTATCTCGCAGGACAGGTTTGTGGCAAGAATTCACATATAAACAAACCCCTCCCCCTTTTTATTTATATGATCATTTCTAAAAAGACTATAACCATCTATAGCAGTGGTGGCGAACCTATGGCACGGGTGCCAGAGGTGGCACTCAGAGCCCTCTCCATGGGCACCTGCGGCATCACCCCAACGCAGAGTTCGCCAGACAAGACTCAAGGCCTCTTGCAGCCCAGAACCCTAGAAGGAAGCTACAATGATAATCCTAACTTCTTTTCCTTATTTCTACTGTATTGGTGTCCTCAGGTGCCTATATAATTTAAACATGTAATGGAGCAGAGAGTAATAAGTTACTGCTTAAATTGTTGAATCGGCACTTTGCAAAAAATATGTGGGTTTCGGTTATAGTTTGGGCACTCGGCATCTAAAAGGTTTGCCATCACTGATCTATAGTAACAGCCCAGTCATAGCTACTGTCCAGCTATGTCTCGCTGACACCCACTATATCATATTTCCACTCCAACAGTTCCAGTTCCTGCATTTTGTTTGTGAAGCTTCTGGCATTTGTGTACATGCACTTTATATGGTTTTCCCTATCCCTATTACTTTTGTTCTTACTAGTCCTAGTCTACGGCCTAGTCGGAGAAGGCGTGCGGCCTAGTTGGAGGCGGTGTGCGGCCTGGACGGTACCACAGCCTGGAGCCTGAACAGGTAAGTACAGGCCTTGGGGTTACACCACAGCGCGGAGCACGGGTGTACCCGCGGTCCGCAAACATGGATCGCGGGGGGCACCCGTGACGCCATGTAGTATGTAGTAGTTGGTAGGCCTCCAAAATGAATTTCCCTGGTTTGGCCCCAGTTACCCCAGTCTGACCCTGGTCCTAACCTTGTATCTTGTATTTTGTACTCTGCTAAATGGTATATATATCTATTGAGTGTACTGTTTGTCTAGTGTGCCCTTAAAGGGGTATTCCCGCAAATACATATTTTTTATATGTACTCAGGATAACAAAATAACACATTCTCTAAATGACTGTTATTAACAAAAATATAGCATTTCACAGATAAAAGTCCAACCTGTTTTTATCAGTCCTGGCTTACACAATTTCAGTTGCCCCTAGACACTACCCTGTAACTTCTGACTTAGGGTTAAGGGGCCGCCTCTTGGATTTCTGTGTGAGGCTGTGGAGCTGAGATTTCTGAGTGAGCAGAGAGAGCACAGAGAAGCTGCAAACTACAAACTTCAAGCAGATAAGTTATCAGGGGGAAGGGGGAGGCAGGCACATATCTGAGAGAACAGATGGAGCAGAGATGATAGTGTAAAAGTTTGTCAGCCTCCGTCTGTCATACCTCTGTGTAATAGGCATCTCAGGCATCTCATACATTTCTCATCTGCATCATCTCTCGTTCTATGTGTCAGTGTGTTAGTACAATGTTCAGAAGCCAGATGAAACTGTATATACACCTGTACCTTGTTAATCTAACCACCTTGTCAGCTCACAGAACTAGATGGATCATAATATGTCTGCTTAGAGAGACACACTCTGGGATTTTGCACTGACCACCCTAGGGAGTGATAGGAGCTAAAACAGCAATAAAACTGAGTAAAATTGTGAAATAAGGGGTTAAAATGATCATTATTGTGTTGACATCACTAGCAGAGAATTGAAAATGTGAGAATTTTCATTCTTGGGAAAACCCTTTTAAGGCAATTAAATATAAAATTTAACCTGCATTACTCTTTTATCTTGATCCATGAATTCCCACGTCCGTGTCTCGGTTTATATACATGCTACTGGGTTGGTCCCTCACCCTATATAGTCCCGTTATAGACCGGGCTTATATTAACCCCATAAACGCAGCCAGTTTATGGCTTTAGGCACAGCCCCGTATTTTGTATACTGACTTGCGTCGCTTTATGGTTCTAACTTTTGAATACTGTTACTTATCGAAGCGATTCTGAGATTGTTTTTTCCTCACATGTTGTACTTCATTTTAGTGGTAAATTGTGGCTGATAAGTTTTGCGTTTATTTACAAAAAGAAAAAGAAATTATGAATTTGAAAAAAATATTTGCTATTTTCAAAATTCGAAATCATTGTGTTTTCAGGCAGATAGATTTAACACTTAAATAAGTTGCTGAATAACATTACCCATATGTCTACTTTACATTTTCATCATTTTTGAAATGTCTGGATAATTTATTTTGATGTCACCCGGCTTACAAATCGAATATTGGTTTTCCATATTTTCAGAATTTACTATTTTGGGGATAATTACTGTTTTGAATGAAATTTGAAATATTTAGCATTAAAAACCCCTATATAATCAACCAATTTTCAAATTTGCACCTCCCAAACTATCAGAAAGTGCTTTAAGGAAGATTGTTAACCTCTTGAGATCTTCATAGTAATTACGGTAAATCAAAATGGAGGTGAAATTTAAAATGGTAAAGTTTTGTCGGTTATACGTCATTAAGCACTAAAATTTACACATTTCCAAAAGATAAAAAGAGAAAACCCATCTTAAAATTTGCAATTTCTCCCGAGTACAGAGACCACATGTGGCTGTTATTTGTTATTTGGAGCTCCCTGGAGCTGTCAGGATTTTAGTTTTCTCATTGGCCCCTTTTGTAGGCTATAAAATTTTTGCTTTTTCATTATTGGGGCTGTGTGGGGCATTTTTTTTTTTTTTGCGGGATGAGATGTTTTTTCCAGTTACCATTTTGGGGTTGGTATCACCTATTGTTGAAAGCATCAATTCTGTACTGGATTTTTTTTTTTTTTGGTGTTCACCGTATAGCCTAATAATTAGGTTTTCTTTATTCTATGGGTCAATACAATTACAGGGATACCATACTTTAATATATTTTTTTTTGTTTTCCTAAATTCGTCACATAAAACCCTAATGTGGGAAAAAATCTATCATATTTGCATCGCCGTCTTCTGAATGGCATAACATTTTTACTTTTTTGGCTACGGAGCTGCTAGCTTGTTTTTGCGGGAAATCAAAATAAAATCATTAGCTGCATTGGTACCTATGACTGATATGCCGATTAAGTGAAAGGAAAATTTGGAAAATATTGGTCATTACTTGATGAAGATCTCCAGGAGATAGTGACCCCATATCCAAAATGTTCTCTGATTCTGATAACCACAGAATCTATGAGATTAAAAGATACATAAATTGAAAGTCTATGGGTGTAGTCCATATGGCTCAGTGTAACTATAAAAAAATAAACCTTGACAAAACATTGCCAAGAGTTTAGGCGACGGCTATCATCTCACCTGAGCACAGTACGTACAAGCAAAGATACTTCTTTGTCGAAACATATGAACACTGAAGACAAAAATCATAAAGAGAATGTTAAGTATGACTTTCATATAGCTTGAATAATAGTGGCCCAAATGAGGAACGCCTTTTAGCATTATATCACCCAATTCGGAATCTTGTAATCATAATCCAAGTGGGATCCATGTTCTATGTGGGTACCACAAATCCATGTGGAATCAATACAGAATAACGGGAGGCATTGACCTACATGATGAGACAGCTATGGAGAAGTCTAAATCCTTATTCATGCGAAGTACTCACTGGGCACCAAATTATGGCACAATTATGGCGAAACATGTCGGGGGGGACGTTAGTGTGAATGATGATTTTAGCTAGTAGTAGTAGGGGAAGAGTGAATTATTGAAAAATTAGACTGAGTCTCAAACTCCGGTGAGTTATATATATAGAAACCTCAGCCGACTTAGGTGTGAGATGTTGTGTGCTCGTAACGGCACCGTAGGAGAACTATAATAGCAAGTTAAGCAGTGAGGACCAACTGTGAAGACTGCAATATATAATAGCAAAACAGAGACGGAGGATATTTATATCAGAAGTATGATTGAATCACACAATGTTGCAAAAATGAGTAGACCATAATCCAACACAATTAAGCAACAGCGACACCTAGTGGTTTAAAGCAGATGCTGTCTAACATCGATCGTGTTACAAACTCATAGGGGCAGATTTATCAAGTGTCTGAAAGTCAGAATATTTCCAATTGCCCATGGCAACCAATCACAGCTCCCCTTTAAAATATTCATGAGCACTGGTGAAATGAAAGCTGAGCTGTGATTGGTTGCCATGGGCAACTGGAAATATTCTGACTTTCAGACTGCTTGATAAATCTGCCCCATAGTATTGTACCAATCATCACACGGCTAAAAGGCTGCTTGCCATATATGACAAAGAATAAACACAAACCCACTACTGACTACATCATTTTTAATAGTGTGTTGTGAAGAAACTCTTCTTCCTGAGTTATACAATAAGAATTCTTGTATGTTTCTTCAATATAATTAATAAAAGTTATGTTTTAGTAATATGTTGACCAATGGGTCTCAGTGAGATCTAATTGACCCTTTTTGTAAGTACTCCCTGGGGCACATTTACTAAGGCTTTGTGCCAGTTTTCTTTTAGACTATGCACGTTCTTTCTAGTGTACACTGTTTGCACTGGTATTTAAGAACCACAAAGTGTTACATGTGACACAAATCAGGGGGGGTTCTGGTGCTTAGTCGGACCATGCGCCGCATTTAACCTGCAAGTCCGACAGAAATATGTCACACGCCCCATGTTAAAAATAGACCAGAAAAAAGTGGAGCACTCTGTCGGGCCAGTTCAGGGAGCACCAGATTCATAAAGAACGGGCGTTATACATCATGAATCTGGTGCCCCATGCATTATGCAGAGGCAAGCCACACTTAGTGCAGTTTGCACTAATCTTAGTAAATGTGCCCCACTGTGCCTAATGTCTTGAACCTAAGTCTATGATCATTCGTCATTCAAATAAGAACGAGCAGGCGCAAATCGAGGAATGAACGTAAATTTCTCTAAGATAGATGTTGTCCCCGGCCCAAATCCATGGGTATTATTTAATGATGATGTGGCAGTTACAATTGGTGCAGGTTCACCTCCATAGGCTGACAATGACACATCCTTGTAATCACGTCAGGATTAAAACTTATAAAAGGTCTAATACCGGCGTGCTGTAGGCACTATTACTCCATTGTGTCATTTTTAGAACAGATGTCGAGATTTGAGGAGCAAAACCTCTGTAGTAGGATATAGTAAAGGTAAAGAGGTGTGTGTGTGTATAACCGTCAAGGGGTTTCTCCTATGAATTCCCCCCTCCTTGAATGAGAGAGTAAATAGGGAGAATGAGTGATTCAATGAGTCGGCAAATATATAGCAAAAATAATAATTAGCTCCTAGGGAAATGAGGGTATGGGATAGGTTGAAAAAATGTATTTCGTATCTCTTGAAAAAATGGACTATTCCAAATATTAAGACTGTAACTACTATTGTCACTAGTTGACGGAACTACTGAATTACTGACACCTACCTCTGGCACTCTACCTTGACTCTCTGATAGTTATAAAAAGTTACAGAAAGTTAAATAAGAGCACTTGATTATAAGATTATAAGTATAAGAGCAGTTGATTTTATTAAACTTGTGAATAATAAAAGTAAAGTTTTAGTAAATAATGCTCTTTGGGCATTTTTTGGTTTGTATAAAATACTTACCCACAATAGGTCCTCCGTTCTCCTCTTCACCAGTTGGATGACAGCACACCCTGCTGGTTGTGCCCCTATTTAGTGGACTTTCACATATGGGAATCAAATCTCTACTCTACCTCTCCCTACTCCAGGGGGGTTGTTTGATATGTTTCAGGGGTGGTTGATCTCAGAGGGATGCCCTCATTATGCAAATTTAGGTAACTTGAGTCTTTGGCTTGTCTAACTTCTGATACCCATGATACTTGGTGGACTTGATGAGTGGAGCCACATAACACGCAATAAATGACAAGAGCAAAATCACAATCCCCAATATCACCCCCACTTAAAGGAAACCCTTCCAATCCCCCAACCACAAAGTGAAGGATATAGCATTCGCTCCTGAGTTTCTCTTGAGTTCCCTTGACAGTTCTTCAATCATTTCAGGGAATCCATAGGGGGCGATGTCATCCGGGATGTACTTGCAACAAACCACTCCCACTATCTTACCGACTCCTCCCTTCTCAACAAGGGTCATGTCCAAAGCCATGCAGTTCTGGAAATCATTGTATATAATTCACAAATCTCTGCTGATTACAATAAACACAGTTAACCCAATCAATATTTTCGCTCATAGCTATCTGGGGAATAATGGACTCTAGACCTGCCCACATCTGATTGTGGGCCTTGAACTCATCTGGGACCCGCCTTGGTGCTCCCACTGTATCTATATAAACATTGTCATCTAGGTGCTTCTCACTCAGACCTTCAGAATCCTTTGGGATTCTCTACCTTTTCTTTATGTGTCTGATCAATCTTCTCTTAGGGATCACAAACTTTATCACAGCACACTCACCTTCCCAGCCTCTAGGCAGGCCTGACCAGCTAGCAAGAAGAATAATTAAGTTTGCAATAGAAAGCGTGGAAGCATGCTGGCTTCCCCTCAGCTTCACAGACGTGGCACTGGCCGCAGGGCTTAGAAAGGACCATGGTAGCGAGGCTCCAGACTCTCTCTCTGGTGTGCCTCTTTACCATCACTTCCAGGCTTCAGGGTATGCGTCCTGAGGTCTCTGTCTGGACCTGAAAAGGAATCAGAAACACTTTTGCAGACCTTTTCCAAGGCCTCAATCAACTGTGTGGCGTGTTCCACCTTTTTTCCTGCCATCAGCTATAGGGGCCTAGTGTGAGTGCACAGCCAAAAAGTACTTCAAAGGGGGACAATCCCATCTTTCTGTTGAAGGTGGTCCTAACTGAATAGTGGGCAGCAGGAAGGCACTCATGCCATGGTTTCCCTGTTACTGCCATGGCCTTTCTGGATCTCTAACTTAAGAGTGCCATTTAGTCTTTCAATCCCACCACTAACTTGGGAAGGGCAAGGGGTTGTGCAGGGCCTGTTCTACACCCAGGAGGGACAAGGTTTCAGGTCTTTACTAGAGATGAGCGAACATACTCATCCGAGCTTGATGCTCGTTAGAGCATTAGCGTACTCGCAACTGCTCGTTGCTCGGACTAATATTTTGCCAGCTTGAGAAAATGGCATCTCCTGCTGTTTTGATTTTTGGCGGCCAGACACAGAGACTCTGCAGTGCACCCAGCATCACGTGGTACACTTACATGTCGAAAGCAGTGGTTGGCTGGCCTGATCAGGTGACCCTGGAATATACTAGCCACTGCCCGCGGTGCTCGGATCATTCTCTGCCTGGATGCCTTTAGGGATAAAGCTGCTGCTGGTCAGGGATAGCGTTAGGGTGTTCTATTAGATTAGTGTTAGGCAGAAGTGATTCTACAAGAACCCAACAGCCCCTGTTAGGGCTACAATAGCGTTATTTTTTTATATTATTATTTGTTTGTGGCTGGGCTTGCTGGCACTAGCAGTGCAGCTACTACCATATTGTGACGAATTTGCAGGGAGACTTGCAAACGTTATTTTTGTCTCTTAGTGACACACATATCCATTTCAAACAGCTAAGTGGGGCAATTTATTGGGGGTTTGATTGAATTAGGCACTGTCTGACGATTTTTTATAAGTCACAGCACAAAATCCTTTTGTGTGCTGTCAGTGGTTCAAATGCAATTTCATCTATCTTAGTCTGCCTGCTACTGTTTAGCAAGCTAGTCTCCAGAAATCCCAATCATAATGTATACGTTTTTTTTGTTCACATTAGTACCGGGACATTCAGCAATCCGCATTTCAGTTTGCTTTCTGATTTCTTCTGTGTGTTTCGTTCATAAAGAAATAAAAAAAAAAAAAAAGTTATAAAAACGAAAGAACAAAAAAAAAATACATTTTCTCTTTTAATTTTTTTTGGGGGTGGGAAATCAATCAATCACATTTTGTCTACTGTAGTTGAACAGTTGTGCCTGCTACTGTTTAGCAAGCTAGTCTCCAGAAATCCCAATCCACATTCTCTCTGCCGGTGAAGCGTACTATACGTCACGTGTGGCGTAATCTACTCCGATATTTTGTTCACATTAGTACCAGGACATTCAGCAATCAACTTTTTAGTTTGCTTTCTGATTTCATCTGCGTGTTTCGTTCATAAAGAAATTTTAAAAAAAACAAAAAGCTATAAATATGAAAAAACAAAAAAAAATTCTCTTTTAATTTTTTTTGGGGGGTGGGAAATCTCCGTTATAGCAATCAAATTTTGTCTACTGTAGTTGAACGGTTGTACCTGCTACTGTTTAGCAAGATAGTCTCCAGAAATCCCAAACCACATTCTCTCTGCCGGTGAAGAGTACTGTACGTCACATGTGGCGCAATCTAATACGGTCTTTTGTTCACATTTGTACTGTGACATTCAGCAATCCACATTTCAGTTTGCTTTCTGATTTCATCTGTGTGTTACATCCATAAAGAAATTAAAAAAAAAAAAAAAGTTATAAAAACGAAAAAACAAAATAAAAATTTCTCTTTTAATTTTTTTTTTGAGGTGCGAAATCTCTGTTATAGCAATCAAATTTTATCTACTGTAGTTGAACGGTTGTGTCTGCTACTGTTTAGCAAGCTAGTCTCCAGAAATCCCAATCCACATTCTCTCTGCCGGTGAAGCGCACTGTACGTCACGTGTGGCGTAATCAAATACGGTCTTTTGTTCACATCAATACAGGGACATTTAAAAAAATTGTCTGTGTTGGTTAGAAACTAGCCATAGCAATCATCTTCTGAGGTTGCTGTCTGATTTCTCCTGCATATTTTGTTCTTCTATAAATCCAAAAAAAATAAAAAAAAATTACCCCAAAAAATTTACAGTTTATATTTCTCTTTTGTCTATAAAATAGACCTTTATTTGGAAAATGTTGAACCCGAGGGCTAAGGGTAGAGGACGTGGGCATCCAATTACTGCAGGGGTCAGAGGCCATGGTCCTGGGCGGGGTGAGACACTACCTGCTGATGAGGGAGCAGGGGAACGCCACAGAGCTACACTCCCTAGCTTCATGTCTCAACTTACTGGGACTCGTGGTAGAGCACTGTTGAGGCCAGAACAGTGCGAACAGGTGATGTTGTGGATTGCGGACAATGCTTCAAATAATTTATCCACCAGTCAGTCTTCCACGCAGGCCACCCATGTTACCCAACTGAGCACTCCTCCAGCTCCTCCACTGAAACCTCCTTCCCCCCAGTACGCCCCCTCCCAGTAAAATTTGCCATTTGAGGCAGCATACTCTGAGGAACTGTTTTCTGGACCCTTCCCAGAGTCACAAACCACTTCTCAGGTTGCTGCTGAGTTCTTTCCCAATGCCCGGAGAGACAGGGCCAGAGCTGGTGCATCAGCGCCAAATGTTTCACGTAGTGAAGCTCCCATGGCGAGGGCTAGATTTTTTGAAGTCTGGAGGTTCTTTAAAGAAACAGCGGATGCCCAACGGACTGTGGTGTGCAACCTGTGCCACACCAGGATCAGCAGGGGTTCCACAACTACTAAGTGAACGACCACCAGTATGCGCAGGCATATGAATGCTAAACACCTCACCTCCAGCCGGGTCCATCACTCCTCCTTCTCATGTGTCATTTGCTGCCTCTGCTAGTCAGCTAGTCTGCTCAAAAACCACACCTTGGCCTCCACGATCCTCCACAGCATCCACCAATGGAGCGCAAGAGGAAATACAGTTCCACGCACCCGAGACCGAGGCGTTTCACAACCTCATGGCGGCGGCCACCCCTCAGTATTCGGTCCCAAGCCGCCACTACTTTTCCCGATGTGCCGTCCCAGCCCTGCACCAGCACGTGTCAGACAACATCATCCAGGCCCTGACCAACGCCGTTTACGACAAGATCCACCTAACCACGGACACGTGGACGAGTGCTGTCGGACAGGGCCACTATATTTCACTGACGCCACATCGGTGGAGGCTGGGACCGAGTCTGACCCTGGGGCCGCTCATATACTGCCGACGCCGAGGATTGCAGGGCCTACCTCGGTCACGGTCTCTCAGGCCTACTATGCCTCCTCCTCCTCCCACCCCTCCCTCACCTCCTCTTCCAAATTAACATCCATGGGCATGGTGCCATCAGTCGGTAGCTCTAGGGGCAGCAGCAGTGCCATCGCTAAGCGACAGCAGGAGGTGCTCAAATTGCTGAGCCTAGGCTATAAAAGACACACCGCCCAAGAGCTATTACAGGACATCACAGCGCAGACTGTGGCTGGCACCGCTGAACCTTAAGCCAGGCATGGTTGTATGTGACAACAGCCGTAACCTGGTGGCGGCTCTGCAACTCGGCAGACTGACACATGTGCCATGCCTGGCCCATGTGTTAAATCTCATAGTTCAGCGGTTCCTCAAGACATACCCCAATCTGTCTGATTTGCTCACAAAGGTGCGCCGCATTTGTGCCCATTTCAGAAAGTCGACCACAGATGCTGCCACTCTCAAGGCAGCGCAGCGCCACCTCCAACTGCCCTCTCACCGACTGTTGTGCGACGTGCCCACGAGAGGGATTCCCACATTAACCATGTTATCCAGAGTTTACCAGCAGTGCAGAGTGATTGTAGACTGCCAGATGTCAACTTCCACCAGAACTGCTAGTCAGGTCAGTCAGCTTACTCAAGTCTACAATGCAGAGTGGACGTGGATGTCTGATATCTGTCAGGTGCTGAGTAACTTTGAGGAGTCCACACAGATGGTCAGTGGCGATGCCACCATCATCAGCCTCACCATCCCGCTGCTTGACCTGTTAAAAAACTCTCTGGTCAGCATGAAGTCGGAAGCTTTGCGCTCGTCACAAGAGACGGGGTAAGAAGATTCCCTTGTTGATAGCCAGAGCACCCTCCGGTCTGTTTCTCAGCGCGTATCGGAGGAGGATGAGGAGGAAAGGAGGAGGATGTTGGCGAGACAGAAGAGGGGAGCATTGCTCAGTCCTTCACTGTTCAGCGTGTATGGGCAGAAGAAGAGGAGGAGGAGGAAATGGAGAGTCAGGCCAGTGAGCGGAGTGAATTCTTGCGCGTTGGGACTCTGGCGCATATGGCAGATTTCATGCTAGACTGCCTATCCCGTGACCCTTGCGTTCAGAATTTTTTTTCCAGCACCGATTACTGGGTACTCACTCTCCTGGACCCACGGTACAAGCAAAATCTGTCCATTCTCATCCCTGTAGAGGAAAAGAGTGTGAGAGTGCATGAATACCAGCAGGCCCTGGTGCACAAGCTGAAACAGTCTTTCCCATCTGACACCGCTAGCGGCAGAGGGGGTACTTGTGCTGGACAAGTAGGGAGGGAGAGTAGGCGAGCAATCAGCTTGTCCAGCACTGGCAGGGGTACGCTTTACAAGGCCTTTGCCAGTTTAATGTCACCCCAGCAAGACACTGTCACTAGAGATGGGCGAATTTGTCAAAATTCGTTTCGTCCCAATTCACCAAATTTTTCGAAAAAATTTGATTCGACCAGAATCGAATCAAAACGAATCACGTTAAAAACAGGCATTTCCTGGCTGCAGAGAGCCTGTAGGGTGTTGTAGAACGTTGTGCCATGCTTAAATATGCATAGGGAGCGTGGTTTGGTCTTCAAACAATGCTGTGTTTTAGTATGACACGCACATGACATCCGCGGCTCTTAGAATCGCTTCACTCTTCACTTCCATGTGTACTTACATAGGCCAACTTCCCCAAATAAGCAAATAAAAATTCCCCAATAAGCAGCCTGACAAGGCAAAGTCTGTGCCAGCTCAAAAGGACCGAGCTGAGGGCCAGGATCCCACTATAACATCAAAGAGTGCACTCTTTTTACACTGACATCAGATGATTCCATAGATTACGACAGAACCTGTTCGCAGATACATGTGGAAAGCCCCCCAAAAGTGTGCAGAGGATGTCGGCATTAATTTTGCATTGACGTCACTGATCATTTTGCCCTTCTTTTCACGCGTCAGTGTCCTCTTTCAATCGGTCAATAATCCATCTGTATTGCTAAAGCCAAAAACAAACAGGAGTTGATCCAGAATAGAGATGAGCAGCAAATGGGATACTTGCATGTCCTCTGTGTTCTGTATCCAATCCTGCTTTTGGCTATCAATCCTCAAGCTTTTCATCCTTCTGACAGCCCAAACATAGTGGCAACGTCATAGAGTGATGGAGGGTGAAAACAGCATTATGGAAATCACAGGGTGTTCCAGGGAGACAGCGGTCAGTTGGCAGCAGCATGAGTAGGCTGCAGAGTGGCACAATCACAAATTATGGAGGTGGCGGAAGCATGGTAGGCCACAAAGTGGCGCAAAGAGTGTGGAGGTGGCGGCAGCAGAAGCAGGAGCCCACAGGTGGCAGCAACATGATGGCAGCAACAGGGATAGCCACAGAGTGGCACAATGATTTAGTGTGGAGGTGGCATCAGCAGCAGGATCCCACAGGTGGCAGCAACATGGTGGCAGTAACAGGGAAAGCCACAGAGTTGCACAATTATATAGTGTGAAGGTGGCATCAGAAGAAGCAGGAGCCTGCAGAGTGGCACAATGATATAGTGTGAAGGTGGCATCAGAAGATCCAGGAGCCTGCAGAGTGGCACAATGATATAGTGTGAAGGTGGCATCAGAAGCAGCAGGAGCCTGCAGAGTGGTACAATGATATAGTGCATTGGTGGCATCAGCAGCAGCAGCAACAGGAGGCCACAAAGTGGCACAATGATAAGAGTGTGGAGGTGTCGACAGAAGAAGCAGCAGCAGGAGTCCACAGGTGTCAGCAACATGGTGGCAGCAACAGGGAAAGCCACAGAGTGGCACAATGATATAGTGTGAAGGTGGCATCAGAAGCACCAGGAGCCTGCAGAGTGGCACAATGATATAGTGTGAAGGTGGCATCAGAAGCAGCAGGAGCCTGCAGAGTGGTACAATGATATAGTGCATTGGTGGCATCAGTAGCAGCAGCCGCAGGATCCCGCAGAGTGGCACAATGATATAGTGTGAAGGTGGCATCAGTAGCAGGAGGATCCCACAGACTGGCACAATGATATTGTGTGTAGGTGGCATAGGAAGCAGCAGGAGCCTGCAGAGTGGCACAATTATATAGTATGAAGGTGGCATCAGAAGCAGCAAGAGCGGCAGAGTGGCACAATGATATTGTGTGTTGGTGGCTTCAAAAGCAGCAGCAGGAGCCCGCAGAGTGGCACAATGATATAGTGTGAAGGTGGCATCAGTAGCAGCAGCAGGAGGAGCCCACATAGTGGCACAATGTTATAGTGTGTTGGTGGCATCAGAAGCAGCAGGAGGAGCCAGTAGAGTGGCACAATGATATAGTGTGAAGGTGGCATCAGAAGCAGCAAGAGCCGCAGAGTGGCACAATGATATAGTGTGTTGGTGGCATCAAAAGCAGCAGCAGCAGGAGCCCGCAGAGTGGCACAATGATATAGTGTGAAGTTGGCATCAGTAGCAGCAGCAGCAGGAGGTGCCCACAGAGTGGCACAATGATATAGTGTGAAGGTGGCATCAGAAGCAGCAAGAGCGGCAGAGTGGCACAATGATATAGTGTGTTGGTGGCATCAAAAGCAGCAGCAACAGGAGCCCGCAGAGTGGTACAATGATATAGTGCATTGGTGGCATCAGTAGCAGCAGCAGCAGGAGCCCGCAGAGTGGCACAATGATATAGTGTGTTGGTGGCTTCAGTAGCAGCAGCAGCAGGAGGAGCCCACAGAGTGACACAATGATATAGTGTGTTGGTGGCATCAGAAGCAGCAGCAGCAGCAGCCCGCAGAGTGGCACAATGATATAGTGTGAAGGCGGCATCAGAAGCAGCAGCAGCAGGAGCCCGCAGAGTGGCACAATCATAAAGTGTGAAGGTGGCATCAGAAGCAGCAGCAGCAGGAGCCCGCAGAGTGGCACAATGATATAGTGTGAAGGTGGCTTCAGTAGCAGCAGCAGCAGGAGGAGCCCACAGAGTGGCACAATTATATAGTATGTTGGTGGCATCAGAAGCAGCAGGAGCCCGCAGAGTGGCACAATGATATAGTGTGAAGGTGGCATCAGAAGCAGCAAGAGCGGCAGAGTGGCACAATGATATAGTGTGTTGGTGGCATCAAAAGCAGCTGCAGGAGCCCGCAGAGTGGCACAATGATATAGTGTGAAGGTGGCTTCAGTAGCAGCAGCAGCAGGAGGAGCCACAGAGCGGCACAATGATATAGTGTGAAGGTGGCATCAGAAGCAGCAAGAGCGGCAGAGTGACACAATGTTATAGTGTGTTGGTGGCATCAGAAGCAGCAACAGCAGGAGCCCGCAGAGTGGCACAATCATATAGTGTGAAGGTGGCATCAGAAGCAGCAGCAGGAGCCCACAAAGTGGCACAATCATATAGTGTGAAGGTGGCATCAGAAGCAGCAGCAAGAGCCCGCAGAGTGGCAAAATGATATAGTGTGAAGGTGGCATCAGTAGCAGCAGCAGCAGGAGGAGCCCACAGAGTGACACAATGATATAGTGTGTTGGTGGCATCAGAAGCAGCAGCAGCAGGAGCCCGCAGAGTGGCACAATGATATAGTGTGAAGTTGGCATCAGAAGCAGCAAGAGCGGCAGAGTGGCACAATGATATAGTGTGTTGGTGGCATCAGAAGCAGCAGCAGCAGGAGCCCGCAGAGTGGCACAATCATATAGTGTGAAGGTGACATCAGAAGCAGCAGCAGTAGCAGGAGCCCGCAGAGTGGCACAATGATATAGTGTGAAGGCAGCATCAGAAGCAGCAGCAGCAGGAGACCGCAGAGTGGCACAATGGTATAGTGTTAAGGCGGCATCAGAAGCAGCAGGAGCCCGCAGAGTGGCAAAATTATATAGTGAGAAGGTGGCATCAGAAGCAGCAGGAGCCCGCAGAGTGGCACAATGATATAGTGTGTTGGTGGCATTAAAAGCAGCAGCAGGAGCCCGCAGAGTGGCAAAATGATATAGTGTGTAGGCGGCATCAGAAGAAGCAGCAGCAGGAGCCCGCAGAGTGGCACAATCATATAGTGTGAAGGTGGCATCAGTAGCAGCAGCAGCAGGAGGAGCCCACAGAGTGGCACAATTATATAGTGTGTTGGTGTATCAGAAGCAGCAGCAAGAGCGGCAGAGTGACACAATGTTATAGTGTGCTGGTGGCATCAGAAGCAGCAGCAGCAGGAGCCCGCAGAGTGGCACTATCATATAGTGTGAAGGTGGCATCAGAAGCAGCAGCAGGAGCCCACAGAGTGGCACAATCATATAGTATGAAGGTGGCATCAGAAGCAGCAGCAAGAGCCCGCAGAGTGGCACAATGATTTAGTGTGAAGGTGGCATCAGTAGTAGCAGCAGCAGCAGGAGGAGCCCACAGAGTGGCACAATTATATAGTGTGAAGGTGGCATCAAAAGCTGCAAGAGCGTCAGAGTGGCACAATGATATAGTGTGTTGGTGGCATCAGAAGCAGCAGGAGCCCGCAGAGTGGCTTAATGATATAGTGTGATGGTGGCATCAGAAGCAGCAGCAGGAGCCAGCAGAGTGGCACAATGATATAATGTGGAGGTGGCAGACAATTTTAGTCCCTGGTAAAGATGGTAGTAGGCAGATGGTGCAGCTAGCAGCAGATGTGTAGCATCAGGTGGTTGGCAGCATCAGAATAGTAGCTGAGGCAGGTAGTTAGAACCCCGACTCATTTCTCAACGTTTGGAGGAGGCGTCATAGCTGATCTAATCTGATGCATAAGGCATTGGTGAGTTGAAATCCTGGCCGCTCCAAGCCTGATTCATCTTGACAAAGGTCAGTCTCCCCACATTACGGGTGGACAAGCGGGTTCTCCTGGAGGTAACGATGGCCTCCGCCGCACTGAACACCCGCTCTGATGCCACACTACTGGCCGGGCAGGACAGCTTCTCTACTGCAAACTCTGCAAGTTGTGGGCACGCATCAAGTTTGGCTGCCCAGTAGTCTATCTCAGGTGGTAAAGTGCTGTCCAAGTAGGCCACCACCTGCTGGTGCAGGGTCTGCTTCATGTCCTGCTGCTGCTGGTGGTGGCTACCCTCCTCACTAGGCGGGTGAAGGAAATTGCTCATTAAGGAATCCAGACTTAAGCGACTGTTGATGGAACTGCTACTGCTCCTACCCCCCCCAGCTCCCCACAGCAGCCGTAGTAGTAGTACATGAGCAATGACTGCCAGGATTCCCCCGGTCAGACCTGACAGAGGATGGACAATGGCGCACATAGGCAGCGGCCAACTGTGTGCTCAGTATTTCAGTAGTATGCCAGTTGTTCCTTCCTCTCAGCAGCAGTAAAAAAGTCACCCATTTTGGACCGGTAGCGAGGCTCCAAGAGGGTGGAGAGCCAAAAGTCACCCCTATGCCGGATGTTGACTATTTGGCTGTCACTAGTTAGGCAAAGCAGCATGCTGCGGGCCATCTGCGCAAGTGACTCCCGGTCTCCATATCCACAGTAAACTGCCACGGTGCTTCTGGGTCATCTGCCTCATCTTCTACCTCCTCCCTAGAAAAACCACAAATTGCACCAGACTCTGCTTGTGCTCCAATGTCCTCCTCCTCCTCCAGTTCAGCCCCCACCGGACGCATGTGGCCATGAGATGTAGTCTCCACTTCTCCAGTGCCCTGACCAGACAGGTTTTGCAGCATGAGTTCCAGGACATGAAGCAGTGGAATGACGTTATTCATCCCGCAGTCCTGGCGACTGACAAATATCGTGGCCTCTTCAAAAGGCCTGAGCAAACGGCAGGTGTCACGCATGAGCTGCCAGTGGCTAACATCAAAGTTACACAGGGGAGTACTACGTTCCGCTTGCATCATCAAAAACTCATTAATGGCTTTTCTCTGTTCACACAGGCGGTCTAACATATGGAGGCTGGAATTCCAATGGGTGGAAACATCGCATATCAGACTATGTTGGGGTAGGCCGTTCTGGCGCTGCAACTCGAGGAAGGTGTGCTTGGCTTTGTAAGAATGGCTGAAGTGTGTGCACAGTGTCCTGGCCATTTTTAGAATGTCTTGCAGATGGGTGTAAGACTTCAGGAACTTGTTGACTACCAGATTGAACACGTGCGCCATGCAGGGCGCATGAACCATCCCTCCTCTGTCCAGCGCGGACACCATGTTCCTTCCATTGTCTGTCACCATGGTTCAGATTTTTAGTTGTCGTGGAGAAAGCCACACATTGATTTCTTCTTGCATGACGCGGAGCAGTTCCTCCCCTGTGTGACTTCATTCGCCCAGGCAAACCAGGTGTAGAACTGTGTGACACCGCTGTGCCTTGCACATGTGGTATGATGGAGCAGCACTTGTGGAGGCTGAGGTGGTGGTGGAGAAGGAGGAGGAGGCACTGGCGCAGGAGCAGCAGTTTGACAACGTGGAGGAGAAAGCGCCGTCTCTTGTGGAAGTTGTGGGTGTGGCTGGGCGGGAAGCACATTCACCCAGTGGGCCGTGAAGGACATATACTGGCCCTGACCATAATTACAGCTCCACACGTCCGCGCTGCCGTGCACCTTGGAAGAAACTGATAAGCTCAAGGACTGGCCCACCTTCTGTTCTACATTTTGGTGAAGGGCTGGCACAGCCTTTTTGGAAAAAAAATTGTGGCTTGGAACTCTCCACCTCGGTTCGGCACAAGCCATTAGTTCTCTGAAGGGTGCAGAGTCCACGACTTGGAAAGGGAGAGACTGCAGTACTAACAACTTCGACAAGAGCACGGTCATCTTCTGCACCTTAGGATGGCTGGACGCACAGAGTTGTCTTTTTATAATCGCCTCACTCAACGACTGCTGGCGCTATGCGTAGCGAGGAGCAGGAGCATTTGGACTGGGAGATGATGTCAAAGACAAACAGCTCCCTTCGTCAGAGGTGATGGAGCCTTGACTTGCTGAAACAGCATGTGTGCCACTAGGTGCTGCTGCTGTTGCTGCGCCTGCAGGATGGACCACATCTGACACCCATTTCTCCCAGGCCATTGGATGGTGACGCGGCATGTGTTGGTGCAGGGCCGTGGTGCCAAGGTTAGCTCCCTGGCAAAGCTTCACTTTCTGCCCGCAGATACGACATATACCCACGTTCGGCTCCTCTGGTGTCTTTACAAAAAACTGGTGGTAATTTTACACTCTGCACTGAGCGACTACTACCGCCGCTGCCTCGCTGAGCCCCTGTGCCACTGCTTATTTGGGCCTGCGAATCGGGATTTGTACCCCGCGGACGTTTGGCTCCCGTCCTCGCACTGCTGCCACCCTACTGACTTACAGCCACAGTAGCGACTTGCTGCCTGCTCCGCAAGCTGACACTCACGATGCCCGATGATGATGAATCCCCTGCTACACCTGGCTCCTAAGTGCGATCGGCTACATCATCGTCAATTTGCGTTTCCTGGTCACTGCTACTCTCTTCACCGGTGTCAGTATGCACAGCCTGCCTACTGCAGGAAGCAGCAAAAGTCTGCCCCACCTCTTCACTGCAAAGCAGCTGCTGACTGTCCTCAAACACTTCGTCCTTATATTTCTCTCCTTGATCTTGCACACGGTTTTGTATTGGGTGAACTAGTTGAGTAATGCTGGTCTGAAAAGATATGTTCAACACAGTGAGCATTTGCTTTATGGCAGAATTAGTCACTGTAGTCAGAGGTAGCGATGTCAGCTAATATTTTTAAGTCATCTTGCCATCACTCTTGTAACTCCTCTCACGTACCTTGAGCTGATATGTTTGATAGTCGTCGCCTCTGTTTTGCCAGGCTATTGGATGCTGATGGTGTTGACCGGCTAGGCCCAACATGTGCTGACACTGAGGATAATGTCTGGGCCCCTGTACCTCTCATGGATATAACTATTGTTTCATATGACTGTAATTATTCTGTAATGTCTTATTTTATTTGTATATGTCCCTAAACTCTGTAAAGCACTACGGAATTTGATGGCACTATATAAATAAAGATTATAAATATTGTTATGGATGTTTATATCCAAACATTTTCAGTTGTTAGTAGTCAGAGGAGTCTGGGGGTAAATAAGTCACTGGGTGGCTGTGTGATGCAGCTTAAAGAATCTCGGCTGTAACAGTCGCTGGAGAGCAGCGCTCCTTGAGCTCTGCCCTATCTTAGATCTCTTCCTTGTGTGGGGAGAAAATGAAATTTATGCGCCTTCTTGGCTCACACACGGCTTATCTTTTACTGCAGGTTGCCATTCCTGTTTGTTTGTCCCTGGAGTGTTCCAGGTTGTATGAGATGACTTAAGCTCGATATAGTTCCTAAGATTAGTGGCTTTAAGAAGGAACTCAGAGCTCACGCGTCCTTCCTGCTCTACTGCTAAGCCACACCTCCGACATCAGCACTATTATGAGCCACGTATTAGTGCATGATATTCATTGACAGGATCAACTCTGAACTAATGTATGATTGAAGATGATTTATTATTTTACTGAAGCTTAAATCTGGATGATGCAGTACATGATGATATTCCTGTCTTATTGCTGCATAATAAGCAGTATGGAACCTCTATAGCAGCCTAATACAGATTTTCAGAATACCTTAAAAAGGACAGTTATTACGGATTTATACCTGTCCCGAATAACAGCAGTCTCCCCGATACACCTTAGTTCCCTGAGAACAGCAATTCCTGTTTTTTTTTAGAAAGTCCCTGCTTTGCTGACTGACCCTATGACAACTTTCACTAGCAGCAAACTTTCACTAGCTCTTGCTGCTTTGTGAAATGGCAAATATACTGCACGGCCAAGTATGCAGCCCAGTCAATTACAGGCATGCCTAAAGAGGGCGTGCCTGGAGTTTCTAAGGGGCTGCAAGCTGCTTGATTGGCAGTTTCAGCAGTCAATCAAGCAGCTTGGCGTTTTCTGTGATGTGATCTCCTGGTTTTTCCAGCCTTGCACCTTATATTTTTTGGTACTGTAATGCGTTTTATTTCTGTCTTTATTCCCACTAGGGGACTTATTTATTGCAGAGCTTTGCACCCTATTTGCATCACTACCTCTCAATAGCATTGTATCATGGCACATTGTATATATGGTGAAGATTCATTGTCAGCTGGGGGATCTTGGTCTCGTTTTCCCTGTTTAAGGACTTTTTAATTGTTTTTAATATCATCTTTGATATTGAGGTATATGCTGTATGTAATGTAGGTATGCAAGTACATATTATATACATGTGTAATAGGTATGTGCGGTATCTATGTGAGTATATATTCTATGCCTGTATAATAGGTATATTCTGTATGTAATGTATGTATGTGAGTACATATTATATGCATGTGTAATAGGTATGTGCTGTATGCAGGGCAGCTTCCGTATTATAGTAGAAAAAACAACTCAGACTGCTGGCATGACAGAAGCTGACAAATAACTGATAGCAAGAAGTAGTACTCAGCACAATCCAATTTCAGTGGTTGCAGTTCAACCAATAACAGGGCGATGTTAATCACCGTAACGGACTCCGGCAATGCAATCCTTTGGTTATAACACAGATGGTGGTGCTCTGCTCGTGCAATGTATAGTCCATTCAATATCCAGGAAATGAGGAAAAATAAGCGGCACTCACCATTTGCTGTGTAGTATCTTTTATTTCAGGTGCATAGTACGTGGGGGAGCGGGACCTGGCGACGAGTCGTTTCGCGCCTACTGGAGCAGTAGGCGCGAAACGACTCGTCGTCAGGTCCCGCTTCCCCACGTACTATGTGCAACATCCCCCACCGGGGCCTAGCCTTAAAGGGGAGGCCTGGAGACAGCCGGGGCCCGCTGTACCGGAGTGGCTGGCGGTTGCGGCCTAAGCACGCTATTGTCACGGTGCTTGGTACGGGGGAACCGGAGGGCTGTCCTACAGCCTGGCAGGTCTCCAGCAGGGTGGTGTTGGCAAGAAATGATGAGGGAGAGGCTTCTATAGCGGATCTCCCTGGGGCAACCCCTTAATGTCCCGAGTGTGAGTCTCTGGGTGATGGACAGGGTGCCGGTGATGAGGGTAGTTGTAGTAGCAGGGACCAGACGGAGACAGAAGTTGAAGAAAACAACTTACAGTTCGTTTATTGCAACCGGCAGGAACTGCAGAAAACGTGCCTTTAACAGGTGGAGTACTGGAGAGGTATTTGGAGGGAGCCACAGGATGTATTTCACCAGCCTGGATGTATAGGGCAGGCTGGGAGGCAGCTGTGTCCTTAGAGGAGGCTTCAGCTCGGTCCTGGATCTCTTCAGGTATCACCCTTGAAGGTAGGATGATACCCCTTTCCTCACGACACTAACTCTAGTCTTATCTTCCACTTCAGGCAGGGGCTAGGCTCTTCCTGCACTGGTCTGGTATGCTAGAGACTCTGAGCTGCTGCTCGGCTAACTACTCTCTGCTTGTGTCCTGCAGACCCAGAGGGCCTGACTAGGACCTGGCAATTCTCCCTTCTGGGAGAGACTGCTCTCTTTCTCCTCTGGGGAGAGTCTCCTCCCTTTCTCCTCTAGAACATTCCAGGCTAGGGGGTTTTATTACCTCCCTTTGGTCAGGTGGTGGCTGCTCCTCCAATTACCTCTCAGTGCACAAAGACAGGATGTAACACAGACATTGGTTGACATAATTACATCACAGATTAACATCTGCCTTGCCAGGCAGGATTAAGCACTGCAATTTCCCCTTGATCCTATAAGGACCATGTAGTGTAATGTGGTGTTGCCTACAGGTGGGACGTATTCGCAAGCACTACCTCGCCATTGCATCGGCGAGGGTGTTGCATACCCCGGGGGCAATTGAAAGAGCCGCCCTCGGCTCGACTACCGATGGTTTGGGATACAGAGGGGGCTAAGGGCACTTCTGGGAAGTGCAGGCTATGTGAGGTGTAGGGACAAACCGCCCATGGTCCTGGAGACAGGCACCTGGGTTGGTGTCGGACTAAGACAAAAAATATGTAGCTGTATGACAGTTGGTCGCTGACGCCATTAAACCGAACTGTACAGTAGGAAAGGTGTGGTGTCATGTCCTGTAATCCACTCCTTGCACCAAGGCCTGTATATTTGTTTGATCAACGCTTCTTCCCTGGCGGCAATTATATGGTGTCTATCTGCATTGCGTTAGCATATGCGACACAAGTACCTCCTGACTGACAACCTTACCCATGTATGGGTGGCATCCAGGTGCTATCTCTGTAACACCCCCGGTCCCCTAAAGACCCGCAGTTTACGGACTACCCCCATGTGCAAACCTCGGTTTGAGGGATCAGGTAGCGGTCAGTGTTTTACATAAAAGACGGTCCGACACAGCCACACTACAACCTGAAAAGCCTATGAAAGGGTTAATACAGACTACTGGCAGATATGACAGTGTGCAAATATTTGGCAATATCACATTGGCTTAGGAGCCCAATGGGTACACATCTTGAACGTTACAAACGTTACAGAGGTAGATAGGCTACTCAGAGTAGCACGGTAGCAAATGTCTCTTTTCCTGCAAAGAAAAGGCATAAAGAGTGCAAGCAGAATGTCCATACCTAAAAAGGAAGGCATTAAGTGCAAAATGATAATAAATTACATCGCAACTTTTCCTGGAGGTTGGCAAAAGTCTCTCAGAAGGTCTCTACTGACAAAGTCCATCTTCTGGGTACAGCCCTTGAGGTGGGGAAAAGTGCAATGAAGAAACAAAGGGTCTCCTCTATTTGGAGAGGGACAGAGTCCTTTGATGACATCTCTGCTGTGGCAGAGGAAGGGTGCTATCATAGCACATAATCTCTGGACTGAGATAAATAAGGGTAAGAGTCTCAGGACAGTCTCTGGCTCTTTGGGGTAAATGGAGAAATATACAATATGTACATAGTACCTGGAGAAGGCTTTCAGCCCATCAGGGGTTAATCTTGCTGCTCAAGAGCAATGGCTGCAGGCATGGGAGCAGGAACTGCAGCATGGACATCATCAGCCTGGGTGAAGAAAGCAGTGTTGAGATCTGTCACCTGAAGACATCTGGTGGTAGACACTGGAACTGCTGACCTGGAACACCCAGAAGCTGGAGCTGGGACAGCAGGGAGGTCATCTGCGGCGGCAGGCATCTCAGCAAAGGAAGGAGGCAGGCACTTCTCTGGCTGACCTTCTGTAGCTGGGGGCGCTGTGGAGCGCATGATGATGACCGCAGGAGCTGTAACTTCTTCACTGCTGACAGCTGAAGGATTGTTGTTCCTGGACTGACCTGTAGCTCTTGGGGGCGCTGTTGCGCTGGCGGTGGTAACCTCTGTAGCTGGCAGGGCGTTCTCACCGGACAGCCTGGGCCTCTTAGCAGGTGGTCCTGGATACTCCGCAGGACGATCAGCAGCATTAGATAAGGGGTCAGGCCCCTTTAAGAGAGTCCCTTTTGTAGCCGGGCCTCCTATGGGGAGATGTTGACCCTCTGCAGGGAGGCCGGACTGTACCCCAGCCGGGGCTAAGGGAGATATAGTCACAGTCACTGTGATATAGGCCCTGGGGGCCATGGTACTCAAATCCGCGGTGGTCCTCAGGAGGTCCGGAATCGGAGGAGGCAGCCGCTGTGGAGAATCCGCCATTGAAGACTGCGTACGGGAGACAGCAGTAAGCGGTGCAGCAGAGGAAGGTGCCCGAGGCTCGTGGGCAAGCCATACGACACTTGGTTCTTCATTTCGGAGGCTGTGCGGCATGTCGGCAGGACAGGAGACAGCACATGGAGAAATCCAAGATGGCCGATTAACCTCTCTGATGCTGGATGGCGGCTGCGCTGACTCTGAGGTACCTCGTGGGCTCTCACTGGCGTTGCAGCGCGGGAGAGTTTCGCGCCAGAGGGCGGAGCTTGAGTCTTTCCCGCCAGGAGTTGTGGCGGGCTGAATTTTCTGCTGCGCCACAGCGCGCTGAGGCAGGATTCGCGCCATACGCGCAGGGGGCGGAGCTTAGCGATGTCTCTGGGTTTCCCGCCAGTGAAAGTTTTGGCGGGCTGGAATTACTTGCTGCGCCACAGTTTCTGAGGTAAAAATCTTCAGGCGCGGCAGCGCCGGATGTAGCAGAGCTGGTACAGTTCTTGCAGGGATTAACCTCTTGAGTGCTGGAGCGGCGCTCGACAGCACGTTGCAGCAGTATAACACAGTTCAATCCAGAAACACACAATTACTTGGGCCTAACCCGGATGGCAGCAGGGTTAGGCAGCACAGTCTTTTTCTTAATAAAGTACAGTCTTTAGTGCCAGGATAAGGCACAGAAGTAAATATCCTGTTCGTGACGCCACTTGCAACATCCCCCACCGGGGCCTAGCCTTAAAGGGGAGGCCTGGAGACAGCCGGGGCCCGCTGTACCGGAGTGGCTGGCGGTTGCGGCCTAAGCACGCTATTGTCACGGTGCTTGGTACGGGGGAACCGGAGGGCTGTCCTACAGCCTGGCAGGTCTCCAGCAGGGTGGTGTTGGCAAGAAATGATGAGGGAGAGGCTTCTATAGCGGATCTCCCTGGGGCAACCCCTTAATGTCCCGAGTGTGAGTCTCTGGGTGATGGACAGGGTGCCGGTGATGAGGGTAGTTGTAGTAGCAGGGACCAGACGGAGACAGAAGTTGAAGAAAACAACTTACAGTTCGTTTATTGCAACCGGCAGGAACTGCAGAAAACGTGCCTTTAACAGGTGGAGTACTGGAGAGGTATTTGGAGGGAGCCACAGGATGTATTTCACCAGCCTGGATGTATAGGGCAGGCTGGGAGGCAGCTGTGTCCTTAGAGGAGGCTTCAGCTCGGTCCTGGATCTCTTCAGGTATCACCCTTGAAGGTAGGATGATACCCCTTTCCTCACGACACTAACTCTAGTCTTATCTTCCACTTCAGGCAGGGGCTAGGCTCTTCCTGCACTGGTCTGGTATGCTAGAGACTCTGAGCTGCTGCTCAGCTAACTACTCTCTGCTTGTGTCCTGCAGACCCAGAGGGCCTGACTAGGACCTGGCAATTCTCCCTTCTGGGAGAGACTGCTCTCTTTCTCCTCTGGGGAGAGTCTCCTCCCTTTCTCCTCTAGAACATTCCAGGCTAGGGGGTTTTATTACCTCCCTTTGGTCAGGTGGTGGCTGCTCCTCCTATTACCTCTCAGTGCACAAAGACAGGATGTAACACAGACATTGGTTGACATAATTACATCACAGATTAACATCTGCCTTGCCAGGCAGGATTAAGCACTGCAATTTCCCCTTGATCCTATAAGGACCATGTAGTGTAATGTGGTGTTACCTACAGGTGGGACGTATTCGCAAGCACTACCTCGCCATTGCATCGGCGAGGGTGTTGCATATGCACCTGAAATAAAAGATACTACACAGCAAATGGTGAGTGCCGCTTATTTTTCCTCATTTCCTGGATACAGAAGCTGACAAACTTAGCTGCAGGTGTAAGCTTTGTATTGTAGGAGACCCCACCCTCAGTTATGCTAATATTTATGGATTAAAAGAAGCCTCAGAAAGCAGGACATCGCACTGCTGCCTGCACAGTACAGCAAGTGTAATTCACATGCTACACAAGCCTAGACACAGAGCTGGTATCACAATGTGAGGGGAAGTAGGAGGCACTAATGGGGGTATTAAACTATGTAGGAAGGAATTTCTCTGTGCGCAAAATTCAGGAGGTAAGGAGCACAGGGGCCTCCTTAAACCTGGAGCTGGCCCTGCACATGCCATCCATGATTGGATGGTAAAGTAGTCAGAGAAATTTAGAGTAGAACTAATAGTATAGACAGATGCGTCAGTGCACATAATGGGAGCAAAAAAGTTGGTGTAAAAAGGTTATAAATCATCGTCCTCATAGACTGTAAGCTGTTTTAAGCAGGGCCCTCACTCCTATTGTTCCATATGAATGTTTGTACTCTGTAATGTAATATTATTTTTGTATATGTCCCCTATGTCTCTGTATACTAAAAGGGTTGGGCTGGCTGGCTATATACTCCTGGGGGCTTGCTGGCTATATACTGGGGGGCTTTGACCAATGCGTTTCCCACCCTCAGCTTATACGTGAGTCAATAGGTTTTCCACACTTTTGGTGGTAAAATTATGGGCAACGGCTTATACTCGGGTCGTCTTATAATCACGTATACAGTCATGGCCATAAGTTTTGAGAATTACACAAACATTGACAGTTAGAATGAGTTACTGCAGCAAATCAATATTTGCAGTGTTGACCCTTCTTCTTCCGGACCTCTGCAATTTCATGCTTGCATTTTGTCACAATTTGTAGGTTTTTGTTTGTCCACCCGTCTCTTGTTCATTGACCACAAGTTCTCAATAGGATTAAGATCTGAGGAGTTTCCAGGCCATGGACCCAAAATCTCTGTGTTTTGTTCCCTGAGCCATTTAGTTATCACCTTTGCTTTATGGCAAGGTGCTACATCATGCTGGAAAAGGCATTGTTGATCACCAAACTGCTCTTGGACGGTTGGGAGAAGTTGCTCTTGGAGGACATTCTGGTATCATTCTTTATTCATCGATGCATACCTCCCAATTTTTGTGGATGAGAAAGAGGGACAAAATGGCGGTGCACGAAGCGTGCTGCTGTGATTTTTTTCCCCCCTGTATGCCACACCCTAGCCACGCCCCTAACCTCACCCTGGCCACACCCCAAATCTGCTGTGGCTGCAGTAAAGGAGCAAGCATCATGTTACTGTGTGAGCAGTGCAGTTCCGTCGGGAGTCAGGGAATCCTTGCACAGCAGCTCAGAACGAGGTGGTGAGTAATAAGTATCTACCATCGATAATTCTGATGGTAGATGTCCTTTAACCCCTTGCTGCACCATAACATTCCCCAACGTCATGGTGCAGCAGCCGGTGTATGATGCATGATGCAGCAAACACCCACGATTGGTGCTGGCACAGATTGCAGGTGTTAACCCTTTACATGCCAGCGCCAAAGCTGCTGGCCGGATGTAACAGCCAGAGTGCATGATGTCATCAGGAAGCAATGGGGGTCTTTAGATTGCAGGAGTTTTCATTTCTGAACATCTGTTACAATGTGCCAGTTGCACATGTGCAAAATCCCCATATTCCACCAGGCAACCTAAAGTTTAAGTGCCATAGGGGTCTAAACAAAAAAAAAGTTCAAATTAACACACCCTCTTTTCCCTAGAACTGATATAAAAAAAATAAATCATAAAACATATTAGGTATTGCCCCATTTTAATAGTTCCGATCTATCAATATTAAAAACCATTTATTCCCGTCAGTGAACCCTGTAATGGAAAATAGTGCCCAAATGTTCGAAAGACATAAAAATGTTTGCAAGACATAAAAATGTTAAGTAAAAGCGATCAAAAGGTTGTGCAGTCCCAAAAATGGTATTAATGTGAACGTCATCTCATACCACAAAAAGGATACTTTAAACAGCGCTGTGCACCAAAGAATACAAAAGTTATTGGTTTCAGTATACAATAAAAAGGAAAAAAATTTTTTGCTGCTGATTAACCCCACTGCCACCGATGTATATTTATGTATATAATTGGAGGGCATATTCCACTCCGAGCATGTCCCCCCTCCCATAGACAACGAGCATGTCCCCCCCCCTCCCCTAGACCAAGAGCATGTCCCCCCCTCCCCTAGACGACGAGCATGACACCCCCCCTAGAAAATGAGCATGTCCCCCCCTTCATGGCTGCGTGCCCTTTTTGTATGTGTGTGTTATTTGTGTCTTCCAGGACGGTGCCGGCTGTGGACTACTTTGGAATCAAAGGATTACGTCGATGACCAACATTTCTAACAAATAAAATGGTCAACGAGGGTGTGTCTGCATTTTTTTGTTCATAAATTTATAAATTTATATTTGTTAAAAATTATGTGTTTTAATTATGTGTTTTATTTTTTTTGCGACATTCTTCATAGTTTGCCATAGTAGTGGTGCCGGCTAGATGACAGTGCTCATAACTAAGGGCTGGCCTTAGTGTTTGCATGTACCCTTGCCAACCTGTTTCTCGCTTGTTTTGAGAACCGCCGTGTCTTTTCTCTGGGCAACCCTTTCCTCTCGAACCTGAAGGCGTTCCACAGATATGTGGACGATGTCTTCATCGTGTGGGAGGGCACAGAAACGCAATTTTCCCAATTTGTTGATTACCTCAACTTTGATAATTTTATGAATATGCGTTTCACTGCCGTATATGGAGGAACAGAACTGGATTTCTTAGACGTGAAGGTAAGAGTAGAGAATGGTGAGCTAAGCACTATGGCCTTTCGTAAGGCCACCGCCACCAACTCGCTCCTTCATTTTAATAGTCATCATCCTATGCACACCAAGAGAGGACTTCCCTACAGTCAGTTCTTACGATTAAAACGAATCAATAACAACACAACACAATTCAAAATTCAGGCTGAAGAATTAAAAGAAAGACTGAGAGTTAGGGATTATCCTGAACAACTAATCAATGAGGCCTATAAAAAAGTTTTGGATATGCCACGGAAGGAATTATTTCGTTCCAAAAAACAAACTAAGACAGAAACTAGTGGTGATACTCTCACACACGCACAGACGAACGAAAATAGCCACGAGTGCGTGGTGTTCTCTTTTGAGTTTAGTCCCCATGAGAAAACGATACGGGATGCCATTCTGAAGAATTGGAGCATTCTCAAGTTAGACCCACAACTACAGGGCCTCACCGACATACGCCCGCACGTCGCCTTTAGACGTTCTCCTACCATTAGAAAGGCCCTTATCAGGAGTCGTTTTCACACTCCAAAGTCCACATGGTTAGACAGAGCAGTGCCTATAGGTAATTTCAGATGTGGTGGCTGCAGCAGTTGCAGTTTTAATGGCCAATTAAAATGGATAAAATTTGGGGGACAAACACAGAAAGTAACGTCCTTTATTTTATGCAAATCTACCTATGTAGTTTACATTGTCTACTGTCCATGCAACTACTTCTATATAGGTAAAACCATACGTAGATTGAATGTACGATTTCAGGAACACAAAAGGTCCATAAAAAATGGTAATGGTTGCCCACGTTTGATTGAGCATGTTAGAACTTATCATGACGGCAACCCCAACATTCTAAAATTTTCAGGTATTGAAGTAGTGACGCCGGACCCGTTAGGAGGCAACAGAAATAGAACCCTTATGCAGCACGAAAGTAGATGCATTATTAGGTTTAACGCCATGGGTTCTTTGGGCCTTAATGACAGAAATGATTTCAGCGTTTTTCTATAACGCATGTGCCCATACCCGTCCTATCCAATGCTGTAGTCCGTACTTGTACGAGCTCTTTTGTGCTACTCGTATTATAGCTCATGTACTAGCGTTCCTTCATTTACAGTCGTATTTTTTATACTTATTCTGTATCTTGTTTTTAAATTTTGACGCTTTTTAATACCCGTTGTTTATACATTTGTCTTTCATCTGACTATGTTTACATTGTTTCCTTGACGACACCCACCTGCGTCGCTGCATATATTTGGCGCGTCACAGGTGGATGACGTAAACGGCTTGAAGATGCGCTAGTAAGCGCGAAACGGCCCGTCGCCGCATGGCTCCAGCGTCCCCCCTGTACTCTCACGCTTGCTGAATAAAAGAAAGTTGTTCCACAGATTCGGTGAGTGCCGCCTTTCTTTGCTTGCTTACATATTGTGGATCCTTCTTTGGAAATTCAGGCTGAGCAACTCCGTGACGGAACCTTATAAAAGCAGCGTACTACCCTTTTGTTTCCGGTCATCTGCTTTGTTCATGGAGCGCACCTGCGTAGGTGTACACCGGAGTTATTGAGCGGTGCGGAGACGCTTTACCTCTTGCTGGACTTACATGCTACTTGCCTATCTTTTGACTTTTGTCTCCAGCACGCTCTAGGTGAAGAACCACGCTATTGTAAAAAGGTGAATCTTGAATACATGGAGAATATGGCAGAAACGGAACTACCTGAGGTACAATTAAGTACAGGGAGGGAAGACGCTGGAGCTTTCTTCGAACAGTGTAACACCAGGGATAACCTACAGATGATGAGCACCAAGGCTTTGGAGAACCGAGTGTCACTACTAGCCGATAAAGAAATTAGACTATTTTGGACTAATCATTCACTAAAATCGTACAGTGATAGTAATCGTGTACCAAGGGGTTTACGGATCTTTAAGGCTGCCGCACAATATCAGGATGACCATGTGTTTATGCAGAGGTGGAAAGATCTGCACCTTCAGCACTCACTAAGCATTATGCGTTTGGTCATGGGAAGAAATGAAATGGAATATACTAAAACCATAGAAGAACTGTGCAAGGCCAAGACAGAACTAAGAACCAGATTGGGCGAAACACAATTCTCAGTGTTCATAAAAAAATTAGAGAAAAAATTGGTCTTTACCCAGATAGAAGTTAAGGAAAAGAAGAGAGACAAATTTGTCCGAGACAAGATGGACTTTGAACAAGGCATGATTTTTGATTGGGGAACGACCAAGAGACAAAATTATAGAAAATCCCATAACACAGGCAATAGGAAAAGAAAAACAAAGAACACAGATTTTTGGACTACCGAATCGGATTCAAGTTTTTCGGATGAATCATCAAAAAACAACACTGACAAGCCAACCACTAATGCAGAAGGCAATTTGGAAGTCTCTACATCAGCTCCCCCTTTAGGACACGCATCAGGAGGACACGCACCAGGAGGGGAGGAAGGAGGCAGAAAAAATTGGCACAGAAATCGCAAGAGGAAACAAGTATCCTGGCGATGAGACCCACAGGTGATTCATCCAACATATATCTGCCCCTTACTAACTATACTAATTCAACGTTTCATACTAACTCCATAACTGATGACTGTGTTCCTTCTGATCCCCCATTCCCACTAAATCACGGTGTTGACTGTGTTGACTTATCCACCCATAATCCTACTCCACCCTCTATTAACTCTGGACTTGCCCGTAACACCACGTCTTACCATGCTGTCGGGAACAACGATAATAGTATACTTGAGGACAATGTCATTAATCTTACTAACATTGTGTTATCCTCTGACTGTATATCATTGCTTAAAAAAGGCTTAAATTTCGCTATCACTAATGTGTTTGATGAGGTGCAGTTTGAGATTGATTTGTACAAGGGTATTCGCAAACTTAATTTAAAAAAATTCTTTTCTGATAAAACTCATATCCGGGGACCATCAAAAGATGGAGAAGTGCCAGCCATAGTTGGGCCACTTGGATTCTCCCCCCCGCACCTCCCACCCGATATGGATTTGGCAGCCATCAACTGCCTACTTAGTTTAGACATGACAGAAGTAGACGACTTAGTTCCTTCTGAGCCGTTGGTGCCCCCCACTGTGGAAGTAGAAGTCTTTAAAAAAGGTGTCGGTTCCACGTTTTGTCCCCCCTTGCCTGCCGGCTCTCCTCTCGACTTTTTTTACCAACGTGTAAAAGAGGACGTTAAGGCTTTGGTGTATCCCCCTACTCCTAGCAATCTTTCCTCGGGCGAACTTTCCGCCCTCCGTTGGCTCAAGTCGTTAGATAGCATTATTTTTAAGCCGGCAGACAAGGGGGGCAACGTGGTAATCATGACAAAAGAATATTATAAGACTGAAGCTTACAGACAACTCGGGGATGCCGAGACCTATACCCGCCTGCCCTATAATCCCACTCTTAAGTACCAAACCCGGCTACGTACTTTTCTTAGGGAAAGTGTGGAGCGGGGTATTTTATCTGAACAAATGGCCAGAAAACTATTACCCGAGCACCCCAGACATCCTGTCTGGTATTTCTTGCCGAAAGTGCACAAATCCCTTTCTGCCCCTCCTGGCCGACCCATTGTGGCCGGCATTGGGTCACTGACCGAACCCCTATCTCAGTACCTAGATTGGCTCCTTCGTCCCCTACTTCAGGAAATTCCGTCCTACCTCAAGGACACTAATGCATTTCTCAATATTGTAAAAGAGGTACATTGGAAAGAAGGCTATTCGTTGGCGTCTATTGACGTTGAAAGCCTGTATACCCGTATCCCGCAGGATCTAGGCGTTCAATGCATCCGTGAAATTCTCACGAACGCCTGTAGGAGTCCGGATTTCATTGATTTTGTCTGTGGGGGACTTGGGTTCGTGCTCTCCCACAACGCCTTCATGTTCGATGATGGGTGGTTTGTCCAGAGAACGGGCACGGCAATGGGTACACCTGTTGCATGTACCCTTGCCAACCTGTTTCTCGCTTGTTTTGAGAACCGCCGTGTCTTTTCTCTGGGCAACCCTTTCCTCTCGAACCTGAAGGCGTTCCACAGATATGTGGACGATGTCTTCATCGTGTGGGAGGGCACAGAAACGCAATTTTCCCAATTTGTTGATTACCTCAACTTTGATAATTTTATGAATATGCGTTTCACTGCCGTATATGGAGGAACAGAACTGGATTTCTTAGACGTGAAGGTAAGAGTAGAGAATGGTGAGCTAAGCACTATGGCCTTTCGTAAGGCCACCGCCACCAACTCGCTCCTTCATTTTAATAGTCATCATCCTATGCACACCAAGAGAGGACTTCCCTACAGTCAGTTCTTACGATTAAAACGAATCAATAACAACACAACACAATTCAAAATTCAGGCTGAAGAATTAAAAGAAAGACTGAGAGTTAGGGATTATCCTGAACAACTAATCAATGAGGCCTATAAAAAAGTTTTGGATATGCCACGGAAGGAATTATTTCGTTCCAAAAAACAAACTAAGACAGAAACTAGTGGTGATACTCTCACACACGCACAGACGAACGAAAATAGCCACGAGTGCGTGGTGTTCTCTTTTGAGTTTAGTCCCCATGAGAAAACGATACGGGATGCCATTCTGAAGAATTGGAGCATTCTCAAGTTAGACCCACAACTACAGGGCCTCACCGACATACGCCCGCACGTCGCCTTTAGACGTTCTCCTACCATTAGAAAGGCCCTTATCAGGAGTCGTTTTCACACTCCAAAGTCCACATGGTTAGACAGAGCAGTGCCTATAGGTAATTTCAGATGTGGTGGCTGCAGCAGTTGCAGTTTTAATGGCCAATTAAAATGGATAAAATTTGGGGGACAAACACAGAAAGTAACGTCCTTTATTTTATGCAAATCTACCTATGTAGTTTACATTGTCTACTGTCCATGCAACTACTTCTATATAGGTAAAACCATACGTAGATTGAATGTACGATTTCAGGAACACAAAAGGTCCATAAAAAATGGTAATGGTTGCCCACGTTTGATTGAGCATGTTAGAACTCATCATGACGGCAACCCCAACATTCTAAAATTTTCAGGTATTGAAGTAGTGACGCCGGACCCGTTAGGAGGCAACAGAAATAGAACCCTTATGCAGCACGAAAGTAGATGCATTATTAGGTTTAACGCCATGGGTTCTTTGGGCCTTAATGACAGAAATGATTTCAGCGTTTTTCTATAACGCATGTGCCCATACCCGTCCTATCCAATGCTGTAGTCCGTACTTGTACGAGCTCTTTTGTGCTACTCGTATTATAGCTCATGTACTAGCGTTCCTTCATTTACAGTCGTATTTTTTATACTTATTCTGTATCTTGTTTTTAAATTTTGACGCTTTTTAATACCCGTTGTTTATACATTTGTCTTTCATCTGACTATGTTTACATTGTTTCCTTGACGACACCCACCTGCGTCGCTGCATATATTTGGCGCGTCACAGGTGGATGACGTAAACGGCTTGAAGATGCGCTAGTAAGCGCGAAACGGCCCGTCGCCGCATGGCTCCAGCGTCCCCCCTGTACTCTCACGCTTGCTGAATAAAAGAAAGTTGTTCCACAGATTCGGTGAGTGCCGCCTTTCTTTGCTTGCTTACATATTGTGGATCCTTCTTTGGAAATTCAGGCTGAGCAACTCCGTGACGGAACCTTATAAAAGCAGCGTACTACCCTTTTGTTTCCGGTCATCTGCTTTGTTCATGGAGCGCACCTGCGTAGGTGTACACCGGAGTTATTGAGCGGTGCGGAGACGCTTTACCTCTTGCTGGACTTACATGCTACTGGCCTTAGTGTTTGCCTTAATTTTTTTTTGGCAAATTCACATTAACGCCCATACCATTACCCCGGTACCCACCGCCACCAGGGGTGCCGTGAAGAGCCGGGTACAAACCAGTACCTGACCGTCTATAGATGGTCAGGTAGTGGGGCGGCTGCAGGCTGTTATCGTTGCACTGGAATAGCTCCCGAACAGTGGTTTATCCCAGCTCAGTAATGGCAGGCTGCTGCTACTTTTTTGTATCTGGTTGATTTGAACAATAGGGGGCACCCCATGCTGTTTTTTTCCTCCAATTTTTGTAAAAAATGGTAAAAAAACGCGTGGGGTCCCCCTTTATAAGGGGATCCCAGGCTGTTTTCCCCATTTATACAAAAAAAATGGAGGAAAAAAACGGAAAATAAACAATAAAAAATTTATAAACATATTAGCTATCATTGAATCCCAAAAGTCCCAATCTACAAATATTTAAACTTCTTAAACACTTCTTCCAGTCGGTGAACCCATAACAGAAAATATTGCACCAAATGTCTGCAACGCAATTTTTTTGCCATTTTACACGACATAATATTTTTTATAAAAAGTCACCATATGGTTGTACAGTCCCCAAAATAATATTAATGTAAGTGTCATCTCATACCGCAAAAATGACACATTTAAGAGGACCTGTCACCCAGAAATTCGGCACTAGGACACGTTGCTAAAGTAATCAGCTCCTAGCGCTAAACCAAACGCAGTGGTGTTACACAGAAACCTCTGATAATGCTAACACTGCTGGCCTATGGGAACGAGCGAGGCGGTCAGGGGAAGAGGGACGTTTCTAGGGTACAGCGCAGCAGTGTTTGTTATTGGAGGCTTCTGGTAACGCTATTAGTATAACACTGCTGCGTCTGTCTTAGTACTAGGAGCTGCTTACTTTAGTAACATCTCTGGGCGCGTTCACAGGGTGCATTTTGCCTGCGTTTTCATTGCGTTTAAAATGCATTACAACAGCTGAGGAGGTGATTTGCTTAATTACATTACTGTTTAGGTTTGTTAACGCATGCGTTGACATTGCGTTTAGAGTGCGTTCTGTAAATGGAAATGTTAACAGTAATGTAATTAAGCAAAGCACCTCTCCTCAGCTGTTGTAATGCATTTCAAACGCAATGAAAATGCAGGCAAAACGCAATGTGTGAACGCGTCCTCCTAGTGCTGTTTTTCAGGGTGACAGGTCCTCTTTTAACAGCTTCGCACACCGAAGTATAGAAAAGTTATTGGCCTCAAAATATGGCAAAATTAAGAATTTTTTTTTCTACAAAAGATTTAATTTTTTTTTAAATCTACTAAAACATAATAATTCTGAAATTGGGATGGTTGGGAGGTATGATGGATGTGTTTTTAGGCAAGACTGTGAGAGAGCCAATTCCCTTGGATGAGAAGCAACCCCACACATGAATGGTTGCAGGATGCTTTACAGTTGGCATGAGACAAGACTGGTGGTATCGCTCAATTTGTGTTCTTCGAACAAGAGAAAATGACTTTACCCCAGTCCTCAGCAGTCCACTCCCTGTACCTTTTGCAGAATAGCAGTCTGTCCCTGATGTTTTTTCTGGAGAGAAGTGGCTTCTTTGCTGCCCTCCTTGACACCAGGCCTTGCTCCAAGAGTCTCTGCCTTACAGTGCATGCAGATGCACTCACACCTGCCTGTTGCCATTCCTGAGCAAGCTCTGCACTGCTGATAGCCCAATCCCGAAGCTGAGACACTTTTAAGAGATGGTCCTTGCCCTTGCTTGTCCATCTTGGGCACCCTGGAGCCTTTTTGACAATAAAGGAACATCTCTCCTTGAATTCCTTGATGATGTGATAGATTGGTGACAGAGCATCGCTGGTTCAAGTTCAAGTATGGAAACATTAAAAAATGTAAAAACACTAAAGTTTACTGAATTGGAATAAATAAAAAATAAATACATAAAAATATAAGCCCCTAAAATTTCACTTTCGCATTAAAATCACTTAATAAAGTATAACGTCCGTAACAATCTGTATAATAAAACAGAATCGTTACTGGACCGGCAAGGTGAACGCCGGAGGAAAAAAAACGCCAAAAAGTTTCCAAAAAAAGATAATTTTTAATTAATAAGTGATAAAAAAAAACCTAACCTAACCAGGTTTGTCAGATGAAAAATAAAAAAGTTGTGCATATGAAAAGATGGTGATGCTAAATACACAAAACCCCCACATATTTAGTATCGCTGCATCCATAGCAATCTGCATGATAAACTTCGCTATAAAAATAACAAAAATGCTTCATAATCATGGCAACCCATAGAATAAAAATAATATACCAAAAAAAAAAAAAAAACACAAAAAAGCGTCCTAAAAATTGATGATTTTCATTTCCTTCACTAACAAAGAGTTAATAAAATCTTACCAATTAGCTATAGATGCCCCAAAATTACATACCAGAAAAGTGCATCTCATGTGGCAAAAGAAATAAGCCCCTCTAGGTCCACATTAAAAAAAGAAAAAAATTATAGCCTGTACAATGCAGATCTGCCCTGAATGGCGGTTCGTTCCATTCTATGCCCGGCCGTGCGCCCATACAGCAGTCACCACCACATATGGGGTATTGGTGTACTCGGGAGAATTTGGATATCAAATATGGAGCCTTTTTTCAATTTAATCCATTACAAATGTTTAATTTTCCACCCAAAATGAGTGTATTGTTAAAAATATTACAATTTGTAGACTCCACCCCATATAAACCGCCTAAAGCAGGGGCGGACTGGCCATAAGACCCACTGTGGCTGTATACTGGGGCAGTGTGGCTGTATACTGGGGCAGGGGCAGTGTGGCTGTATACTGGGGCAGGGGCAGTGTGGCTGTATACTGGGGCAGGGGCAGTGTGGCTGTATATTGGGACAGAGGCAGTGTGGCTGTATACGGGGACAGGGGCATTGTGGCTGTATACTGGGCGGGCTGAATATACTAGGAGGACTGGTTGGCTGTATACTGGGGGGCTGGCTATATATATTATAGTGGGCTGGGTGTATACTGGGGTGGCACGCTGACTGTATACTGGCTGGCTATATACTGGGGGGGTAACAGCTACTAGTAATAGTAGCTGCATTCCTGTACATAGGGGGCAGTGTTATAGTAGTTATATTCTTGTACATAGGGGGCAGTATTATAGTAGTTATATTCCTGTACATAGGGGGCAGTATTATAGTAGTTATATTCTTGTACATAGGGGGCAGTATTATAGTAGTTATATTCTTGTACATAGGGGGCAGTATTATAGTAGTTATATTCTTGTACATAGGGGGCAGTATTATAGTAGTTATATTCTTGTACATAGGGGGCAGTATTATAATAGTTATATTCTTGTACATAGGGGGCAATTTTTATTAGTAGAAACAAACAAAATACATAGTACATTCCAATCAGAATTTAACAGAAATCATACATTGAAATTAATAAATAAATGTATAATAAGTAACTTAAATGTCCATCATTGGTTAAAGGGAAAAGGATTAAACATAATTACACAATGCATTAGTCCAAACATATATTTCTCCATAACTTCCTATTCCCATCTCTTTTCCCTATCTCTATGGATCGGATCCACCTGAGCTCAGACATAATAAGTGTGACTGCGGTCATGTGCTGGAAGGTCTCACTGTGGATGGAGACTCGGGTCCTGTTGTGCCAGTGGTAATACTTAATGATGGTGATAATGAGGTACATGGTTCCCCGGTCAATGTCCGTTATATGTGGTGTTACCCCATAGATGATATCTGGGTATCTGAGAGACTGTAGACGTGGTATTCTGAGCCTGCGGGACACCTCCTGCCATATCCGCCTCCCTCCCCTGGGTGCTCCATAGTCTCCTCCTGCTGACATCCTAGGGGGCACAAACGCTCAGAGACGCTCAGAAATTTTAAATTGCCCCTAACAAAAAGCTTCCCATGCAGAGATAACCAGGCGATGTCATAGAACTTTGCGGGAAGCCTCAGACTATTCAGAAACTTCAGACTCTCCTGCAGGGTAGCCGTTGTGCAGTCCCTCAGAGCTGGCTGTACAGTATAGAAGGTCCTACAGATATTAGTATACAGCTCCTTCCTGGTCCTACTCTCCAGATATGTCTTATCTATTCTCCACTTTTTCATGCACTTGAGACCATACTCCAGATACTGGGGGAGGAAGCCAGGAGTCCATCGGCCCCTCTTGAGACTGCCGCCTCGCACCCAAGACTCTGCAAAAGGCAATATCCAGTCCCTGACACTACTTACCCACAGGAGACCATTGTTTGAGTCCAGGCAACCAAAATTGACTTTCAGAAACATGGAGTCAAAGAAAACCCTTGGATTTAACATATCCAGTCCACCCTCTCTCCTCTGCAGGTAGGTGATCCCTCTTTTTACTGGGTTCAACCTGTTCCCCCATAAAAGCTGGAAGAACAGGCTAAAGAGCCCAGCGGAGAAAGATTCTGGCAAAGGAAATACGACAGAGACGTACAGGAAGACAGGGACCAGGTAAGTCTTCAGCAGAGTAACCCTTTCTCTATAGGTCAGCCTCCAGTTCTTCCATCGCTGAACCTTTACATTTCCGGTTTCCAACTTCTCTTCCCAATTTAGTTTGGCATTATCTTCCCTCCCAAATTTAACCCCAAGGATCTTAATATGGGTGGAGGCCTTGGCGAATTGTGGCAGATCAAAGCCAGGAGCAGTATCCAATGTCCAGAAAGCTTGACTCTTCTCTAGGTTGACCAGAGACCCGGAGGCCTCTGAGTAACTTCTGATGGCTGCAGATAACATCTCCACCTCACGAGGTTCAGATATCACCACAGTCACATCATCCGCGTAGGCGACTACCTTCAAAGGCAAGCAATGGGGGACCAGCACCCCCTGAAAATCGCACCGCTGCAGTGATCGCAGAAACAAGTCTATGGCAAACACATACAGCAGTGGACTCAGGGGGCAGCCCTGTCTCACCCCCGCCTCTACTTCAAAAGTGTCCCCCTGCCAACCATTGATCAGAGGAAAGCTCTTCGCCTCTCTGTACAAAGTTCTCAGGAATACCGTACTTTGACAAAGTGGCCCATAGATAATCGTGATCAACCCTGTCAAAGGCTTTAGTCTGGTCCACACCTACAACATATCTCCCACACCTCAGAGCTTTACATCTCTCAAACATCTCTCTTATCGAGATGACTGCTCCAGAGATGTTCCGCCCTTTTACTGTGCCGTACTGAGAGCCTGCCAACAGTGCCGGGGACAAACAGACTAACCTAGAAAACAGAATTTTTGCCAGAATTTTCCTGTCGACATTCAAGAGGGCGATCGGCCTCCAGTTCTTGATGTCATTAGGCTCCTTACCTTTGGACAGCAGAATAAGGGAGGACACTCTCATGGATGGAGGCATCAGGTGATTTTCTAGACAATTTGTAAATACATCCACAAGGATCGGAGCTGAGAGGTCTCTGAACTTTTTATAGAATTCACATGTTATACCATCAGGACCTGGTGCCTTCTTCAGATTTAACTTATCAATGGCCTCTTTAACCTCCTCCTCTGTTATTCCTGCTGTCAAAGGAGAAAAGTCCAAATCTTTAGTGTCAGGGCCTGGAGTTGCCTCCAAGAATTGAGCCATTTTCTCTTTATCCAAAACTTTCTTCTGAAATAACTCAGCATAGTACGATTTCACCACCCCCAGGATACCCTCCCGAGATTCCTGTAAAACTCCCTGGGAGTCAGTGAGACCTGTGATCGATTTCTTGGCCACACGTTCCCGGCAATTTTCATACGGATCAGGGACGCCTAGAGTCCCGTAATCTCTTTCTATTACCAGGGACTTGTAGCGGCTGTACTGATAATGCTTTATTTCAGACTTCAGTCAGTCAATCTTTTGTTTGTCCCCCCCCCTCCCGCTGAATACAGTGACTCCAATTCTTTCCGCAGCTTCAGATACTGGCTGTACTTACTTTTACCTTTCTTCACTGACAGTCTCTTTAAGAGGGACCTGATCTCCTCCTTAACGTTCTCCCACCAGTCAGATATGTTTTTATAGAAGTCCTGTCTCTGGAGCTGGTCCTGAAAAAGGGAGTGAACACAATTCTGGACATAGACATCATCCAGAATGCTGGAATTAAGCCTCCATAACCCCCGTCCAATATCAGAACGGCTAGTGGCGCCTAGTTGAAACAATAAGACAAGATGGTCAGAATATGGGACGATTCTCTCGCTCATCCCACTTACAGTCTCTGAGGGACTTACAAACGCCATGTCAATCCTACTGTTCCTGTCAGCACATGTGTAGGTGTATTTAGGTTTCCTCCCGTCCAGGGTGAACACATCACATAGATGGGCCTGTGATACGATGTTCTGTAGTACTTTGGAGTCTCTGACCACTGCTCTGCCCGAGGACCTGTCACCCGATGTCAAAGTAACATTAAAGTCGCCCGCCAATACTACAGGGATCGAGGTAAAAAGATATTGTTTTACCTCATTAAACAGCTGGATTCTCTCTGTCACTGTCTGTGGGCCATAGATGTTGATCAGCCGGAGCCGCCTACCATGGATGGTCACTTCTAGCACCAGGCACCTCCCCATAGCGACCTCCGTCAGCCTGTGCGCCGTCACGTCTGTGGTGTTAAACAGTATAGCGACCCCGGCGTACGGCTCCACAGCCAGTGACCAGTAAGAAGGACCAGACCGCCACTCACGCTCAGCCTCACGGAGATGCCCTAAGTTGGTCAAATGGGTCTCCTGCAGGAAGATGACATCAGCGTCCAGATATCTTAGGTGGTCATATACTGCGTGTCTGGTCCTTCTTACTTTAATGCTGTTGACGTTGCTAGAAGCAACTTTTAGAGAGAACCCAGCCATTACAATGATAAAGAGCAGAGCAGCGACCCCCATCATCATATGTCAGAGTCAGAGTCTCCCTGTACACCACCTGTCTCCATGTCTGACCCTTCAGGAGCCTCTACAGGAGGGGGCTTCTTTTTAGTTGGGGGGTCTCCTGTGTCCACCTCACACTCATTATCAATGCGCTGTAACTCGCGCTCATAATCACCTTCTGACTGGTTTTTGGACCTAAGTTGCACTCTTCCTCTGGTTTACGGGAGGATTTATCTTTTTTCTTTCTCTTGTTTTTTTTAACCTCCTCATATTCACCAGGTGCTATAGAGGTGGCTGCCTGAGGCTGCTCCTGAATTACCACCCCCAAACTCCCCTGAGCACTATCCGACATCTGAGGTTCTGGCGCAGTATCACCTGAGCCCTGTACCTCCCGCCTGGTCAAAATTTGCCCTGACACCAAGGCCTCCTCCTCTAAGGCATCTGCCTCCTGCACCATCTTATCATCAGAGAAGTCCCTGGTAGAGATGAGCGAACATACTCGTCCGAGCTTGATGCTCGTTCGAGCATTAGCGTACTCGAAACTGCTCGTTGCTCGGACGAATACTTCGCCCGCTCGAGAAAATGGCAGCTCCCGCCGTTTTGCTTTTTGGGGGCCAGAAACAGAGCCAATCACAAGCCAGGAGACTCTGCACTCCACCCAGCATGACGTGATACCCTTACACGTCGATAGCAGTGGTTGGCTGGCCAGATCAGGTGACCCTGGAATAGACTAGCCCCTGCCTGCGTTGCTCGGATCATTCTGTGTCTGGATGCCGCTAGGGAGAGAGCTGCTGCTGGTCAGTGAAAGCGTTAGGGTGTTCTATTAGAATAGTGTTAGGCAGGAGTGATTCAACAAGAACCCAACAGCCCTTCTTAGGGCTACAATAACGTTATACTTTTTTTTTTTTTATTTGCAGTTAGTACCATATTGTGAGGAATTTGCAGGGGGACTTGCTACCGTTGTGTTTAGCTCTTAGTGACACACATATCCACCTCAAACACCAAAGTGGGACAATTTATTAGGGGTTTGATTTCAATTAGGCACAGTCTGCCATTTACTTTTTATTTTACGTTTATTTTTTTAATAACTCAGCGTCATCTCATCTGGCATAGCAGTGTGCTTTCATACTTGGCTAGAAAATAGCCATAGGAGAATCCAAACGGCTTACTTACGCCTACAATAGCGCTATATATATTTTATTTCTGGTTGATCTGCTGGTGGCTGTCCTTGCTGCAGTGCATCTACTACCAAATTGTGGAATTTGTAGTGAGACTTGCGACCTTTGTGTTTAGCGCTTAGTGACGCACATATCCATCGCAAAGACCGAAGTGGGAAAATTTATTAGGGGTTTGATTTAAATTAGGCACAGTCTGCCAGTTTCTTTTTATTTTACGTTTATTTTTTCATAACTCAGCGTCATCTCATCTGGCATAGCAGTGTGCTTTCATACTTGGCTAGAAAATAGCCAAAGGAGAATCCAAACGGCTTACTTACGCCTACAATAGCGTTATATATATTTAATTTCTGGTTGATCTGCTGGTGGCTGTCCTTGCTGCAGTGCATCTACTACCAAATTGTGAGGAATTTGTAGTGAGACTTGCGACCTTTGTGTTTAGCGCTTAGTGACGCACATATCCATCGCAAAGACCGAAGTGGGAAAATTTATTAGGGATTTGATTTAAATTAGGCACAATCTGCCAGTTTCTTTTTATTTTACGTTTATTTTTTTAATAACTCAGCGTCATCTCATCTGGCATAGCAGTGTGCTTTCATACTTGGCTAGAAAATAGCCATAGCAATAGGATAGCATCGTTTGGTTTTAAAAACTAAAAAAACACAAAAAAAAGTTAAAAAAAAATTATAACTTTCATTTTCAAAATGTTTAACCCGAGGGCTAGGGGTAGAGGACGAGGGCGGGGACGTGGGCGTCCAACTACTGCAGGGGTCAGAGGCCGTGGTCCTGGGCGGGGTGAGACACCACCTGCTGATGAGGGAGCAGGGGAACGCCGCAGAGCTACACTCCCTAGGTTCATGTCTGAAGTTACTGGGACTCGTGGTAGAGCACTGTTGAGGCCAGAACAGTGCGAACAGGTGATGTCGTGGATTGCCGACAATGCTTCGAGCAATTTGTCCACCAGTCAGTCTTCCACGCAGTCCACCCATGTCACCGAAATCGGAACTCCTCCAGCTCCTGCACCTCAGCCTCCTCCCCCCCAGTCTGCCCCCTCCCAGCAAAATTTGCCATTTGAACCGGCATACTCTGAGGAACTGTTTTCTGGACCCTTCCCACAGTCACAAACCACTTGTCCGGTTGCTGCTGAGCAATTTTCTGATGCCCAGGTTTTCCACCAGTCGCAGTCTGTGGGTGATGATGACCTTCTTGACGTAGTGGAAGAAGTGTGTAAAGAGGTGTCCGACGATGAGGAGACACGGTTGTCAGACAGTGGTGAAGTTGTTGTAAGGGCAGGAAGTCCGAGGGGGGAGCAGACTGAGGGATCGGAGGATGATGAGGTGACAGACCCAAGCTGGGTTGAGAGGCCGGGTGAACACAGTGCTTCTGAGACGGAGGAGAGTCCTCGACCAGAACAGGTTGGAAGAGGCAGTGGTGGGGCCAGACGGAGAGGCAGGGCCAGAGCAGGTGCATCAGCGCCAAATGTGTCACGTAGTGAAGCTCCCGTGGCGAGGGCTCCCGCGGCGAGGGCTAGATTTTCAGAAGTCTGGAGGTTCTTTAAGGAAACACCGGATGACCGACGGACTGTGGTGTGCAACCTTTGCCAAACCAGGATCAGCAGGGGTTCCACCACTACTAGCTTAACTACCACCAGTATGCGCAGGCATATGAATGCTAAACACCCCACTCAGTGGCACCAAGCCCGTTCACCTCCGGCCGTGCACACTACTGCTCCTTCCCCTGTGTCAGCTGATAGTCAGCCCCCTGCCCAGGACCCTGGCACAAAAACCCCATCGTCGCCTCCACGATCCTCCACAGCATCCACCAGCGTTCAGCTCTCCATACCCCAGACGCTGGAGCGGAAACGGAAATAAAGTGCAACCCACCCGCACGCCCAAGCCCTTAATGTCCACATCTCCAGATTGCTTAGCCTGGAGATGCTGCCCTATAGGCTAGTAGAGACCGAGGCCTTTCGCAACCTCATGGCGGCGGCCGCCCCTCGGTATTCGGTCCCCAGCCGCCACTACTTTTCCCGATGTGCCGTCCCAGCCCTGCACCAGCACGTGTCAGACAACATCATCCGTGCCCTGACCAACGCCGTTTCTGACAAGGTCCACCTGACCACGGACATGTGGACGAGTGCTGCCGGGCAGGGCCACTATATATCGCTGACGGCACATTGGGTTAACTTGGTGGAGGCTGGGACCGAGTCTGACCCTGCGGCTGGTCATATACTGCCGACGCCGAGGATTGCGGGGCCTACCTCGGTCCAGGTCTTTCAGGCCTACTATGCCTCCTCCTCCTACCCCTCCTCCACCTCCTCCGAACTACCATCCGTGGGCATGGCGCCATCAGTCGCTAAGCGACAGCAGGCGGTGCTCAAGCTGCTGAGCCTAGGCGATAAAAGGCACACCGCCCAAGAACTATTACAGGGCATCACGGCACAGACTGATCTGTGGCTGGCACCACTGAACCTGAAGCCAGGCATGGTTGTGTGTGACAACGGCCGTAACCTGGTAGCGGCTCTGCAACTCGGCAGACTGACACATGTGCCATGCCTGGCCCATGTGTTAAATCTCATAGTTCAGTGTTTCCTCAAGACATACCCCAATCTGTCTGATTTGCTCACGAAGGTGCGCCGCATCTGTGCGCATTTCAGGAAGTCCAGCACAGATGCTGCCACTCTCAGGGCAGCGCAGCGCCGCCTCCAACTGCCCGCTCACCGTCTGTTGTGCGACGTGCCCACGAGGTGGAATTCAACATTAACCATGTTATCCAGAGTTTACCAGCAGCGCAGAGCGATTGTAGACTGCCAGATGTCAACTTCCACCAGAACTGGTAGTCAGGTCAGTCAGCTTCCTCAAGTCTACAATGAGGAGTGGACGTGGATGTCTGATATCTGTCAGGTGCTGAGTAACTTTGAGGAGTCAACACAGATGGTCAGTGGCGATGCCGCCATCATCAGCCTCACCATCCCGCTGCTTGGCCTGTTGAAAAACTCTCTGATCAGCATGAAGTCGGAAGCTTTGCGCTCGTCACAAGAGACGGGGGAAGAAGATTCCCTTGTTGATAGCCAAAGCACCCTTAGGTCTGTTTCTCAGCGCATATCGGAGGAGGTGGAGGAGGATGAGGAGGAAGAGGAGGAGAATGTTGGCGAGACACAAGAGGGGACCATTGTTTAGTCCTTCACTGTTCAGCGTGTATGGGCAGAAGAAGAGGAGTTGGAGGAGTTGGAGGAGGAGGAAATGAACAGTCAGGCCAGTGAGGGGAGTGAATTCTTACGCGTTGGTACTCTGGCGCATATGGCAGATTTCATGCTAGGCTGCCTATCCCGTGACCCTCGCGTTCAAAGAATTTATTCCAGCACCGATTACTGGGTATTCACTCTCCTGGACCCACGGTACAAGCAAAATCTTTCCACTCTCATCCCTGGAGAGGAAAGGAGTGTGAGAATGCATGAATACCAGCAGGCCCTGGTGCACAAGCTGAAACAGTATTTCCCTTCTGACAGCGCTAGCGGCAGAGGGCGTACTTCTGCGGGACAAGTAGCGAGGGAGAGTAGGTAAGCAGGCAGCTTGTCCAGCACTGGCAAAGGTACGCTTTACAAGGCTTTTGCCAGCTTTATGTCACCCCAGCAAGACACTGTCACCTGTCCCCAGTCTCGGCAGAGTAGGGCTGATCTTTACAGAAAGATGGTGAGGGAGTACGTAGCTGACCATACCATCGTCCTAAATGATCACACAGCTCCCTACAACTACTGGGTTTCAAAGCTGGACATGTGGCACGAACTGGCGCTGTACGCCTTGGAGGTTCTTGCCTGCCCTGCCGCTAGCGTGTTGTCCGAGCGGGTTTTCAGTGCAGCTGGTGGCATCATCACCGATAAGCGTACACGCCTGTCGACTGACAGCGCTGACAGGCTGACGCTTATTAAGATGAATAAAGCCTGGATTTCTCTTAATTTCCAATCTCCACCAGGTGAAGGAAGCTCAACCTGAATAATTTATGCAGTCCTCCTCCTCATTTTCCTCCTTCTCCTCCTCTTTGTACACTAAAGCAGAGGAAACTGGCTATTTTTTGACAGGGCCCACTGGCTCTAGCTATAGTACTTTATGCATTTAATTTTTCTGGAGGGCCACCTACCCGGTCTTCTGTTTTGAACAATTTTTGGGAGTGCCACATACAGGCACTCAATCTATTCAATTTTTCTGGAGGGCCACCTACCTGCTCCTCTGGTTTGAAAACTTTTTTGGGAGTTCCACATACAGGCACTCAATCTATTCAATTTTTCTGGAGGGCCACCTACCTGCTCCTCTGGTTTGAAAACTTTTTTGGACTGCCACATACAGGCACTCAATCTATTTCATTTTTCTGGAGGGCCACCTACCTGCTCCTCTGGTTTGAAAACTTTTTTGGACTGCCACATACAGGCACTCAATCTATTTCATTTTTCTGGAGGGCCACCTACCTGCTCCTCTGGTTTGAAAACTTTTTTGGACTGCCACATACAGGCACTATCCAAATTAAATTGTCTCCATAGCAGCCTCCACACGTTGTCTCCATTGCTACCTCCAAAAGTCGTCCATATAGCTGCCTCCATACATCGTCCCTTTATCAAACGAGGTGTGTCACGCAGAAATTTGGGTTGTTTTCATGGATTCCACATCAAAGTTGTTAACTTTGTCGCCACCCTGCTGTGTTATCCACAAAATATACTGGCAAACTTTTACCATTTACGGATATTATTTCAGCGCTTCTTGCGCATCTGTTTACATTCCCCTCACCCGCCATATCCCAAACTTATAAGAACGCTACTACACTTAACTTGGTGCAGGCTGGGACCGAGTCTGACCCTGGGGCTGGTCATATACTGCCGACGCAGAGGATTGCGGGGCCTACCTCGGTCCAGGTCTCAAAGGCCTACTATACCTCCTCCTCCTCCCACCCCTCCTCCACCTCCTCCTCCTCCGAATTACCATCCGTGGCCATGGCGCCATCAGTCGGTAGCTCTAGGCACAGCAGCAGTGCCGTCGCTAAGCGACAGCAGGCGGTGCTCAAACTGCTGAGCCTAGGCGATAAAAGGCACACCGCCCAAGAGCTATTACAGGGCATTCCACATCAAACTTGTTAACTTTGTCGCCACCCTGCTGTGTAATCCACAAAATATACTGGCAAACTTTTATCATTTACCGATATTATTTCAGCGCTTCTTGCGCATCTGTTTACATTCCCCTCACCCGCCTTATCCCAAACTTATAAGAACGCTACTACACTTGATCTTATACAAAAGGTTCTTAGAAGTGCTGTTTGGGGAGTAGCCTAGAGACAGGGGCTTGGATTGGCGAAAGCTCGCCTGGAAGCGGAGCGCCAGCTCCATCCCAAGATCCAACTAACATAGTTTTAACTGCAGCACCTTTAATCTACTACTAGTTCACTGCCTCCATACATGGTCCCCTTATCAAACGAGCTGTGTCAGGCAGAATTTTGGGTTGTTTTCATGGCTTCCATGTTAACTTTGTCGCCACCCTGCTGTGTAATCCACAAAATATACTGGCAAACTTTTATCATGTACCGATATTATTTGAGCGCTTCTTGCTCACCTCCTTTGGTTCCTCTCTGCCACCCATTGGTTTGAAGCCTGAGTCCATTTAGGGTATGTCGCCATGCCACTCTCTAGCCTGCCGCTGCCTCTGCATGCCGTCCCCTATAGTGTCAGGGTCAATTATTGGATGTTTTAGATGCTATCTAGCTTCATTCTGTCACTCTGTCATGGCCATGCTGTTGCCCATAATTTTGGCATAATGGTGCGTTTAAGCAGCCTCAGAGGCATCCATGCATGCTGCCCCTGCTGTTTCCTGTCCATTTCCGTGGTGTTTCCATCCTTTTCTGAGGTTCCCAGGTGTTTGGCCAAGCTTCCCTGTGCAGAGCCTTGGTCCCCTTGAAAAATGCTCGAGTCTCCCATTGACTTCAATGGGGCTCGTTATTCGAGACGAGCACTCGAGCATCGGGAAAAGTTTGTCTCGAATAACGAGTACCCGAGCATTTTAGTGCTCGCTCATCTCTAGTCCCTGGCGATGTTATGCCAGGCCTCCGGGCAATTCTTGTGTGGGTGGCCCATCTCTCCGCAGAGGTTACATTTCACCCTCTCACAGGTGGCACTGAGATGACCGACCTCCCCGCACAGGTTGCACTTTATCACTGTGCATATATTGGCCACGTGCCCGATCTTATCACACTTGAAGCACTTTCTTGGTTGCCCGGGATAGAAGCAGACACCTTTCTCTCTACCAATGAAGAAGGAGTTAGGGAGGTGTAGGGTGATATTATTGTACTGCCTCAGTTTTACCAGAACCTTCCACCCTCCAGTCCAGATACCGTCAGCATCTCTGTTCTTAGTGAGGTCAGACACTAGGTCACAATGGCGCCTGAGCCACACTATAATATCCTGAGGGGGAACTGACTCGTTCCAGAATATTATATTGACCACAACGGTACCTGGCCTGGATATGGGGACAAACACGAACTTGCTCCAACCATCAGTGTCCCTGAACCGGGGGAGTTTGTCCCAGAACCTATCCAGACTAGACATAAGCTTAAAGCTGACATCATAGCCCTGTCTGTCTGGAAGGTTGATGACCGCCAGGATATCATCAGGCGTGAACCCCATCTGGCTGCACAGGAGATCCCGCACCACAAACCTCCTATCTGGGAGATCTTCCTTAGCGCCTCTGTTTTTAAAACGCACCACATTCCTCCTCTTAAATGCCTGCCCGGAGTATTGTGCGCCGGAGGTGAAGGAGGGAGCGCCGCGGCTCCAGGCATTTCTGGGAGGTTCATGACGGGGTTCACTCCGGGTATTGGGGGGAGGGTCTGATCTAGAGGGACCTGACTCAACTGGGGGGCTCGATGTTATAGGGGGAAAGTCACTTACATTATCCTGTACAACCCCCTTTCCCCCATCCACCTCTATGTTATCCTCAGGTGACTGCACATCCCATACAGATTGAGGGTCCCCTCCATCCCCCGACCCCTCAGGAACATCATGATGTCCAGCAGTGTCCCCAGTGTCTGCTCCAGCAGTAGAACGGTCCTGGATCACCACATCACCCGGACACATAGGTGCATGTACACTGTCCTGCTGCGGTGTAGTGCCTCCTGGGACTTGTGGTGCCTGTGCATGCTGCAGTGTAGTGCCTCCTGGGACTTGGGGTGCCTGTGCATGCTCCTGCTGATGGACGGCTGCAGACCTTTGCAGCTGCTGTTTTCCCTTATCGCCCTCTTGAAATACAAAGCTTGGGGCCTGCAGTATGGGACGTGTTCCTCTATCATCAGGGGACATGCTGGACACTGACGCAGCGTCAGAAGGTCTGGACATAGATGTTATGTTCTGTCTGGCAAAGCGTTCCTTGTTCCTATAGGACTCAGGCAGCGGCCCCATCTTCTCCAGGACACAGTCCATCTCTCCCACCACCACCGCCAGCTCTTTGCTCAGTGAGTGCAGCTTAGAGTCATACAGGGCGCTACTCTCAGGGTGCGCAGTTTTTAGTGAGTACATGCAGTCTATTTGCATCTGTAGCATTTGTTTGTGGTGACTAAGCTCCCCCATCCTCCTTACCAGTGCTGGGATCTCCTCTGCCAACTGCGGCTCAGGCACTCGGGTGGTCTCCTTCACCTGCCGTGCTGGTCTCTGTAGTGCTCCAGGCTGTGTGCATCCACCGGTCTCCTTCACCTGCCATGCTGGTCGCTGTAGTCCTCCAGGCTGTGTGCATCCACCTGTCTCCTTGTGAGTCACATCTCCAGGCTTGCTGCTTGCACCGGCCTTTGCAGGGACATGTTGTGGCTTCACAGCATATCTGGTGCGGCCTAGAGCGGCCATGCTGGTCACCACATCCCTCTGCTGCAGGTTTTCTTGCAGGGTTTGCTTCTCTATTGATGTTCTCCTCTGCCTGGGTGCAGGAGTGGGGGGCTGTGCACCTGCTGCTGGTCTGACAATCTGCTTCACCTGTGCTCCTGCACGCTGGGCTGGTGAGGAACTTCCTTCTCTGCTTGCTGCACTCACTTTCTTCACTTCAACTTTCTTCTCAACTTTACTGCAAGTCAGTTGATTCTCTTGCTGACTGATAACTTTTGGATTTGCATCCATCTTTAGAGTTATCTGGGAGTTTTCTCCCGGTTTAGGCCTGGAAGCCTGGGCCTCGCTTGGGGAATCTCCCCGCCCTGGGCTAGCTCCAGACATCAGGAGGCTCAAGAGCTCTCACCACACACAACCTCACCTCTAGGAGGCAGGATTATAGTAGTTATATTCTTGTACATAGGGGGCAGTATTATAGTAGTTATATTCTTGTACATAGGGGGCAGTATTATAGTAGTTATAGTCTTGTACATAGGGGGGAGTATTATAGTAGTTATATTCTTGTACATAGGGGGCAGTAGTATAGTAGTTATATTCTTGTACATAGGGGGCAGTGTTATAGTAGTTATATTCTTGTACATAGGGGGCAGTATTATAGTAGTTATATTCTTGTACATAGGGGGCAGTATTATAGTAGTTATATTTTTGAACATAGGGGGCAGTATTATAGTAGTTATATTCTTGTACATAGGGGGCAGTATTATAGTAGTTATATTCTTGTACATAGGGGGACAGTATTATAGTAGTTATATTCTTGTTTATTGGAGAAGGTATTGTAGTATGTTTTAGTGTACATATATGGCAGTATTAAGTTGTTTGCTCTTAAAATAGAAGTGTTATTCCTTTACAAGGAGGCAGTATTTCAAACCGGAAGTATCCCTTAATCGGCGTCCGTGCCCTGACAGAGCGGTTTTACATTTAAGGAGATGAGTTGTTCTCACCCATTACCCCCTGAGGAAGTCTGCTTGGCGAGCGATACGCGCGGGGCACATGTGATCTCCCGGTTCCTCCAGCCTTGCACCTTATAATTTTGGGTAATGTAATTTGTTTTATTTCTGTCTGTATTCCCACTATGGGACTTATTTATTGCTGAACTTTGCACTTTATTTGCATTACTACCTCTCATGGCACATGTTGATTTAGACCATCTATTAACAGTTTGTATGGAGTTTAGTAACTTCACCCACATCACAAGGTCACGCCCACTTGTTTTGACTCCGCCCACAGAATGGGGCCACTTTTACAGTTTTTTCCAGGGCCACTTTAAATTCCCAGTTCGCCCCTGGCCTAAAGGGTTAACAAACTTCTTAAAAGTGGTTTTTCATATGTTGAGTGGTGTAGTAATTTACTAGTCTAGCTATTATTTAGGCCTCTCACAATCAATTAGAAGTTGAGCAGGTCCATCTAAATACAGGTTTTGGAATTTTACAAAAAATGTGAAAAATGGTACTCATAACATTCTAGTAATATGTGGAATCTTAAAAAACCATGGCAACATAAAGCAGACATTTGGGAAATGCAAGTTATGAATTTATTTGGGTGTTATGACTATTTGCATCAAAAGTAGAAAATTTAGAACATTGAAAATAAAGAATTTTTCTAAATTTTTGCCAAATTTATTTTTTTTTCATAACTAAACACTAAACATTAAATTTTTAAACTAATTTGAAGTACAATGTGTCATGAGAAAATAATTTCAAAATCCACTGCATATCTTATATCGTTCCAAAGCTATAAGCACTTATAGTGACACAGGGCAGATTTGAAAAATGGGGCGCGTCCTAAAGGGGTTAGTCCCATAGGGGTTAATCATGATAGATTGATCTCCAGCCCTGTCCTCATCAACACCCACACCTGTGTTACTGGAGCAATCACTGAAACGATGTTAGCTGCTCCTTTTAAGGCAGGCCTGCAATGAAGTTGAAATGTGTTTTGGGGGGAAAAGTTAATTTTCTAGGCAAATATTGACTTTGCAATTCACTGTTAAGCTGATCACTCTTTATAACATTCTGGAGTATATGCAAATTGACATTATAAAACCTGATGCAGTAGACTTTGTAAAAATTAACATTTGTATCATTCTCAAAACTTATGGCCATGACTATATATGGTACTCCCTAAAGTTCCATGCTTCAGAGCAGCAGCCCTATGCAGCTGCTACCCCAACTGGAAACTAGTCCTAAGATTGCTGGCCCTGACAGTGATCTAACAACTATGAAGTTAAGTCCCAGTGAAAAAAAGGATTAAGTCTAAGTAGGAATAAACTAGAAACATTAGGGTTGATGAACTCTTCCCCTCTGAAGGCACTGACTATACTTATTTAACTGTGACACCAGCTACCCTTTGTATCCCACTGATTATAACAGGCAGGGGCACTAAGATTATGGCACCCTAGCACCTCATACAAAAGTAATGCCACATTGCTATCCTCTTCCTGTAGCCCTCTTGGCAAAAGACCTCTTGCACGCCTAGAGAAACAAAATTGGCAGAAGAACGTGCTGTAGCATTTGGTCTATCCCCTGATGAGCCCAATGGGGCAAACATGTCATATCGGGACATGCTTTCTAGCTTATACCTACTTTGACCAAATTTTTTTTTTGCTGAAACTTAACTTCATGGCTGTTAGCTTATTAACCTTCAGGACTAGAAACAGACTCATCAGACTCAATTTGTAGTGCCTGGATTAATTCTGTGGCAGGTTGCATTAATCTGCGCCAGATTCATGGCTTTTTTTTTTGGAGAATCTTGGCCCAGCCATGTCCACGCTCCTCTTCACCCACTCTCTGCTTACTGGGGAGGGGGGGGGGGGTTACATTTCATAACACTGTGCTAGGAACTTTGTGTTAGGTTGTATTCTTTACATGTAAGTCATATTCTCCCTGAACCACCCCCAGAACCTATGACTCTAGGATATGTAATGACCTCAAGACCAGACAACATGGATTGTGATTGGCAGCTATATGCTTAGACTTCCAAAAATCTGTTTTGAAATCACCCAGTTTTTTGAGTTAACCTCTAGATATGCCCACAATGCATAAGACAGCACTTTCTCAAGGACTAGTTACATTATCTAGCCTGAAGGGTGTTTTATACATGTTTACTATAAATCTATTTCTCTGTATGGAATTTTTTTGAATGTTTGTTATTCTGTAGTGTGAGCGAACCCAAACTTTAAAGCTCAGGTCCATAGCGAAATTACAGGGGTTTGCTACCCATGGACCTTATGTCCCAGCATGCGCCACTATTCAGGATCCAGTTCAGTGTTTGGGAAAAAGCGACAAGCTTCATTTTTGACTATACTACTGAAGCAGCCAATCAAGCAACTCACAGCCCCTTTAGCAACCATAGGCATGTCATCCATCGGCATGACTGTGATTGGTTGGGCAGCACATGTCCAGATGCCACTACACTTATGCAGATAGAGCTAGTGATAGCTTGCTGCTCATCATAGGGTCAGTAAGCTAGGCAGGAACTTCTTCAAACCAGCAATTTACCTTCTCAGGGCACTTAGATGTAAAGAAGAGGATGCTGTATAGGGGCAGGTGAAAATTAGTGGACTCTGAAAATCTGTATTAGGTTACTATAGTGCAGGGATAACTGCTAAAAGAGATTATACATTATTTGAATGTCCTGTCTGTGCCTGTTTTCAGCTCTAGAAAAATCATAACTCATCAATCATACCTTGGTTGTAAAGTTGCTCCTATCAATGAATATCACAAAGTAATATGTGGATCCTAATAGTTCTGTTGTCCTTCAATATACATACATTAATACGTAGATCATAAAAGTGCTGCTGTGCTTTAATAGCGCACACTGATACATAGATCACAAAAGTGCTGTTGTCTTTTAATAATATGCACTGATATGTTCAACAGCACAACCACAACCAGGCTTGGCACTAGCTGTCAGACACAATAAACCAACAGAAATCTGAGACGGAGAAAGCAGGGTCACACTGGGAGATACATGACACTAAGTGATAAACAACAGATACAGACTGACAAGCGGCATCGGTCAAAACAGGGTCAAAACCAAGATGGCACAGGTACAGAATCATATAGCAACAAAATGGTCGGTAAGAATACCAGAGGTCAAATAACACAAAGTAGCAAACAAAACAGAAATAGCACTAGATAGCAAAGAAGACTGAATAACCAGCAAGGTCTGACGGGAGTAGGTAGGCAGCTATATAAGGCAGTTTCTGGTCACGCCCCCATCAGCAGACTGGAGCAGCTTCCATCATGCTAGTAACCCTTGCTGGACAGGGCTTAACTGCAACGAGCAAGGCGGGATGTGGCTCAATACATCCAAACACAGAAACCTAAGCCACAGTTCACACACAAGAAACACAAACAAATTAATGCCACCTATTCTGCCAACTGCAGTTAGGGGGACATTTTGGCATTGTTGTTACAAATTCCTGTCACCGTATAGTTTGGTACTGCAGGCTAAAATGAGGAAAGCCAGAATTAAGGGACAGGAACGTGACTGGGGTGTTGCTGGTGGTTGTTGTGATGTACTGGTAAGCCCCAAGAGGCCACACGAAGTTGAGGCATTGGTCATTTACATTGTAGACAGTGCATCAACTTCCGTGGGATTATCTTCGCTATGGTCATCCTCAGTTGGAAGTGCAGAGCCCTCCACCTCACCCTCCATTTTAGCCACTAGTCATAAAGAAGTCAATCATGCAGTACAATGACTCATTCCCAAGAACTTTTATTGGAGGCTGACAGTTTTGGCAGGGGACTGTCAGAAATTACCTACAGTTCAGCGCAATTGCCTGCATTGTGGCTTTCTATGACGTACAGACGGAGAAGAAGGGCAGCGGTGAGGGATCAGTGGTCAAAGAAGAGAACAGTGATGATGAAGTCCAAGACCTGACATGGGTAGAAGGCAGTAATAATTGACACAGAGATGTTGGCCAGGAAGCCTTTGTCAAAGGTGCCCCTGAGACCCATGTTTTGGGTCACAAGCACACCCGTGTGGGTTCCAGCAGCATCTCACGTGGCTTGGAGCGTGTGACCCCTCCTCCTGGGGCGCACACGTGCAGGCTCTGTAAAGTTTAAAGGGCCAGTGCACCGCTAATTGGCGCTGGCTGTTTGCCAATTCTGTTAAATATCCTGCCCCTTCCTGTGTCCCCTGCCAGATCTGCTATACAACTTTGCACTTCGCCTTGGCCACCACAGCAGACAAAGTCATGCCTGTGGAGCGGCACCACGCAGCAGCAAGTCCGACCCTTTTGCGTTGGGCTCTGGTGAAAACTGGGTACCACTTAGATTCCACTCCCAGGTGTTGGCTTACGTCATTGCCTGCGGTGGTCCAGTGGGTCCACTACCCCTAGTGCCTGACAGCCACATTCATCAGTAAGAGCATGGGAAGGGGGCCAAGGCACAGCCCCTAACCACATCATTGCCAGTTACTGCCCATGCCCAAGGACCCAGAAAACAAAGGCCATCCCACAGGGTGCCTGCAGCATGGAGTTTTTTCTCACAGAATGCAGAAGGCATAATACATGTCATTTGTATGTTGTACCACCAGTCCATACCGTGTGGCTAAAACCTTAACAATCCGAGCACCTCATGTATGACAAGGCACCTGCAGAGTAAACTTGACCCCATAAAATCCTGGAAACACCTAAAGCTCTACATGAGGTTTAGTTGGCCCAGCCTGTTCCACCATCTCTCAAGTTACAAGGCCACCTGTCTCCCTACAATGGGAGGATGTAACACCACCACCATCACCAAGCCTGTTCACACTATCTGTTGAGCTCTTGATCCACCAAATCATGGAGAGAAAGCAAAAGTTTGGCCTATAGCATGCACCAGCTCTGGTCCTGAATAAGAGCTTTTCAAAACTGAAGGCCTTTAAAATGTTCCCCATTCATGCTGGTGGAGTCGGACAGCTTTAAAGATATGATGCCAGTGGATCAGAGAATGAAGTTCCAAGCTGCCACTACTTTTCTCATCAGGCAGTCTCCACCCTGCACCAACAGGTTGGGGACAAAATAAAATGTGCAATGCGCATTTCTATACAATGCTTTACCTCACAACTGACATGTATACAAGTTTGCACGGGCAGGGAAGGCTTTCCTCTCTTCTCATCCAGTCAGTGCAGCACCCATACCACCAGTTTTAGCAAATCCATGGGGAAATGGCACCAGGCTGCGTTAAAACTCATCTGCTAGTATGGAGTCCCTCAGCCCTGGCACCCCAAATGTCGGAGGCAGTGACAGAGGAGGATGTTCCACGACCCCCATCCTGTGATACCCCGCCGGGGAACACTACTGACATCCCTGGGGAAGCTGACACCAGAAGGCCGCAGTCTTATTTACCAGTGGGCCCTCTTGATGGCACTCAATTTGCAGCCCCGCAAGGCCTTGCTACCGCACCAGAGGAGCCTATTTTGAAAGATTCTCCGCCATCTCACACTGCGGCTCTGCTCTATTAACTATGAACACCGATTTTGGAGGTCTGAAAGAGGATGTAACAATCATTCGTCATGATATTCGGAAGGTGAAGGAAAGAATACATGCGGTGGAAGACAGAGTAAGTCAATTTGAGGATAGTCTGCCCCCAGTAAAACAGGACTTGCAAAGAGTGATGAATAATGTGTCCATGTTGTTAGACAAATCTGAGGACATTGAAAATAGGCTGCGAAGAAACAACTTGCGCCTGGTAGGGGTGCCAGAAAAGGCTGAGGGCATGCATGCAGTGGACTTTTTTGAATCCTGGATGAAAGAAAAGTTCGGTGATAACGCACTTACACCGTTATTTGCGATAGAACGCGCTCACAGAGTGCCTACAAGAGCTCCACCACCAGGGAGCGCTCTGAGACCGGTGTTAATGAGGATACTGCACTATTTTGACAGAGATAACATCCTGCGGGAAGCTAGAAACCGTGACGACCTCACCATTGGAGGCCAGTAGATAGCTATTTTTCCTGATTTTTCTGCAGGCGTGCAGAAGCGGAAAGTGCATTTTATGGATATAAAGAGACGACTTTGCACCCTGAATGTGCCATATGCTATGCTATTTCCTGCACGATTGAGAATTACGGCCTTTGGAAGAGTGCAAGTATTCGAGTCACCAAATGATGCAGTTCAATGGCTGGACTTAAATGAAGAACGACTGCGGAACCAACAGGTTGCCGAGGACTGACAGCAAAGCAAGGAAGATATCCTTACAGTAAGCTGCAGGGGGGAGAGTAATGCTTACTGATTGTTGTATCACTATTATTGTTGCTCTACGCTATATAATTGCTGACTAGGAAATATATGTTTGCCCTGAATTTCCCTAATAGGGGAACATGTCTTCTTTGATATGTATAGTTTATGTTTTTGTTTTCAGTTTTAGGGAAGGGGGATAGAGAGGGGGAGGGCTCTCGGTCTGGCGCCTCAACAGGGTATAGTTAGGGTATTAGCATGGAATGTAAGGGGTCTGGGAGATGCGAACAAACGATACACAGTTTTTTCCACAATTCAAGCGCAGGCCCCAGTAGTGGCCTGTCTGCTTGAAACTCACCTAATTTCGGATAATACGGCTCTTTTAAATAGGGCCTGGATAGCTACCGCTTACCATTCTACCTACTCCACACATGCAAAAGGTGTGAGCATACTCATACCTAGAAATATCCCTTATGAATGCTACTCCACCCAAGTGGACTCTGAAGGTCGTTACATATGTCTGTACTGTTCCATTTACAGGATACCCCTAATCAATGTGGCAATTTATATTCCTCCGCCATTTACTTGCGAGGTTTTGAAGAGGGTGCTGTCGTTTGTTTCTTCATCTCCCCAGGTCCCTGTTCTAGCAGTAGGGGATTATAACAATTATCTCTCACCGGAGCTGGATAAATTTAGCGCTAGAGGTACAATGCCAACACAGCAAACAACTTCACTGGCCAGACTGATAGAGGAAGTGGGCTGGTGCGACATATGGCGCTTGCGTCACCCTCAAGATAGGCAGTATTCCTGTTACTCCAGTTCTCACGGCTCTCTATCACGAATAGACCTTTCTCTGGGTACGCATACAGTTCTCCCATATGTCACTGATGTCACATATTTGCCTAGGTCCCCACATCAGACCAATCTCCACTTATGGTCACCCTACTCCTTGACCAGAATAGAAGGCATCCAGGGGGGGTTAAGAAAAATTAATCCATTCTGGATACATCTATTAGATAGTGGGGGGCGCCTACGCCACGTATATTCAGGACTTCCTCTCTCACAATGAGGGGTCGGCATCTGTCTCAGCGGTCTGGGAGGTGCTCAAAGGACATATACTGGGCATATATATGCAGCAAATTAGCAAACACAAATCAAAGGGGAGGGAATTCCTAGAAACTCTTCAACACAGGGTTATAACCACGGAATGCGTTTATGTGACTTCTCCAGACCCGGTAACAGAATTAAGCTGCAAAGAGGCCCAGAGTGCATTAGCTGAACACACACTATTGACAGCAGACCAGAAGCGCTTTTTTGTCAAACAGAAGTACTTTGAACAAGGGGAGAGTGCAGGACATTTACTAGCCTCCATTGTTAGGGCCCAAGAGGGCTCACTGTATATCAAAGAAATATATGACCAGCAAGGGAACAGATATGTTGAGGATGAGGATATAAGGATGGTTATGGGTGAATTTTATAAGAACCTTTATACACCTGGACCAATCCCTGAACAAAGCGACCCCCTAACCTTTTTAGAGTATAGATATGCCTTGCTTGACACAAGAAGCTACAGATCTAGACAACCCTCTCACGCTTGAGGATTTAGAAGAAGCATTGACATTGCTTCCGAATGAAAAGGCCCCGGGAACAGACGCTCTCCCGATAGAGATATATAAAAAATACAAAGACCTTTTGTTACCCAGACTGCTGACAGTTTTTGAGGACTCATTGGAGAAGGGACATTTACCAGCTACCATGCGAGAGGCCATATTAGTAGTTCTGCTTAAGCCAAACAAAAATCCCACCTCTCCGGAATCATATCGGCCACAGACACTATCCACAGATATTAAAATAATTGCAAAAGCCATGGCTATACGTTTAGCTGGGGTGGCCACACACCTGATACACGAGGACCAAGCAGGTTTTATGCCCGGCAGATTGACAGCGCAGAACATACACCGTCTGTATCTTGACATACAAGTCCAACTAGCTAGGGGGGGTGGCGGAGTGGTGCTCTCACTCGATGCTGCGAAGGCCTTCGACAGCATCGAGTGGGAGTATCTGTGGGCTGTCTTGGGCAAGGTAGGTATTGGCCCTCGCTTCATAAAAGTGGTACAATTGCTATACAAGGAACCTAGGGCAAGATTACGAATAAATGGGGGCCTTTCAGAACCTTTCCTCTTGGGAAGAGGGACACGGCAGGGCTGCCCAACTTCGCCCCTACTGTTTGCCTTGGCAGTGGAGCCACTAGCATGTCTTCTACGTACCACCACAGCTATCCGAGGATTCTTAGGCCAGGGGAGAGAGGAAAGGGTGTCCTTATATGCGGACGACCTACTGCTATATTTGGGGGACACCAATAACTCTGTGGATGGTGCAATGCGAGTGATCAGGAAATTTGGTGACTATTCTGGCTTCCGCATAAATTGGGAGAAATCAGTTATTGTACCCCTTGAAATGCAGGTCACAGACCCCCAGCATTACACGGGAGAGCTACAAGTGGTGAGAAAATTCAAATATCTGGGTATACAGGTCACCACATCCCCTAAAGATTACATAGCTACATTTTAGGTAACACTCTCGCACATACTTGGCTGAATGGTATCACATTCTTACCCCGAGGGCTCTCAGATCACTCTCCTCTCATGGCCGAATTACAGTGCTCCCCGCCTAGCCCTGTCCAAGGTATCAGGAAGATTCACCCTTTCTGGCTAACACTAATAGCTAACGGTGACCAAATGCCCATACACCTACAGTCCTTTCTAGAACTCCCCAGACCACAACCCTTCCTTTTTTTGGGAATCACTCAAAGCCTCACTTAGGTCATACTTACAGACGGCCATTAAACATATTAAACGGACCACAGCCACCGAAGAAGAGGCATTAGCGGCCCAGTGCGTCTCCCTAGAGGCAACGTTTATTGCTGACCCCACTGACAATAACAGAGAGGCCTGGCTTTTAGCTGGTAGGAAATATGTGCAGACTCTGAACGAGAAACAGAAACGTCATATGTTTTTCAAGCAACAGAAATATTTTGAGATGGGCAACCAATCCAGTGCTCTCCTGGCCCACATAGTCCACCAGAACAATTCATCCCCAGCTATCCTCAAAATCATGGGTCCGGACGGGAATACACAGACTGACAACACAGACATACTCAACACATTCACCTCATTTTATCAAGACCTTTATAGTTCGAGATGTGACAAAACCCCAGTAGAGACAGCCCAATACCTAGGTGACTTGACCTTCCCCCGTCTTACTCAGGAACAAAACCAAATGTTAGATGCCCCCATAACCCTAGATGAGTTAAAGGAAGCATTGAAGGAAATGGCTAAAGGGAAAGCGGCAGGCCCGGACGGGTTTCCGATTGAAATCTACCAACAATATCAGGACCAAATCCTTCTCCCTTTTCTTCATGTTCTACAAAAAGCCTTTGACAGAGGTACCCTACCACCCTCCTTCTATGAGGCCACGATAGTGCTAATTTTAAAGCCCGGGAAAGACACCCTGGATTGTGGGTCTTATAGACCCATATCCTTACTAAACTCAGACTACAAGCTTCTGACTAAAATTCTAGCCCGTAGGTTGAATTCCGTTGTCTCCTCATTGGTCCACTCGGATCAAGCAGGCTTCATGCCGGCTCGCAGCACATCAGATAACCTGCGTTGTGCACAGGTAGTGCTGCAGATAGGACAGGCTAGGCAGGAGGATTGGGCCTTGGCGTCATTGGACGCCGCCAAGGCCTTTGACTCCGTAGAGTGGCCATACTTGATAGCAGTCCTTGAGCATTTTGGATTTAGCTCCTCCTTTGTTAAATGGATTTCCATGTTATATGCTCACCCACAAGCCTCGGTTGCCCTGAATGGCCAACAGTCAGGAAGCTTTAGGCTGGGCAGGGGCACCCGTCAAGGGTGTCCCCTGCCCCCCCTGCTATTTGCACTGGCTATTGAGCCCTTGGCCATGAAAATCAGAGCTGACGAGCTGTACAGGGGGGTACTTGAGACACAACACGAGTAACGTCTTGCCTTGTACGCAGACGACCTCCTCTTATTCATGGCAAACCCAGATACTACACTACCTCGGGCAATCGACGTTATTAATGATTTCAGCCACTACTCCGGGCTGACCATCAATTGGTCTAAATCCTATTTACTCTACCTCTCCCCGAACAGGGTCCCTTCACCGCCGCAAGTATGTAATCTACAGGTGGCTGAGAGGGTTAAATATCTAGGAGTCATTCTCACCAAGACCCCAATAGACTCGCTACGCTATAACATAGATCCCTTTCTCATAACATTTAGAGACAAATTTAAGATTTGGGCCTCCCTACCCCTGTCAGTCCCGGGCAGAATCAACCTAATTAAATTAATAGTGCTTCCCAAATGTTTATATGCTTTACAACACATATATGTACCCATACCCAAGCAGTTTTTTGACACACTAGACTCAATGTTAATATCCTTTATTTGGGGCAAGTCTAGATCCAAACTACAGCTAGCAGTTACAGCAAGTTACAACGGCCAAAAGAACAAGCAGGAATGGCCCTTCCAAATTTCTACCTGTATTACCTGGCCGGTCAGCTGAAATACTTACCAAAATGGTTGGGCCCTTCAACACCCACGTTTCCCGAAGCACATCTGTCTGCATACTTAGAGGGGAGAACCCTCTGGTCTGTTCTGGAGGGAGAGGCCCCATTCACGAGACATCTTCTTCCCATTCACAACACAGCCCGAAAGATATGGAGAGCCGCTAAACAAATATCACCCCCAACAGACACACCAGCAGAGACTCCCCTATGGGGAAACGTCACGCTCACACACTTAACGCAATTAGGAGATGACCAATACTGGTCTTCACATGGTATTAAGACACTGGGGGACATATATTCAAATAACACACTGTGAGCATTCGCAGATCTGAAAGATAAATTTGGCCTGCTTAACACGCACTTCTATAAATTCTTGAGACTACGACATGCCTTATCTGCACAATTCCCAGATCCCCATTTCACGGTATCCAAATATCCCCTGATAGGGATTGTAAAATCCCAGGGTCCTGGAGGCCTGATTTCCATGCTGTACTCCCACCTTATCTATGCAAGGGCATTGGCTACTCCGCTACCAGCGGTGACAAGATGGCGAACATTGATACCAATCGAGGAAGAGATGAATGAAATTTATCAATCACACTTACGGGTCTCCCCTGCTGTCAATAATAAGATAATTCAACTATATATTATACATCAGAGCTACTTGACACCTATAAGATTATATAAAATGAAACGTATACCTGCCCCACAATGCCATCGTTGTTACCACAACCCAGCGGACTTTCACCATATGATCTGGGAGTGCCCAGTTCTACAGAGGTATTGGTCAGAGGTCATAACGACACTGACGTCAATAATGGGAACGCCGGTTCCCCTCTCTCCCGGAGTCTGTCTGTTTGGGCTCCTGGATGAGGAGGTCTGGTCGCACTATGAGCGTATATGTCTCAATGAGTTGCTATTTATGGCTAGAAAAGTAATTGTTTTGAGGTGGATGGACCCAAGACCCCCTAAGTGCAGTATATGGAAAAAACTCACAAATAAAATAATAACGTATGAGAAAGTTGTCTACAAGAATAGGAAGTGCCCCCTCAAGTTTAACAAAATATGGGATCAGTGGTGTGACTCTCCCCTCACGACACAACAGCCACAGGATCTAGCGGAAGCTATTAGGGAATTGTCCTAGATTATATAGCCTATATTAAAAACAAACTGGATGCTTCTCCAAATAACAGAGATTCCCGCGCGCTAACCTATACCCGCGATATTGTGTATCCTATCTCTTAGAAGAGTGCAACGGCAGCTAGAATGTAATGTTTAGTTTACCTATGTTCATTGTATTGCTTTTCTCTTAATCCTGGGATTTTAGCTTTTTGCAGGAATTTGTATCTGCCATTGCATATTTAAGTACAGATATACTGATTCAGATGGAAATATGCCATACGATGTTATATTGTACAATGTGCATAATGTATACCTGCAAATCTTTTAATAAAACAGAGTTAAAAAAAAAAAAAAAGATTACATAGCTGACAACCTGGCTCCCTTACTTTCCCGGTTTGAAAGATAAATTCATGGTGTAAACTTCCCATGTCATCAGTAGGTAGGGGCAATTTACTAAAGATGATCCTTATGCCACAACTGCTATATATTCTACATAACTCCCCAATATGGATTCCCAAATCATATTCCGCAGAGTCTTGGGTTTATTCCGCTCCTTGGTATGGAAAAAGGGCACCACTCGTATCCCATCCCAACCCCAATAACCAGTAGTATTTTAATGACGCATATTGCCAACCGACAGGAAACATCAGGGATGATATCATTTTTGTACTCATGGTTGCTAGGTAAGAAATTAGACAGTTTTCAATTCTCATCTAAACCAAAGTGGGAGGATGACCTGCGCCCAATAAGCGATGAGCAATGGAATGATGTATTAGATATGGTACCAAAGTTATCACCCAGTGAAAGCCAGAGGCTGAGTCAGCTATTTCTCATTTATAAAGTGTATAGGACCCCTGAGTTGTTGCATAGGTTTAATCTTCGCCCCACCTCTGAATGTCCTCGTTGCCAACAGGACAATGCAAATCTGTTACATATGTTATGGGCTTGTCATGAACTAGGTGACTATTGGAAGGAGGTGATGCGTCTACTATCCAGGGTTTTCCAGGTCTCTCTGGGGGCCCAGCACCGACTATGTGTACTAGGCATAATGCCTGAGATGGAAGTGAATAATTCTGTAGGTTTGGGCATTCAGAGAGCCCTATACCAGGCGCGGAAGGAAATCCTCTCACATTGGATACGAACCTCACCTCCCACTATGAGAGAATATAAAAACTGTATGAATAACATTATCAGATTAGAATATGGAATATATTTAAAGAGAAAAACTACCAAAAAATTTGAGGCAATCTGGGGATGTTGGCTAGCAACACCGGGGTTACCATCATGGGCACTTCTCTCCATCAGACAAAAGCTGACACAGCTTAACGGGTAAATAGTTGCATCTCTATGGTTTGCTAAAAGCTCTATGGGAGAAAATAATTACTGTGTTCTAGGATACAGAAGGGGAGCCTATTTTTATAGAGATAAGTCACTAAATATACAGGGGCGTCAGACCAGGGAAGAGTTGAGGGGGCGGGGTATGTGATTTCTCCTGTACTCAATATGAATACCGCCTGCGTCCAGGAAAATAAGATATGGAATCCGGCTGCATCTGGGAAATTGTTGTTAGTTACATGACATACTCCAGCTGGGGTTTTTTTTTTTTTTCCTCTTTATTATTTTCTGTGCCTTTAACTCAAAATGTTAAAAAATGTAAGGCTTTGTTTTTTTCTCTGCCTTAATAAAAAAAGTTCTGATTTAAAAAAAAAAAACTCATCTGCTTGGGTGAACAAACACACACTGCCAATCCTCCATGATGAACACTTGTTCAGTGCTTCACTGCTTTCAAAACTCTACCATCCACATCTATCGCCTACTAGAAAAAGGATGTAATGACGGCAGATGAAGAAGAGGATGAACAGTTGCCAGACCAGTGCAAACAAGGCTCACAGGGTGGTTTGCTCAACCAATGGTTTGCTGCAATGTCCAGCCAGCTTTGCACAACTTTAAGGACAAAAACACTGGGCAGGGTTATTATTTAACAGAATATTGCCTAAGGCAAAGTATTGTCACCCATCTCCAAGTATCAATAAAATATAACTTTTATTATTGTATATAAAATGAAATAAATAATGAATGCAAATACACTTCTTTAAAAACCCAACGGTGTGTGGAAAGTATTTTTTGTATTCATTTGTGTAGTTGTTGCTTAGTTGTTATGGTCTCCACTTGTTATTCAGTGTTTACCAAAACACTGCTAAGTATGGCTAATGAGCAACGTTTTATTGGATACACTATAGCAAAATTATCCATTATTGACACTAGAGGTCAGTGTTTATTATCTCTTCACTCACTAAGAGCGTCATTATTATAATGTCTCAGGGTATTTCTACCTGCTCAAGCCGTACCATAGGAGACTACACTATAGTAGCCAATACTACTTGTTCTGGCTCTATGTCCCTAATATCAGGCTAGCTCTGTCTGCAGCTCAGAGTTGTCCACTTAGCTAATTATTAGCTCCACTATTCCACACATTCATTGAAACAAAAATCTATCAGCCCCCCTACATGTTTCGCCAGTTCTCTGGCTTCCTTAGGGGTATTGGGCTACAGGTAATGGCAGCGTGGATTATTTGGGGTTATATTAACTATAACGGTCCTCCGTATTTCGTCAATTAGCCACATATTAACGATCTCTCCAATCTTTACATACTGTCATAGAGGGACCAAGTATTGTTTACCATTGATTGTGTGTTTGTTGCTGCTATCTGATTTATTTGTTATTTTGAATTTTGTATAAGCATAATTTAACCCCTTAACGCTCTGTGCCGTAGCTCTATGGCGCAGAGGTATAAGGGATGTATGAAGAGGGCTCACGGGCTAAATCCTCTTCATACAGAGGTGGGGGTTTTTGCATTTTGCACAAAACCCCCACCGCTAATAACTCTCTAAACACCGCCGGCAAAGTCGCCGGCGGCGTTTAAAAGACGGCGGCGCGCGGGTGCCGCCATCTTTTTTCCGATCGCCACGCCCCTGAACGTCATCGGGGGGCGGTGATCGGTTACCATGGTAGCCTCGGGTCTTCTTTTGACACGAGGCTACATGGCTTATGCAGGTTCGTTACAATGAGCCAGTGGCTCATTGTAATGTATGACCTGCAAAAATGCCATATATTGCAATACTGTAGTATTGCAGTATATGGTAGGAGCGATCTGACCATCTAGGGTTAATGTACCCTAGATGGTCTAAAAATTAGTGAAAAAAAAAAGAAAAAAAAAAGTTAAAAAAATAAAAAAAATTAATAAAATTTTAAAAGTTCAAATCACCCCCCTTTCCCTAGAACGGATATAAAACATAACAAACAGTAAAAATCACAGACATATTAGGTATCTCCGCGTCCCAAAATGCCCGATCTATCAAAATATAAAAACGGTAACAGCCGGCGGTGACCTCCGAGGCGGGAAGTGGCGCCCAAATGTCCGAAATGCGACTTTTACACCTTTTTACATAACATATAAAATGAAATAAAAAATGATCAAAATGTCGCACAGACCTCAAAATGGTAGCATTGAAAACGTCGCCTCATTTCGCAAAAAATGACCCCTCACACATCTCTGTGCACCAAAGTATGAAAAAGTTATTAGCGTCAGAAGATGGCAAAATTTTTTTTTTCTTTTTTGTACACATTCGTTTAATTTTTGAAAATGTATTAAAACACAATAAAACCTATATAAATTTGGTATCACCACGATCGCACCAAACCAAAAAATAAAGTAGGCATGTTATTTGGAGCGAAGAGTGAAAGTCGTAAAAACTGAGCCCACAAGAACGTGCGGTTTTTTTTCAATTTTTCCACATTTGGAATTTTTTTTCAGCTTCGCAGTACACGGCATGTTAAAATAAAAAACATCACGGGAAAGTAAAATTTGTTACGCACAAAATAAGCCCTCACACAGGTCTGTACACGTAAAAATGAAAAAGTTATGGATTTTTGAAGTTGGAGAGCAAGAAATCAGCCGAAAAACCCTGCGTCCTTAAGGGGTTAATACAGGAGATCTTCTCTTCTGCCTGCATCATTGGAATGATTCCTATGCATATCCACAGATATGCATACTATATTCACATTAAAGCTAGAGATGAGCGAACATACTCGTCCGAGCTTGATGCTCGATCGAGCATTAGCGTACTCGTAACTGCTCGTTGCTCGGACGAGTATTTCGCCCGCTCGAGAAAATGGCAGCTCCCGCCGTTTTGCTTTTTGGCGGCCAGAAACAGAGCCAATCACAAGCCAGGAGACTCTGCACTCCACCCAGCATGACGTGGTACCCTTACACGTCGATAGCAGTGGTTGGCTGGCCAGATCAGGTGACCCTGGGATAGACTAGCCGCTGCCCGCGCTGCTCGGATCATTCTCTGTCTGGATGCCGCTAGGGAGAGAGCTGCTGCTGGTCAGGGAAAGCGTTAGGGTGTTCTATTAGCTTACTGTTAGGCAGGAGTGATTCTACAACAACCCAACAGCCCTTCTTAGGGCTACAATAACGTTATACTTTTTTTTTTATTTGCTTGTGGCTGGGCTTGCTGGCACTAGTAGTGCAGCTAGTACCATATTGTGAGGAATTTGCAGGGGGACTTGCTACCGTTGTGTTTAGCTCTCAGTGACACACATATCCACCTCAAACACCAAAGTGGGAAAATTTATTAGGGGTTTGATTTCAATTAGGCACAGTCTGCCACTTTCTTTTTTATTTTACGTTTATTTTTTTCATAACTCAGCGTCATCTCATCTGGCATAGTAGTGTGCTTTAATACTTGGCTAGAAAATAGCCATAGGAGAATCCAAACGGCTTACTTACGCCTACAGTAGCGTTATATATATTTGATTTCTGGTTGATCTGCTGGTGGCTGTAGTTGCTGCAGTGCATCTACTAGCAAATTGTGAGCAATTTGGAGTGAGACTTGCGACCACTGTGTTTTGCGCTTAGTGACACACATATCCATCGCAAAGACCGAAGTGGGAAAATTTATTAGGGCCCGGGGTTGGATTTCAATTAGGCACAGTCTGCCATTTCCTTTTTTATTTTACGTTTATTTTTTTCATAACTCAGCGTCATCTCATCTGGCATAGTAGTGTGCTTTAATACTTGGCTAGAAAATAGCCATAGGAGAATCCAAACGGCTTACTTACGCCTACAGTAGCGTTATATATATTTGATTTCTGGTTGATCTGCTGGTGGCTGTAGTTGCTGCAGTGCATCTACTAGCAAATTGTGAGCAATTTGGAGTGAGACTTGCGACCACTGTGTTTTGCGCTTAGTGACGCACATATCCATCGCAAAGACCGAAGTGGGAAAATTTATTAGGGCCCGGGGTTGGATTTCAATTAGGCACAGTCTGCCATTTCCTTTTTTATTTTACGTTTATTTTTTTCATAACTCAGCGTCATCTCATCTGGCATAGTAGTGTGCTTTAATACTTGGCTAGAAAATAGCCATAGGAGAATCCAAACGGCTTACTTACGCCTACAGTAGCGTTATATATATTTGATTTCTGGTTGATCTGCTGGTGGCTGTAGTTGCTGCAGTGCATCTACTAGCAAATTGTGAGCAATTTGGAGTGAGACTTGCGACCACTGTGTTTTGCGCTTAGTGACGCACATATCCATCGCAAAGACCGAAGTGGGAAAATTTATTAGGGCCCGGGGTTGGATTTCAATTAGGCACAGTCTGCCATTTCCTTTTTTATTTTACGTTTATTTTTTTCATAACTCAGCGTCATCTCATCTGGCATAGTAGTGTGCTTTAATACTTGGCTAGAAAATAGCCATAGGAGAATCCAAACGGCTTACTTACGCCTACAGTAGCGTTATATATATTTGATTTCTGGTTGATCTGCTGGTGGCTGTAGTTGCTGCAGTGCATCTACTAGCAAATTGTGAGCAATTTGGAGTGAGACTTGCGACCACTGTGTTTTGCGCTTAGTGACGCACATATCCATCGCAAAGACCGAAGTGGGAAAATTTATTAGGGCCCGGGGTTGGATTTCAATTAGGCACAGTCTGCCATTTCCTTTTTTATATTACGTTTATTTTTTTCATAACTCAGCGTCATTGTTAGGATAGGGTACACACAAGACAGGGGAAGGTGAGCCCTGAGCTTACCCCAACCTCTGTCCCTTCCTATAGCCCCCCCACGCTAAACCGTGGGGCGACTACTTGAAGACTCGGAATATACTGAGTAAGTGTGGATAAGGGCAAACACAAACAGACTGACAAACATAGAACATGAAAGAATAGTAAACAAGCCGGAGTCACAACTAGAGGGAACGTCAAAGGCAGAATCAGTAAGCAAGAGTCAAAGTCCAAAAACTAGCCGAGTTAACAACAATATAGATACAGATACTGAGCAATACAAACGAGCAGCAACCAGGGAGAAAGGGATTTTCAAACACTGGCACTGGGAACTAGTGAAGCTGCAATTTATGCAGCCAGAACTCCACCTCCAGAATCTGATAGGAGCTGGACAGTACCTGGGAATTAACCCCTCACGGTGCAGAATAACCAGGCACCCAGCAGAGGTTCAAAGTCCCAGCCCCTCCTAGACAGCGCGAGATCTTAGCAGCCGCTGCCCAGGACGAGAGGTGGAGTTTGCGCGGATACGCGCCGGGGTACGGAGAACGCTGCTGGCACCACCAGAAGAACCAGAAGTCCCAGCAATCTCCCTAGCGAACCTGACAGTCATCTCATCTTGCATAGTAGTGTGCTTTAATACTTGGCTAGAAAATAGCCATAGGAGAATCCAAACGGCTTACTTACGCCTACAGTAGCGTTATATATATTTGATTTCTGGTTGATCTGCTGGTGGCTGTAGTTGCTGCAGTGCATCTACTAGCAAATTGTGAGCAATTTGGAGTGAGACTTGCGACCACTGTGTTTTGCGCTTAGTGACGCACATATCCATCGCAAAGACCGAAGTGGGAAAATTTATTAGGGCCCGGGGTTGGATTTCAATTAGGCACAGTCTGCCATTTCCTTTTTTATTTTACGTTTATTTTTTTCATAACTCAGCGTCATCTCATCTGGCATAGTAGTGTGCTTTAATACTTGGCTAGAAAATAGCCATAGGAGAATCCAAACGGCTTACTTACGCCTACAGTAGCGTTATATATATTTGATTTCTGGTTGATCTGCTGGTGGCTGTAGTTGCTGCAGTGCATCTACTAGCAAATTGTGAGCAATTTGGAGTAAGACTTGCGACCACTGTGTTTTGCGCTTAGTGACGCACATATCCATCGCAAAGACCGAAGTGGGAAAATTTATTAGGGCCCGGGGTTGTATTTCAATTAGGCACAGTCTGCCATTTCCTTTTTTATTTTACGTTTATTTTTTTCATAACTCAGCGTCATCTCATCTGGCATAGTAGTGTGCTTTAAAACTTGGCTAGAAAATAGCCATAGGAGAATCCAAACGGCTTACTTACGCCTACAGTAGCGTTATATATATTTGATTTCTGGTTGATCTGCTGGTGGCTGTAGTTGCTGCAGTGCATCTACTAGCAAATTGTGAGCAATTTGGAGTGAGACTTGCGACCACTGTGTTTTGCGCTTAGTGACGCACATATCCATCGCAAAGACCGAAGTGGGAAAATTTATTAGGGCCCGGGGTTGGATTTCAATTAGGCACAGTCTGCCATTTCCTTTTTTATTTTACGTTTATTTTTTTCATAACTCAGCGTCATCTCATCTGGCATAGTAGTGTGCTTTAAAACTTGGCTAGAAAATAGCCATAGGAGAATCCAAACGGCTTACTTACGCCTACAGTAGCGTTATATATATTTGATTTCTGGTTGATCTGCTGGTGGCTGTAGTTGCTGCAGTGCATCTACTAGCAAATTGTGAGCAATTTGGAGTGAGACTTGCGACCACTGTGTTTTGCGCTTAGTGACGCACATATCCATCGCAAAGACCGAAGTGGGAAAATTTATTAGGGCCCGGGGTTGTATTTCAATTAGGCACAGTCTGCCATTTCCTTTTTTATTTTACGTTTATTTTTTTCATAACTCAGCGTCATCTCATCTGGCATAGTAGTGTGCTTTAATACTTGGCTAGAAAATAGCCATAGGAGAATCCAAAAGGCTTACTTACGCCTACAGTAGCGTTATATATATTTGATTTCTGGTTGATCTGCTGGTGGCTGTAGTTGCTGCAGTGCATCTACTAGCAAATTGTGAGCAATTTGGAGTGAGACTTGCGACCACTGTGTTTTGCGCTTAGTGACGCACATATCCATCGCAAAGACCGAAGTGGGAAAATTTATTAGGGCCCGGGGTTGGATTTCAATTAGGCACAGTCTGCCATTTCCTTTTTTATTTTACGTTTATTTTTTTCATAACTCAGCGTCATCTCATCTGGCATAGTAGTGTGCTTTAAAACTTGGCTAGAAAATAGCCATAGGAGAATCCAAACGGCTTACTTACGCCTACAGTAGCGTTATATATATTTGATTTCTGGTAGATCTGCTGGTGGCTGTAGTTGCTGCAGTGCATCTACTAGCAAATTGTGAGCAATTTGGAGTGAGACTTGCGACCACTGTGTTTTGCGCTTAGTGACGCACATATCCATCGCAAAGACCGAAGTGGGAAAATTTATTAGGGCCCGGGGTTGTATTTCAATTAGGCACAGTCTGCCATTTCCTTTTTTATTTTACGTTTATTTTTTTCATAACTCAGCGTCATCTCATCTGGCATAGTAGTGTGCTTTAATACTTGGCTAGAAAATAGCCATAGGAGAATCCAAAAGGCTTACTTACGCCTACAGTAGCGTTATATATATTTGATTTCTGGTTGATCTGCTGGTGGCTGTAGTTGCTGCAGTGCATCTACTAGCAAATTGTGAGCAATTTGGAGTGAGACTTGCGACCACTGTGTTTTGCGCTTAGTGACGCACATATCCATCGCAAAGACCGAAGTGGGAAAATTTATTAGGGCCCGGGGTTGGATTTCAATTAGGCACAGTCTGCCATTTCCTTTTTTATTTTACGGTTATTTTTTTCATAACTCAGCGTCATCTCATCTTGCATAGTAGTGTGCTTTAATACTCGGCTAGAAAATAGCCATAGGAGAATCCAAGCGGCTTACTTACGCCTACAGTAGCGTTATATATATTTGATTTCTGGTTGATCTGCTGGTGGCTGTAGTTGCTGCAGTGCATCTACTAGCAAATTGTGAGCAATTTGGAGTGAGACTTGCGACCACAGTGTTTTGCGCTTAGTGACGCACATATCCATCGCAAAGACCGAAGTGGGAAAATTTATTAGGGCCCGGGGTTGGATTTCAATTAGGCACAGTCTGCCATTTCCTTTTTTATTTTACGTTTATTTTTTTCATAACTCAGCGTCATCTCATCTGGCATAGTAGTGTGCTTTAATACTTGGCTAGAAAATAGCCATAGCAATAGGATAGCATCGTTTGGTTTTAAAAACTAAAAAACACACAAAAAAAAAAAAAAAAAAAAAGTAAAAAAATAAATTAAAGTTATAACTCTCATTTTCAAAATGTTTAACCCGAGGGCTAGGGGTAGAGGACGAGGGCGGGGACGTGAGCGTCCAACTACTGCAGGGGTCAGAGGCCGTGGTCCTGGGCTTATGAGGGAGCAGGGGAACGCCGCAGAGCTACACTCCCTAGGTTCATGTCTGAAGTTACTGGGACTCGTGGTAGAGCACTGTTGAGGCCAGAACAGTGCGAACAGGTGATGTCGTGGATTGCCGACAATGCTTCGAGCAATTTGTCCACCAGTCAGTCTTCCACGCAGTCCACCCATGTCACCGAAATCGGCACTCCTCCAGCTCCTGCACCTCAGCCTCCTCCCCCCCAGTCTGCCCCCTCCCAGCAAAATTTGCCATTTGAACCGGCATACTCTGAGGAACTGTTTTCTGGACCCTTCCCACAGTCACAAACCACTTGTCCGGTTGCTGATGAGCAATTTTCCGATGCCCAGGTTTTCCACCAGTCGCAGTCTGTGGGTGATGATGACCTTGTTGACGTACTGGAAGAAGTGTGTAAAGAGGTGTCCGACGATGAGGAGACACGGTTGTCAGACAGTGGTGAAGTTGTTGTCAGGGCAGGAAGTCCGAGGGGGGAGCAGACTGAGGGATCGGAGGATGATGAGGTGACAGACCCAAGCTGGGTTGAGAGGCCGGGTGAACACAGTGCTTCTGAGACGGAGGAGAGTCCTCGACCAGAACAGGTTGGAAGAGGCAGTGGTGGGGCCAGACGGAGAGGCAGGGCCAGAGCTGGTGCATCAGCGCCAAATGTGTCAACTAGTGAAGCTCCCGTGGCGAGGGCTCCTGCGGCGAGGGCTAGATTTTCAGAAGTCTGGAGGTTCTTTAAGGAAACACCGGATGACCGACGGACTGTGGTGTGCCACATTTGCCAAACCAGGATCAGCAGGGGTTCCACTACTAATAGCTTAACTACCACCAGTATGCGCAGGCATATGAATGCTAAACACCCCACTCAGTGGCAACAAGCGCGTTCACCTCCGGCCGTGCACACCACTGCTCCTTCCCCTGTGTCAGCTGATAGTCAGCCCCCTGCCCTGGGCCCTGCCACAAAAACCCCATCGTCGCCTCCACGATCCTCCACAGCATCCACCAGCATTCAGCTCTCCATACCCCGGACGCTGGAGCGGAAACGCAAATATAGTGCAACCCACCCGCACGCCCAAGCCCTTAATGTGCACATCTCCAGATTGCTAAGCCTGGAGATGCTGCCCTATAGGCTAGTAGAGACCGAGGCCTTTCGCAGCCTCATGGCGGCGGCCGCCCCTCGGTATTCGGTCCCCAGCCGCCACTACTTTTCCCGATGTGCCATCCCAGCCCTGCACCAGCACGTGTCAGACAACATAATCCGTGCCCTGACCAACGCCGTTTCTGACAAGGTCCACCTGACCACGGACACGTGGACGAGTGCTGCCGGGCATGGCCACTTTATATCGCTGACGGCACATTGGGTTAACTTGGTGGAGGCTGGGACCGAGTCTGACCCTGCGGCTGGTCATATACTGCCGACGCCGAGGATTGCGGGGCCTACCTCGGTCCAGGTGTTTCAGGCCTACTATGCCTCCTCCTCCTCCCACCCCTCCTCCACCTCCTCCTCCGAACGACCATCCGTGGGCATGGCGCCATCAGTCGGTAGCTCTAGGCACAGCAGCAGTGCCGTCGCTAAGCGACAGCAGGCGGTGCTCAAACTGCTGAGCCTAGGCGATAAAAGGCACACCGCCCAAGAACTATTACAGGGCATCACGGCGCAGACTGATCTGTGGCTGGCACCGCTGAACCTGAAGCCAGGCATGGTTGTGTGTGACAACGGCCGTAACCTGGTGGCGGCTCTGCAACTCGGCAGACTGACACATGTGCCATGCCTGGCCCATGTGTTAAATCTGATAGTTCAGCGTTTCCTCAAGACATACCCCAATCTGTCTGATTTGCTCACGAAGGTGCGCCGCATCTGTGCGCATTTCAGGAAGTCCAGCACAGATGCTGCCACTCTCAGGGCAGCGCAGCGCCGCCTCCAACTGCCCGCTCACCGACTGTTGTGCGACGTGCCCACGAGGTGGAATTCAACACTGACCATGTTATCCAGAGTTTACCAGCAGCGCCGAGCGATTGTAGACTGCCAGATGTCAACTTCCACCAGAACTGGTAGTCAGGTCAGTCAGCTTCCTCAAGTCTACAATGAGGAGTGGACGTGGATGTCTGATATCTGTCAGGTGCTGAGTAACTTTGAGGAGTCAACACAGATGGTCAGTGGCGATGCCGCCATCATCAGCCTCACCATCCCGCTGCTTGGCCTGTTGAAAAACTCTCTGGTCAGCATGAAGTCGGAAGCTTTGCGCTCCTCACAAGAGACAGGGGAAGAAGATTCCCTTGTTGATAGCCAAAGCACCCTTAGGTCTGTTTCTCAGCGCATATCGGAGGAGGTGGAGGTGGAGGAGGATGAGGAGGAAGAGGAGGAGAATGTTGGCGAGACACAAGAGGGGACCATTGTTGAGTCCTTCACTGTTGAGCGTGTATGGGCAGAAGAAGAGGAGTTGGAGGAGTTGGAGGAGGAGGAAATGGACAGTCAGGCCAGTGAGGGGAGTGAATTCTTACGCGTTGGTACTCTGGCGCATATGGCAGATTTCATGCTAGGCTGCCTATCCCGTGACCCTCGCGTTCAAAGAATTTATTCCAGCACCGATTACTGGGTATTCACTCTCCTGGACCCACGGTACAAGCAAAATCTTTCCACTCTCATCCCTGGAGAGGAAAGGAGTGTGAGAATGCATGAATACCAGCAGGCCCTGGTGCACAAGCTGAAACAGTATTTCCCTTCTGACAGCGCTAGCGGCAGAGTGCGTAGTTCTGCGGGACAAGTAGCGAGGGAGAGTAGGCGAGCAGGCAGCTTGTCCAGCACTGGCAAGGGTACGCTTTACAAGGCTTTTTCCAGCTTTATGTCACCCCAGCAAGACACTGTCACCTGTCCCCAGTCTCGGCAGAGTAGGGCTGATCTTTACAGAAAGATGGAGTACGTAGCTGACCATACCATCGTCCTAAATGATCACACAGCTCCCTACAACTACTGGGTTTCAAAGCTGGACATGTGGCACGAACTGGCGCTGTACGCCTTGGAGGTTCTTGCCTGCCCTGCCGCTAGCGTCTTGTCCGAGCGGGTTTTCAGTGCAGCTGGTGGCATCATCACCGATAAGCGTACACGCCTGTCGACTGACAGCGCTGACAGGCTGACGCTTATCAAGATGAATAAAGCCTGGATTTCTCCTAATTTCCAATCTCCACCAGGTGAAGGAAGCTCAACCTGAATAATTTATCCACTCCTCCTCCTCCTCATTTTCCTCCTTCTCCTCCTCTTTGTACAGTAAAGCAGAGGAAACTGGCTATTTTTTGACAGGGCCCACTGGCTCTAGTTATAGTACTTTATGCATTTAATTTTTATGGAGGGCCACCTACCTGCTCCTCTGGTTTGAAAACTTTTTTGGACTGCCACATACAGGCACTCAATCTATTCCATTTTTATGGAGAGCCACCTACCTGCTCCTCTGGTTTGAAAACTTTTTTGGACTGCCACATACAGGCACTCAATCTATTCCATTTTTATGGAGGGCCACCTACCTGCTCCTCTGGTTTGAAAACTTTTTTGGACTGCCACATACAGGCACTCAATCTATTCCATTTTTATGGAGGGCCACCTACCTGCTCCTCTGGTTTGAAAACTTTTTTGGACTGCCACATACAGGCACTCAATCTATTCCATTTTTATGGAGGGCCACCTACCTGCTCCTCTGGTTTAAAAACTTTTTTGGACTGCCACATACAGGCACTCAATCTATTCCATTTTTATGGAGGGCCACCTACCTGCTCCTCTGGTTTGAAAACTTTTTTGGACTGCCACATACAGGCACTCAATCTATTCCATTTTTCTGGAGGGCCACCTACCTGCTCCTCTGGTTTGAAAACTTTTTTGGACTGCCACATACAGGCACTCAATCTATTCCATTTTTATGGAGGGCCACCTACCTGCTCCTCTGGTTTGAAAACTTTTTTGGACTGCCACATACAGGCACTCAATCTATTCCATTTTTATGGAGGGCCACCTACCTGCTCCTCTGGTTTGAAAACTTTTTTGGACTGCCACATACAGGCACTCAATCTATTCCATTTTTATGGAGAGCCACCTACCTGCTCCTCTGGTTTGAAAACTTTTTTGGACTGCCACATACAGGCACTCAATCTATTCCATTTTTATGGAGGGCCACCTACCTGCTCCTCTGGTTTGAAAACTTTTTTGGACTGCCACATACAGGCACTCAATCTATTCCATTTTTATGGAGGGCCACCTACCTGCTCCTCTGGTTTGAAAACTTTTTTGGACTGCCACATACAGGCACTCAATCTATTCCATTTTTATGGAGGGCCACCTACCTGCTCCTCTGGTTTGAAAACTTTTTTGGACTGCCACATACAGGCACTCAATCTATTCCATTTTTATGGAGGGCCACCTACCTGCTCCTCTGGTTTGAAAACTTTTTTGGACTGCCACATACAGGCACTCAATCTATTCCATTTTTATGGAGGGCCACCTACCTGCTCCTCTGGTTTGAAAACTTTTTTGGACTGCCACATACAGGCACTATCCAAATTGAATTGTCTCCATAGCAGCCTCCACACGTTGTCTCCATTGCTACCTCCAAAAGTCGTTCATATAGCTGCCTCCATACATCGTCCCTTTATCAAACGAGGTGTGTCAGGCCGAAATTTGGGTTGTTTTCATGGATTCCACATCAAAGTTGTTAACTTTGTCGCCACCCTGCTGTGTTATCCACAAAATACACTGGTAAACTTTTACCATTTACGGATATTATTTCAGCGCTTCTTGCGCATCTGTTTACATTCCCCTCACCCGCCATATCCTAAACTTATAAGAACGCTACTACACTTGATCTTATACAAAAGGTTCTTAGAAGTGCTGTTTGGGGAGTAGCCTAGAGACAGGGGCTTGGATTGGCGAAAGCTCGCCTGGCAGCGGAGCGCCAGCTCCATGCCAAGAACCAACTAACATAGTTTTAACTGCAGCACCTTTAATCTACTACTAGTTCACTGCCTCCATACATGGTCCCCTTATCAAACGAGCTGTGTCAGGCAGAATTTTGGATTGTTTTCATGGCTTCCATGTTAACTTTGTCGCCACCCTGCTGTGTAATCCACAAAATATACTGGCAAACTTTTATCATGTACCGATATTATTTGAGCGCTTCTTGCTCACCTCCTTTGGTTCCTCTCTGCCACCCATTGGTTTGAAGCCTGAGTCCATTTAGGGTATGTCGCCATGCCACTCTCTAGCCTGCCGCTGCTGCCGCTGCCTCTGCATGCCGTCCCCTATAGTGTCAGGGTCAATTATTGCATGTTTTAGATGCTATCTAGCCTCATTCTGTCACTCTGTCATGGTCATGCTGTTGCCCATACTTTTGGCATAATGGTGCATTTAAGCAGCCTCAGAGGCATCCATGCATGCTGCCCCTGCTGTTTCCTGTCCATTTCCGTGGTGTTTCCATCCTTTTCTGAGGTTCCCAGGTGTTTGGCCAAGCTTCCCTTTGCAGAGCCTTGGTCCCCTTGAAAAATGCTCGAGTCTCCCATTGACTTCAATGGGGCTCGTTACTTGAAACGAGCACTCGAGCATCGGGAAAAGTTCGTCTCGAATAACGAGTACCCGAGCATTTTAGTGCTCGCTCATCTCTAATTAAAGCCCTTTATAGATATTTGGTACGAATGTTTTATTAATCATTAAGTTATTAAATTCGAATATCAGGTGTCGGTAAAATACATCATACTTCATTTACATTATTTGCATTCTGGTTATAGAAAAAATATAGTAGACATTATTTACATTGTATACATTCTATCCAATCCATATTGGTTATTTGTAAAGAATATTAGCCAATTTCAGAGTACAGTTATATACTTTCATGGTATCTAGTGCACCTCTAGGGGCAGATTTATCAAGTCGGAATATTTCTAGTTGCCCATGGCAACCAATCACAGTTCCCCTTTAAAATATTCATGAGCACTGGTAAATTGAAAGCTGAGCTGTGATTGGTTGCCACGGTTGCAACTAGAAATATTCTGACTTGCAGACAGCTTGATAAATCTGCCCCATAATATCTTATAGAAAGGCTACAAATGTGAAGCCTTCATTTAGGCGTTTAGCCTATGAATTTATCATGCCTCTGTTTGCAGCAACAATTTTTCTAGGTTACCCTTTCTCGGGCCCAGTTGTAGCTTCTCAATTCCCAGGAATTTCAAACAGTTGGTGTCACCTCTATGTACTGTTCTAATATGTTTAGAAATAGGGGTATCTTTGTTGGACAGTAGAAGATTGGAAAAACGTTGCCTGGTCTGATGAGTCTCGATTTCTGCTGCGGCATTCGGATGGTAGGGTCAGAATTTGGCGTCAACAACATGTAAGCATGGATCCATCCTGCCTTGTATCAACGGTTCAGGCTGGTGGTGGTGGTGTCATGGTGTGGGGAATATTTTCTTGGCACTCTTTGAGCCCCTTGGTACCAATTGAGCATCGTTGCAACGCCACAGCCTACCTGAGTATTGTTGCTGACCATGTCCATCCCTTTATGACAACAATGTACCCAACATCTGATAGCTACTTTCAGCAGGATAATGCGCCATGTCATAAAGCTGGAATCATCTCAGACTGGTTTTTTGAACATGACAATGAGTTCACTGTACTCAAATGGCCTCCACAGTCACCAGATCTCAATCCAATAGAGCATCTTTGGGATGTGGTGGAACGGGAGATTCGCATCATGGATGTGCAGCCGACAAATCTGCGGCAACTGTGTGATGCCATCATGTCAGTATGGACCAAAATCTCTGAGTAATGCTTCCAGCAGCTTGTTGAATCTATGCCACGAAGAATTGAGGCAGTTCTGAAGGCAAAAGGGGGTCCAACCCGTTACAAGCATGGTGTACCTAATAAAGTGGCCGGTGAGTGTAGTTGATATACTGTCTGATGGTGAATTCTTCTCCATCTCTAGGGTTTGTGAAGGTTCTCATTTGAGGCATAAATTTGCAGAAGGAGCAGTTCCCACATGGATATGATCCTGTTAAGGTGGGTCGTAGCCAGGTTTTTATTCATGGATTCTCTAGTGAAGTGACTTTTCACCAGATGGGCCCTGAGGTTTTTTCCCGTACGGTAGGTTATTGCTGGGTGGTTGGTAATTTTTTTCTTTAAAATCATTATCTGCCAACAAGATGGGCCAGTATTTCTTAATTATATTAGAAATCTGACCAGTGTATGCATCATATGTCGCAATACATCGTATCTGATCCTGTTTTTGTTTCATCTGGGTAGTTTCTACTAATGTGTCCCTTTCCGTTCTTTTGCCTCTAGAATAGGCCCGATAGAGATGTTCCTGCGTGCTTGCAGGTATTGGCCTTGGGGATTTCAATGCATGCATGGAGAACTCATTGGAAAGGCTGAATATGAGTGCATGTCAGGAAATGAAGAGAATCACAGGGCTGAAGGATTTTAGTGAGGATTGGAATCTTAACCCCTTTACCGACATGTGACATAATAATACATCACATGTAGGGTGCGGGTGCATGGAGAGGGCTCACAGGCAAAGGCTTACCGGTGTTTTCCCGCCGATAGTCTCCGGCGAAGCTGCTGGCGGCTTGAAAAAGATGGCGGGGCAGGAGCGCCGACATCTTGCCGAGGTTCGGCACTCCTTGTGACATTAAATACTTAAATACCCCTATTTTGAAGTGTAATTTGTTACTCAGAAAATAAGACATAACACAACTCTGTACATGGAAAAGTAAAAAAGTTATAGATTTTTGAAGGTGGGGAGTGAGAAATGAAAACGCAAAAACGAAAAAGTGCATCAGCGGGAAGGGGTTAAGGATCGAATATCTATATAAGTGGACTGTCTCCTGCCTTAGCCGTACACATTCTACACGTTAGTTTTCCAAGTTATAATGTAAAGAAGAAATATAAGCCCATTATAATCTCAGACCATGGAAATTTCTGGCCACTACGGTAAATATAATTAAATAAACAATGGTATTCATCATATTAGAAATCAAGAGGGAGAGTTACCTCAGGATCAGGAAAACATCCTTGAAAGTTTTAGTAATTCTACTCTTCTTAATATCATCTATAAATAGTTTTCTCGAATAGCGAGCTAGATGACTTCCTCGACACTGTTCCCTTCCCATGCATCTCTGATGTACAGAAGAATTCTTTGGGGGCCCAGTGTCGGGGGAGGAAATCCAGCAAGCAATGAATGAGGTTGTGGGTGATTTTTCTCCAGGATTGGAAAGTTTCCCTTTTGCTTTTTGGAAAAAAACTGGATAAGGTTTTGATCCCTATTCTGGTTCAAGTTTATGATGCAGCCTTTAGGTATGACTTTTTTCGGGTTCAAAGGCTGAGGCCTCCATCATCTTGATTATTAAAAAAAGGGAAAGATGCTTTGGATATGGGGTTGTATAGGACTATCTCATTGTTAAATTGTGATGTTAAAATTCTTGCAAAAATCTTGGCTTCTAGATTGAGGATGATTGATTATACAGCCAGACCAGAATAGTTTTATTCCAGATAGACCTTTGGTTCCATAGTTTCCAGATTTCTATAATATTAATTACGTCTAATATGGACATTATGTGATGGACTAATTATACCAAAAGTATCTATTCCCTTTTTTATGTATTTTATGTACTAATATAAATCAATAAATTAATGTGTTAACGTCTGCTTACTATTGCCAGTTCTCTTTGTATATATTTCTATACATTTTGTGTAGCTTAGTGACAGCTATTTATGGTCTGTAGCACAGTAAGCTTAAGACTTTTAAAGTGTATCTGTGAGTGAGTGCCATCCTCTCTCTTTTTATAACATTTGTATTAGGCGGGTCCCGAGGGATGAAGAGGTTTGCGGACCGGCGCTTCTATTTCCAATGATATAACGCACAACTGTATGCGTTTAAGTAAAAATCTTTAATGCATAAAACTCGCGACGCGTTTCTGCTCCGGACTGGAGCCTTCGTCAGGCATAAGATGACAAACATAAAATGACAGACATAAAATAACGTACAGCAGTGAGACCTTAAATACATTACCAAAAAGACCGGGATCCCGGGGTTGACTAGGTTCCGGTCATGTGATAACCCGGGGGTCAGAGTTCGGTCTGGTACCGTTAACAATCTAAATTCTAGTTGTGAATTTCAAAACACATCAAAATTCCCAGATGTTAAATAGATGGTTAGCTAAAAGGTTATTTCTATCTAAAAATACTAATTTGATAAGACCAATAGTACATAAAGTGCTAGGTTTCTGTACCTGAGTTACAGGGAAGTGAGATCCTATAGCCCGTGTTGAGCTCCCCGGCGCTATGGTCTGCCTGAGCTACGGATCGCAGGGAGGACCAAAAAGGAACCACGCTTATGAGCGCCGCTCCGGAACGAGGATCAAGATGGTAGCGGACCACAGTCTCGGACGGGATCCCCCGTTCTTGTTGTGATGCACAGAGGGGGTAAGTAATTTAGTTGTGGATCAATATTAAACGGGTTTCAAATCTTCATCAGAAGTATTGGAAACTAAGAACTGAATATTTTAGTTGCGGATCTGTATTACATGGATTCAATAACCTCATTGAGACCATTGGGGACTAATGTATTCAGTTTGAAGATCCAAAATGATTCTCTACGGTTCAGGGTCTTCGCACGGTTAGTGTTTTCTTCCTTAATTTGTTCTATAGGGGTTATTGTCACACAGTTAAAATCTCCCTCATGTTCTAAAAAGATGTGTTTTGATAAACTTTGTTTAAGAAAACCTATTTTTGTCTTATGTCGGTGGCCGTTCAGTCTGACTCTAAGTGACTGGATCGTCCGACCGACATATTGTTTTCCACAAAGACAATCAACCAGGTAGACAACAAAATTGGAGGAGCATGACATTCTCGTTTTTATCTTGAATGTTTCTTTGGTGATTTTTGATGTAAACGTGGTCGCCCCCTCATTAATTGAGTCACAACAGAGGCATAGTTTATGTTTGCATTTTTCCACCCCTGGTTTTTTGTTAACAATATGAGCCGGATTAGTTTTGATGTATTTTAGCCTACTCGGGGCTACTACATTTTTTATGGTTGTGGCCTTTCTAAAGGTTATGAGTGGATAGGCAGGGAGGGCATCACCAAGGATTGGATCTCTTTTAAGGATGGTCCAATGTTTTTTTAGGATTTCTCTGATCTTTAGGTTTCCCCTATCATAGGTAGTAATAAAATTAAATGCTAGCCTCTTCGATCTCCCTACATCTGGGCTCTTCTTATTTTTTGGTAGCAGGCATTCTTTCTGTGTTTTTTTTGCATATTTTGAGTATGCTTCATCTATGATCTCTCTGGGGTATTTTTTCTCCTTGAACCTCTTCTTCAAGATTTTAGCTTGTGTCTTGTAGTCTTCCTGATTGGTACAGTTTTTCCTAATTCGATGGAATTGACTAAAAGGTATATTTTTTACCCATTTAGGATAATGTGCGCTTCCGAATTCCAAAAAACTATTGCTGTCGACACTTTTGAAGTGTGTAGTGGTAACAATCTTGTTGTCTGTTGCTGTTATTTCGAGATCGAGAAAAACGGTCGTGTTACGACTCAGGTTACTTGTAAATTTAAGACCCCAATCATTTTTATTTAGTGCTTTCACGAATTTAATGGCCTCTTCCTCATCTCCCTGCCAGATACAGAAGAGGTCGTCTATATATCTTTTGTAATATACCACATTCTTAGACCATTGTTCCGTATTATAGATAAATAGGGACTCGAACCGCCCCATAAATAAGTTTGCGTAACTTGGGGCGGCTCGAGTCCCCATGGCCGTACCTCGTATTTGGTGATAAACCTGCTTCTGAAAATCAAATACATTGTGTTTGAGGACAAATTCTAGTCCTTTGCATAGGAACTCTATTTGGGCTTCGGGTAGGGTGGTATTTTGAGTGAGAGCCCAGTGAATAGACTGGAGTCCGAGATCATGTTGAATGTTCGAATATAAGGACGATATGTCTAAGGTTAAAAACAAATAATCATTTCTCCATTCAAACTGATCTAATTCCATAATTAGGCTACTGGAATCCCGTAAATAGGATGGTAGCTGCGTTACTAAAGGTTGCAGGTATAGATCCACATAGTGAGAGAGATTGCTAGTTAGAGAGCCTATCCCAGATATTATAGGGCGGCCTGGGGGGTGTTCCTGATCTTTATGAATTTTTGGCAAGTGATAAAAGATTGGTAAAGGGGGATGTGATACAGTGAGGAAGCCTTTCTCTTTTTTGTTCAGAATTTTCTTTTCAAAGGCATCTTTGATCATCTCATTATATTCTGTGAGGAATACCGATGTCGGGTCTTTTCTTATTTTCTTGTAATATTCGGTGTCATCGAGGATGTTGAGGGCTTCCTTGATATAGTCGCCTCTGTTTTGAATAACTATTCCTCCCCCTTTATCTGCAGGTCGAATCACTATTTCCAGATTGGAGCCTAGATTTCTTAGGGCTTGTTGTTCTCCTTCTGTTAGATTGGTACCAGGATTTTGGGAAGCTTTTATACTCCTAAATTCCTCAGATACTAACGAAAGAAAGGTCTCTACATGATGACCTCTTTGGGGTAATGGGTTGAATGTCGATTTTTTACTGACTTTTTTGTGCAGGTACGGGTCTAAATCCGGTGCGTTCCCTTCTGTTGCATTCTTTGGTTGTTCGGTTTTATTTTCTTTTATTAGAAAATATCTCTGTTGAGTGAGCTTTTTTATAAACATATTTAAATCGACAAAGAGCTGAAAATCATCCGTGGTTTTATTTGGACAGAAATTTAATCCTCTTGATAGTACTAGTTTTTCATCGTGTGTGAGGATATGACTGGACAGGTTAAAGATTTTTATTGTATTGGCAATAGTGTCTACATTTTTAGATGGATTTTCCACTGTTTCGGACTCTATACCGCTTGTGTCTTCTTTCCCTTTTTTCTTTTTTCTCCCTCCCCTACACCCTCTGGTTCTCTTTTTCTTTTTGTGGTTAAAGGGCTTGGTGTATCCAGCGGGATAAAGTATTTTAGAATCCTGTTCTGAAATAGTGCATGTTTGGTATTCTTCACAGTTGGTGTCAGTGGGGGGGCAGGGGTAAGACAGATGCTGGGGTCCAGGGGGGGTTGTAATGGGGTATTCGGTCGGGTGGGGCCTAATTCTAAAAAAGAGCTATTATTGTTGGGAGATGTAATATCTGAAACGGATGGTAATTCTTCTGAAAAAATCATACCGACAGGATTGTCCGTAGTGATTGATAATTGTTCATTAGTATGTACTGTTAACCAGGAAGCATTACTTAATGTGACTGGATCTATAGTAGTCCCGAGTGCTGGGTTTATCTCATTAGTATTCCTGGTTTCCTGTACTGGTGTCTTTCTAGAATGAGGTAGCAAGTTGTCTCTACAGATAATTTTCCTCTCTTCCTCTAGGTATGGGTTATATGTAGCCCTGTTAGTATTGTGAAAGGTTCTGCCTCCTGTTCTAGTGTACCTGGGTTGATGATTGCCGGCGTATCGGGGTGGCTCTCTATTGTTCAGTTGTTGATTCCTAGGGCGGGATTGGTGTACCGGAAACCTTGAAGTCCTATCATTAACTGGGGTGTTCTTTCTATTATTACTATTATTGTTGTTGGTGACACTTCCATTTTTGTTAGGAATATTATTAGGATTTTTTGGGGGAACCTGAGGATTATTTGGACCTCTATCTGAGACCCTAAATAGACGGTTTTTCAGTTTTTTTATTTTTTTCTCTGAAGTATCTTTTTCTAGAGAGAGTAGTCTCACCTGGATTCTTTTGTTTAAATTGTGAAAATCGGGGTGTTGGGTGAACCCTTGAAGTTTTTCCCCGATGCTCACAATTTTGTCTATTAGAATATTACATTCCTGTGATCTTTTGGCAATAACACGTGAGACCAAATTCATAGAGCAATCAAGTAAACATTTTTCCCAATCCTCAGTATACTTAGGATCGTTAGGGAATGCTGATGGAATGTTGATCATCAAACCTTTGGGGCTCAAACCTTTTTGTAGATATAGTTCTAAAAACATAATGTCCAAACTATGTAAAAGTTCTTTCTTACATAAATCTTCAAAGTCTTTGAACAAAGAGGACATTTGGTTAAAGTCCCACCAACCTTTGCTCTTCGTGGACTCCCGTTGAGTTGGATTGTTCGTCGAGATTTCCAGTTCATTCTCCTTCAGTAGTTTACACAGTCTTTCTTTTCTAAGCTGTATGCGGTTACCAAAGGATTCCATATCCGTAATGTTGGTGCTGCTCCTTGCGCTTTCTTATCCCACCAAGGGATCGTCGGGTGTCGAGCCTTGGTGCTAGTGAAATCAAATGGCCTGGGAAGGGGGGCTTGAAGAAGCTCCGGGTGGCCCCGTTAGGGAGAGAGTGGGAGGAGAGAAAAGAAAAAGCGGAGGAGCGCAACCTCGTGTGATACAATTACTGTGATAGAATTTGTGCATTAACGTATCAGCAGACTCTCACCTGGTGATTGCTTAAATATAGCATGTATAAAAGCAGAGCAGCCGGTCCTGATGAACCACGCTCCTAGACAGGACCAGGATCCTGGGAGCGTGTATACAATAGTATTAGGCGGGTCCCGAGGGATGAAGAGGTTTGCGGACCGGCGCTTCTATTTCCAATGATATAACGCACAACTGTATGCGTTTAAGTAAAAATCTTTAATGCATAAAACTCGCGACGCGTTTCTGCTCCGGACTGGAGCCTTCGTCAGGCATAAGATGACAAACATAAAATGACAGACATAAAATAACGTACAGCAGTGAGACCTTAAATACATTACCAAAAAGACCGGGATCCCGGGGTTGACTAGGTTCCGGTCATGTGATAACCCGGGGGTCAGAGTTCGGTCTGGTACCGTTAACAATCTAAATTCTAGTTGTGAATTTCAAAACACATCAAAATTCCCAGATGTTAAATAGATGGTTAGCTAAAAGGTTATTTCTATCTAAAAATACTAATTTGATAAGACCAATAGTACATAAAGTGCTAGGTTTCTGTACCTGAGTTACAGGGAAGTGAGATCCTATAGCCCGTGTTGAGCTCCCCGGCGCTATGGTCTGCCTGAGCTACGGATCGCAGGGAGGACCAAAAAGGAACCACGCTTATGAGCGCCGCTCCGGAACGAGTATCAAGATGGTAGCGGACCACAGTCTCGGACGGGATCCCCCGTTCTTGTTGTGATGCACAGAGGGGGTAAGTAATTTAGTTGTGGATCAATATTAAACGGGTTTCAAATCTTCATCAGAAGTATTGGAAACTAAGAACTGAATATTTTAGTTGCGGATCTGTATTACATGGATTCAATAACCTCATTGAGACCATTGGGGACTAATGTATTCAGTTTGAAGATCCAAAATGATTCTCTACGGTTCAGGGTCTTCGCACGGTTAGTGTTTTCTTCCTTAATTTGTTCTATAGGGGTTATTGTCACACAGTTAAAATCTCCCTCATGTTCTAAAAAGATGTGTTTTGATAAACTTTGTTTAAGAAAACCTATTTTTGTCTTATGTCGGTGGCCGTTCAGTCTGACTCTAAGTGACTGGATCGTCCGACCGACATATTGTTTTCCACAAAGACAATCAACCAGGTAGACAACAAAATTGGAGGAGCATGACATTCTCGTTTTTATCTTGAATGTTTCTTTGGTGATTTTTGATGTAAACGTGGTCGCCCCCTCATTAATTGAGTCACAACAGAGGCATAGTTTATGTTTGCATTTTTCCACCCCTGGTTTTTTGTTAACAATATGAGCCGGATTAGTTTTGATGTATTTTAGCCTACTCGGGGCTACTACATTTTTTATGGTTGTGGCCTTTCTAAAGGTTATGAGTGGATAGGCAGGGAGGGCATCACCAAGGATTGGATCTCTTTTAAGGATGGTCCAATGTTTTTTTAGGATTTCTCTGATCTTTAGGTTTCCCCTATCATAGGTAGTAATAAAATTAAATGCTAGCCTCTTCGATCTCCCTACATCTGGGCTCTTCTTATTTTTTGGTAGCAGGCATTCTTTCTGTGTTTTAATATTGTTTAATATTGATCCACAACTAAATTACTTACCCCCTCTGTGCATCACAACAAGAACGGGGGATCCCGTCCGAGACTGTGGTCCGCTACCATCTTGATCCTCGTTCCGGAGCGGCGCTCATAAGCGTGGTTCCTTTTTGGTCCTCCCTGCGATCCGTAGCTCAGGCAGACCATAGCGCCGGGGAGCTCAACACGGGCTATAGGATCTCACTTCCCTGTAACTCAGGTACAGAAACCTAGCACTTTATGTACTATTGGTCTTATCAAATTAGTATTTTTAGATAGAAATAACCTTTTAGCTAACCATCTATTTAACATCTGGGAATTTTGATGTGTTTTGAAATTCACAACTAGAATTTAGATTGTTAACGGTACCAGACCGAACTCTGACCCCCGGGTTATCACATGACCGGAACCTAGTCAACCCCGGGATCCCGGTCTTTTTGGTAATGTATTTAAGGTCTCACTGCTGTACGTTATTTTATGTCTGTCATTTTATGTTTGTCATCTTATGCCTGACGAAGGCTCCAGTCCGGAGCAGAAACGCGTCGCGAGTTTTATGCATTAAAGATTTTTACTTAAACGCATACAGTTGTGCGTTATATCATTGGAAATAGAAGCGCCGGTCCGCAAACCTCTTCATCCCTCGGGACCCGCCTAATACTATTGTATACACGCTCCCAGGATCCTGGTCCTGTCTAGGAGCGTGGTTCATCAGGACCGGCTGCTCTGCTTTTATACATGCTATATTTAAGCAATCACCAGGTGAGAGTCTGCTGATACGTTAATGCACAAATTCTATTACAGTAATTGTATCACACGAGGTTGCGCTCCTCCGCTTTTTCTTTTCTCTCCTCCCACTCTCTCCCTAACGGGGCCACCCGGAGCTTCTTCAAGCCCCCCTTCCCAGGCCATTTGATTTCACTAGCACCAAGGCTCGACACCCGACGATCCCTTGGTGGGATAAGAAAGCGCAAGGAGCAGCACCAACATTACGGATATGGAATCCTTTGGTAACCGCATACAGCTTAGAAAAGAAAGACTGTGTAAACTACTGAAGGAGAATGAACTGGAAATCTCGACGAACAATCCAACTCAACGGGAGTCCACGAAGAGCAAAGGTTGGTGGGACTTTAACCAAATGTCCTCTTTGTTCAAAGACTTTGAAGATTTATGTAAGAAAGAACTTTTACATAGTTTGGACATTATGTTTTTAGAACTATATCTACAAAAAGGTTTGAGCCCCAAAGGTTTGATGATCAACATTCCATCAGCATTCCCTAACGATCCTAAGTATACTGAGGATTGGGAAAAATGTTTACTTGATTGCTCTATGAATTTGGTCTCACGTGTTATTGCCAAAAGATCACAGGAATGTAATATTCTAATAGACAAAATTGTGAGCATCGGGGAAAAACTTCAAGGGTTCACCCAACACCCCGATTTTCACAATTTAAACAAAAGAATCCAGGTGAGACTACTCTCTCTAGAAAAAGATACTTCAGAGAAAAAAATAAAAAAACTGAAAAACCGTCTATTTAGGGTCTCAGATAGAGGTCCAAATAATCCTCAGGTTCCCCCAAAAAATCCTAATAATATTCCTAACAAAAATGGAAGTGTCACCAACAACAATAATAGTAATAATAGAAAGAACACCCCAGTTAATGATAGGACTTCAAGGTTTCCGGTACACCAATCCCGCCCTAGGAATCAACAACTGAACAATAGAGAGCCACCCCGATACGCCGGCAATCATCAACCCAGGTACACTAGAACAGGAGGCAGAACCTTTCACAATACTAACAGGGCTACATATAACCCATACCTAGAGGAAGAGAGGAAAATTATCTGTAGAGACAACTTGCTACCTCATTCTAGAAAGACACCAGTACAGGAAACCAGGAATACTAATGAGATAAACCCAGCACTCGGGACTACTATAGATCCAGTCACATTAAGTAATGCTTCCTGGTTAACAGTACATACTAATGAACAATTATCAATCACTACGGACAATCCTGTCGGTATGATTTTTTCAGAAGAATTACCATCCGTTTCAGATATTACATCTCCCAACAATAATAGCTCTTTTTTAGAATTAGGCCCCACCCGACCGAATACCCCATTACAACCCCCCCTGGACCCCAGCATCTGTCTTACCCCTGCCCCCCCACTGACACCAACTGTGAAGAATACCAAACATGCACTATTTCAGAACAGGATTCTAAAATACTTTATCCCGCTGGATACACCAAGCCCTGTAACCACAAAAAGAAAAAGAGAACCAGAGGGTGTAGGGGAGGGAGAAAAAAGAAAAAAGGGAAAGAAGACACAAGCGGTATAGAGTCCGAAACAGTGGAAAATCCATCTAAAAATGTAGACACTATTGCCAATACAATAAAAATCTTTAACCTGTCCAGTCATATCCTCACACACGATGAAAAACTAGTACTATCAAGAGGATTAAATTTCTGTCCAAATAAAACCACGGATGATTTTCAGCTCTTTGTCGATTTAAATATGTTTATAAAAAAGCTCACTCAACAGAGATATTTTCTAATAAAAGAAAATAAAACCGAACAACCAAAGAATGCAACAGAAGGGAACGCACCGGATTTAGACCCGTACCTGCACAAAAAAGTCAGTAAAAAATCGACATTCAACCCATTACCCCAAAGAGGTCATCATGTAGAGACCTTTCTTTCGTTAGTATCTGAGGAATTTAGGAGTATAAAAGCTTCCCAAAATCCTGGTACCAATCTAACAGAAGGAGAACAACAAGCCCTAAGAAATCTAGGCTCCAATCTGGAAATAGTGATTCGACCTGCAGATAAAGGGGGAGGAATAGTTATTCAAAACAGAGGCGACTATATCAAGGAAGCCCTCAACATCCTCGATGACACCGAATATTACAAGAAAATAAGAAAAGACCCGACATCGGTATTCCTCACAGAATATAATGAGATGATCAAAGATGCCTTTGAAAAGAAAATTCTGAACAAAAAAGAGAAAGGCTTCCTCACTGTATCACATCCCCCTTTACCAATCTTTTATCACTTGCCAAAAATTCATAAAGATCAGGAACACCCCCCAGGCCGCCCTATAATATCTGGGATAGGCTCTCTAACTAGCAATCTCTCTCACTATGTGGATCTATACCTGCAACCTTTAGTAACGCAGCTACCATCCTATTTACGGGATTCCAGTAGCCTAATTATGGAATTAGATCAGTTTGAATGGAGAAATGATTATTTGTTTTTAACCTTAGACATATCGTCCTTATATTCGAACATTCAACATGATCTCGGACTCCAGTCTATTCACTGGGCTCTCACTCAAAATACCACCCTACCCGAAGCCCAAATAGAGTTCCTATGCAAAGGACTAGAATTTGTCCTCAAACACAATGTATTTGATTTTCAGAAGCAGGTTTATCACCAAATACGAGGTACGGCCATGGGGACTCGAGCCGCCCCAAGTTACGCAAACTTATTTATGGGGCGGTTCGAGTCCCTATTTATCTATAATACGGAACAATGGTCTAAGAATGTGGTATATTACAAAAGATATATAGACGACCTCTTCTGTATCTGGCAGGGAGATGAGGAAGAGGCCATTAAATTCGTGAAAGCACTAAATAAAAATGATTGGGGTCTTAAATTTACAAGTAACCTGAGTCGTAACACGACCGTTTTTCTCGATCTCGAAATAACAGCAACAGACAACAAGATTGTTACCACTACACACTTCAAAAGTGTCGACAGCAATAGTTTTTTGGAATTCGGAAGCGCACATTATCCTAAATGGGTAAAAAATATACCTTTTAGTCAATTCCATCGAATTAGGAAAAACTGTACCAATCAGGAAGACTACAAGACACAAGCTAAAATCTTGAAGAAGAGGTTCAAGGAGAAAAAATACCCCAGAGAGATCATAGATGAAGCATACTCAAAATATGCAAAAAAAACACAGAAAGAATGCCTGCTACCAAAAAATAAGAAGAGCCCAGATGTAGGGAGATCGAAGAGGCTAGCATTTAATTTTATTACTACCTATGATAGGGGAAACCTAAAGATCAGAGAAATCCTAAAAAAACATTGGACCATCCTTAAAAGAGATCCAATCCTTGGTGATGCCCTCCCTGCCTATCCACTCATAACCTTTAGAAAGGCCACAACCATAAAAAATGTAGTAGCCCCGAGTAGGCTAAAATACATCAAAACTAATCCGGCTCATATTGTTAACAAAAAACCAGGGGTGGAAAAATGCAAACATAAACTATGCCTCTGTTGTGACTCAATTAATGAGGGGGCGACCACGTTTACATCAAAAATCACCAAAGAAACATTCAAGATAAAAACGAGAATGTCATGCTCCTCCAATTTTGTTGTCTACCTGGTTGATTGTCTTTGTGGAAAACAATATGTCGGTCGGACGATCCAGTCACTTAGAGTCAGACTGAACGGCCACCGACATAAGACAAAAATAGGTTTTCTTAAACAAAGTTTATCAAAACACATCTTTTTAGAACATGAGGGAGATTTTAACTGTGTGACAATAACCCCTATAGAACAAATTAAGGAAGAAAACACTAACCGTGTGAAGACCCTGAACCGTAGAGAATCATTTTGGATCTTCAAACTGAATACATTAGTCCCCAATGGTCTCAATGAGGTTATTGAATCCATGTAATACAGATCCGCAACTAAAATATTCAGTTCTTAGTTTCCAATACTTCTGATGAAGATTTGAAACCCGTTTAATATTGATCCACAACTAAATTACTTACCCCCTCTGTGCATCACAACAAGAACGGGGGATCCCGTCCGAGACTGTGGTCCGCTACCATCTTGATACTCGTTCCGGAGCGGCGCTCATAAGCGTGGTTCCTTTTTGGTCCTCCCTGCGATCCGTAGCTCAGGCAGACCATAGCGCCGGGGAGCTCAACACGGGCTATAGGATCTCACTTCCCTGTAACTCAGGTACAGAAACCTAGCACTTTATGTACTATTGGTCTTATCAAATTAGTATTTTTAGATAGAAATAACCTTTTAGCTAACCATCTATTTAACATCTGGGAATTTTGATGTGTTTTGAAATTCACAACTAGAATTTAGATTGTTAACGGTACCAGACCGAACTCTGACCCCCGGGTTATCACATGACCGGAACCTAGTCAACCCCGGGATCCCGGTCTTTTTGGTAATGTATTTAAGGTCTCACTGCTGTACGTTATTTTATGTCTGTCATTTTATGTTTGTCATCTTATGCCTGACGAAGGCTCCAGTCCGGAGCAGAAACGCGTCGCGAGTTTTATGCATTAAAGATTTTTACTTAAACGCATACAGTTGTGCGTTATATCATTGGAAATAGAAGCGCCGGTCCGCAAACCTCTTCATCCCTCGGGACCCGCCTAATACTATTGTATACACGCTCCCAGGATCCTGGTCCTGTCTAGGAGCGTGGTTCATCAGGACCGGCTGCTCTGCTTTTATACATGCTATATTTAAGCAATCACCAGGTGAGAGTCTGCTGATACGTTAATGCACAAATTCTATTACAGTAATTGTATCACACGAGGTTGCGCTCCTCCGCTTTTTCTTTTCTCTCCTCCCACTCTCTCCCTAACGGGGCCACCCGGAGCTTCTTCAAGCCCCCCTTCCCAGGCCATTTGATTTTTATAACATTTGTTTTTGATAATCAGCTGGGGGAGGGAGAACGCCGCTCCATCCTGTCTTTGGATGCTGTTAAGGCTTTCAATGGGATGGAGTGGCACTATTTGTGGAGAGTGCTGGCAAAGTGCAGACTCTCTATTGCTCTACAACTGCTAGGATGAGTATTAATGGCTTTTTGCCAGATTTTTTCCCTTTAACTTGGGACATTGCAGGGTTGTCCCCTCTCTCCCCCCCCTACTCTTCGCTCTGTTTATAGAACCCATGGCTATAATGGTTAGGGAGGCAGAGTGGATTGTAGAGTAGGGTATTAAGGGGTTGACATAAGATATCCCCGTAAGTGGATGACATTTTGATGACAATAAAAGTATAGGAGATATTTTCCGTTTGGTTAATGAGTGTGGTGGTTTTTTTGGTTAAAAATAAACTGAAAAAACTGTCCTCCCATTGGATGTGAGTACCTTTGGATGATATGTGAGTATCCCAGGGGTACAATTGAATGTTTTGCACAGGGAAGAGTCATTTAAAGGGCACCTACCACCCCGATTCTACCTATAAAGGTAGAAGGGGTGGTAGGTGGATGGATGGGACGTGAGGATAGCCCTTTTTTAGGCTAATCCTCACGTCCCGGGTGTCTTTTACAAAACTTTATTACATCTATATGCAAATTTTTTTATGCGGCTACTGGGGCGTGGAGTAGCCGGACATTAGGCTACTAGTCGCGGCTACTCCACGCCCCAGTAGCCGCGTTACTCTGCCTACCAGGAAATCTTCGGCACGCAGCTCCTGGTAGCTGCGCGCCCTCTTCCGAGTCCCCCGGCTACTGCGCATACGCAGTCGTTCCGGCCTGGAGCCGCGGCCGCGCAGCCGAAGGCCTGCGTTCTGTGCATGCGCACAACGCAGGGGACCCGGACGAGGGCGCGCAGCTACCAGTAGCTGCGCACCGAAGATCATCTGGTAGGCAGAGTAACGCGGCTACCGGGGAGTGGAGTAGCCGCGACTAGTAGCCTCATGTCCGGCTACTCCACACCCCAGTAGCCGCATAAAAAAATTTGCATATAGATGTAATAAAGTTTTGTAAAAGACGCCCGGGACGTGAGGATTAGCCCAAAAAAGGGCTATCCTCACGTCCCATCCATCCACCTACCACCCCTTCTACCTTTATAGGTAGAATCAGGGTGGTAGTTGCCCTTTAAGTATCTGGGGGTTAAGGTAACACAGTTTTTGGATGTGAAAAATATCACTCCTGTGATTGGTATTTTGCAGCAAAAGATTTTGAGATGGCTCAAGATGCCATTTTTGAGAGTCAGGAAAAAATACAATAGTGCTTTAGAATATAACTTTTACTTCTTTCATTAAAAGTGGTTCCATAGGATCACAGCCCCAAAGCTAGGCTATTAGGGTGTGATAGAATTTTTGTTCTAAATAAAGCTAATATAGGGATTTCTTGACCGGAGAGTCAATCAGGCCATAGCCCTTAACTTTCCATTCTATGCACTCCTTACGGATCTCCTTGCATTCCTTTGACAGTTGAACATATTGAGGGTGAATTACTCTTGATATCGTCCTAAAGTGTTACACAGATGCCCTACTTGTGATTCTTGAGACGGCACAACAACCTACAAGGTGAGCCCTACAGTCACTGTTTCACTAAATAAATGAGGATAACTATAGTAGGTTCTTACACGCTTAATTATCCGACATCTTTTTTAGACTGCTCACCAGTGCAGAGGAACTGAACATTTGTACAGTACTTCACAATGAATCTTATGTAAACACTTTTAATGAAAGTAGTAAAAGTTATATCTTAAATCACTGTTTCCTCATTATGTAGACAGGTGGTTTACGGAGGTTTGGGTATTTTATTGCAGCACAGTTAAGGTTCATAGTTAGTAGATGGAATTGTAGAGCTTTTCTGAGATTAAGTAGGTTCCGGAAGAAGAGACACATTGGGGGTCATTTACTAAGGGCCCGATTCGCGGTTTCCCGACGTGTTACCCGAATATTTCCGATTTGCGCCGATTGTACCTGAATTGCCCTGGGATTTTGGCGCACGCTATCAGCTTGTGGCGCATCGGCGCCGGCATGCGCACAACGGAAATCGGGGGCGTGGCCGAACGAAAACCCGACGTATTCGGAAAAACCGCCGCATTTAAGAACGGAAAATTACCTTCACTCAGCCCGAGCCGGTGAACTCCAGCGCGTTCAGATGCTTTTCAGCACAGCAGCGCCACTTGGTGGACGGCGGAGGAACTACCTTATTAAATCCCAGCCGGACCCGAATCCAGCGCAGAGAATGGGGCAGATTTACTTACCCGGTCCATTCGCGATCCAGCGGCGCGTTCTCTGTGGTGGATTCAGGTCCAGCCGGGATTCATTAAAGTAGTTCCTCCGACGTCCACCAGGTGGCGCTGCTGCGCTGAAGTTCCCCGGTTTATAGAACCCCTATTCCTAGTGAAGGTAAGTGCAAGCTCCGCAACACTTTTTTTTTTTTTAAATGCGGTGGGTTTTCCTAATCTGTCGGGTTTTCGTTCGGCCGTGCCCCCCGATTTCCGTCGTGTGCATGCCAGCACCGATGCAAACCGTCGGCGCAAATCGGAAATATTCGGTTAACACGTCGGGAAAACGCGAATCGGGCCCTTAGTAAATGACCCCCAATATTTATGTTATTAAAGAGTGGAGAATTGGAACAAGGTTTTTATAAATGTTTTGAGATTTAGCTTTATTGAATAAAGTGTGTTGGGCTTTAACCCCTTAATGACCACCCTATCGGGTTTTTACGGCGGTCATTAAGGGTACTTCTTCTGACGCGTATGCCTTTCTACGGCGCCGCGTCAGAAGAAGATTTCGGGACATCGGGTCAGTATAGTGCCAGTATAGTGCGAGCTGAGTTGAGCCCTTTTACATTTAGCGTCAAGAGCTGGACCATGATGAGCTAACGAACAGATACTCTTGGGCAAGACTCGCGGACCGCTCCTGCGTGGTACGCGCCTGAACCTAGGGGATGAGAGAGGCTATATGTAGCTTCTACAGCAAGGCGTCAGTATGGGAGTGAGGAAGAGTGTTGGTGTGTGCAGGCCTAGAATGTCAGAAACACTAGGAAAGACGGACAAGGATTATGACGAGGGGGGGACAAAACTTACACACCACAAAACAAACAATCAAATACGAATAAAAAACAAAGAAAAAAGTAATAAGAAAACAAGAATAAATTCCCAATTCTATAACCAGAGAGAGGAGAAACCTCCTGACTCTAGTACAGGTCTGTTCAGCCGGTCTACCCCTAAAGTAGGGGAGTATAGTCGGCTGATCCGGAGCCTCCACCCCCTATTTAAACCCTAGACCAGGGTCAGAGGGCAGGATCCAGAAAAGACCCACCTAATGGGGAAAACGTGGCAGAGGAACCTTTTAAAGGAAAAGAATACTTCAAGTACAGTACTACACTAGATTAGATACTTTGAAATGTCACTAACCCTCCAGAGATTAACCCCGGTGCCTTCATGCATATTACTACCTAAAATTACTAAGGAGGGGATAAATACCCCGAATATAAGCAAACATAAGACCCCCTTCAAACAGTCAAGAACACAAACTGTAAAGGATATATATCTGGCAGGCATTCTCCTCTAATCATAAGAGTCCTGGGATGGAGCTCTGGTTCGTGGTCTTCGTCTCTTTTGTTGCGGCTGGTTCTTATACTGTGGTAGGCGGAGCTGAGGGGGGAGACCCCCCCAATCATCCAGTCGTGGAATCGGGATGTTCCAAATGTCACAGAATTCCTGCAGCTCCTCAATCACGGAGAGCGTTGCCGTTATCCCATCTTTGGTGGCCGACAGAGCGAAAGGAAAGTTCCAGCGATAGGAGATGTCGTTCTCGCGTAAAATGTCCAGCAACGGTCGTAGTATCCGCCTCTTCTGAAGAGTGATCCCAGAGAGATCCTGATAAAGCTGTATGACATCACCATTGAAATCAAAGTTCTTGTTTTTCCGCGCCGCCAACATGAGGCGTTCCTTTAACTCGAAGTCATGCACACAACAGATAACGTCTCTCGGGTTTCCTCCCAGTGTTTTAGGCCTCAATGCTCTATGAGCTCTATCAAGCTTCACCTGCGTTTCCGGCTCTCCTAGTAGCGCCGAGAAAAGTGTTTGTAGCGTGGCACGAACATCCTCTTTGCCCTCCGCCTCCGATAGACCCCTCACTCGAATATTATTACGTCTTCCTCTGTTATCAAGGTCCTCCAGGTGCCTGGCCATATCTTGTAGTGTAACAGATTGAAAATGTAAAGTATGTTGCGTATGTGTAATCTGACGCTTTGAGTCCGCCTGTGCAGCTTCCAGAACATCAATTTTCTGCGTCATACACTGAATATCACGACGTACCTCTGAAATTTCAGATTTAAAAGCCTCTTTGACTTCAGCAATTAAGGATTTAAAGTCTTCTTTAGTAGGCAAATTCTGGAGATGAGCATGCCAATACGGTTCTGATGTCGATGGTCTCTTATCTGCCGTAGCGTCCATACTGTATGGCTCAGGTGATGATGCCCACTCTGGGGAGGGCGCTGCATAGCGAGTGAGGGTGGGGGTAGCACTCAACTCGTCCTCTGGCAACTGTGACCTAGGGATATATGGGACCCCAGGGATAAATTCCCCTGGCTGCGATAGTTGGGGGGATCTTAGGGGGAGGCCCTCAGAACGCTTCCCCTGTCCTCCATTTTCTTCCTGCTCTATGTCTATGGAGCTTTGCCCTTTTTCTGGGGCCTGTGACTGAGGTGAAGTGCTCCTGCAGGGTTTCTCACCTTTCATGAGATGCTGCCGGTCACCTTTGTCTGGGGTCCGCTGGGAAGCTGCCTTATTCTGGCGCTGCTGCGCCACAGGCGCGGCCTGCATCGTGATGGCGGGAGCATGGCGGGCAGTATGCGGGAGCGGTGCGGCGGTTGCCGACTGACCTCGCTTACCCGCTGCTGGAGTGGGAGCCATAGTGGGAACCTCAGCGGTCCGTGTCAGGTTCCTCGAGGCGCCGCCGGCTTTCCTGTCTTTCCGCGGGTCCGAGCTGGCTGTATTCACTGTTTTTAATGTTTTAATTCTATTCTTCACTTTGCAGCTGTGCGCTCGTATCTCCGAACCTATGGGGAGACACGCGCGCACACCTGCAATGTGAAGAATAGAATTAAAACATTAAAAACAGTGAATACTGGACCATTTAAGTGCAGAACACATTGAAAGAACACTATTCTTCACATTCCAGATGTTCGTGCACATCTCCTAACTTAGTGGGAGACACGCGCGAACACCTGGAAAGTGAAGAATAGTGTTATTTCAATGTGTTCTTACATGCAAAACATCAGTAAACATCTGGAATATTTTATTATGCACTGTTCTTTTAATGTTCTCTTTTACTAAAACAATGCTCGGGTCTCCCATTGACTTTAATGGGGTTCGTTATTCGATACGAACACCCGAGCATCAGGAAAAGCTCATGTCGAATAACGAGCATCTGAGCATTTTAGTGCTCGCTCAATCATTATAATTGTATTATATTATATGGAACCATCTTCATGGCCATTATTTTCCCAGCCATGAGAATGAGCTGACTGCCCAAGCCGCAAAAAGATAGAGCAGGTCCTATTCCTATCGTTAAGCATTGATAGATAGATAATATTTTAAGATGGATCATTAGGTAGATACAGTCACAACAAGACAGATATATTAGAAATTCCCCAACTAAGATATGTACAAATATGTACATAAAGAGATATATACAAATCTGGAGGTAATTAGATGGATCAGGCTGTGGATAAATGAAAGATATACATTAATAGATAGATAGCTGGATAGATAAATAGTCTATGTTCCTATGGAATTTTGTCCAATTGTAACAGTTGCTTTGGTCGTCACGGCTGCAGCATCCATCATCTCCATGGCAACCAGCCTGATTCTTCCCTGGGCATCGTGAGGGGATACTTCTGTATCATGTGAAATTAAAAGTGAACAAAGAGGAAGAAGAAAGATGTGGAGAGATGAAAGAATGAAAGGATCTAGGAGTGGGAGCTGCAGGAGGCACTTATAATACTGCAGATTACATGTAAATATATTTCACATGGATACAAGGAGATAGAGAAAATGAGTAAGTAAAACTGAAATAGAAATAATCAGAGGCAATCCATTAACACAACAGCAGAATGATTGCAAGCCTGAAAATAAAATTTCTATAAATTTAACTGAATTTGTTCCTTCAAGCTATCAAATGCTGCATGTAGGAAAATAAGTATATCAGGGGCGGATTAAGGGTATGCTAGGCCTTGGACTGTTTATGAGGTTTGGGGCTTAGGGCTATGTTCACATGCTGTGTGTGAATTACAGCAAGGGGAAGCTTTGTCGGGTCGCATATTCATTTACAGTATGCTGAAATGCTTGTTATTGTTTACATGCAAAACACGTGGCGCATGTTCCCAATGTGCAATATCCCCCTTCGGGTCTAGCCTTTCTTAGGGTAGCTGGAGGCATCCAAGGCCCAGAATATCGGAGTGGCACGCTATGATCATGGTGCTTGGTATTGGGAGCAAAGGATGGGCCTACAGCCTGACAGGACTCCGGCAGGTGGTGTGTGCAAGAAAAATGGAGGGAGAGGCTGATGGAATAGGTTTCTCTCTAGGGAAACCCCTGAGGAGTTTATAGGGATCCCTGGGTGATGAAGGATGGGGAGCCCGTGATGTTGAACAGCCTGATCCAGGGATCACATGAAGACACTTTGATCTAGGACTTAGTCTCCTGACTGCCCCAAGGTTTCAGGATGCAGGCCTGCTTCATGGTAGTGTGTCTGGATGGCAGCTCCTGCAGGAACTGCACACTGCTTCTTTGCTGACTACAACTGACTAAGTCCTCAGACCATGTGCTCCCGCCCACAAGGAGTTTTTATACTTCTGATGCACTGGATCATACACCACCAAAAATACAGCTGTGCGCATTCAGACTAACGTGGGGATATGTTGATATATAGTGATATATGTTGCAAGGAATACCTGCTTCCCCACAAAATTGCAGCAAACTCATGATTAGAATTTAATGCTGCTTCTTTGTGAGGAAACAGGGACTCCTTGCATCCCTAAGATGCTCGGAGTCCCGTCCTCTGCACTGGTCGATCCATGAAATCTGTCCAGCAGTTAGTCTTTCTCAAACCGACCACCGTCATGTCATAACATAATATTTAGGAAAAAAAATTAATATTTAAAGCGTAATTGTGATTTGAGATACATTTTTATAATGTGTGCAGAAGAATATTATGAAAATTTTTCTAATATACTTCATTAACAAAAAAAACTTCATGTAAATCTTCATGTAAAAAAAAATTGAAGCTGCTCCCTCTAAAAGAGATGTGTATTCCACCCTGTACAGTGTGTGTCTATAGAGGCTGCATGAGCTCACATTTAACATTGATCTCCCTGTGTTTGGTTATAAAGCTCTGGCAGTGAGGATAAACCCCTTCCCTTTCAGCTTGATCTTTGAAAATAACACTCATAGCATAATGCAGCCAGGGAGAGAACAGAAAGGGTTAAAACTCACAGTTGTGTAACAAACAAGAGAGGAGAGAGAGACCCCTCTTCAATCTGCTAGACCGATTTGCAAAGTAGAAGTACTGTAGCATCATCTATCCCATCACCTCCTCCTGACCCTGTTTTTGCCCAGGATCCGGTCCAGACAAGTACACAGCCATGGGAATGCACCCTTAGGCCCCTTGCACACTAACTGTTGCTTCTCTGGGCTGCAGTCGGGCATGCATACAACTGTGTGCAAGAGAGGAAGGAAGGGTGAGCACTTCCCACCCCTCCCTTGTCATTGAAAGTCGAATGGTCTGTTTTACAATGGTCTAATTTAACTGAAAGTGCTATTTCCATGTATAATGCTGCGTGCGGTGATTCACTAAGATCGTGCGCCAGAAATCATGAATCTGTCGCTTCCCTGCACTGTCCCAACAGAGTTCACCATCTTTTTTGTGGTGCACCTTTAACATTCACTGTGCTAAGCAATTTGCAAGTCAAATTTGCAAGTCGGTCGGAATCAGTTGGACCAACCGATGGCACGGCCCCTAGTTTGTGCCGCAGGGAAGCTAGCGCAGCTGTGCCACAAAAGGGTCACATGCAACACAATACAGGAGCAGACAATTCTTAAATACCTGTGAAAGCCATTTTAGTCTAGAAGAATGTGCACAGTCCGACAAAAGTGCAGCACAAAGCCTTTAGTAAATGTACCCCATTGTGTAATTCCATGGAGAAACAATTGAGTCAAGATAATAGTACACCACCATGTCCAAGTGCTAGCCGTGAAGAAAAGTTGAGAGCTTGATGAGAAGCTAATTATTTCTTTGTGGTCTCTTTTTTACTTCAATATATAATATTTTAAACCTGCAGTTAAAATGGCTGAAAATTAGATTAGAAAGTTTGGAACCCCAAATGATGTCACCAATTGCTTTCCATCAAATCCTTCAATAACAGAATCTAAGGTTGAAAATCGTTCTGAATCCGAGGAAAAGACCAGACTAGGAAATACCAGCTGGTGCTCATTTTCAAAATATATCCCCATGCCAACTTCTGTTGAATCAATCTGTTGCAGAGAAATATCTAATATTGATCCTTATCTTGAAACCTAACTTGTATTACTGGTCATGTGCATTTTCAATTCTGTGAGAACAGAGATTCTGTCCAGATTTCAAAGCACGCTATTGCACAAGTTAGAATACCTCCCCCTTATCACTTATGTTTTTTGTTATATGTGAATGTAGACCTAATTCCCTGCTATTCTCTGAAGACTATTTTCTTCCTTCCTTTTTCCTTCCACCCATTTCTCACATTTAATAGTAGATACTAAGTAATCTTGGTTCCATAAATTTAACTCTAGAGGTCTTCTGACCTAGGTCTTCATTGCAGTCTCGCATGTGCAGACTGCAGACTTTAAGGCCCCTTTCACACTTGCGTTTTTCACGCGCGTTTTCTGCGCGTGCTTTTGATGCGCAGAACTTGCATTGCTCTCTGACCCATTGTAATCAATGGGTCTTTTCAGACTTGCATTTTTTTTCACGCACACACGCGCGTTTTTTTTAACACGCGTTTAAATCTCGACATGCTCTACTTTTGCAAGTCACGCGCGTGAAAAACGCACCATACAAGTCTATGGAGATGCATCAAAAACGCATCGCACTCTGAGACACACGCAAGTGCAATGCAAGTGCAATGCGTTTTTCACGCATCAATTGCCATAGAAAAGATAGAGCTCAGTCCTGAGTCCATTTCACGCGCGTTTTCTGCGCGTGAAAAACGCATTGAAATTGCATTGAAATTGCATCAAAAACGCGCGTGAAAAACTGAGACACTGAACAAACTCTGACTGAAAACTGATTGCACTCTGATGCAAAATGCGCGTTTTTCACTGACCAAAAACTGATCGCACCCTGATCAAACTCTGAGGCCCCTTCTCCACTGGCGTTTTTCACGCGCGAGTTCTGCGCGTGCATTTGACGCGCAGAACTTGCATTGCACTCTGTCCCATTGTATTCAATGGGTCTTTCTTCATTTGCGTTGTTTTGCACGCGCGTGCTTGCGTTCGTTTGCACGCGCGTCAAAATCGCAGCATGCTCTATTTTTGCGATTCACGCGCATTTTTCACGCCCCATTCAAGTCTATGGGGACGTATCAAAAACGCATTGCACTCGCAAACATTGCAAGTGCAATGCGAGTGCAATGCGTTTTAAACGTAAGGGTTGCTAGGTTACCAGTATAACAGTATTTCCCCTGCTCGCGAACGATCATTTAATTAAAAAAACACAATGAAGAACAGTGAAGAATAGAATAAAACCAGTGAACACAGTGAACACAGTGAACACAGGATCATTTAAGATAAAAACACAGTGCAGAACACAGTGCAGAATAGATTACAGATGTTCGGCACATCTGCTTACTTGTCGGGAGACATTGCAGATGTATGGAAACATCTGCAATGTGTTCTTTACACACATATATATTGTTCTTCACATGCTATTTTGTTCGCACCGCTCCGCGCGTATCTCCCGACAAGTAAGCAGATGTGCCGAACATCTGTAATCTATTCTGCACTGTGTTCTGCACTGTGTTTTTATCTTAAATGATCCTGTGTTCACTGTGTTCACTGTTTTTATTCTATTCTTCACTGTTCTTCACATCTGCTAACTTGTCGGGAGATAATATACGCGCGCGGAACAGTGAAGAATAGATCGCAGATGTTTGCAACTTATCAGAAGACATTATTTTTCAATTAAATAAAACATTTTATTCCCGAACCTTGGTCCCTTTGAAAAAGTCCCATTGACTTAAAAAAACGCGCGTGAAAAACGCACCGAAAACGCAAAAAAACGCGAACAAAAATGAAACAAAAACGCAGCAAAAACGTCAGTTTTTCACGCATTGCACCCTGACGTGAAACGCAACGCTAGTTTGACGCGCAGAACTTGCATTGCACTCTGACCCATTGTTACCAATGGGTCTTTTCAGACTTGCATTTTTTTTCAAGCACACACGCGCGTTTTTTTTTTTAACGCGCGTTTAAATCTCGACATGCTCTACTTTTGCAAGTCACGCGCGTGAAAAACGCACCATACAAGTCTATGGAGATGCATCAAAAACGCATCGCACTCTGAGACACTTGCAAGTGCAATGCGTTTTTCATGCATCAATTGCCATAGAAAAGATAGAGCTCAGTCCTGAGTCCATTTCACGCGCATTTTCTGCGCGTGAAAAATGCATTGAAATTGCATTGCAATTGCATCAAAAACGCGCGTGAAAAACTGAGACACTGAACAAACTCTGACTGAAAACTGATTGCACTCTGATGCAAAATGCGCGTTTTTCACTGACCAAACCCTGATCGCACCCTGATCAAACTCTGACGTGAAATGCAACGCGAGTGTGGAAGGGGCCTAAGTGTTTAGCATTTAAGTTATTCCAGGATTGAACAAGGTTGGAACACATCATACTATATGTAAGTGACACATCACTAAACTTGCCCACAAATAATGCTGTTCGTAGCAATAACTATCATGTTCCCCCTATTCTCACATTTCCACCATTATCCCAATATTCCAACACCTACCTGTACTAATGAATTCTCTATATCACCATCTCTTCTGCGCTCTCATCTAATGGTTTCTGCTGATGCTTACCTGAGTGCTACACTCTGGGTTTGCAAACAGGAGCAACCACCGCATTCTCTATACTTCTCTTACCTGTTATCACTATCTCTGATACTCCTTGCTGCTGCTGACATTTCCCCCAATACAGGGCCTTTCAAACATATCCCCACCATTCCTCCAGTCTTCCGCCAGAGACCTCTCTCATCCAAATCTTGTAACCGCTCTACAACCTATCCACCTGACCTGCTCTCAACCACCTCCTTCACCCTCCCTCTCTGGAGCATTATGGAACGCAAGTTCCATATGCAACAAAGTCACTGATATTCATGACCTCTTTATTTCTTGGAAAGTGTTTTTCCTGGGCCTGATGGAAACATGGCTAAATCCTTCTGACACTGTTTCCTCTGCTGCGCTGTTATGGTTGCCTCCACTTTACCCACACTCCCCGGACCTGTAATAAACCTGGTGGAGGAGTTGGCATCCTCCTGTCTGACAGCTGCTCCTTCATCCTGACATCTACCTCATATTCACCTGCCTCTGTTCCCTATCCAATGTGTCTAGCTCTACTTTTCTCCTATCCGACCACAACTTACTTACTTTCTCTACCAATCTGGTTTCAACCTCTCCTGCAGTCCACATGCCTGTACACCCATGTAGGAATCTCAAACATCTGGATACCAACAAACTCTCTAAGACTCTCTTACCTCTTTCTTCCATATCCTCATTAAAGGAGGTAGAAACTGCTGCCGCCTTCTAAAACACCACAGTTTCTACAGCCCTGGACTCTGTAGCCCCCTCACTCTCACTACATCTAGACAACCTAAACAGCATCCCTGGCAAACCAACCTCACTAAACATCTAAGGCAAAGTGCCAGGAGTGCTGAAAGGTGTTGGAAGAAATCTCTCTCGAAGGAAGACCTTCTGTGATACAAAAAGGCAGTCTTCACCTACAAATCTGCACTTGCATATTCTAAATAGGATTACTTCATTAATCTTATGTCTTCTTTATTTCACTTCTACGTCCTCCTACAACCTCCCCAACCTCTCTCATTTCAGATGAGGAATTTGTCTCACACTCAAACAAAATAGACGACATCAACCGTAATCCCCTGCAACCCACCCACAATATCCAATCCCTATCCCTGTTAACCAACAGTATCCAATCCCAGTGCCTGTTAACTAACTTCTCTTCCCTTAAAGGGAACCTACCAGCACGATTCTGCCTATAAAGGTAGATCGGGTGGTAGGTGGATGAATGGGACGTGAGGATAGCCCCTTTTTGGCCTAATCCTCACGTCCCGGCTATTTTTTAGAAAACTTTAATCCTGGGATATGTAAATTTTTGTAAGTGGCTACTGGGGCGTGGAGTAGCCGGACATGAGGCTACAAGTCGCAGCTACTCCACACCCCAGTATCCTCTTTTCTCCTGTGCAAGCGCAGTATCTCGGGCCCCGGAGCTGCGGCCACGCAGCCGAAGGCCTGCATTCTGTGGAAAGTAATATTTTTGAAATAACCAAAATGTTGCACAACAAAATAACGGTGGGCTTTACCATTGGAATTAAACATTTTTTGAATATAATAGATTAGCAACAATAAATCAGGCTTGTTATTCAACTCTTTGAATATTGAACTATTTGCCACCAAAAAGGCCTCCTCCAAATCCCCTTATAGCCTTTACTAATCCTCACCGCACACATTTTTGGGGCAGCCACATCAATATACAAAGCTTAAAAAAACCTGAGTATGTAAGTTAACACCGAGGTGCCACATTTCATTATTAGGGTGGCTACATATGGCATTATATTACTAGGGAGGGTGCATGGGGCATTGCATCACTTGGAATTACATTACAGGGAGAGACTTTGACCAATAGAGACTGTGACTGTGGGCTAATAATTTTCTTTTCCAATAATTGGTAGTAAAATTATAGGTTTCAGCTTCTATATACATGTGTATATAGAATGTTTATATATGTTTATTTATAATATAAATATATATACCCATATATATATACAAATATATACACATAAATAATAAAATTTGTTTATCAACTGACAAAAAACTTATAGTTTCCTCAGTGAGCTCATCCTTAAATGCTTTCACTATGCCTGTAAAATTAAGAAAACCTTATCAGTCCCCTGAATAACACAACCATTAAATGTTGCAATCTGACAAGAACAAAAAAATATTAACATTTTATGCATTATACATGATAATTTAATCTGAGCGATCTTTGATATAAAATTCTGGTCAGCAATTTAAAAAAAAATAGAAGAATACAAACAATTACTAAAGATTGAAGGAACATTGACAGATGAGTCGGAGACGCCAATCCCGATAAATCCTTCCTGCCAAGTACCATTGTCAGTACCATTAAAATAAAAAAAGCAACACTACACATGCAGACTTGGGGCTTACCTGTTGTCGGTAACTGTCGGAGACACCAATCCCAATAAATCAGCATTGATAGATCCTGTTAAAACACAACCCAAACATATCTATTTCTCATGCTTTTTAGGTGATTCAAGTAGCACTCATAGCACCTGGAAAAAAGTAGACCTAATGGCAGAATTCCTACAAAATTTTTTTGTTAATTTGAACTAAATAACACTACACTTTGTTCTATAGTAATCAGATTTATGATACAAAATGTTAACCAAATTCTATGAAAGTAACTTACCTCAACTAAACTGTCCAGTACAATCGGATAAATCAACTGTAAACTAGAAAAAAAAACCTAGAAAAGCACTATTAATAAAAAAAAACACAGTAGACGAACTTTCAAAAAAACTTTACTCTGTACCCAAACCATTGAAGTCAGAATCTTGCTCACAGAGGTCTATTTCATAGTATCATAGTATATAAGGCTGGAAGGAGACGCAAGTCCATCAAGTCCAACCTTCAAGAATTAAATAAATGTTTTATCCCCATAACCCGTGATATTTTTTCTCTCCAGAAAGTCATCCAGGCCTCTCTTGAACATGTACATAGAGTCGGCCATAACAACCTCCTGCGGCAGAGAGTTCCATAGTCTCACTGCTCTTACAGTAAAGAACCTTTGTCTATGGTGATGGTAAAATCGCCTCTCCTCTAGGCGTAGAGGATGCCCCCTTGTCCTGGTCACAGGCCTAGGTATAAAAAGATCTTTGGAGAGATCCTTGTACTGTCCGTTCAGGTATTTGTACATTGTAATGAGGTCTCCCCTCAGTCGTCTTTTTTCTAAACTGAATAATCCCAAATTTTGTAATCTGTCAGTGTATTCTAATCCCCCCATTCCCCTAATAATCCTGGTTGCTCTCCTCTGCACCCGTTCCAGCTCTATTATATCCTTTTTATACACTGGTGCCCAAAACTGTACACAATATTCCATGTGTGGTCTGACCAGGGATTTGTATAAGGGCAAAACTATGTCTTTATCATGAGAATCTATTCCTCTCTTGATACATCCCATTATTTTATTTGCTTTAGCAGCAGCCGCCTGGCTCTGGTAACTAAAATTAAGTTTACCATCCACCAATACGCCCAAGTCCTTTTCAGCTTCAGTTTTACTAAGTAATTGACCGTTTAGAACATAATTATACTTTTTGTTTCCATGGCCCAAGTGCATAACTTTACATTTATCTACATTAAACCTAATTCATGCAGAACCCGGGGGTGTATGCCATCTGGCCCCGGTGATTTATCTATCTTAGTGGTTGCGAGGCGGCGCCGTACCTCTTCCTGGGTTAAACTGTTGACATTATAAAAAGAATTAACATTATTCCTCATTGTGTCTTCCACCAGGGGATTTTCCTGGGTAAAGACAGTTGAGAAGGCGACATTCAGTAGATTGGCCCTTTCCTCATCTCCTTCCACCATGACCCCCATGTTATTTCTAAGGGGACCCACACTCTCTGTTTTTAGTTTCTTATCATTTATATACTTGAAAAATAATTTGGGATTATTTTTGCTCTCCCTGGCAATATTTCTCTCAGTCTCTATTTTTGCGGCCTTTATCTGCTTTTTACAGGATTTATTTTTCTCTCTATAATCCTGTAATGCCTCATCGCTACCTTCACGTTTTAGCACCTTAAACGCTTTATCTTTCTCGCTTATTGCTTTCCTTACAAGACTAGTTAGCCACATAGGGTTTTTCTTGTTCCTTTTATGCTTTTTCCCATAAGGTATGTGTTTCTCACAGGACTTTTTCAGAATATATGAGAAAAAGTCCCATTTTTGGGGGGGGCTTTTGTCCTTGAGAGCATTATCCCAGTCTATGCCTTTAAGGTCTTCCCTTAGTTGCTGAAAATTTGCCCTCCTGAAGTTTAGAGTGTTGGTTGCCCCTTCACTAACGCTCTTAGTAAAGCGTAATACAAAATCAATGATATTATGATCACTATTCCCCAGGTTCCCCCCAACCTGTAGTTTTGATATCCTATCAGGTCTGTTGGTAAGGATAAGGTCCAGCAGTGCCCCCCCTCTTGTTGGCTCCAGGACTAGTTGCGACAGGTAATTGTCTTTTGTTGTTGACAAGAACCTGCTACCTTTGAAGGACCTGCAGGTTTCTGCCCCCCAGTCAATATCTGGGTAATTGAAGTCCCCCATGATAAGTACTTCACCATGCTTTGAAGCCGCATCCATTTCACTTATCAGCATTTCCTCTGCTGCCTCCATTATATTTGGAGCCTTATAACAAACCCCTAGTAATATTTTATTTTTATTTTTCCCTCCTCTTATCTCCACCCATAGGGACTCCACATTTGCATTTGTGTTACTGATGTCATTTCGCAAGACGGGCTTGAGGCAAGAATTCACATATAAACAAACCCCTCCCCCTTTTTTATTTATACGATCCTTTCTAAAAAGACTATAACCATCTATAGTAACAGCCCAGTCATAGCTACTGTCCAGCCATGTCTCGCTGATACCCACTATATCATATTTCCGTTCCAACATCAAGAGTTCCAGTTCCTCCATTTTGTTTGTGAGGCTTCTGGCATTTGTGTACATACACTTTATATGGTTTTTCCTGTCCGTTTTCCTTTTGTCCTTATTCCCCAATCTCATTCCAGCCCCCCTTCCTCCCCCATGGACTATGACCCTTCCCAGCTCTCTATGTACACCGTCTATTTGCCCTGCACAAGTGTAATTGCCCTCCCCCCAGGTCTCTAGTTTAAACACTCCTCCAACCTTCTAGCCATTTTTTCCCCTAAAACAGCGGCCCCCTCCCCATTGAGGTGCAGCCCATCCCTACTGTAGAGCCTGTAGCCCACAGAAAAGTCATCCCAGTTCTCCATGAACCCAAACCCCTCCTTCCTACACCAACTTTTGAGCCACTTATTTACCTCCTTGATCTCCCGCTGCCTTTCTGGTGTGGCACGTGGTACAGGCAGTATTTCGGAGAAAATTACCTTTGAGGTCCTTGCCCTGAGCTTATGGCCTAAATCTCTGAAATCATTTTTAAGGACCTTCCACCTACCTGTTACTTTGTCATTAGTGCCAATGTGGACCATGACCGCTGGTTCCTCACCAGCCCCTCCCAGTAATCCGTCAACCCGATCCGCAACATGCCGAACCCGAGCACCCGGCAAACAACACACTGTTCGGTATGCACGGTCTTTGTGGCAGATTGCCCTGTGTGTTCCCCTAATAATGGAATCTCCCACTACCAGCACCTGTCTGACCTTTCCTGTGCTCCCATTACCCTTCTTACTGGAGCAGACATTCCCCTGGTTGCTAGCGGCCATGTCTTTCTGCAGCATTGCTACCCCAGAGCTGATATCCCCCTCATCCACCAGCCTGGCAAACTTATTGGGGTGCACCAGATCAGGACTAGACTCTCTACAACTCTTCCCTCTACCCCGCCTTCTACATGTTACCCAACTAGCTGCCCCCTCATTCTGCACCTCCATACTTCCCTCCCCACAACCATCTTCCCCAGAGAGTTTGTGCTCCAGGAGCAGCAAACTTCGTTCCATATTATCAATTGCCCGCAGCCTTGAAACTTGCTCATTTAGATCCAGAATCTGGGCTTCCAGATGAGCAATTTTTGAGACTAAAACCTGACCAATGACAAGCCACAATTTTGTTCTTATTGGGTCCTTCCAGATTCGCTATATTTGGTGGAAGGGTGGGTGCTCTACTTATCCAAGCGTGATTGAGATCTCCTTTGGCTATTCAGACAATCAGCTTGTGGACATGTCTCACACTCCACCGTTTTGTTTATTTAGGAATAACTAATTTTGTTCTTATGCTCCCAGACGATGCTGTATTTTTCTTCTCCACTTGAACAGCTGCAAAGCTGCCTTCCTACATTTTTATTATGAGCACACCTAGTTTTGTATGGGCTTCTATTCCATCAATACCAAAATTGATTCTTTTGGTACAACTATGAAGGGCCTCTAATGGCCCAGTGTGACAATTTCTTACAAGATGTGGAATGTAACTTTATCATTTGTTGACTGTTTACAACCTCTTCAATTTTCCGGTAAGCTGCACTTCCTTTCTTTATCCATCCTGCAGCTACTGTATTTATTCTGATGGTGTTAATTCTCCATGGACACATTTTTTATAGTGTTCACCTTCTTTCCATTCATGAATATTGGCAATGTGATTGGCATGAGAACCACTTTTATCTGAATTTCTGTTCTTTGTGGTCACATGTTTTTGCTGTCCACTAAAAATTTAAATTTGTAAATTTTTTTAATCCATTTTTTTTGGTCTTCCTTCAATGGGCTTAAATTGATGGTTTATGGTTATGGTTTTTCTCTCATCATCTTCTGTATTCCTATATATGGTGATGTCAACAGCAGTCTTTTATTTAACCCCTTCGGTACTCGAGTCTCCAACGAAAAAATCCAAAACGTTTCTCGGTTAAGGAGTTTTCTTTTATGGTCGCCCCCACGTATAGGTTTAAAAACTTTTTCAATGCCCATACAACTGAAGGCACTGCAATCGCCGCCATGTACATTTCGGAAATGTCTTGAAGCCATGGAGACATTTACCGCATCCTTATTCTTGGCGTCAGACAGATGACGGCGAATGCGTACCTTCAGTGGTCCACTAGTGCATCCTACATACTGGATCCGACAAATGTTGCATGTGATGATATAAATAACAAATGCAGTGTTACAATTAATAAAATGAGATATTTTAAATTGTTTGCCAGTACTTAAAGACAAAAATTCTTTTGACGGTACTGAATGGGTACAACAGATACATTTGGTATGACCACATTTGTAGAACCCAGTTGTTGACAGCCAGGTATTTTTCTTATTATCTGCTGAACTAAAAAGACTGGGCGACAGAATGCTAGCTAGAGTGGGCGCCTTCCTTGACACAAACCTAACATTCCCATCTATAAATTTGGCAATAGAATTCTCCGTCACTAACAACGGTAAGTACTTTTTAATAATATTGATAACCTCTGTATATTGGGAACTATAAGCTGTAGAAAAGGTAATTGGGGATTCTTTAGATCGGTCAGGGGGTTTATTTCGGGTCCTGTTCTCACTTGTAAGCTGAGTTCTGGGGATTTTATTGACAATATTGGTTGCTCTATTGAGCATCCAAGGTGAGTATTTTCTATTTTTTAGTCGCTGACATATTCTCTGATTTTCTGCAACATAAACAGTTTGTTGTGAACAATTTCTTTTTAATCTTATTAGTTCACCTACTGGTATATTTTTATAGTATGGGGGGCATGGCAGGAAGTAGCTTCCAATATTGAGTTGACTGCTGTTGGTTTGACATAAGGAGTGATCGTTACATGGGTTCCACTATTGAGGGTGATGTCCAAAAAATTCATACTCATTGGATTCATACTAAAGGTGAATTTTAAATTCATATGATTCTTGTTAACATATTCATGGAACTCAATAACCTGCAGTTCAGTCCCCTCCCATATCAGGAGCAGGTCGTCGATATAACGACCATACCACCTGATATGGGAGAGAAAAGGACTGTCAGGTGAGAACAAAAATGTCTCTTCCCACATGGCCATATAGATATTGGCCAGGGAGGGAGAACACTTCCCCCCCATGGCCGCTCCACATTGCTGTACAAAAAATTTGCTATCAAATGTAAAGTAATTCTTTGACAAAAGAAAATCAACTGCCATGATAATAAATTCCCTAACACAAGGTGTATAGTGGCTGTAATTCGTCAAAAAATATGATAGTGATTTTAAAGCCACATCGTGTGTAAGGGAAGGGTACAACGAGACCATATCACATGTTAACCAACAGTAAGTATCTTTCCATGGTAGTCCATCCAATAATGAAACCACATGTTTGGTATCGCGAAGATACCCTGGTAGGGCTTTCACTATGGGTTGGAGATGGTGGTCCACCCATTCACTAAGTTTCTCTGATAGTGACCCTATCCCCGAGACTATGGGTCTAAGTGGGGGGGGGGGGATATTTTTATGCGTCTTTGGAAGAGAATGAAAAATCGGAACAATCGGATCCTTAACTATTAGATATTCAGCAATTTTCCGATCAAAGGCTCCCATTCTTACACCCTCCTCCACTAAATTTTTTAAACATGAAATGTTTTAGTAGGATCATTACTTAGTTCCCTATATGTGGTTTCATCAGACAGAATGAGAAAATTCAGTTTTCTATACGAGCCTGCGTCTAACAATACCACCGCCCCACCTTTATCAGCCTGACGTATTACCAGGTCTTTGTTGTTTATATATGGTGATCTGATGCAAAAATGCAAACGTCAAAACTGTCTTGAAGAACATGTTCCATTACAGTCTGAAAGCCAAACTTTAACATTGCATTTTTTCACTGTACAGATCCATCACTGTGTAGACACAGTGGGTTACATTTACTTACCCGTCTGGAGGAGTTCACTGAAAGTTCATTGTTCGACGACAATGCACTGTGCCGCGATTCACTACGATTGTGCGCCCGATATTGTGCATGTGTCTTCATGGTGCATGTAAGTGCTTGATCTTGCGACTCAATCTGAAAGTTAAATACCGCGTTCAGTCCAATCAGTAGGATCATCTGTTGCATGAAATCCAGCGCAGCTACTCCAAATTCTGATCACGTGCGTCACTCTCCCCTGTTGAATACCTTTCAAAGCCATGCAAAACCCGAAAATGCTGGAAAATCTGACGAAAGTGTGGCCGCGGACCCTTAGTAAATAAGCCCCAGTATTTTGCACTGTGACCTGGTGAGTCACACTGCCTGTCTCCAGCCAAGCACACGGGTATAGCTTGAAAGATCATCTTGGTTTGGTATCTGTAGTACATTGCCTCCGAAATAATACATAGGCCGAGAATATTACAGAGTTCCTCCACTTTCTGGAAATTTAGACCACAGCACAAAATCGAAGATGCTAAAAGAACACTTTTCCACTCTTGGCTGGCTTTTCTAGATGAGTGATGTGTGTCCTCGTCTGCATTTGCCACTTATTATTACTTCTTTTTTTCTCCTTGCTCATTTTAAAAACAGTGAGATTGCATCCTTCGTGTTTGCATTTTACTTGCCTGATTAATTCATCCAAGCAGCTTTCAAAGATAATACATTTTCAATCAACCCAAATTACTTTGGGTTGAGCCCTCAACACAAATTGACAATTTGAAATAGAGAAACACTAATCTCTTCCAAATTTTCTTGAAATAAATATCCAAACTTTGTTGATGGAATGATAGAGGCGTGGAATGTTGCACAAGTTGTTTGTTGGGCAAAATGCATTGGCAAAATTAATTCAGTTGAAGCTTGGGCACATAAGGTGATGATGGAGTTTTCTATGGTGAAGTTGGTTTGAGTTTCGCAATCCCTGTATTGCTTTCGGGTTTCTATTTGGCTGTCAGGAGTGAAGAATTCAAAATGGTGGGGATGGCGGTGGGACGTAAAACACGGCCGTTGACCAACCTGTAACAGCCATTCTTTTATAGGTTCCACCGAATTTGGAAAAGAATGGAGTTTTATTTCATGGTCGTTGTGAATCTAACTGGCATGTTTGTGTTACCTGTAAAAAGAAAAATAAGCTTTATCAGCATAGGAAAATAGTAAGTCAAAATAAAATAGAAAATAATTGAGAACTCACCTCTAACTTTTGTAACAGAAATTAAAGCTTGAACTCTGAACTGTCAAACCAACTCTTCCTCCATGGTAACTTACCAATGGTTTGATGAAATGAACAATTACAGGGCTTACTTCTCTCTCCATTGATGAACCTCTCAGATACTTACCTAGCCTAATTACCAATTAAAACTTTTTTTTTCAAAACCTGGCTTATAATATAAAAAACAAAGAATATTGATAAAATTATAAGTTCCTGCTGTCGGGACTCGCGCCTGCGCTCTGAAAAGTAAACAAGGGGTACCTCATGATTCGCGAGGTACCTCACTGAATTGCGGGAAGCCTGCGTCTGCACTCGTGTTGCATGTGCACTGGATCGTGAGAAGCAGGAAATGTATGGGGATAGGCGCCCGCAAAAAATTCCAAACTGAAGTGTTTAAAGATGGCCCGGGTCGCCATGGTAGCATGTGTAAACAATCGCTGTAAAAAAAAACCTGTATGACCGACGCATTATATGTACTTGCATGAGATAACCCAAACATAGTATATAAATATCTTTCTAAACTGAAAGAAATAAGCTTAAGATGTATGAAGATGCAAAAAGTTATGTATAAAATCACAAAATTTGTATTCTTTAAGTCAATAAGGAAATATAAAAATTAATACAAGTGCAAAATCCCCCACCGGGGCATAGCCTTTTTCTTGGGGCCTGGAGGCAGCCGGGACCCGGAATGCCGGAGTGGCTGGCGGTTGCGGCTTAGGCACGCTAGTGTCCTGGTGTTTGGTATGGGTACTGGAGGGCTGTCCCACAGCCTGGTAGGTCTCCAGCTGTGGTGTGTGCAATAAATTAGATGAGGGAGAGGCTGTTGTACTGGTTCTCCCAGGGGCAACCCCTTAGGAGTCCCTGGAGGATAGATGGGGGCGCCCTTGATGGTGACAGCCGTAGCAGGGACCAGACGTAGGCAACGTTGTGCAAAAATAACTTACAGTTCTTTATTCGAACCAACAGCAGGCAACGAGCCAAACGATTCCTTACAGATAGTCGGATTACTGGAGAGTGGTCATGGAGAGTGAACCTCAGGAGTTTGTTCACCAGCCTGGTTGCAGATCCAGGCTGGGATGTAGCTGTGTCGAATGATGCAGCTTTAATACTAGGTTGGTGGAGTGTCAGCCCTTATGGTGGACTGACACGGTATCCCACACTGTTTGTGCTCAGGTAAAATATCTAGATGCTCCTCAGTCAGGAGCTGGATCCCAAAAGGTGCTCATGAGGTGAGAGCTCAGCACTAGCTAACTATCAGCACTAACTAAATGTCACTTCTCATCAGCCACTGGTCAGGTGGTCTCACTCTCCAATCACACTCCAGTTACAAAGGTGGAACATCAAGGGATGACATCAGTAAAACAGGTTAACCCTTGCCTATCCAGGCAGTATCTACTGCTGTATATTACTTCTTGGTGTACTGAATGGTACAAGGGGCGTATCCATAACCACTCTGCCATTCGAATTGGCAGGGATGTTGCATACCCCCGGAGCAATTGAAAGAGCCGCCCATGTCTCGGCTATGGACCAGATTGGGATAAAGAGAACTAACGCTGACCAGCAGCAGATGGTCTCCAGAGGGTTCAAGCATATTACAGCTGGTAGAGTTGTAGATGGTATAGGTTTTGCACTTGCGAGGAAGTGCTGGCTATGTACAGTGTAGGGGACAGACCGCTGTTTCAGTGCAAAACAAAGTCAATGGCAACTTTTCCTCTATGGCAGTTGGCTAAAAGTCTCTCAGAAGGCTTTAAGGCAAAGTCCATCTTCTGGGCACAGCCCTTAATGTGGGGAAAAGTGCAGTCAAAGGGTCTCCTCTAGATGTGGAGGGACAGAGTCCTTTGTGAAGGGTGGCTCTGCGGCCTGAGAGGTTGATGCTAACATAGCATAGAACAATAGTAGACAGTTCAAGAAGAGTCTCTTGACTGAGATAAATAAAGGGGAGAGTCTCAGGAAAGTGTCTGGCTCTATCAGGTATATGTGGGCGCAGCCCAACTGGGAGTAGCAGAAAAATATCATATATACAATATATATACAATAGAGTACCTCAGGATCGGTGAAGCGGACGCACTTCGGCTTCCGACCTTTGTGATTGGACAGCTGGTACTCCTGCAGATACGCAGGAGGTTTCCCTTTTGTCTCTCGCTGAGATCTCCCAAGCTCCTGGTGGGAGAAAATTACCATTTCCTTGTCGTCGTCTCCTGAATCAGGCACTGGAGTAAGAAGCGTAGTGCCTCAGAGGCAACGGGGGCAACAGGTTCTGAGACAGGGTCATCCTCCACAGGCAGCAGCATTGGGAACTGCGTCGGGGATGGTGACTTCTCTGGAGTAACTGTCACTGGGGTAGAGACAACCACACAGAATTGAGGCACAGTCACAAGTTCAAGACAGCTAGGAGTGGATGAACACAAAGGGGCTCTTGGACTGGAAGTTGGGGTCAGAGGATTTGACACAGGGGCAAAGGATCGTAGACATCTCTTCAGCCGGTTCCTGTGTACCTGGAGTGATGGGCGGTCTCATTTTGAAGTGTCATAGACTTCAGCAGAGAGACTGTCCCTAACTAGGTATGGCTTACGCTCCCAACGCCCATCTAACTTACTGGTGGGATGGTTGTTTCGCAGCCACAATTGTTCTCCAGGGGCAAGAGGCTTCCTCCACCCGAAGGTCCACAATTTCTCTGGCATCCGCCAGGCACCTATGGTGTTCCTGGACCCAATCAGTCTGGGGATCAGGGGATTCCATGTCCAAGGCCATATTGTCAGGGAGATGGCCATGTCTCCAGAACATCAGGTAGTAGGGAGTGTATCCTGTAGAGCAATGGGTGGTGTTATTGTACAGGTATACTAACTCCGGTAGCAGTTTCAGCCAGTCAGCCCTTTTCGCAGGGGTCAGGGTCCTCAGCATATTGATGTGAATCTGGTTTATCTTCTTGCAGAGTCCATTGCCCTGCAGATGGTAGGCTGTAGTTCTCAGCTTCTTGCAGCCATAGAGGGTACACAGCTCCTGGAACCCTTCCGACTCAAATGCAGTTCCCTGGTCTGCAAGGATTTTATCCGGGCAGCCATAGGGGAGGATGAAACTCTTCCACAGGGCTGCTGCGATGGTCCTTGCGGACAAGTCTTTGACTGGTACGGCGACCACAAATTTAGTATAGTGATCTATGATGGTCATGGCATATGTCTGACCGGACCTGCTGGGCTCCAACTTCATGTGATCCAGAGCCAGGATCTCCAGAGGACGTTGCCTCACAATGGCATGCAGAGGGGCACTTTGATTGTGTCTCTCTCCTCGAGCGATGGTGCAAGCTGGGCATTCCCAGTACCAGGCCTCGATGTCGGGCTTCATGTTCACCCAGTGGAAACGCTTCCGGAGGGTAGCTTCAGTCTTCTGAGTGCCAAAGTGTCCGGACTGGTTGTGGTACTTATCCAGCACTATCATGGCGTCCCTCTGGGGGATCACAATCTGGTGCAGCCGGTCGTAGGTGATAGGATCCAGAGTTCTCCTTTTCAGCAGGCCCTGATGCATACCTCTGGCGCCACAATTGGGACAATTCCCCATCAGCTTTTCCCCTGACGAATCCATTCAGGCACACGCCCACTAGAGAGAGAGTCCATAATTTCTCCTATGGCGCGGCTATCAGCCTGCAGACTCATCCTGAGGTCTTTGTCTGCCGGTGGCGCAGACTCTTCTGGTGGGGTAGCTGGTACTGCTTCTGAAGGTAAGGAGTAAACTATCTGGGCCTCTTGGTGCACAAACTGAGCATAGAACGCCGGCATCTCCACATCTTCCCATTGATCATCCATGGAGGGTCCCTCCCACTGGTCATCAAATCTGGACAGAGCATCAGCATTGTCGTTGGTCTTGCTGGCCCGGTACTTGATAATAAAATTGAAGTTCACTAATCTGGAAGCCCATCGCTGCTCCAGGGCTCCAAGCTGGGTGGTGTTCAGATGCGCCAAGGGATTGTTGTCTGTGAAGACAGTGAAGAAGGAAACAGCTAGCTAGTCCTTGAACTTTTCAGTCACAGCCCAGACTAACGCCAGAAACTCCAACTTGAATGAGCTGTAATTCTGGTCGATCGGGATAAATCGCCTGTAGTAGCTTGCAAATCCCAGGAAGCTTTTGATGTCCCAGATAGTAGATAGGGTAGGCCAGTCATAGACAGCTGCAATTTTATCTGGGTCTGGCTCAATTCCATGAGTACTCACCACATGTCCTAAGTACTTTAAGCTAGGCTGTAATAGGTGGCACTTGGACGGCTTAACCTTCAACCCATGCTGGGTCAGGATTTGGAAGACTTCTGCCAGATGTTGGAGGTGCTCTTCGTAGGTCTTGGAGTATATGATGATATCGTCCAAGTACAGGAGGACAGTCTCGAAGTTCCGATGACCCAAACATCTCTCCATTAACCGCTGAAACGTGCCTGGGGCATTGCACAGGCTGAAAGGCATGCTGTTGAACTCGAACAAGCCCATTGGGGTGGTGAAAGCCGTCTTCTCCCTATCTTCAGGCACCATGGCCACTTGCCAGTAGCCACTGGTCTGATTCAGAGTAGAGAAGTATGGAACTGACCCCAGGGCTGCAAGGGATTCCTTGATCCGAGGCAGCGGATAGGCATCCTTGTGGGTGATATTGTTGATCTTCCTATAGTCAACACAGAAGCGAAGGGTTCCATCCTTCTTTTTTACAAGGATCAGCGGGGCAGCCCATGGGCTGTGACTCTCCTGGATAACAATGGCTGTCTTCATCTCTTGCACCAGCTTCTTCACCTCTTGGTAATGGGCTGGAGGAATGGGCCAATACAGCTCCTTGATAGGAGGATGAGAGCAAGTAGGGATGGTATGTTGAATCTGGGTAGTTTGCCCTAAATCCAGCGGGTGTTTGCTGAAGGCCTGGTGGTGCTTCATGATGACATCCAGGACGCCTTGTACTTGGTCTGCAGGAGTAAGATCATCGTCTCCAATATTGAGCTCAAGCCACCAGGATTGCTCGGCAGGCTCACCCTCAGCACTTTGCTTCACCTCCAGCTGTTGGGAGGCAGACAGAGAGGTTTCCACTAAATCTTCAGGGTGGATGCTGAAGAGAGTGGCTACGGCTTGGTATCTTCTCAGATCCACTGGGAAGTCTCCCACGTTTAGCAGTCTGATGGGTACTTGTCCTCTAGATACTGTGACTAGGCTCCTGGCAGCTAGAATGGGCAGGTATTCGTCAGCTGGCAGAGGTTCTACCATAGCCTGGTTGTCTTGACCTTGAACACCCATGCAGGCTCGGCACCATGCTAACGTCTCAGTCCCAGGTTGAAGGCGGACAGGTTGTGGATCCTTGATTTGGACTCCACTGATGTCTCCACTGGGACCAGCAAACTTTGTTGAGCCGCTAAGACTTGCATGGTCTCCTGAATTACCTCGTGGAGTTGTGGAGAGCCTTCAGCACTTCAGGGTAGCAGTTGCAGAGGACATTGGTACCCACTATCAGGGAGAAGTTACCATCTTTGGGCACTTGTGTCACCACTACGCCCTGTTTGGTTAACTTGGTGTCTCCAATGGTTAGTGTGGGTTCCCAGTAGCCACGGATGGGTACAGTTTTCCCATTGGTAGCAATAATGTTCAAGTAAGCTGTGTCAAGGATGCTACTCTTTGGCATCTCTCGTAGGTGGCACTGTGTGGGGTGGTCACTTGAGAGCCGGTATCAATTAAGGCCGGTACGGTTACTCCGTTGATGGTCACATGAACCAAGGGGCGAGTCCCCACGAACCTGGGCATCCATTTAGAATCTCGGGGACTTAGAGGTTCTTAGCCTGGGGGTCATCCCGTAGCTCCAAGGGTTTGTTGTTTAACCGACGACATCCCTCCTCTTCATACCCGTACTTACGGCAGTAGCTGCACCGCGGTCTTGGTTCTTTCCGACTCCAGGTGTTCAGGGATTTGGCCATTCTTAGGCGCTGTTTGGTGGAGGAGTCACGGGGAGTAACTGGCTGTAAATAGTTGTTTGGAGGCTTCTTCCTCTTGGAGGGAGCAGTTACCTCCAGCTGAGTCACTCACTTGAGCATTTTGCTCATGGTATCTACCAGGGTGGTGACTTGGTCTGCTAGGGCAGCAACTTCCGAAGACGCTGGAGGCGATGTTGCTGGTTGCGCTGGATCAAAAGTTAGAGCAGTTTCTTCCATGTCCACAGGTTCAAATTCCTTCTGTGGTCCACCAGGCAGTCGTTCTCCCAATATATCGATGGCAATCTCCTTGTACTCAAGAAAATACCTGAGGATGTTGAAGAGACAGCATTTTTAACTGAAATTTGTGATGCCTATCCAAAATTCCATTAATGATCAAAGAGGATGATAGCCTTCCATGTCTCCTGTAGGGAGAGGGCAAAATTCCTTCTGCTTCAATTCAGAGACCGTTCATTTTTCAAAGGTGTTGCACAGCCTATTGAGGATTTGGACAACATTCTGGCGCTCTTCTCGAGGCCAGGACTTGACTTCCTGGAGAGCAGGTCCCTTTAACTGCCCAGTTAGAATGCCCACTTTCTGTTCTTCAGTGAGCGAATACAGAGTGAAGGTAGCTAGCATTTTGGCTCTAAATTCAGAGAGAGTGTGCAATTGTCCTTCATAGTGGGGTAACCAGGGGGCCCCCAGATAATAGGGCATAGTCAGGGTGGTAGCCCCGGTGACGCTGGCTGCAATAGGACTGGACGGGCTCTCTGGAGAGTTTAACATGCTCCGATACCCTGAGGAGGCACCGGGGGACAGGAATTGCCCCGGTTCAGGGTCTTCATCTTGGGCTGAAATGATTGGGGCTGGATTTTGTGGAGTTGCAGGGGTAAACAATGTCCGTTGCTATGGGCAATGGCCAGTAAAGGGGACGTGGGCACAGTCACTATTTCCTGGGAGGTGAGCCAGTTAACCTAGTGTTGGAAACAATCTCTACCTCCCTTTAACTTCCCCAGCGGTACTCCCTCAGGATCTGCCGCGATGATAGGACAGCTCCAGTGCACAAAGAACTCTGTTCCCAATGTCTGGCAGGCAGCAAGGGCTCGGTGGTGATCAGCGGTGATGGTAAAACAGCTGCGAGGATTTCCTTTTCTGACGTCCAGCCGGCAGCAGGGACTCGGCGATGATCAGCGGTGCTCTCCTTAAGTCGCAGGACACGTGCGTCGGCCCTTCTGGATGATGTGCATGCTGTTGGTAGGTTCAGACACGTTGCTGTGCCACGACGGCTCTGGCTCTTCCTTCACGCCACGTGTGCAGGGGGTGGAGCTTGGTGAGTCTTCTGGATTTCCGCCATTGACTGTGGCGGGCTCGATTTCCTTGTTGCGTTTTCGGGGCAGCGTAAGACCGCCTTACCCTCTTCTCTCAGACACCCCAAATTATTTGAGCATGCGTGCACGTTTTGATAAGAAAAGACAGAAGACTGAAGTTCTGTTTTATCCTAAGTTCATGCTCCTAACTTGCCGTACAGAAAAGAGAAATGAACTGTGTCTTTATTTCCTGATACATAGCTTCTTATACCCTTACAAAAAGGTGTGGTTACATACATTAAAATCATTATAATTGGTTATAGCTAAGCATATATGTCTGGCCCCCGACCCCTGCTGATTGGTCCTCAAAACTAGGCCTTGGTTGCTATGCCAGGGGAATTTCCAGTCACCATTGTCTACAGTAAATCGACCGCTAGTCTGGATGCTGATGCTATTCTTAACAAACATCTGCTTTTTGATCATAAGACTTGAGTTTCGCTGACAGTTGCATGTCTGGTTAAAACTGATGTAAGGGAAAAGCTCTGTATTTCATAACAGACAGTGTACAAAAATGTAGGGCAAAGGGCACATGTATACAATCATAAAGCATATAATTATTATGGACACATATAATCATTATCTTGACCCTCACAATTCCCCCCTAAATACTGAGCTTTTCCCTCCACTTCACTAGGGTTTATTTTCACCTGTAGGCTATCCATGTGGTGGGAGAGGGGAGTGGATTGCTTCACTGAGTCGTCAACCCAACAGGCCCTTGCGGCACTCAGGTTAATTTCCCAGCACTAACCTAACTAACCTAATCAAAAAGCGATCCTGGAAACTACAAACCCGTGAGTCTAACTGCTGTGGTGGGGAAAATATTTGTGGGGTTTGTTAGAGATGCTATCCTGGAGTATCTCACTGTGCACAACCTTATAACCCAGCGTCAGCATCGGGTTTATGAGAGATCGGTCCTGTCAGACTAATCTGATGGAATCTTTGTGGGCAGAGAAATGGTTGATGAGATTTAATGTAGGTAAATGTAAAGTTATGCACATGGGCCAGGGAAACAAAAAGTATAATTATGTTCTAAAGAGTCAATTACTTGGTAAAACTGGAGCTGGAAAGGACTTGGGGGTATTGGTGGATGGTAAACTTAATTTTAGTGACCAGAGCCATTCTAGTTTGTAGGGTCATCAAAAAAGTATGAATAGAATACTGTAATGCTATTGGCCATAACAACAGTTTAAATAAGAAAAATAGCTGAATTAAAACATTTAACTCTATAGCTGCTGAGTGGGCAACATACACCCCCCCATACACACACTCCAGGACGGAGCTGTAATGCCGTTTTAGTTCTCTTGCTCAAGATGGCCGCCGTAGAGGAATATATCACCAACAATTCCCCCTTTTGAGCTTTGCTGGCCTGTAATTCCATCCTGTGTGACCTCCTCAAACTCCAGGTACCCACAGGTAGGCTAAGCCCATACCTGCTGGACTTGTTACCTCTTCACCAGATCCCCTGGAGGCCAGTCACTCAGGGTTTACAGGTCTGCACACTCAAATCACATCACTGAGTTCCCCTAGTTCATAGGTTTGTAAACAGGCTGGTTCTCCAACAGGCAGCATCATCCTCCGCTCCGGGCACTTCTCCTGTTGTGGTTTTTACCTGGACGGCCATCTGGGACATGGTGGACTTGATGAGGGGGACCACACAACCCGCAATAAGTGACAAAAGCAAAATCATAATCCCCAATATCACCCCCACTTAAAGGAAACCCTTCCAATCCCCCAACCACAAAGTGAAGGACAAAGTGTCCACCCCAGAGTTTCTCTTTGGTTCCCTGGACAGTCCTTCAATCTTTTCACTAGCATGGGTAATGGATCCATAGGGGGCGATGTCATCTGGGATGTACATGCAACAAGCCACTCCCACCATCTTACAGACTCCTCCCTTCTCAGCAAAGATCATGTCCAGAGTCATGGGGTTCTGGGAAGCATCTCAGATATAATTCACAAATCTCTGTTGATTACAATAAAAACAGTTAACACACAATCAACATCTTTGCTCATAGCTCTCTGGGGAATAATGGACTCTAGACTTGCCCATATCTGATTGTGGGCCTTGTACGCATCTGGGACCCCCCTTGGTGCTCCCACTGTATCCATATAAATGTTGTCATCTAGGGGTGCTTCTCTTAGACCTTCAGAATCCTTTGGGATTCTCCACCTTTTCTTTATGTGTCTGATCAACCTTATCCCTGGGGATCACAAGGAAGGAATGCACAAGTCTTATCACCATACACTCACCTTCCCAGGCTCTAGGCCTCACCTGACTCTCCTATCCCCACAAATACAGTACACGTCAGACACTGCTAATACAGGGCCACCTGTCCTGTCAATGTTAAAGAAGGTCATTGTCTTGTTGCACCAACAGGTGCACCACCAGGTCCCATCGGCATCTGGGCTCCAGCTTTCCTCCACACTTCCTTCACTTCTGATGACTCCCGGGCCACCAGGGACTGGAACACCTGTGGATCAGACTTTTAGCTCAGAACTCACCGCTGAGACTTCAGGACAGTCTCTGGGCTCCATCTGTGCAGCTGCCTTCACCATCCCGTCGGCCACATACTTGCCATTAGCTTGTGGAGTTACCAAATTGTGTGTGCTTTTGCTTTTACTATCCCCACCTCTTTTGGAAGTAAGAGAGCATCCATAAGCTCTTTAATCAGCGTGCCATGCTTAAAGGGGGTCCCTGCAGAGGTGAGGAAATCTCTAGCCTTCCATATGGGTTCATAGTCGTGTTTAGACCCCAGGACTATACCTTGAGTATAGATGTTTGCCCTTTTACCTTCCACCAGCTGTAGCGCTTCCCTGAGTGCCGTCACTTCACCTCCTGCACTGACCTGTGTGGAGGGAGTGGTTCTGCTTGTACTACCTCATGTGCGCCACTGACCACTGTATATCCAGTGTAGAACCGTCTGTCTTCTCCTGCAGACCTGGAGCCATCTATGAGAAAAAACTCCACATCTGGGTTAATCACCCTTCTCCCCCCCTCTGAATCCTGGAAGACTGGTGACAGAACGGCAGGATTCAGAGCTGTGCACCTTATCAGTGTGTCCTGTGGCATCAAGAGTGCACACTGGAGTCTGAGCTGTGATTCCTTTGCTCAGATGTTTGGGCTGTACTTGGGTGAGGATACTGTGCAAGTCATGTGGGGTTTGCACTGTAACTGAGTGATCTAGGGTCTTGGATCAACTCACTGGTCTTGCTGAGCAGATTGCTGGCTGCAGCTACTGACACATGAGGGGCTCCCCTCACGACTGAGTCTAACCGGGCCTCATAGTGGGCCACTGAGGAGGCCACCATGTTCCTCGGCTAAGACACCTATGGCATGGACTGGATACTCAAAGTGAAATAAAATAAAATGTCTGGTTCAGTGGGATGTGCCTAGGGCCGGGGCAGACAGGATTTACCAGCTTAAGGATATGGAATGCATCAATTGCCTCCTGACTAAGGGCAAATGGGGAAGAGGCAATTCAGTATCAAGGGGCAACATCAGGCTGGAGGCAGCAGACCTTTATCCTAAGCCTACAGGAGCTGTCCAGTCCTAGAATCATGTGAAGAGGCTTAGGGCCTCAGGGCAGGGGCACATTCTGGACTGCCAGCTTTCTTCCCTCTATCAGGTGTCTGCCTGTGGCTGAGAAGCAGTGGCCTAGGAAAACCACCTTCTCCTGGCGGTACTGGAGTTTGTCTCTGGAAACTTTGCAACCCTTCTGGAACAGAAAACACATAAGGTCAATAAATGCATCCTGGGAAACAAAAACAGTAGGTCCTCCGCATACTGAAAAGGAGAACATCCAGTAAGGGGCTAGTCTGCCAGTCTACTCCCTGTAGGGCCGTGGGGTATTGGCTGGGTGAGTTTTACCCCCCTTGTGGGAGTCTACATCAGGTATACTGGAATACTAAACTGGTAAAAGCAAATAGGTCCTGGCAATTTTCATGCAGGGGCACAGAAAGTAGAATATTTGCCAAATCAATAACAGTGAATAATTTGTCACTCTTGGGGACTGCTGCCAGTGTGGGACACTCATTGGCAGCTTGGAGATCATGGACCATCCTACAAGTATGTTGTTCTTTCTGGGTCTTTTTCTTGACTGTGAATGGGTTAAAATCATCACTGGGCTAGCAGGGGAGGGTTTGACAATAAGAGAAGCTGTCTGGGGGGATGTACTTGCTGACGTCCTCGTTAGTTACCGCCCCCCTATTAGAATATGGCCACTCACTTTAGTCACTTCAGTAATGTCTCCTCCCAGCAAGTGGAAGCAGGCCCCCTTGAGCTGGGCTCGTCCGGAATCGAAACTTTTGTCAGTCATACTTTGGTGTGGTCTGTGAAACACTGGTCTCTGTTTCCCTCTGTCTTTCAGTCACAGTGAGTTCCCTCTGTCGCCCCTCCCTTCTTGTAAACTTGCACTTGCAAAGTCACTGATCGCTTCAAGACCAGTTCTCAGACACCAATTACAAACAGCTATGGAGAAATTTAGCCGTCAAGGAATTTTCTCAAATTCTCTACACATCAAAATCTCTGAAATGTCCCTTATCACCTGTCTCTTTCTCAACGGGCACTCTGAAGGATTCCTGTCACTCTGTCCTGGTGTCCGTCTGTCAAAGTCAGAGGCTCTAAGTGTCTATTTAAAAATCTGATCAAGTTTTTTTTTTTTTTTTCCCCACTTATACACTTTTCAGCACAATGCTACTAGCCCTTCTGTTCCATCATATCGACTCGCACTTTTCCATCAGTCCTACTTAACTCAACAACCTTCTGTCTACTTACATCTTTCCCTTATCTGCACTGAACTATCGCTAGCGCACTAGTGGCTCCCTCCAGGAGAACGTTCTTTTAATTCTAATTCTTCTAATTCTTATCATGACTCCGCCCATTCCAGGTTTTGTAAACCACACACTCTACAGGTCCACCCTTCCGGACCGGGTTGGCCGCCATTATAGGGCTGTGGCTGGGCACATGGCACTGTCGCCATTTTGGTTCCGCATTTCACATCTCTATCTAAAAGCTTCACATATCCATATAGCACTTCCGCTTTTGTTGAACAATCATCTCCCTGCACTTCTGACCATCCTTCATCTTGCAATGCTCCGGCCACTCTGTAGTGAGCCTGAGCGGCTTCCAATATGCCCTTATCTTCTAACACACCTCTCTTGTGGTTAGAATTTGCTTCCACACTGAAGGCTGCAGCCTTCCCTTTGAGGGCATATCAACATACTTGTACAACCTCACACAATTATTAACATACTTTTTTCCTTCCCGTTTTTCAACAAACCTGACTGCAGTCTCTGCTCCCTCGGGGAGTGTATGCACTTTCTTAAACACACCTAACATCATGTTCTAACAAGGTACACGTTGGTGTAGCTACTCACTCAATGCAGGGGCCCCGGCTCACCGTTGTGTGTCAGCAAAATAACAAAGTCCCTACGCTACCAAAAACTCTGACTAAACACCCGTTAGAGCTATTTAAAGCCCAAAAACCGTGCTTCCCTCGGTACCTTAATCAGCCGGTCTCCTAGTGAGCCAATGCTATTTTCCCGGTCTCTAACCTAGACCGCCTTAATTCCCTTTCCCTTCCCCCCCCCCCCGTATAAAAAAATAAAAACAATCCCGGACACGTAACCAGTGCCCAATGTCCCCAGAACAGAGGATGTCAATCTGTACTATTCTCAGTCTGCAAACTTCCTCCCCAGCTTCTACAGAAGGGGGCAGAGACTCTATATGTCACAATGAAGCCTTTTACTTTCACTTTCCACCCAGAGGTCTGACTCGGTGCCTGAGAGAATGAGGCGTGGTGATTCAGTGACACACCATAGGGAAGTGTCACTATACTAAAAATACATCAGTTCTGAACCATCCCAGCGATCACCGTAAAGAAAATGAGTCTCACCACTCAGACAATTAGCCCTTAGACCCGAAGAGTATCAGAGGCTACTAACTTATTCCACACCAATGATCACAGGGAAGTCTAACACACATATAATATGCATTAACTTACCGTGACTCAGTGAGGCCGCGGTCCTCTATTGGTGTGGACAAGCGTTCGTCCCCCGTCCTCTGGTTCGGGTCCTCGGGTGTACGGTATCAGCGGGGATGGTCCCTGTTCGGGCGCCACTTTTCGGGGCAGCGTAAGACCGCCTTACCCTCTTCTCTCAGACACCCCAAATTATTTGAGCATGCGTGCACGTTTTGATAAGAAAAGACAGAAGACTGAAGTTCTGTTTTATCCTAAGTTCATGCTCCTAACTTGCCGTACAAAAAAGAGAAATGAACTGTGTCTTTATTTCCTGATACATAGCTTCTTATACCCTTACAAAAAGGTGTGGTTACATACATTAAAATCATTATAATTGGTTATAGCTAAGCATATATGTCTGGCCCCCGACCCCTGCTGATTGGTCCTCAAAACTAGGCCTTGGTTGCTATGCCAGGGGAATTTCCAGTCACCATTGTCTACAGTAAATCGACCGCTAGTCTGGATGCTGATGCTATTCTTAACAAACATCTGCTTTTTGATCATAAGACTTGAGTTTCGCTGACAGTTGCATGTCTGGTTAAAACTGATGTAAGGGAAAAGCTCTGTATTTCATAACAGACAGTGTACAAAAATGTAGGGCAAAGGGCACATGTATACAATCATAAAGCATATAATTATTATGGACACATATAATCATTATCTTGACCCTCACAGCGTCACACCTCTGGTAAACACCTCAGGTGCTGTTGCACCAGATGTAGCAGAGCTGACAAAGTCCTTTGCAGGGATTAAGCTCTTGAGAGCTGGAGCAGAGCTTGAGAGCACATGGCATTAACATAACACAGTCAGTGTTAAAAAAGTACAAATTCACTTTGGCCTAAACCCGGATGGCCGCAGGGTTAGGCAGCACAGTAGTTTTTTTAATAAAGGACAGTCTACACTCACCGGCCACTTTATTAGGTACACCATGCTAGTAACGGGTTGGACCCCCTTTTGCCTTCAGAACTGCCTAAATTCTTCGTGGCATAGATTCAACAAGGTGCTGGAAGCATTCCTCAGAGATTTTGGTCCATATTGACATGATGGCATCACACAGTTGCCGCAGATTTGTCATCCAGGATGCGAATCTCCCGTTCCACCACATCCCAAAGATGCTCTATTGGATTGAGATCTGGTGACTGTGGAGGCCATTTGAGTACAGTGAACTCGTCATGTTCAAGAAACCAGTCTGAGATGATTCCAGCTTTATGACATGGCGCATTATCCTGCTGAAAGTAGCCATCAGATGTTGGGTACATTGTGGTCAAAAAGGGATGGACATGGTCAGCAACAATACTCAGGTAGGCTGTGGCGTCGCAACGATGCTCAATTGGTACCAAGGGGCCCAAAGAGTTCCAAGAAAATATTCCCCGCACCATGACACCACCACCACCAGCCTGAACCGTTGATACAAGGCAGGATGGATCCATGCTTTCATATTGTTGACGCCAAATTCTGACCCTACCATCGAATGTTGCAGCAGAAATCGAGACTCATCAGACCAGGAGTTTGTTCACCAGCCTGGTTGCAGATCCAGGCTGGGATGTAGCTGTGTCCAATGCTGAAAGCTGCAGCTTTAATCCTAGGTTGGTTGAGTGTCAGCCCTGATGGTGGACTGACACGGTATCTCTCACTGTTTGTGCTCAGGTAAATTATCTAGATGCTCCTCAGTCAGGAGCTGGATCCCAAAAGCTGCTCATGAGGTGAGAGCTCAGCACTAACTGTCAGCACTAACTAACTGTCACTTCTCATGAGCCCCTGGTCAGGTGGTCTCACTCTCCAATCACACTCCAGTTGCAAAGGTGGAACATTGTTGGATGACATCAGTAAAACAGGTTAACCCTTGCCTATCCAGTCAGTATCTACTGCTGCATATTACTTCTTGGTGTACTGGATGGTACAAGGGGCTTATTCGCAACCACTCCTCGGCCATGCGCATTGGCAGTGATGTTACACAAGAATTAAAATTACCTTAAAGGATCATAAGATGTAATATATTCGTCAAGGAAAAATATATATGAACATGAATAATTATTATTACAATATTATCTAATGAATACTGTGCTATAAAATATACATAAGTAGTATATTATATTGATATATAATTTACTAAGATAATAATCACAAGTACATTTAAAACACATTTTCCAGACTTTCATTCAACCCCATTGGAACCAGACATTGGGGGATATTTATCATACGCTGGCGCTCGTGCGCCAGCGTATGATAGCCCCGCCGCTGCAAATTCGCAGCCCGATTCATGATGAGGCTTCTGCCTCTTCATGTATCGGGCTGCCAGCTGCGCAGCGCTTTTCCTACGCCAGGCAGAGCCTGGCGTAAAAAAATACGCAACCGACGACTTTTCACGTATGAAAAGTCGCCGGCAGCACCGAGTGCGCAGGCGCGGGGACAGTAACGCCCCGCGCCGGCCCACTCCAGTACGGGCGTGAAGGTGGCGGATTGAGAAAAATAATCGCAAAAGCTAGCAATAAGCTAGCATTTGCGATTATTTCAGGGCCTCTGCGCCACTGGCGGTGCGCAGAGGTCCTGATAAATATCCCCATTGTGTTTCAAAAATCCGAAACATCTGCCTCGTCTTTAATAAATTACATCTTTCTGGCACAGAGGGTTCTATATGCTCTATGAGTAGTATACTGAAATCTTTACAATTTTTATCGTGGTATGTGGCTGCATGACGGGATATACTGTGCATTGTGAAACCGTTCTCAATATTAGATCTGTGTTTGTTAAAACACTCTCTTAGTAGTTGTATCGTACGGCCTATATATTGAAACTTGCAGGTACACTGTATCAAATATATAATGCAACTGCAACTGCAATTAACAAAACTCTTGATTTTTAAGGCTTCTTCCGTAGAATTTGACACAAAGTCTTTCTGTCTATGTCTAATGGACTCGCAACACTTACATCTATTGTGGCTGCAACGAAAGCTACCTATTGTTCTGTGAAAAAAGGAACACATTGCTTTTTTAGTAGGATTTGACCATAACCGACTTGGAGCCAGGATGTATTTGAGCATGCGAGATCTCCTAAACGTGAGTTGAGGGTTTTGTGGGATAATTTCTTTAAGGAATGGGTTGTGGAGGAGAACTCCCCAATGTTTTTTGATTCTGGTACTGTCACTAGAGTAGGTAGTCACAAAATTTTGTCTTTTTTCGGTCGGGTCATTCGTGTTTAATTTTTTATTGCTTTTCTTTTCGCTCACTGTCAAACAAGCTTCTTGGCTGAAGGTGCCTGCTTTAGTTTTTGCCTCTATTACAAGGTCACGAGGGTAGCCTTTTGCTTTAAACCGGTGTGTGAGGATTTCACTCTGCGTATCATAATCACTATTTTCCGTACAATTTCGTCTTATTCTTTTATATTGCCCGATTGGTATATTGGTAAGCCATTTTTAAATGGCTATTTGTGAAAGTAACTGTTGCTATCCACCTGTTTAAAAAAAGTTTTAGTTTTTATAGAGCCATCAGCAGCATTGAATACCACAACATCTAAAAATTCAGCATCATTTTCTACAATGTTACATGTGAATTCGAGTCCCCAATTGTTGTCGTTGACATCTTTCACAAAACTCAATGCATCCTCCTTACTTCCCTCCCAAATAATAAAGATGTTATCTATAAACCTTTTGTAAAGGCGACAGTTCTTAAAGGCATGGTGTGGGTGGACAATTTGTTCTCCAAACAGCCTGACATATAAATTGGCAAAGCTGGGTGCAAATTTGCTACTCATAGCCGTCCCTCTTTTATGTAAAAAATTTTTTGCAAGAAAAGAAAAATAGTTATGTTTAAGTATGAAGGGATTAGTCTCAGCAGAAAGTTAGTCTGGGTGTTGGGTATACATGGGTCTTTATTAAGAAAGTACGAGACTGCATGCCTAAATCATGTGGAATTCTGGTATATAGGGACGTTATATCCATTGTAATAAATAAAAATGATTCTTTTCATGGTTGTTGTGTCATGTGTCTGATTAGATTGGCTGTGTCCAAAAGAAAAGATTTTAGTTCTTAGCCATATTTTTGTAAGTATTAATCTGCATAATGGAATTAGACTAGAGATGAGCGAACATACTCGTCCGACACAACGTCTCCATAGCTGCCTCCAAAAGTCGTCTCCATAGCCACACGTCGTCCCCTTAGCAAATGAGCTGTGTCAGGCTACATTATCAGGTGTTTTACCGGCTGTGATTTTCTGGCGTTTTATATGGGTCACTCATTTTCACAATGCATGCAAAGCTGGATGACTGAGTGCGCGCCTTCCCCCACATGCCTCCACACATCATCCCCATAGCTGCCTCCACACGTCGTCCCCTTAGCAAACGAGCTGTGTCCAGCAAAATTTTGGGTTGTTTTAACGGCTACCACATCAAATTTGTTAACTTTGTCGCCACCCTGCTGTGTTATCCACAAAATATACCGCCAAACTTTTATCTATGAAGGACATTATTTCAGTGCTACTTGCGCATCTCTTTACGTTCCCCTCCCCCGCCATAACCAGGCCAAATACTTATAAGAACAGTGCTACATTTGATCATACACAAAAGGTTTTTAGAAATGCTGTTTGTAGCCGGAGTACACTCTGGTTATGTTGCCTGGACAATCGCTAGCATGAGGCTGCAGCCGCTACCTCCACACGTCGTCCACATAGCTGCCTCCATACATCGTCCCCTTAGCAAACGAGCTGTGTCATGCAGAATTTTCGGGTGTTTCACCAGATACGTAATGGAACTAGGCCCATGCTGGAGACCTGGAGTTTCAATCATAGCGGCGCAATATGGATGCCCCATACCGTCGCTCTTAATCATGGAACCATTTCCGAAAAAGAAAAAATAGAACCGCAATGCTATTCCATTATTCATAGATGAAGTATTCAAATGACCCCGCCTGCTTTGAAAATGATAATTTTTTCAAAGTAAACGCTTCGGGCCCCCAGGTCCATTTTGGGTGGGGAGGAGCCGAGAGGCAGGGGCTTGGACAGGCGAAAGCACGCATGGCAGCGAACAGCCATCTCCATCCCAAGATCCAACTAACATTGTTTTAACTTTAATCTACTGCTATAAACTTTTACCTCTAAAATCTATCTTTTCACTCCTCTTTTCTCACCTCCTTACGTTCACCTCGGGTGCCATAATAGCTGCCATCACATGTCGTCTGGATAGCCGCCTCCACACGTCTTTCCCTTAGTAACGAGCTGTGTCAGGCTACATTTTCGGGTGTTTTACCGGCTGTGATTTTCTGGTGTTTTAAATGGGTCACTCATTTTGACAATGGATGCAAAGCTGTATGACTGAGTGCACGCCCCCCCCCCACATGCCTCCACACGTCGTCTCCATAGCAGCCTCCAGACGCCATCTCCATAGCAGCCTCCACACGCCGTCTCCATAGCAGCCTCCACACGTTGTCTCCATAGCAGCCTCCACATGGCGTCTCAATAGCTGCCTCCAAAAGTAGTCCTCAGAGGCATCCATGCATGCTGCCTCTTCTGTTTCCTGTCCATTTCTGTGGTGTTTCCATCATTTTGTGAGGTTTCCAGGATTTTGCTCAAGCCGTGCAGAGCCTTGGTCCACTTGAAAAATTCGGAAAAAGTTTGACTCGAATAACGAGCACTTGAGCATTTTAGTGCTCGCTCATCTCTAGATTAGACATTAACGAATTAATGCCGAGATGACTGGTCTTCCTTCTGCAAATAATAAAATAGTGCCATGGCAAGTTCCTCAATTTTTAAGTAGAGATATTCCTTTTTGTTCAAAATCCCCTCACAGAGACCTTCATCCAAGAGGCAATACAGATCTTTTTTGAAACTATTGGTGGGGTTATGATCCAATTTGGAGGAAAATTCTACATCAGCTAGAATTCGTAGTGCCTCAGTGATGTAGTCATTTCAATTCAGGATAACAATCACCCCCCTTTATCCGCTGAATTTATGACCAAATCTTCCTTTGATGCTAGACCTTTGAGTACCATTCTTTCTTTATATGTCAAATTATTTTTTGTATTCACGCTCTTTTTTGTGTATATAAATTTTGGAAGTCAGTCGAGACTAAGATGTAAAATGTATCAAGGAAATTGCCTTTGTGGTGGGTCGGATAAAAGAGGGATTTAGGTTTTAAGTTGGTATGTACAGCCACTATTGTCTCTTTATCAGGAATATCCATGTTTACCGAATCAAACATCCCCATAATGGTAACCTCCACCTGAGTCCTTGAACTTGTAGAGGTGATAATATTAAAATGCCCTTTAAGGGTAAGATTACGTATAAATGTTTTCAAATCTACAAATAGCTCAAACTCATTAGCTTTAGAGGTTGGACAGTAGGACAACCCCTTTTTAAGGATTCTAGTTTCTAGTGAGGATGGGATGGGAAGAGAGGTAAAATATTTTTACCACATTAGCAGCAACCTCTGAGAGCAGAGGTTGCTGCTTTCTCTTGGGTGGCATCCACTGACGTATCTTAGAATGGTATTATCTGGTTTTCTTGTTCCTCGGAGTTTCGATTAGTGATGGAGTGCCTATATCTTGCTCTATTCCTGCCCCCTTCCCCTCATCCCTCTCCTGTGTGTATTTTTCTTTTTAATCCCAGTGGTGCTGCTGGGTGTATTGGTATAAGAAGTGTAATGGGAGCACAGGCAAGGTCAGACAGGTGCTGGTAGTGGGAGATTCGATTATTAGGGGAACACACAGGGCAATCTGTCACAAAGACCGTGCATACCAAACAGTGTGTTGTTTGCCGGGTGCTCGGGTTCGGCATGTTGCGGATGGGTTGACAGATTACTGGGAGGGGCTGGTGAGGAACAAGCGGCCATGGTCCACATTGGCACTAATGACAAAGTAAGAGGTAGGTGGAAGGTCCTTAAAAATTATTTCAGGGATTTAGGCCATAAGCTCAGGGCAAGGACCTCAAAGGTAATTTTCTCCGAAATACTACCTGTACCACGTGCCACACCAGAAAGGCAGCGGGAGATCAGGGAGGTAAATAAGTGGCTCAAAAGTTGGTGTAGAAAGGAGGGCTTTGGGTTCATGGAGAACTGGCCTAACTTTTCTGTTGGTTACAGGCTCTACAGTAGGGATGGGCTTCACCTCAATGGGGAGAGAGCAGGAAGGTATTTGGGGGGAAAAATGGCTAGAAGGTTGGAGGAGTGTTTAAACTAGAGACCTGGGGGGAGGGCCACTACACTTGTGCAGGGCAAATAGACAGTGTAGATAGAGAGCTGGGAAGAGTCATAGTCCATGGGGGAGGAGGGGGCTGGAATGCGATCGGGGAATAAGAACCAAAGTTATAGGGATAGGGAAAACCATATAAAGTGCATGTACACAAATGCCAGAAGCCTCACAAACAAAATGGAGGAACTGGAACTCTTGATGTTGGAGAGGAAATATGATATAGTGGGTATCAGCGAGACATGGCTGTACAGTAGCTGTGACTGGGCTTTTACTGTTAGATGGTTATAGTCTTTTAGAAAGGATTGTTTGAATAAAAAAGGAGGAGGGGTTTGTTTATATGTGAATTTTTGCCTCAAGCCTGTCCTACGAGGTGACATCGGTGACGCAAACGCAAATGTGGATTCCCTATGGGTGGAGATAAGGGGAAAAAGAATAATAAAAATATTACTAAGGGTTTGTTATAAGGCTCTAAATATAATGGAGGCAGCAGAGGAAATGCTGATAAGTAAAATGGATGCGGCTTCAAAGCATGGTGAAGTACTTATCATGGGGGACTTCAATTACCCAGATATTAACTGGGGGGCAGAAACCTCCAGGTCCTTCAAAGGTAGCAAGTTCTTGTCAACAACAAAAGACAATTACCTGTCGCAACTAGTCCTGGAGCCAACAAGAGGGGGGGGCACTGCTGGACCTTATCCTTACCAACAGACCTGATAGCGTATCAAAACTACAGGTTGGGGGGAACCTTAGTAATAGTGATTATAATATCATTGATTTTGGATTACGCTTTACTAAGAGCGTTAGGGAAGGGGCAACCAACACTCTAAACTTCAGGAGGGCAAATTTTCAGCAACTAAGTGAAGACCTTAAAGGCATAGACTGGGACAATGTTCTCAAGGACGAAAACCTTTTTCTCATATATTATAAAAAAAAGTCCTGTGAGAAACACATACCTTATGTGAAAAAGAGTAAGAGGAACAAGAAAAAGCCGATGTGGCTAACTAGTCTTGTAAGGAAAGCAATAAGCGAGAAGCATACGACGTTTAAGGTGCTAAAACATGAAGGTAGCGATGAGGCATTACAGGATTATAAAGAGAAAAATAAATCCTGTAAAAAGCAGATAAAGGCTGCAAAAATAGAGACTGAGAGAAATATTGCCAGGGAGAGCAAAAATAATCCCAAATTATTTTTCAAGTATATAAATGATAAGAAACTACAAACTGAGAGTGTGGGCCCCCTTAGGAATAACATGGGTGTCATGGTGGAAGGAGATGAGGAAAGGGCCAATCTACTGAATGTCGCCTTCTCAACTGTCTTCACCCAGGAAAATTCCCTGGTGGAAGACACAATGAGGAATAATGTAAATTCTCTTTGGAATGTCAACAGTTTAACTCAGGAAGAGGTACGGCGTCGCCTAACAACCACTAAGATAGATAAATCACTGAGGCCAGATGGCATACACCCCCGGGTTCTGCATAAACTATGTACCGTGATATACAGACAGTTATTTTTAATATTTGAAGATTCACTGAGGACTGGTTATGTTCCACAGGAATGGCGCATAGCAAATGTGGTACCAATATACAAAAAAGGATCAAACAGCAATCCTGGAAACTACAGACCTGTGAGTCTATCTTCTGTGGTGGGGAAAATATTTGAGGGGTTTGTTAGAGATGCTATCCTGGAGTATTTCACTGTGCATAACTTTATAACCCAGCATCAGCATGGGTTTATGAGAGATCGGTCAGACTAATCTGATTAGTTTCTACGAGGAGGTAAGTTCAAGAGTGGATCTGGAGGGCGCTGTGGATCTTGTATATCTGGACTTTTCAAAGGCATTTGACACTGTGCCGCATAAAATATTGCTATATAAAATAACACTGCTGGGAATAGGGGAAAATCTGTGTATTTTGGTAAGTAATTGGCTTAGTAATAGAAAACAGAGGGTCGTCATTAATGGCACATTCTCAGATTGGGTTGACATTACCAGTGGAGTGCCACAGGTCTCAGTATTGGGGCCACTTCTTTTTAATATTTTTATTAATGACCTTGTAGTGAGTTTACACAGTCAAGTTTCAATATTTGCAGATGATACTAAGCTGTGTAAAGTAATAAATACTGAGGTCGATAGTTTAGCATTACAGAGGGATTTGTGGAAACTTGAGGAGTGGGCAGAGAAATGGTTTGATGAGGTTTAATGTAGATAAATGTAAAGTTATGCACTGGGGCCATGGAAACAAAAAGTATAATTATGTTCTAAACAGTCAATTACTTGGTAAAACTGGAGCTGAAAAGGACTTGGGGGTATTGGTGGATGGTAAACTTAATTTTAGTGACCAGAGCCAGGCTGCTGCTGCTAAAGCAAATAAAATTATTGGATGTATCAAGAGAGGATATTCTCATGATAAAGACTTAGTTTTGCCCTTATACAAATCCCTGGTCAGACCACACATGGAATATTGTGTACAGTTTTGGGCACCAGTGTATAAAAAGGATATAGTAGAGCTGGAACGGGTGCAGAGGAGAGCAACCAAGATTATTAGGGGAATGTGGATATTACAATACAATGACAGATTACAAAACTTGGGATTATTCAGTTTAGAAAAAAGACGACTGAGGGGAGACCTCATTACAATGTACAAATACCTGATCTTTACAAAGGTCTTTTTATACCTAGGCTTGTGACCAGGACAAGGGGGCATTCTCTACGCCTAATGGAGAGGCGATTCTACCATCAACATAGACAAAGTGTCACTGGCACCCCCGCGATCCATACCACGGATCGCGGGTGCACCCGTGCCTCCGTTGTAGGCATCCCCGCGATCCATATCGCGGATCGCGGGTGCACCCGTGCCTCCCTCCGCTGCCCCGGTCCTGCTCCGGTGCACTCACCTCTCCTGGCTCCCGCTCCCGTCCGGACTAGGTCTCGCGCTCGGCCCCGCTCCCTAGGGCACTGTCTCAAGATTTAAAGGGCCAGCGCACAGGTGATTAGTATTGGTCATTTCCTGTTTTGTATATAACCCTTTGTTTCCCATCATTCCCTGCCGGATCTTTGTGCCTCTTAGCCTTAGAGAAAGCTTCCTAGCGAGTATTGCTGTGTTCCTGCGTATTCCTGTATTCCTGCGTATTCCTGTATTCCTGCGTTCCCATGTATTCCTGTGTGTTCCCGTTCCTGAGTCCTGTGTTGCCGTGTTACCTGTGTTCCTCACTGTTGCTGTGTGCCTGTGTTCCCGTTCCCACCTGCCTGGACCTCCTGTTGCTGACCCCGGACTTGAACCTGACGTTGCATCTCTGCCGCCTGCCCTGACCCTGTGCCTGGACCCAACTTCGAGTTTGTCATCCGCTAAGGTACCTCGACCTCGGCTGCCACCGTGGGCTAGTCACACCTGGGAACGACCTAGTGGCCGCTAGGCTCCGGTTCCGGGTGTTGGCTAGTTACATCTCCCGCGGTGGTCCAGAGGATCCACTGATCCTAACACAAAGGTTCTTTACTGTAAGAGCATTGAGACTATGGAACTCTCTGCCGCAGGAGGTTGTTATGGCGGACTCTATGTACATGCTCAAGAGAGGCCTGGATGCCTTTCTGGAGAGAAAAAATATCACGGGTTATGGGGATAAAACATTTGTTTAATTCTTAAAGGTTGCAAGCTCGATGATAATTATCTATTTTTTATTTTACAGGCAAATCTTATGTCCCTTATCATTTACTTACTCCTTGGCAGCAGTAAAATCTCGGTTACACGCATGCGCTAGCTATATTAAGAAGTTCATCTATTCATGGCGCGTGCGGGGCAACAGGAACTTGCGTGCATGCGTGATGCACACTTGGAGACGGCCGGCATGCCATGATTTTAGTGCACATGCGATCCCAGTTACAGACGGAGCAACATTTTTAAAGCGCACCATGTTTGCCGTTCAGCACCAGAAGTCAGCGCCAGGCAACACCGGACGGAAGAGAGGTATATAAACAGCAGGAGCGTAACTTGAGGGTGCGATTGCAACCAGGCCCTGGAGGCTTAGGGGCCCACAAGGTGTCACTTTCCCATATGAGAAGACTAGTACTATAAAACATACATTATAGTCGGGGGGCCTGCCACAGACTTTGCACTGGGGCCCTTCAGCTTCAAATTACGCCACTGATAAACGGGCACACCACATTGTGACATCACCCCTGAGGAAGCTACTTTCAGGGAGCGATACGCGTGGGGAGTTTTCCCCAGATCCCCGGCCATTGGCCTTGATCACAGGTAATAGATGCATTTTATTGCTGACTGACCCATTTTTGATCGGCTTGTAATTTGGGCTCACACAAAGAAACATTGCTATGATATTTGAAGATTGCTTTCTGATAGAATTTTTTTGTACCTTGACGCCCCATGTCTATAGCCTGCTAATGTCACATTATTGACTTTTGTCATATTGGAGAGTGGCCTGAAGAGAGAGCTGGAGTACCAGGTCAGCTGGCATTATCATGTGCTGAGCATAGTCATTGGTGACGTTGTCTCACATTTTTAAATGTTTTCATTGTGTTTTTGTCTTGTGGTGTAATTTCATTAATAAAATATTTCATATTATTTTTTGGACATTTTTGCATGCTTCTGCTTCTTTTGTAATGGCATGGCATGGATATCACACTCTTACCTTGAATACTGGTGGTCCACTTTCTTAGTCTCAGTGCGTCCTCAGTGTCTAGGAAGTCATTCGCACCTAGGGTTCCTAGGAGGAGCATCTTTCAGTTCTGCTCAGCTTTGAAACCAGTGTTCCTGTTCCAGTCTCGGCCTTCCTGGACTACGGTTCTGCAGGGAATTTCGGGGGATGCTGCTCTGGTCTTCCGGCATCATTTCCCCTGTGGTTCGTCTGGAGAAGCCCCTGGTCATCTCGTCAGTCAGTGGGTAGATCCTCTGTGACCCAGTCCAGTATCCCACTGAACCACTAAGCCTGCAAGTTGGTGCCTTGCATAAAGAGAAAATGTTTTTCTATGTGCTTCCCCGATCCACATCCTCCATTCTATTGGGACTTCTGTGGTTACAGCAACACGCTCCTGTTCTCAATTGGCAGACTGGGGAGGTTCTTCCCTGGGGTCCTGAGTGCCAGTCTTGCTGCCTCCTGGTTCTCAGACCAGTGTTTTCCAGGTCTTCTTCTGAGTCTTCCAAGCCGTTGGTGGGTCTTCCTGCTGTTTACATGGACCTTGTTGATGTCTTCTCAGAGAAACAAGCCAAGACACTGCCTCCGCACCATCTCTACCACTGCACATCTCCTTTACAAGGTCGGGTATACCCACTCTCCATGCCCGAGACTGCAGCTATGTCGGCCTATATCAAAGAGAATCTGCAGAAGGGATTCATCTGCAAATCCTCTTCTCCTACCTGTGCTGGATTCTTCTTCGTGGCCAAGAAGGATGGCTCCCTCTGTCCCGGTATCGACTACCATGGCCTCAATAATATCACGGTGAAAAAACACTACCCACTACCCCTGATCACAGAACTTTTTGACCGTTGACGTGGTGCCAAGGTTTTCTCCAAGCTGGATCTGTGGGGGGCATATAACCTCATTTGCACAGGTGAGTAGAAATGAGTGGAAACCCGCCTTCAATACTCGTGAGGGGCACTTCGAATACCTGGTCATGCCCATTGGACTGTGCAATGTGCCTGCAGTTTTTCAAGAATTTGTCAATGACATTTTCAGAGACTTGCTCTATACCTGTGTCTTAGTCTACTGAGACAGCATCTTGGTGTTTTCTTCTGACCTGGAGTCTCATCAAGTCCATGTACAAGAAGTTCTCAGGCAACTAAGGGCCAATTGTCTCTATGCCTAACTGGAGTGGCTCAATGTGCCAGTTCCATCAGAAGAGACTTTCATCTCCGGTGAGGGCCTACAAATGGATGCAACCAAGTCATTTGCGGTACTTCAGTGGCCTTGCCCAGTAGGACTTCATGCCATATAGAGATTCCTGGGTTTCGTCAATTACTACCGGCAGTTTATACCAGCATTTCTCCTCTCTTCTGTCTCCCATTGTGGAGTTATCAAAAAAGTATGCTGATACTGATGCTGATACTAATGCGGAAGAAGCATTTTCCAAGCTTAAATCTGCCTTTGCTTCTGCCTGACACTGAGAAACCATTCCAACTTTAGGTGGATGCTTCCTTTGTAGGTGCTGGAGCTGTTCTCACCCAGAAAAGGCCCAAAGGCCAAACACTTGTGGGTTTTGGCCACCACCGCGGGCATAGTCACGCCTGTGGAGCGACCTATAGGTACCCTGCCGCAGCAATTCCATCCCACTTTGCGGCGGGCTCTGGTGAACCACTTAGACTCCACTCCCAGATGTCTGCTTACTCCATTTATATGATCTCTGTATTCTATACCTACATCATTCTGCATCCAAATCTCCATGTTCTTTATCTATATCATCTCTATATACATATGATCTATACATTTCATCTATATCTTGATAAGCTGTGCCTAAATTCTATTGTTCTGTATCCATATATTTCGTATTCATATCGCTATGTATTATAACTGTATATTCATGTTCTGAATCTATATCATCTTAAAGTTCTTTCATAATTATATCCATAACCTTTTTGTGTACTGTATATTTATCTTCATGTTGTATATCCATATTTTAATTGTGAGGATCTGAGGTAGTGGATCCACTGTACCAAAGCGAGCGATGGAGTAAGCCGACACCTGGGACCGAAGTCTAAGTGGCAGCTGGTCTTCACCAGAGCACGCCGCAGAGCGGGACAGAGCGGGAGCGGGACAGGAACACAGGACGGCTGGAGACACAGGAACACTGAGTGGCTTTCTCTCCATGGGAATAGCTTGAAGATTCAGCAAAGGTCACAGAAAGGGGCAGGAACTTATGGCAGGCCAGCGCCAATTATCGTCACTCTGGCCCTTTAAATCTTTGTGAGCCGCGGCTTTGCGAGCCGTGGGAGTTAGAGAGACCGCCGCTGGAGCCAGGGGAGGCAAGTTCTGCCGGGCTCCGGGGGCACACGCAGGGACACCGGTGCGTCCACGAAATATATCAGAAGTGTCTGAGAGCAGAACTCCTCTAGTTGTTCATGGCAAGCAATCAAAGGTCAAGTTTCATTTTCCCACAGCAGTTTTAAAATTACAGCTGATCTATGAATGGTTTCCATAGGCAACTGGAACAGTTTTACTTCAGACATTTCTAATAAATCCCCCCCCCCCATTTCTGTATCTCTACCTATCTTACCTCACACATAAGTTGTCTTATACTCATTACATGTGGAATCAAAGCTCAGAGCTCATATTAATCCCTTATCGCCAAAGCTAGTTTTCAGCTTAATGACCAGACTCAATTTTTAGAATCTGACATCTGTCACGATAATTGGTTATAACAGGAATTAAAACTACCCAAAAAGCTTGATGATTAATATTTCTGGAATGTCTGCTTTATGTTGAGACTTCTAGGATGTTATGAGGCTTAAAACTTTAGATGCAATTTTTCAAATTTTCGTTAAAATTGCCAAAACTTACATTTTGAGGAACACCTCAGCTTTCAAGTGACTTTGAAAGGCCTACATAATAGTAAAAACCCCATAAATTACTCCACTATAGCAGCTACACCCCTCAACGTATGTAAAACAACTTCTATTAAGTCGATTAACCATTTAAATGTTTTACATGGTTTAGAACAATATGGACCTGCGATTTAGAAACTTTTTGAATTGTTCTGGAAAATACATTTATGTAGGCCAAAACTGACTCTTTCATAATGTTGCTCTGCAAAGTTTGTACCGATATCCCATATGTGGTGGTAATTGCTGTATGGGCACACAGCTGGGCATATAGAGAAAGCAGCACCATTCAGAGCAGATATGTTTGGTCACATTGTGCAGGCTATAAAATGTTTATTTTTTTGGTAATGCGAGGACTTAGTTTATAAATGAGATTTTATTAACTATTTCAAGGGGGACACAAACAAAATCATCAATTTGTATTTAGGATTTTTAGCACTTTTTTCCCAATTCATCATAACATAAAAATAATATTTTATCTTAATTCTCTGGTTCACTGCGATTATGGTGATAACTCATTTTTCTTATGTTTGCTCAATTTTAATATTTCCCAATAAAATGTAAAAAAATCCTGTGTTGACCCATAAAATTTAAAACATGCCTCTCTACACTATTATTAATATCGCAATAGTCACTCCATGAGACAACATATATTACATTACAAAAGACTGACACAAATAATGCATAATGTTCATTTAAAATATACTATATGTTACAAAAAAGGTACTTTTTCCACTTTTTAAAATTTAACCCCAAATAAAAAAGTCTTTAAACTTTTGTTCAGTTTTAATTAAACTTAATTAAAAAAAAGTGACAAAAAATTTTAAGGAAGCAAGCACAAAAAGAAAAGAAGTTATGGCCCGTAAACAGCTACATATGAAATTTGCTGATAAATGTCCTGCTCATTAAAGCCTTTTCATGCCTCACCATTAAGGGAGGCAAATCTGTTGAAATACCTGAATGTGTTGTGATTGTTTATGTTGAGGCAGCTCCACTCTGAACACAATTACACCAGATCTACAATGTACAACAAGTACATATTGCAGAACAAGAATATTTAGTTATAGAACATTGAGCTAAGCAGGTAAAATATAGATACATAAAGTAATATAGACATGATATAGAGAAACAACATGGAGATAGCAGAGAAAGAGAATGTTAAAGAGGATCTGTCACCCCCCCCCCAAAAGACCCCCACCAAATATGTCCCCCATAATCCTCCCCAGCCCCTTTCTAGCAATGACATTTTTTTTTTAAAATTTAGGTTTGGAAAGTTCGTTTTATTCGGTCCGACCTTTTACCAAATAAGAGGTCGGATCCTCGTATTGTATCCTGTCCCCTGGCAGTTGGCCGTGCGGTGCTTATTCACAGCGCCGGCCAAATGTTATATATAATCGTCCGGCGCTGTGAATAAGCATGGCGCGGCTGCATTGAAGAGAGCTGGCAGCAATTGTGCCATACATGTGCTGCTGCCGGCTATTCTTACAGGTTTCCGCTGACAGGGGCGTGGAGGGGGTGTGTTGGCGGCCCCTCATTAATATGGTCGACTGCCAGGGGATAGGATACGAGGATCCGACCTCTTATTTGGTAAGAGGTCGGATCGATTAAAACTAACTTTGCCAACCTAATTTTTTTCTAAAAAATGTCATAGCTACAAAGGCGCTGGAGGAGGATTATGGGGGACATATTTGGTGGGGGTCTTTTTGGGGGGCGGACAGGTCCTCTTTAAGATACACAAAATACACAGAGTATGGAGATAATACAAATAAATAACAATGAGATGATACAGTGTCAGAATGTAGAGATGATATAAATGCATAACAAAGATATTGATAATAATGAAGCAGAAAATATAGAAGGGGAACATGAAGCCTCACAAAATGTCATATTTTCTCTGAAACTTAAAACGTTAGTCAGTCAAAAGCAAATTGGCCAGGAAAGAAGGAGCTTCCTATTCTTAGATCTGAGGAGCAGAGTGACAGAACTGACCTATAAGATAAAGCTATGGTCTATCTATGTGCAGCAACATCTGACAGGCAGCCAGTCCAAATAGGATGTATATATATGGGATGTTTAGCTACACTATGCTCATAATATACAATGTAGGTATACGCTCTCTATGTATATTCATTATAGTGAAGATGCAGCATGGTATAGAGCACATCCAGCCACAACATTACAGTACAGTACACTACACTACAGTACACTACAGTATAGTCACTGTATTCAAGTATATGAAATACAGGTGTAACTATTGTATGTAATCCATTCGGTCTCCAGCCGGTGGCACTGTGCAGACCCGGCGGTATATTAATGTCCAGTGTCTGTGACTCTCTGCATACATTAGATACAGTATGCGCCAGCCTGTGTCATCACTCACCTGGTAACAGCACAGCAGCACTATGTGTCAGTAGAGTGGATTATGTTACTGAAATCACAAGGTTTATTGGAGCGTTTCCGAGATAAAAAAAACTCTTAATTCACTTGTCCCTTCCTTTGAAGACTGTGTGTCGTGCCAGCCCCATATAAATCACAGTGGGGGAGGGGGAGTGGGAGATGGCTGTGAATATTCAGTTTCCGTGGTAGAAACATGAAGCTGTGCTGCTCGTCTATAGACAGTAGCCTGCGCAGGTGTAATGCTGGAAGCTGCATGCAGCAGTGGTGTGAACTGAGCCTGACACTGCCTTCTGTGCCAATCACCTGCCAGACATCGTAGCATAGGAGCCGCTCAGCACCTTGGACAGCTCAGCACCTAGGGCAGTGCTCCCCTGCACCATACTGCCCTCCCCTTCTCATTGGTCTCCAGAACACAAGTCCTCCCGTCTCCGAAAGGGGGGCTTGCAAGAATGGAGGACAGGTTTAGCTAGCAAAGGGTTAAAACTGTCACATATGACGTCAGAATTCCAATGTGCCGAGAGATTTTTCTCTCCCTCCTTCTCTATTTTTCCAGCCTCCCTCCTTCACTCCCTTGGTGTTCTGTGTGCACCCTCCTTCTATCACTTCCCCCTCTCTTCTACTGCTCCCTTCCTCCTTCACCCCTCCCTCTACCCAATGTGCAGTAGTCAGATCCTGCTGCAGCAGATATAATGGAGCATCCCTCCTCCTCCTTGTGCTGAAGCTTACCCTTTCCCCCACTCCTTTATTTTTTCCCATTTCTGTTTCATTTCATCCCCCTCCTGTACAGAAGAAGCGATAGAGGAGGGGGTGAGAGAGGGGTAAACAGAGACCCCCTCAAGTCTAGTAACAACCATAAAGGGGGTGCAAGGTAGAAAAGGGGAGATCCCAATTTGCTACCTAGATCACTCTCCCTCCCCCATCACCCTGGAACAAAATGCAGATGATGGAATAGGCAAGAAAAAGGAGGAAACAGAGGCTGAAGAAAGGCACAATCCACACCAACCATCTTCTGGATGCGAATTCTGGATTCTCATGTTTTTTCTGCTTCAAGGAAGAAAGAGGATTAACCTCGACAATTGCTCTCATCTTATTCTCTTCCACTTTCTTGCAAGATTTGGATTGGATACATACACACCTTTTTTAATAAAGGAAGGAATCATCTTATTTTTTTTTTTTATTTGGCTTTTTCACAGATTTTTATTGAGGGGGTCACAGGAAATTTAAACTCCCCCCCCCCACCCCCATCCCTTTCCCCTCTCCATCCAAAACCCCTCTTCACTCAATGGTCCAGGTGGAAATGTTGAGTTTGGGGAGAGAGAGCTGGATTGGAGCAATTCTCTCAGCTTTGGCTACCCTCCTGCTAGTCTGTTCTGCACAAAGGTAAGACCATCGGGGTAGGCGGGAGGGGTGCAGAAAAGGAAGGAAAACCATATATTAATAAGGAGTAGCTAGACAGGCTATTTGTAGAAAGCATCTAAAAATAAATGGATAAAGGTGCCTTACAAATAGAGGCTTGAAAAGGGGCAAAGGTGGAAGTATTGTAGGTACGTGAGAAGACTAAGAGTTATGGGGGATGGTTAATACAGAAGGAAATGCTATCCAGAGCATCATTTGGGTAAAGGGAACAATGGCATTGTACTGAAGACATTCCAGTGGATACTACATATGAAAACTGAATATTGTTAAACATTTATTTCCATGTGAAAAAAAGGAAATTAAAGGAATTATTAGTACAGTCTATTGGGAAAATGGGGAATAACTCGAGAAAATGGTTGCTAGTGTGATAGAGATGACTGTTTTGTTACCAGATGCACATACAGGTTCATAAAATATTCCTTCAGGCTACTAGGCATATATATTTACTATCCATATAAATAGAGGGTGACTTGTAACAAATGTTTTGATAGAAATGTTATGGACTCTCTTGTGCATTGAAGTTTATACAAAGGTGGACAAAGCCATTAGAAGCTTATATACTGGTTTAGCAATGGCACTGTAAGGGGAGGAGCCAGGTAGACCTGAGGGAAACGGGGCCTTGTTGTAGATATATCATTCCTTCAGATTAGCTCAATCATAAAATTGTAAACCTTTGTTGATACTTATGTACATATGTATTGTATAAAGTACTTGTATACTCCTGATGACCTAGCGGTTGTGATTAAAATGTAAATAACACAGTAACATGATGGCCTTATCGCTGTGAGTGCTAGGGGGTCTCTGTAATTTATATCAAACATGTACACTGTTTTATGTGATATTTTGTAATCTGATACACAGTATAACATTTGCTGATGCTTTTAATGTTTCTTGTACACTAAACATAAATATGTTAGGACATACAAGACAGCTAATTATGAAATGTTTAGTTCAATTTTCTTCTGCCACAAATACTTCTTACTAACAGTAATGCACATACATGGGATTTTTTCTCTGTTATACAATCATTCAGTCAGTAAACATATGTTCTCCCTACGGCCTTCTTAATTTAAAAAATGTTACATTCAATTGGTTACCAGAAAGGGAGCACTAATATCTTTTTATTACTCATTTTACAAAAGACTGTTATGACCCAGCTGGACACAACCACAATGGCTCTGCAGCACATTTGTCTCACACAGGACCAGTAAGATGCACTTTTTTTAATGCGAAAAATGAGGTTTCAAAATATTCAGGATAGATACTTTATTGATTTCATGGGGTCGCTGTTATTTGGCCATTTGGTATTATATCAGGGTATTCTTGTCATTTACTAGGGAAAATTAACTAATGGGTTTTAGATACTTTTGTATCCTTTGGGGACAGGGCTTGGGAGAAAATCGTATGTCCTTCAATGCAACTAAATCCAACTAAATAATAAAACAATCCTCCAGATATACACTCACCGGCCACTTTATTAGGTACACCATGCTAGTAACGGGTTGGACCCCCTTTTGCCTTCAGAACTGCCTCAATTCTTCGTGGCATAGATTCAACAAGGTGCTGGAAGCATTCCTCAGAGATTTTGGTCCATATTGACATGATGGCATCACACAGTTGCCGCAGATTTGTCGGCTGCACATCCATGATGCGAATCTCCCGTTCCACCACATCCCAAAGATGCTCTATTGGATTGAGATCTGGTGACTGTGGATGCCATTTGAGTACAGTGAAGTCATTGTCATGTTCAAGAAACCAGTCTGAGATGATTCCAGCTTTATGACATGGCGCATTATCCTGCTGAAAGTAGCCATCAGATGTTGGGTACATTGTGGTCAAAAAGGGATGGACATGGTCAGCAACAATACTCAGGTAGGCTGTGGCATTGCAACGATGCTCAATTGGTACCAAGGGGCCCAAAGAGTGCCAAGAAAATATTTCCCACACCATGACACCACCACCACCAGCCTGAACCGTTGATACAAGGCAGGATGGATCCATGCTTTCATGTTGTTGACGTCAAATTCTGACCCTACCATCCGAATGTCGCAGCAGAAATTGAGACTCATCAGACCAGGCAACGTTTTTCCAATCTTCTACTGTCCAATTTCGATGAGCTTGTGCAAATTGTAGCCTCAATTTCCTGTTCTTAGCTGAAAGGAGTGGCACCCGGTGTGGTCTTCTGCTGCTGTAGCCCATTTGCCTCAAAGTTCGACGTACTGTGCGTTTAGAGATGCTTTTCTGCCTACCTTGGTTGTAACGGGTGGCGATTTGAGTCACTGTTGCCTTTCTATCAGCTCGAACCAGTCTGCCCATTCTCCTCTGACCTCTGGCATCAACAAGGCATTTCCTCCCACAGAACTGCCGCTCAATGGATGTTTTTTCTTTTTCGGACCATTCTCTGTAAACCCTAGAGATGGTTGTGCGTGAAAATCCCAGTAGATCAGCAGTTTCTAAAATACTCAGACCAGCCCTTCTGGCACCAACAACCATGCTACGTTCAAAGGCACTCAAATCACCTTTCTTCCCCATACTGATGCTCGATTTGAACTGCAGGAGATTGTCTTGACCATGTCTACATGCCTAAATGCACTGAGTTGCCGCCATGTGATTGGCTGATTAGAAATTATGTGTTAACGAGCAGTTGGACAGGTGTACCTAATAAAGTGGCCGGTGAGTGTATTATTTGACTTTAGGTACTTTGATAATTTTGGGCTGTTAAAGACTGTTTTGACTACTTATTAGAAAGCATTTGTAAATCTGCCACAGTATATATTTTTTAGTAGGGTACAATATCAAATGTATGTCCACACGGATATGGCTCTAGAGCATTTTGGCAAATAAATAATATGTAACAATAACAAAATAAGTATGGTAGGCCTCATATATTTTCCTGTGTAAGATCACTAGAAGAAAGTTAATACTAATTCTGACACAGGACAAAGAGTTGTAAACTTGTGATCACTGACAATCAGCAAAAGACAATTACAGTAAAGTGTGTATGGGTGAGTATAGTTTTTAGGGGCAACCTGACTAAACATATTTGAGATCAATATGGAGGCCACTGGAGGCGGAATAGTAAATAGGGTCAGTTAGGGGTATTTGGTTTAAACCATATGGGTAAAAGAGATCAAAAATTAACATTTACCCCAAAAGAATACCAAGAAAAAGTACAGCTTGTCCAACAACAAAAATAACCTCTGAAACAGCTCTGTAAACAAAAAATAAAATTGTTATGCCCATTAATACATGATGATGCAAAAACAAGGGAATTTCTCACAAATTGAGTTCTTTATTCTGCAAAACAAGTTAACCATAAAAAAAGCTATTAAATTGGGTTTATCTGTAATCATGATGACCCATAGCATAAAGATAACACATTATTTTTAAGGTACAGTGAACGTCACAGGAAAAAAAATGCTAAAAACCATAAACAAGAATTAATTATTTTTTAATCACAACCAAGAAAGAGTTAATAGATCTGATTATTAGCTATTGAACACCCCGTAAATGCAGTACCTGAAAAGTGGATCTCTTCCACAAAAAAAATCATTCCGCATATGTTCAAATCCTTCCCTTCTTTGCACTGTCATGTGCCCATACAGCAGTTTACCAACACATATAGGGCATCCTCATACTCGGGATGCTAAAACCTCATACTTAGTTATCCAACTTTGTGGAGTTTTTTTTGTCATTTAATACTTTGTAACGTTTTAATTTTTGGCCAAAATTAATGTATAGTCTAAAAAAATTGCTTGTAACACCTCCATTTTGTTTTAACCGCTGTGAAACATCTAAAGGGTTAACAGACTTCAATTAAAATGTTTTTTTCAGGGGTGTAGTTTCTAAAATGATATATGGGGGTTGCTGCTATTTAGGCCTCTCAAAGTCACTTAAAGCTGAGCAGATGCCTCTAAATAAGGGTTTTGGCCATTTTCATAAAAATGAGAAAAATTGCACCCAAAATTCTGAACCTCCTAACAACCTAGAAAAGAGAGAGGATGCATAAAATGCCATGCAGATATAAAGAAGACATTTGGGAAATGTTAGTTACTTGGGTGCTTTGACTATCTGCCTGAAAAGCAGAACATACTCAGTATATACTGAGTATAAGCCGGCCCGAGTATAAGCCAAGACCCCTAATTTTACCATCAAAAACTGGGAAAACCTATTGACTCGAGTATAAGCCGAGGGTGGGAAATGCATTAGTCACAGATCCCCCAGTATGTATACAGCCTGCCCCCAGTAGTATACAGCAGCCCCCAGTAGTATACAGCCTGCCCCTAGTAGTATACAGCTTGCACCCAGTAGTATACAGCTTGCCCCCAGTAGTATACAGCCAGTCCCCAGTAGTATACAGCACTGCCCCCAGTAGTATACAGCACTGCCCCCAGCAGTATACAGCCTTCCCCCAGTAGTATACAGCCTGCCCCCAGTAGTATACAGCCTTCCCCCAGTAGTATACAGCACTGCCCCCAGTAGTATACAGCATGAGCATGAGCATTTTAAATGTGTCCTGTGTCAATATGGTATTATAGGTTACACATTTGTAACACTTTAACATATCCAGGGTATTTTGAGACTGTTTTCTCGTCACACATTGTAATTCCAAGTATTAGGAAAATGTTGATATCTTTTGTGTTTAGTCATGAAAAAAATGGAAATTTGGCAAAAAATTCTAAAAATTACTCTATATACTCTTGTATAAGCCGAGTTTTTCAGCACAAAAAATGTGCTGAAAAACGTCCCCTCGGCTTATACACGAGTCATACAGTCATAAAAAATCTTAAAAAAATAATTAACTTATATACTCACCCTTCCGGTGGCCCCGACCTGCAGCGCTGCTTCCCCGATGTCCGCGCGGGTCCTCTTCTGGCTTCGGCGCCCGTCTTCTGACTTCACTAACTTCGTGCCGGGCGTCGCCATGGTTTTTCTCCAGGCGGCGCCTAGTATGACGTCAGCAGCGGCGTGTCATACTAGGCGCCGTCCAGTATATAAGTTTATTATTTTTTTTAAGATTTTTTATGACTGTATGACTCGTGTATAAGCCGAGGGGACGTTTTTCAGCACATTTTTTGTGCTGAAAAACTCGGCTTATACACGAGTATATACGGTAATTTTTAGAATTTTTTGCAAAATTTCCATTTATTTCATGACTAAACACAAAAGATATCAACATTTTCCTATTACTTGGAACTACAATGTGTGACGAGAAAACTGTTTCAAAATACCCTGGATATGTTAAAGTGTTACAAATGTGTAACCTATAATACCATATTGACACAGGACACATTTAAAATGCTCATGCTCATTTGCATAATTAAAATTTATTTTTTTTGCAAAAACAAGGGCTTATGCTTGCTTTACAATCCTTCATCCAGGTGGTAGAAGGGCTTTAAGAATGGGGTGGAATTGCCATAAAACGCAATGGACTTTGTTTTTTTTTTTTAACTCGGTTTTATTAAAGTTCGCAATCATCAGTTACAAGAAAAGTGTCATACATTTGTTACAGCGAATAAGTGTTTACAGGTATGCTTGCCATATGACATGCAGTTACATGAAACAATATTACTGATTGAGATTTGTACCTTTTACAGAGTAAACATCAATGGACTTTGTTTTTAAAGTTTTCACTGTGCGCTCCAAAAAATGTTTTGCCTCACCATATTCTGATGATTGCAACCTTTTTAGTCTTCTGTGTACAGTGCTATGTAAAGTAACTGTCTGCAGGATGAGCTAACATTTTCATTTATATGATTTGAGGAACTCTATGACCTTTGTATCACTTTTTAATGGTGGAAAAATGGTGAAACAGTGTTTGGATGTTTTCTTCCTGTTACTACATGTAACATATGGGATAGTTTAAAAAAATATTTTAATACTGGCTTTTCAAATATAATTTGCCGTTCCAAAGTGAGTGAAACCTTTTGGCAGAAACTTGTCCAGATAAAGGCCAAAGGGGTGACCCTATAAGCTATAGCAAAAGAAGTTGGTCGTTATAGCTCTGTGATTTCTAGAACACTATTATTATTTATTATTATGTATTTATAGATCACCGCTAATTCTGTGGTAGTGTAAAGTCAATAAGAGGTTCACATACAAGAACAAATACAAAAACTACAATGATCGTAATACAGATGAAAGGAGGACCCTGTCTGTAAGGGCTCACAATCTATGTGGGAGAGTATATGGAGACAAGAGGTAAGGGAGCAGAACAGTGCAGTTACTGCATAGTGTAGGCAATCATCAACAGATGGAATTTTAAATTATGTTTGAAAGATTAGAAGGTGGGGAACAGTCTGAGACATTTTGCTAGAAAGTATGGAGGATGCACATGAGAAATCCTGGATACAGTTGTGGGAAGAACAGAGAGAGTAGTAATAGAGAAGAGATAAAGCTCCTGTGAGGAACGGAGATAAGTGTGGGACAGTAATGGCTGATGACTTCAGAGATATATAAAGGAGTTTATGGACAGCTTTGTAAGTCATGGCTATTATTTTAACCTTTTCATCTTTACAACATTACAAACACATTCAATTCCCACAAGAAGGTTGGACAGCCTCAAATGACAAATGAAAGAGAAGACAGGGTAACATGTATGAATTTTTCTCGTAATATCTTGAATCTTAAGAGCATTTGGGTTGTAAACCCACTCTGCAGTGGCCAAAGCTCTCATAAGCAGAAATAATCTATTAGCTAGACTCACCTTTGCCGAGGAACATGTGTGGAAAGAGAAATGTTCCACAGTTCACTTTACTAATGAAAGCAAGTTTAATTTATTTTATTCTCATGGGAAACATTATGTTCATCGACAACCTGGAGAAAGACTGAACCCAAAGTATGTAAAGAAGTTAGTGAAAGGTGGTTGAGCAAGTGTCATGGTTTGGGGAATCTCTGCTGCAGCAGGTGTCAGACCTCTTACACAGCTATATTGCAGAATGAATACAACCACAGTTTCCAATGTGATGGTGTGTCCGTTGCAAACATCTTAGACATGTATGTATCTGATCACATGAAATCACAGCATGTCTCCGTGGAGGATGAGGAGGTGTAGAAGTCCACAGAGGCATGCTTTGATTTCATGTGGTCAGATATATACATGGGGTAGATGTTGCAAATGTAACAGAACCTTAGATGACATCACCCTGGTCACATGAAGTGCCCTATGATGTAACATATCTCAATGGGGCACATTCTCTCAATGGGGCACATATATCATTTGTTTTCCTGTGCGACTTTTTAAAGTTGGCTAAACTCAGCATGCTTTAGCGGTGCTATGTATCTTTCTAAATCTGCCTTTGTAATATTTTTTTCTTTTTTTTTGGATTCTTTATAACTTTTTAGGTACATGTATGGAACTATGCATGGGGTCAGTTGTACTTTGTTTTGCACCTAACCTAAATAGCCTCAAATCTGCACCTTAAAAGTCACAAAACAAAGAGAACATCTGTCTTTGAAAGATAAATTTAGGAACACCCCAACAGAAACAGACACATTCTAACTTCTTCAGCCCCTGGCATAGTTGCAGACTGCACCGAAAAAGTCCCAAAAACTTTAAAAAAAAAATTAGATTAAAAAAATTATCAAAATAATATACATGTCCCCCATGGAGTCACTTAGCAGTGAGACTGGTCAATCAGAAACAAGGAGGTGTGGCAATGCAAGTAATCACTGTATATGCAGGGCCTAATTGGATTCACATAGTGTCGTTGAACTCACATCAGTTGAGTTGCATATAAGTTTTTAACATTGTAGCCATGGAAAGGAACCATTTAAGGATAAGGGCAATGCATTTTAAGCATAATTTTTAATGCAGTATTTTTTTTTGTTGGGTTCATTTGCATGGCAGGTTCTCTTTAATTATAATCTTTCTCTGTCCTAAAGTCATTGTTGTTCTCTAATCATGATTATCACGTTTTTGCAAAATAAAGGTTTAATGTTGACATACTTTGGTAATCTTGTAAAACACTGTTCTAGTGACATGGTGTAACCCTTACAAAAAATCAATAAACAAAAAACAGAGTCCTGCACAACAATAAATACCTCTATTGGTCAACTGACACATGAATAAATAATGTATCAAAAACAAGAAGAAGTGTCATAACGACCATGAATTATTAACAATCTTTATTAGAATACATACAAAGAACAAGAGACCAAAAAAATAGATAAAAACATTTGTTTTTATCTGGTATACACTGCAAAGAACAATAAAATCACCATCACAAACCCCTCTGGCTGTAACAAATTCAAGCAGTGTTTATGTAAAAAAATTTTGTAAACAACAATGTAAACAGATGATCAGATACTTCACAAGTCAATAGGATAGATAGGTATATACTAAAAACCCTCTCTATACAACCTGTCAGATGAAAAGGTTCACAAGGTATGTCAGTCATTAAACGGACAATGGAATGCGTGAGGGATAATAAACACCTAACTCAGCCAGGAGGTGTGAGAATTCACCCCACGCATTACGTCACACGAAGTGACTTCATGACTTTTCTGACAGGTTGTATAGAGAGAGTTTTTAGTATATACCTATCTATCCTTGTGATGTATCTATACTTGTGATGTATCACATAATCTGTTTACATTATTGTTTACAAAAATTGTTTACATAAACAGCGCTTGAATTTGTTACAGCCAGAGGGGATTTTGATGGTGATTTTATTGTTTTCACCTCACTGAGTCTTTGCAGTGTATACCAGTACACTTTTTAAGTGTTTTTTATCTATTTTGGTCTCTTGTTCTTTGTATGTATTCTAATAAAGATTGTTAATAATTTATGGTCGTTATGACACTTCTTCGTGTTTTTGATACTTACAAAAAATCCATCAACTGTTAATCAATGGAGATTGCACTATTGTTCTCTCATTTTGATCTCCAATGTAAACATTAGCCCAAAAATCAAGTAAAATGGTCACTTGATTTCAACACTTGTCAAGTAATTTTGGAAATTGTCTAACCTGGTGGAGAATTTGTGATTCAAGACCACATTAAGGGACCTTTACCATTCAGCTGTTTAATAGAATTTATAGAATTTTTTTACTCAGAAATTTCACAAGAAACCACTTAATGCTGGTGAAGCTAATGGCTGGCTGCAGGGCCAGAGCCAGAACTGGACTACCCAGGCAAGTGCAAGGGCCAAGTGCAAGGGGGCGTCCGCATAAGGCTGCACATAAAGAATCCATAGGAGATGATGGGTGCTTCATACAAAATAATCATGAGGGGGCTGTTTGGTATGATAAACTATGGCATATTTTAGGGAACAGGAGACTGTTTTCATTTGCATTATTAATGCCTCCCTGTGAGTTAACTACAAAGGGGCCGACTGAGGCAATGTCTCCCAGGGGCCTACTCTAATCTGGAGCCGACCCTGGCTGGCTGAAGAAAGGGGTGGGGTGACCACAGCTAAACCTTACCCTTTCCAAATTAAGCTGAGCTGCCTGGCTCAGTCATGGTGTGGTGAGACTGGATGTAATAGACATCTATACGGTTGTTTGTATAAGGGTTTAAAGTGACAGTAACCAATGGGGAAAATCCCTTCTTGTATAAGCTCACAAAAACTTGTAAGAAATTTTAATATTACTATTTACACAAAAGTATAACTTTGTTTTACGTAGTTGTTATTTTTTTACTAGTGCATTTTCTTAGTAGTACCTGTGTTCCTTTTCTATTGTGTTACATACGTTTTAGATTGTGGAAATATTAGCATAGTGCATGATGACATCAAAATTAACCTGACAAAGACTTCATAGAAATTTGATAATTCAATTCAGAGAGAAAAACTGATCAGTCAAATGGCTCATTAATGATTATAACAGATTTGTCAGATGTGTAATGAAGCCTGAAAAACAGAAGTCATAGGGAAGTGTGAAGTCCTAATGCTTTGGACATGCAGTTCTTGCAGAATTAGGTGATTTTTTTGTCACAGACTGAATATGTTACAGGTAACACACTTCAACTCAAATTCCAGCACTAAAGAATTAAAGCACTACTACTCTAGGTTCACAACAATACCACAATCTATAAAAAGAAATATCCAGTTTACACATCTTGGACTACATCCATTTATGTTTACAAAAATAGATAAAACATAAACATAAAATCAAATATCTTAAAATTCAGCAAACATCATAAGTTAACAAATTTGGAAGGGCACACCAATTCACTAAACATGGCCCTTCTAGTGAGAGTTTTTTTACAGTTCAGTAATACAGTATGATACAGTCCAAGCTAGTATTCATAAAGTTTATACATATTCATTAAAGTGCCTTTTTTAGATTCTTGTCATTGGTATTTAGGTTAGTCTTTTGTTTTTAGTTGCAGCATATGCTTATATAATAAGTTTGGTTAGTAAGTGCTATCAAATAGAGAAAATACAGGTTTGTAATGTTCTTTGATAGACCTAATAATCATATATATGTACATTTTATTAGGCAAAATAGTGAGGCACATTTACTAAGGCCCTTGCACCAGTTTTCTGTTGGACTTTGCACATATTGCTTGCACTGATATTTAAGAAGTGCCAGCGTCACATTTGCCACAGTGCATTTTGCACTGTTCTTAGTAAATGTGCTCCAGTGTGTTTACTCACTCCTAGTTTAATAACTGAGACTTTTCCCATTGGGCACATACCAGGGGTTTTGGTTTGATGCCTCAGTTTTACCCCTCTTTGATACTTTGTAAATGTATCTTGGCATCCTAGTGCACCATAGTATTCTCACATAGGTGCATATTTACTATGTGCTGTTTTCTGGCGGACTTTGCATGTTCTAATAGGTGCAAACTACTTTTACAGGTATTTAAGAAGTGCCTGTGCCACATTTGTGTAGCACGCAACTGTTTTATGGCGCGGCTGCACTATTCGTCATGTCGGACCCTGCGCCACATTTATCATGCCAAGTCTGAAAGAAATGTGTTGCACGCTCTATGTTAATGTTGCTCCAAAAAAGAAAGTGGCACGCTCTGTTGAGGCAGTGGAGAGTTCATGAAGAATGTGCTCCAGAAATCCTGAATCTGGCGCCCGGTGCACACTATATATTGTGCAGTTTTTTAAGTAAATGTGGGCCATAGTCAGTACTGCTTTTGGTCTGTGGTGCATGATAATTACTGTATTTTTCGGACTATAAGACGCTTCTTACTATAGGACGCACCCCAAATTTAGGCTTCCAAAAAAAGGAAAAATATATTTTGCACCAATCAAAATATCCCTGTTGGTCGCACTAAAGCACCGCACACACAGCCTGCTACATCCATACATTTAAACACACAGCTCTGCTACATCCATACAGATACACAGACAGCTCTACGTCATCCATACAGATACACAGACAGCCCTGCGTCATCCATACAGTTACACAGACAGCTCTGCATCATCCATACAGTTACACAGACAGCTCTGCGTCATCCATACAGTTACACAGACAGCTCTGCGTCATCCATAAGTTACATACACAGATCTGCATCATCAATACAGATACACACACAGCTCAGCATCATCAATACAGATACACACACAGCTCTGCTTCATCCATACAGATACACACACAGCTCTGCATCATCCATACAGATACATACACAGTTCTGCGTCATCCATACAGATATACACACAGCTCTGCGTCATCCATACAGATACACACACAGCTCTGCTTCATCCATGCAGATACACACACAGCTCTGCGTCATCCATGCAGATACACACACAGCTCTGCGTCATCCATGCAGATACACACACAGCTCTGCGTTATCCATACAGATACACACACAGCTCTACGTCATCCATACAGATACACACCGGCGGTTGGGAACCTCTGGACTAATCCATGCCTCTGTCTTTTTATACAGGGGCACAGAAGCTGTGCTTGGGAGCTTCCAGTCAGCAGAGTTGGCCAGCCACACCCACCCGTCCCTATCTCTCAGCATGGTAGGTGCTCAGATATGGTGACGGAACGGAGTGGCCGGAAGCTTCCTGAGCATAGCTTCTGTGCCCTGTAAACAAACAGGGGCACAGATCAGATGGACTGTGGCGGGGGACATCAGCAGCAATGGAGGTGGCAAAAAAAGCCCCTCCTAATTTATTGATACTCTCTGATAACCCCTTTCATTTTATATTCTGTGAATCCGCAATGTTCTGTGTCCTGGTGGGAGGAGACCTAACTGCTATCACGCTTTTTCCTACCTTTACTTTAGATCTTCTATTTACTCTGACATCTTAGTGAATGATCGTCTGTCTTCCTAGTAAGAAGGACATGAACAGATTTCAAATCAAGAGGGGACGACAATAAGATTTATTAAATTTCTTGTTTTTACTTGTAAAATTGCCTTTTGATGATAGAAAACAATGGATGGAATATTGGACCAGGTCTATATTGGACCCATACGGGCTTATTTTTTTGCCACTTGAGATATACTTTTCTGGTATATAATTTTGGGGCATCTATAGCTAATTAGTGAGATTTTATTAACTCTTTGTTGGTGGAGGAAATTAAAATTGTAAATTTTTTTGGCCGTTTACCATACCATAAAAATAATTGTTTTTATTCTATGGGTTGCCACGATTACAAAATACCTCTTTTATATAGTTTTTTTTTGTTTTTTTTCCAAATTTTACTGAATAAAAAGTAATTCGGCGAAAATATTGTTAACTTTAACATCACAGTATTTACATATGCATAACTTTTTCATTTTTTGGCTGACAAATCTGGTTAAGGGCTCATTTTTTGTGAGAAGAATTTAAATCACTTTTTAGAGCATTTTTAAAGGGTATTAATAAAAAATTTTCTTTTTTTCAGAGCGTTTTTTGGGATTATTTTTACGGGGTTCACTTTGCGGGTCCAATTATGATTTTGTTTTATTATGAGGATTGTCAGGGACGCAGCAATACCAAATGTGTGGGCTTTTGTGTATTTAATTTAATTTTACTGAATAAAAACTAATTTGGGTGTTCTTCTTTGTTCTTTTTGTTCTTTTTTATTTTCAAAGCCATGGCAGCTTTGCCGGCTGCAATAGGCAAATTAACACCCGCGATCGGTGCTAGTAATATGAGCCCGTGAGCCCTCTTCATGCACTGGCACCGGACGTGCACCGCACTATTACGATCCGCGTCGGTAAGGGGTTTGCTAACCTGTGTTCTGGAAATATATTATGACAAACTAATGTCACATTTACCTGTTATATTTAACATGTTAAAGTAGCAAAAACTGGAGAAAAATAATTTTATTTGTAATGTATAGTAAATTTTTTTTCAGTTTTTAAATTCATTCATTTTGTTATTTAATTTGTATACTATGGCAATGTTTTTTTTTATAGAGTAGGGAAATATAAATGTTTATTTTTAAATATTTATAAATATTGTGTGTGTGTTTTTTAACTCTATATGACCCCCATGAGGTCATAAAATACTCCTGAGAGAAATTCCCAGTTGTTTTTTCACCTGTAACTTGGGCATCTATAAGATCCCATTCCCATGGGTGGTCGGGTTACACACAATGTTTATGCAGTGTGTGAAGGCGACCTAATACTGTGCACACACACATACATGCTGCAATACATATGTTACACTAATACTGCAGACAAACACACATATATGCCAGAGGTGGATTAAGACTGCCAACAGCCCTGGGCTATATGAATATTATTGCACCTACAAAGTTTGCAATTCACTTCCTACTTTTGGTACAAGAATCAAGCTTCTTGAGGAATGGCAGATTCGCCGCTTCTGCTATCAATCTGTGATTTAAGGAACTTTGGAGGACCTTCAAAGCTCCTGAAACGGCTCTTGTGTACATGTGTATTGAGAACAGGAACAGATGTATAAGGATTTCATAGGTACAGTTACTTCTCAGTATAAAATATGGTGGGTGGTTTTGGTGGCAATGGACCCACTATAAGGCTTAGGCCCCAGGCTATGGCCCAAATCGCCTATGTTATAATCCACTACTGATACATGGAAACACACACAGGGTTTGGACTTGGAGACCTAGGGCCCGCCAGTGAAATTGATTTTGTGGGCCTACGGACTGCTCCATGGGAATATTAAATCTACATTTTGAGGCCACACTGAAAAAATGCATTTGTATTACTTTTTGAAATGCATTGTAAATGCATAATTATTGTTAGTAGAAATGCACATCTGTTGCATTTTTCCCGTTGTGTTTGCAATCCTTTTTAAAACGTAATGCAGATATAGGGGAACATTTACTAAGGGCTTTGAGAAGCACTAGTCGGACAGTTCCTGTTGTTCATGGCTAAAAAATAATTTAAGTTAATTTAAAATTTAAGAAGTGTGTGAGCTGTGATTGTGACACACGATCCTTTTGTGGCACAGCTGCGCTGGCTTCCATGCATCACAAATTAGGGGGCGTGTTATTGAACAGTCCGACTGATTCGGACTGAGCGTGGTATTTAACATTCATATTGTGTTGCATGCCCTATGTTAAAAATGCACCACAAAAAAGATGGTGAACAGTGTGGCAAAGCAACACATTCATGATTTCAGGCCCACGATCTTAGTGAATAGCTCCACGCTGCATTATAGACGGACTATGCACTTTCAGTGAACTCGAGTGACTGTGTAAGTAAATGTGCCCCACAGTGTGAACATTGCATGGCACCTTGTTCACAAAGTGCGATTGAATTGTGTTTTGAAATCTCTTACCTCAAAAACAGATGTGCCTAGATCTAAAAATGCTTGTGCCTGGCAAGCAGCAAAAAGTGTTTTCAGCACATGGCAAAACACTTGTTGCTACTTATAGAATAGAAGTGTTAAGGTCTAAGCACATATGTGCTCAGGGAGAAGTTATTTAGGATGTGCTTGATATGTGTTTCAAAACAAAATTCAATCACATCTTGTGAACATGGCCTTAAAGAGGACCTGTCATCCCGAAAATGAGTCCCATCAAAACAAGATACGAGAATCCGACCTCTTATTTAGTAAGAGGTCGGATCAGTTTAAATCAACTTAGCACAAATAAATTTTTTGAAAAACTGGTTGGGGAGAAAGGGGTTGGGGAGAGGATTATGGGGGGCACATTTGTTGGGGCTCATTTTTGGGGTGACAGGTCCTCTTTAAGGTCCAACATAAAGCAATGTGATGCTTCCTCCATCTACCCCTTTATATTGTGCCCCCTCACCTCCCCCTCATATTGTGGCCCCTCTCATCTGCTACTCATATTGTAGCCCTCATCCTTCCCTCATATTGGAATCCTTTCTTCTCCCCCTCATATATGGGCCCCTCTCATCTACTCATATTGTGGCCCCTAATCCTCCCAGCATTTTGTGACCCCTCCTCTTCCTCTCATATTGTAGCCTCCCCCTCTTATTGCGGGCCCTTGGTATCTCCCCTCTTGTTGGGGCACCCCTTTCATTTCCCCCTCTTATGGAGGGCTCCCTCTCATCCCCCACCCTTTTAGTGTGGTCACCCTCTCTTCTTTAGTGTGCTTAAAGCATAATATACTCGCCTTTCCACGTTCCCCAGCAGCTTTCTCTTCTTCTTTCTCTGCTGCTGTGTACAACAGGCCTGGCAGGTGATTAAATCATCATATCGCACCACATAGCAGCAGAGAGGCACAATGATGATGTGAAGAGTTCATAGCTCTTTGCATCGTCATTGATTTCAACTCTATATGTGTGCAGGAAGCCAGGGCTTTCAACAAAAAAATCAAAATGTTGCGCCTTGTATAAGGCGATGAAAAAACAAGTGATTTTTCTCCCCAAATGCCTTTTTTCTTTTTCAAAATTATTCAAACATAAAATAGCCATATAAATGGCATAGAGTCATAATCATAATGACAATATAACATAAATAACATGTTATCTATGCTATACGAAGTATAAAACAAAAACATTAAATTAAAAAAAATCTATCGGAATAGATATTTTTTGCATCCTCACTAGAGATGAGCGAACATACTCGTCCGAGCTTGATGCTCGTTCGAGCATTAGCGTATTTGAAACTGCTCGTTGCTCGGACGAATACTTCGCCCGCTCGAGAAAATGGCATCTCCCGCCGTTGTGATTTTTGGCGGCCAGAAACATAGCCAATCACAAGCCACGAGACTCTGCACTCCACTCAGCATGACGTGGTACCCTTACACGTCGATAGCAGTGGTTGGCTGGCCTGATCAGGTGACCCTGGAATAGACTAGCCCCTGCCCGCGCTGCTCGGATCATTCTCTGTCTGGATGCCGCTAGGGAGAGAGCTGCTGCTGGTAAGGGAAAGCGTTAGGGTGTTCTATTAGAATAGTGTTAGGCAGGAGTGATTCTACAAGAACCCAACAGCCCTTCTTAGGGCTACAATAACGTTTTATTTTACTTTTTTTTGGTTTGCCTGTGGCTGGGCTTGCTGCCATTAGTATTGCAGCTAGTACCATATTGTGAGGAATTTGCAGGGAGACTTGCTACCGTTGTGTTTAGCTCTTAGTGACACACATATCCACCTCAAACACCGAAGTGGGACAATTTATTAGGGGTTTGATTTGAATTAGGCACAGTCTGCTGATTTATTTATTTTTACGTTTATTTCTTTTTATAACTCAAAGTAATCTGGCAAAGCAGTGTGCTTTCAGTGTAGGCTAGAAAATAGCCATAGGAGAACCCCAACGGCTTATTTAGGCCTACAATAGCATTATATTTTACTTTTTTTGGTTTGCTTGAGGCTGGGCTTGCTGGCATTAGTAGTGCAGCTAGTACCATATTGTGAGGAATTTGCTGGGAGACTTGCGACCGTTGTGTTTAGCTCTTAGTGACACACATATCCACCTCAAACACCGAAGTGGGACAATTTATTAGGGGTTTGATTTGAATTAGGCAGAGTCTGCTGATTTATTTATTTTTACGTTTATTTCTTTTTATAACTCAAAGTAATCTGGCAAAGCAGTGTGCTTTCAGTGTAGGCTAGAAAATAGCAATAGGAGAACCCCAACGGCTTACTTAGGCCTACAATAGCGTTATATTTAACTTTTTTTTTGTTTGCTTGTGGCTGGGCTTGCTGACATTAGTAGTGCAACTAGTACCATATTGTGAGGAATTTGCTGGGAGACTTGCGACCGTTGTGTTTAGCTCTTAGTGACACACATATCCACCTCAAACACCGAAGTGGGACAATTTATTAGGGGTTTGATTTGAATTAGGCACAGTCTTCTGATTTATTTTTTTTTACGTTTATTTTTTTTTATAACTCAAAGTAATCTGGCAAAGCAGTGTGCTTTCAGTGTAGGCTAGAAAATAGCCATAGGAGAACCCCAACGGCTTACTTAGGCCTACAATAGCGATATATTTTTTTTGTTTTTTTGTTTGCTTGTGGCTGGGCTTGCTGGCATTAGTAGTGCAGCTAGTACCATATTGTGAGGAATTTGCTGGCAGACTTGCGACCATTGTGTTTAGCTCTTAGTGATACACATATCCACGTCAAACACCGAAGTGGGACAATTTATTAGGGGTTTGATTTGAATTAGGCACAGTCTGCTGATTTATTTTTTTTTACGTTTATTTTTTTTTATAACTCAAAGTAATCTGGCAAAGCAGTGTGCTTTCAGTGTAGGCTAGAAAATAGCCATTGGAGAACCCCAACGGCTTATTTAGGCCTACAATAGCGTTATATTTTACTTTTTTTGGTTTGCTTGTGGCTGGGCTTGCTGCAACTAGTAGTGTAGCTAGTACCATATTGTGAGTTATTTGCTGGGAGACTTGCGACCGTAGTGTTTAGCTCTTAGTGACACACATATCCACCTCAAACACCGAAGTGGGACAATTTATTAGGGGTTTGATTTGAATTAGGCACAGTCTGCTGATTTATTTTTTTTTACGTTTATTTCTTTTTAGAACTCAAAGTAATCTGGCAAAGCAGTGTGCTTTCAGTGTAGGCTAGAAAATAGCCGTAGGAGAACCCCAACGGCTTATTTAGGCCTACAATAGCGTTATATTTTACTTTTTTTTGTTTGCTTGTGGCTGGGCTTGCTGGCATTAGTAGTGCAGCTAGTACCATATTGTGAGGAATTTGCTGGGAGACTTGTGACCGTTGTGTTTAGCTCTTAGTGACACACATATCCACCTCAAACACCGAAGTGGGACAATTTATTAGGGGTTTGATTTGAATTAGGCACAGTCTGCTGATTTATTTTTTTTTACGTTTATTTCATTTTAGAACTCAAAGTAATCTGGCAAAGCAGTGTGCTTTCAGTGTAGGCTAGAAAATAGCCATAGGAGAACCCCAATGGCTTATTTAGGCCTACAATAGCGTTATATTTTACTTTTTTTGGTTTGCTTGTGACTGGGCTTGCTGCCACTAGTAGTGCAGCTAATAACATATTGTGAGGAATTTGCTGGGAGACTTGCGACCGTTGTGTTTAGCTCTTAGTGACACACATATCCACCTTAAACACCGAAGTGGGACAATTTATTAGGGGTTTGATTTGAATTAGGCACAGTCTTCTGATTTATTTTTTTTACGCTTATTTCTTTTTATAACTCAAAGTCATCAGGCACAGCACAAAATCCAGTTGTTTGCTGTCAATGTAGGTTAGAAACTAGCCATAGCAATAGGATAGCATCGTTTTGTTTAAAATAAATAAATAAATAAACACAAAAAAAAAAAAAAAAAAATTAAAGTTTACACTTTAATTTGGAAAATGTTTAACCCGAGGGCTAGGGGTAGAGGACGAGGGCGTGGACGTGGGCGTCCAACTACTGCAGGGGTCAGAGACCGTGGTCCTGGGCGGGGTGAGACACCAACTGCTGATGAGGGAGCAGGGGAACGCCGCAGAGCTACACTCCCTAGGTTCATCATTTCTCAAGTTACTGGGACTCGTGGTAGAGCACTGTTGAGGCCAGAACAGTGCGATGAGGTGATGTCGTGGATTGCGGGCAATGCTTCTAGCCATTTGTCCACCAGTCAGTCTTCCACACAGTCCACCCATGTCACCGAAATCAGCACTCCTCCAGCTCCTCCACCTCAGCCTCCTTCCCCCCAGTCTGCCCCCTCCCAGCAAAATTTGGCATTTGAACCGGCATACTTTCTGGACCCTTCCCACAGTCACAAACCACTTGTCCGGTTGCTGCTGAGCTATTTTCCGATGCCCAGGTTTTCCACCGGTCGCAGTCTGTGGGTGATGATGACATTATTGACGTAGTGGAAGAAGTGTGTAAAGAGGTGTCGGAAGATGAGGAGACACGGTTGTCAGACAGTGGTGAAGTTGTTGTCAGGGCAGGAAGTCCGAGGGGGGAGCAGACTGAGGGATCGGAGGATGATGAGGTGACAGACCCAAGCTGGGTTGATAGGCCGGGTGAACACAGTGCTTCTGAGACAGAGGCGAGTCCTGTGGCAGAACAGGTTGGAAGAGGCAGTGGTGGGGCCAGACGGAGAGGCAGGGCCAGAGCTGGTGCATCAGCGCCAAATGTTTCCCGTAGTCAAGCTCCCGTGGCGAGGGATAGATTTTCAGAAGTCTGGAGGTTCTTTAAAGAAACACCGGATGACCGATGGACTGTGGTGTGCAACCTGTGCCAAACCAGGATCAGCAGGGGTTCCACCACTACTAGCTTAACTACCACCAGTATGCGCAGGTATGAATGCTAAACACCCCACTCAATGGCACCAAGCCCGTTCACCTCCGGCCGGGCACCACTGCTCCTTCCCCTGTGTCATCTGCTAGTCAGCCCCCTGCCCAGGACCCCGGCCCAAACGCCTCCCATGCGAAAACCCCATCTTCGCCTCCACGATCCTCCACAGCATCCACCAGCGTTCAGCTCTCCATACCCCAGACGCTGTAGCGCAAAAGGAAGTATAGTGCAACCCACCCACACACCCAAGCCCTCAACGTCCACATCTCTAAACTGCTTAGCCTGGAGATGCTGCCCTATAGGCTGGTAGAGACCGAGGCCTTTCGAAACCTCATGGCGGTGGCCGCCCCTCGGTATTCGGTCCCCAGCCGCCACTACTTTTCCCGATGTGCCGTCCCAGCCCTGCACAAGCACGTGTGAGAGAACATCATCCGTGCCCTGACCAACGCCGTTTCTGACAAGGTCCACCTGACCACGGACACGTGGGCGAGTGCTGCCGGGCAGGGCCACTATATATCGCTGACGGCACATTGGGTTAACTTGGTGGAGGCTGGGACCGAATCTGACCCTGGGGCTGGTCATATACTGCCGACGCCGAGGATTGCGGGGCCTACCTCGGTCCAGGTCTCAAAGGCCTATTATGCCTCCTCCTCCTCCTACCCCTCCTCCACCTCCTCCTCCGAATTACCATCCGTGGGCATGGCGCCATCAGTCGGTAGCTCTAGGCACAGCAGCAGTGCCATCGCTAAGCGACAGCAGGAGGTGCTCAAAATGCTGAGCCTAGGCGATAAAAGGCACACAGCCCAAGAGCTATTACAGGGCATCACAGCGCAGACTGTTCTGTGGCTGGCACCGCTGAACCTGAAGCCAGGCATGGTTGTGTGTGACAACGGCCGTAACCTGGTGGCGGCTCTGCAACTCAGCAGACTGACACATGTGCCATGCCTGGCCCATGTGTTAAATCTCATAGTTCAGCGTTTCCTCAAGACATACCCCAATCTGTCTGATTTGCTCACGAAGGTGCATCGCATCTGTGCGCATTTCAAGAAGTCCAGCACAGATGCTGCCACTCTCAGGGCAGCGCCGCCTCCAACTGCCCGCTCACCGAATGTTGTGCGACGTGCCCACGAGGTGGAATTCAACATTAACCATGTTATCCAGAGTTTACCAGCAGCGCAGAGCGATTGTAGACTGCCAGATGTCAACTTCCACCAGAACTGCTAGTCAGGTCAGTCGGCTTACTCAAGTATACAATGAGGAGTGGACGTGGGTTTCTGATATCTGTCAGGTGCTGAGTAACTTTGAGGAGTCAACACAGATGGTCAGTGGCGATGCCGCCATCATCAGCCTCACCATCCCGCTGCTTGGCCTGTTGAAAAACTCTCTGGTCAGCATGAAGTCGGAAGCTTTGCGCTCGTCACAAGAGACGGGGGAAGAAGATTCCCTTGTTGACAGCCAAAGCACCCTTAGGTCTGTTTCTCAGCGCATATCGGAGGAGGTGGAGGAGGATGAGGAGGAAGAGGAGGAGAATGTTGGCGAGACAGAAGAGGGGATCATTGTTCAGTCCTTCACTGTTCAGCGTGTATGGGCAGAAGAAGAGGAGTTGGAGGAAATGGAGAGTCAGGCCAGTGAGGGGAGTGAATTCTTGCGCGTTGGGACTCTGGCGCATATGGCAGATTTCATGCTAGGCTGCCTATCCCGTGACCCTCGCGTTCAAAGAATTTATTCCAGCACCGATTACTGGGTATTCACTCTCCTGGACCCACGGTACAAGCAAAATCTTTCCACTCTCATCCCTGGAGAGGAAAGGAGTGTGAGAATGCATGAATACCAGCAGGCCCTGGTGCACAAGCTGAAACAGTATTTCCCTTCTGACAGCGCTAGCGGCAGAGGGCGTACTTCTGCGGGACAAGTAGCGAGGGAGAGTAGGCGAGCAGGCAGCTTATCCAACACTGGCAGGGTACGCTTTACAAGGCCTTTGCCAGTTTTATGTCACCCCAGCAAGACACTGTCACCTGTCCCCAGTCTCGGCAGAGTAGGGCTGATCTTTACAGAAAGATGGTGAGGGAGTACGTAGCTGACCATACCATCGTCCTAAATGATCACACAGCTCCCTACAACTACTGGGTTTCAAAGCTGGACATGTGGCACGAACTGGCGCTGTACGCCTTGGAGGTTCTTGCCTGCCCTGCTGCTAGCGTGTTGTCCGAGCGGGTTTTCAGTGCAGCTGGTGGCATCATCACCGATAAGCGTACACGCCTGTCGACTGACAGCGCTGACAGGCTGACGCTTATCAAGATGAATAAAGCCTGGATTTCTCAGGATTTCCATTCTCCACCAGGTGAAAGAAGCTCAACCTGAATAATGTATGCACTCCTCCTCGTCATTGTCCTCCTTCTCCTCCTCTTTGTACACTAAAGCAGAGGAAACTGGCTATTTTTTGCCAGGGCCAACTGACTCTAGCTATAGTACTCTATGTATTTAATTTCTCTGGAGGGCCACCTACCCGGTCCTCTGTTTTAAACAATTTTTGGGAGTGCCACATACAGGCACTCAATTTATTTAATTTTTCTGGAGGACCACCTACCTGCTCCTCTGGTTTGAAAACTTTTTTGGACTGTCACATACAGGCACTATCCAAATTAAATTGTCTCCATTGCAGCCTCCACACGTCGTCTTTTTAGCTGCCTCCACACATTGGGGCAGATTTATCAAGCAGTCTGAAAGTCAGAATATTTCCAGTTGCCCATGGCAACCAATCACAGCTCAGCTTTCATTTTACCAGTGCTCATGAATATTTTAAAGGGGAGCTGTGATTGGTTGCCATGGGCAATTGGAAATATTCTGACTTTCAGACTGCTTGATAAATCTGCCCCATTGTCTCCATTGCTACCTCCACACGTCATCGCCATAGCTGCCTCCAAAAGTCGTCCATATAGCTGCCTCCATAAATGGTCTCCTTATCAAACGAACTGTGTCAGGCAGAATTTTGGGTTGTTTTCATGGCTTCCACATCAAACTTGTTAACTTTGTCGCCACCCTGCTGTGTAATCCACAAAATATATTGGCAAACTTTTATCATTTACCGATATTATTTCAGCGCTTCTTGCGCATCTGTTTACATTCCCCTCACCCGCCATAATCCAAACTTATAAGAACACTACTACACTTGATCTTATACAAACGGTTCTTAGAATTGCTGTTTGGGGAGTAGCCTAGAGACAGGGGCTTGGATTGGCGAAAGCTCGCCTGGCAGCGGAACGCCAGCTCCATCCCAAGATCCAACTAACATAGTTTTAACTGCAGCACCTTTAATCTACTACTAATTCACTGCCTCCATACATGGTCCCCTTATCAAACGAGCTGTGTCAGGCAGAATTTTGGGTTGTTTTCATGGCTTCCACATCAAACTTGTTAACTTTGTCGCCACCCTGCTGTGTAATCCACAAAATATACTGGCAAACTTTTATCATTTACAGATATTATTTCAGTGCTTCTTGCGCATCTGTTTACATTCCCCTCACCCGCCATATCCCAAACTTATAAGAACACTACTACACTTGATCGTATACAAAAGGTTCTTAGAAGTGCTATTGGGGAGTAGCCGAGAGACAGGGGCTTGGATAGGCGAAAGCTCGCCTGGCAGCGGAGCGCCAGCTCCATCCCAAGATCCAACTAACGTAGTTTTAACTGCAGCACCTTTAATCTACTACTAGCTCACTGCCTCCATACATCGTCCCCTTATCAAACGAGCTGTGTCAGGCAGAATTTTCAGGTGTTTCACCAGATACATAGTGGAACTCGGCCCATCTATCGCCGCCATGCTGGAGACCTGAAGTTGCAATCATAGCAGCGCAATTTGGATGCCCCATACTGTCGCTCTTAATCATGGAACCATTTCCGAAAAAACAATTAAAAATAGAACCACTATCCTATTCCATTATTCCTAGGTGAAATATTCAAACGACCCGGCCTGCTTTTAAAATTATAATTTTTTCAAAGTAAACACTTCTGGCCCCCAGGCCCATTTTGGGTGGGGAGGAGCCGAGAGACAGGGGCTTGGACAGGCGAAAGCTCGCCTGGCAGTGGACCGCCAGCTCCATCCCAAGATTAGGCAGCCTCAGAGGCATCCATGCATGCTGCCCCTGCTGTTTCCTGTCCATTTTGCCTCCACGATCCTCCACAGCGTCCACCAATGTCTCCATGCGCAACTTTCAACTCTCTATACCCCAGACGCTGGAGCACGAGAGGATATGCAGCACATCATCCCCTTATCAAACGAGCTGTGTCTGGCAGAATTTTCAGGTGTTTCACCAGATACATAGTGGAACTCGGCCCATCTGTCGCCGCCATGCCGGAGACCTGAAGTTGCAATCATAGCAGCGCAATATGAATGCCTCATACTGTCGCTCTTAATCATGGAAGTCGTCTCCATGGCTGCCTCCACATGTCGTCCCCTTATCAAAAGAGCTGTGTCAGGCTCATTTTTCGGGTGTTTCACCAGATACGTTATGGAACTTGGTCACTATGTCGCCACCATGCTATGTGTTATCGACTAAATATACCGTCAACCTTTTGTTCACATAGGAAATCATTTCAGCGCTTCTTGCTCACCTCCTTTGGTTCCTCTCTGCCACCCATTGGTTTGAAGCCTGAGTCCATTTAGGGTATGTCGCCATGACACTCTCTAGCCTGCCGCTGCTGCCGCTGCCTCTGCATGCCGTCCCCTATAGTGTCAGGGTCAATTATTGCATGTTTTAGATGCTATCTAGCCTCATTCGGTCACTCTGTCATGGCCATGCTGTTGCCCATAATTTTGGCATAATGGTACAATCGTACAAGCAGCCTCAGAGGCATCCATGCATGCTGCCCCTGCTGTTTCCTGTCCATTTCCGTGGTGTTTCCATCACTTTCTGAGGTTCCCAGGTGTTTGGCCAAGCTTCCCTGTGCAGAGCCTTGGTCCCCTTGAAAAATGCTTGAGTCTCCCATTGACTTCAATGGGGCTCGTTATTCGAGACGAGCACTCGAGCATCGGGAAAAGTTCGTCTCGAATAACGAGTACCCAAGCATTTTAGTGCTTGCTCATCTCTAATCCTCACCAAAATATTAATAGAATGTAATCAATGGGGTATAGCCATCCCCAAAACAGTGTTACTGTACTTCTTGAGGGGTTTAGTTTTCAAATGGTGTCACATTTTAGGGGGTTCTCTTGTTCTGGTATCCACATAGCACTTGAAATTTTCAATTTCTTTATAAATAAATGAAAAATTATACCACTAAGTAAGTAGTATTAACCGGTTAAAGACATGGCCCTTTCCTGTTTTTTCATTTCCATTTTTCACTCTCCACCTTCAAAAATCTATAACTTTTTTATTTTTACACGTAAAGAGCTGTGTGACGGCTTGTTTTCTGTGTAACAAATTGCACTTCATAGTGGTGGTATTGAATATTCCATGCCATGTACTGGGAACCGGGAAATAATTCCAAATGCAGTGAACATGGTGAAAAAAAAGCATTTGCACCATTTTCTTGTGGGCTTGGATATTAGGGCTTTCACTGAGTGCCCCAAATGACATGTCTACTTTATTCTTTGGGTTGGTACAATTACGGGGATACCACATTTGTATAGGTTTTATAATGTTTTCATACATTTACAAAAATTAAAACCTCCTGTACAAATTTTTTTTTTTGTATTTTGCCATCTTCTGGCGCTAATAACTTTTTCATACTTTGCTGTATGGAGCTGTGGGTGGTTTCATTTTTACGACATTTGATAATGTTTTCAATTATATCATTTTTAGGAATGTACAACCTTTTGATCACTTTTTATAGATTTTTTAATATTTTTCAAAATGGCAAAAAAGTGCCATTTTCGAATTTAGCGCAGTTTTTCGTTACAGGGTTAAACGCATTGAAAACTTGTTAATATATTTTGATAGATCGAGCATTTATAGACGCATAGATACCTAATGTGTTTATGATTTTTACTGTTTATTTATATTTATGTCAGTTCTAGGGGAAGGGGGTGATTTGAATTTTTAGTTTATTTTTATTATAATTTTTTTTAAACTTTTTTTATTTTTATTTTTACTATTTTTCAGGCTCCCCAGGGTACTTTAACCTTAGGTTGTCTGATGCATCCTATCATACATGGGGATTTTCCTCCTCATTCATTACAATGTGCTATCAGCACATTGTAATGAAGGGGTTAAAACGAAATAGCCTCGGGTCTTCGGAAGACCGAGGCTACCATGGAGACGGATCGCCACTCCCCGAGGACGTCACGGGGTGCGACGATCCTAGGTGTTACCGGTAAGTCTTTACTGCAATATGCAGTAAAGACTCACCGGCTATGGATAGGGCTCAGTCCATGAGCCCACTCCATGCAGCGGGACCCGACTGCCGCCGTGAATACACGGCGGGCGGTCGTGAACCAGTTAATATATATAAAATTATATTAATTTTAATAAAATATATAAAGTTATAATCTAATATTGTGACGCATGGCAGATTTGAAAAATGAGCTGAATTCCTAAGGGGTTAAAAAATCAAAAAAAGTCTTCAAATAAATGCAAGGGAGGCAAATTTTTGGTGAATTTTTCCACGCCTCAAGGTGATGTTTTAAATAGACCAATAAATAGTATGAGCAATCAGACACTGCAGGGTATAGCACCCTAGAGGAAATCTACCCCCAGGATAAAGGATTGAAAACAAAGCATGCTAACAATGCTAGTGTGTGTCCCCTTTTTTAAGCTTCTTATGCCACTGTTTTTAAGAATAAAAGGCCCTAAAATTTAGCATGAGGGGCTCTAGGCTTCATTAACACCTATGGAGACCAGAGCCTTTCAGTCTTATTTGCATAAGGGATTGCTTGTGAACCTGTTTTCCTATTTATTCAAGTGTTTTTACCAAACAGATTTGAAAAAAAATATAAATCCATGTACCTCTTTTACAAACACTCACTATAAAAAAATAGTAATAGCACTTCACACGTCGGGTGTGGGTGTGTGGAGAGGGCTCATGGGCATATTGCAGCATACAACATCCGGTAACACTGGCGGCTTCAAAAAATGGTGCCGCATGGGTGATTGGTAGCCATGACAGTCTCGGGTCTTTCAAAGTCCAATGCTGTCTCATTTTAACCCATTCATTACAATGTGCGATTGTAGTATGGCAGTATATGGTAGGATCGTTCACACAACCTAGGGTTAAAGTACCCTAGGGGCATCTAAAAAATAGTAAAAATAAAAAAAAGTTTAAAAAAATATTATTAAAAAAACCTAAAAATTCTAACCACCCCCCTTTCCCTAGAACTTATATAAATATCAATAAACTGTAAAAATCCTAAACACATTAGGTATTGCCGCATCTGAAAATACTGATCTATCAAAATATATTAATGCTTTTTCACTGCGTTTAACCCCGTAATGGAAAATAGCGCTCAAATTTGAAAATGCCACTTTTTGCAATTTTGAATGATTGCATTGAAAATGTCATCAAAAGTCACAAAAATGACACCACCCACAGCTCTGTACACTGTAGTATGAAAAAGTTATTAGTGCCAGAAAATGGCAAAATAAAAAAAAATCTGTACAGGAGGTTTTAATTCTTGTAAATGCATGAAAAATTATAAAACCTATACAAATTTGGTATCCCCGTGATCACACTGACCCAAAGAATAAAGTAGACATGTCATTTGGGGCGCACAGTGAAATCTGTAATATCCAACCCCACAAGAAAACAACGCAAATGCGTTTTTTCACCAATTTCACTGCATTTGTAATTTTTTTCCCGCTTCCTAAAACATGCAATAGAATATTAAATATGATCACTATAAAGAGCAATTTGGGGAGCGTAGCATACCATGTTACATTGGACATACCATACCATTTACTGCAATGTAAAAGTAAAGATGATGTGATCGAAACACAATGAAAACGTGAATGGGACCACAATGTAATGATGTTAGCAAAAATGTGGTGAAGTGATTTGAACTAAAACACAATGGGGGTCATTTACTAAGGGCCCGATTCGCGTTTTCCCGACGTGTTACCCGAATATTTCTGTTTTGCGCCGATTTTCCCTGTATTGCCCCGGGATTTTGGCGCACGCGATCGGATTGTGGCGCATCGGCGCTCGCATGCACGCGACGTAAATCAGGGGGGGCGTGGCAGAACGAAAACCCGGCGTATTCAGAAAAACCGCCACATTTTTAAAAAAATAAAAGAGTTGCGAGACTCGCGCTTACCTTCACCAGGTATAGGCCGGTGAACTTGAGTGCATTTCGGCGGGCCTCGGGGAACTTCAGCACAGCAGCGCCACCTGGTGGACGTCGGAGGAACTACCTTAGTGAATCCCGGCCGGACCCGAATCCACCACAGAGAACGCGCCGCTGGATCGCGAATGGACCGGGTAAGTAAATCTGCCCCAATGTAAACACAACCGTGATATAAATGTGATATGAATACAAATGCAATGCTAACACTATTGCAATGTAAATGGAAAGTTAGTGCAAATGCGATGTATCTGCAATGTGCCTCAACGTAAAGGAGATTGCACAGGTTCAGAGATAGAGGGGCTCATTTACTAAGGGCCCATTGGACCGCACTTTCATCAGACTTCCCGACGATTTCCATTCTGCACCCCTGGGACAGTGATTTAAAAGGGGTTTTTGGCGCACGCGATCGGATTTTGGCACCATCACACTAGCTTTCATGCAACACAAATCAGGGGATGGACCGTCGGACGATCCGTCGGATTCGGACAAACCGCGGATTTTAACTTCAAGCCAACTGCAAGCGAAGTCGGGCACACGATCTTCTTGAATCGCGGCACAGTGCATTGTCATCGGACAATGCACTTTTGGTATAAGTAAATGTGTCCCAGGAGGCCAGCTGTATGAGATTGCAATATTGGGGTGGTTTAATCCTTTAGGCACCGCAGTCAAATGTCACAGATTCTGTGTCCACTTCCTCGGCTGTGCATGTGCGTCCCCGACTCCTAGGATGTGCACACACCGGCTTCAAAAGATTTAAAGGGCCAACCCGCCGTTAATTCACACTGGCCAATTCCAAGAAGACCATTTAAGCTTGCCTCTCCCTGCACACCCTGCCAGATCTTTGTGGTTTATGCCATTGAGAAAGCTTGTTTTCTTGAATTGCATCAGTGTATTGACTTCCCGTTGTGACCCTGGACCTATTCCCATTTATGCTCCACCGCTGCCAACCTTGACCTGCCTCCGTCCCTAAACCTTTGCCGCCTGTCTTGACCACCTGCCTGTCCCCGACCACGAACCTGCCTTCCATTTCTGTACCTCGCCTTGGCTGCCTCCATGGACAAAGTCGCACCTGATGGTACCATGCTGCAGCAAATCCACTTTGCGGAGAATTCTGGTGAAGACCGGGATTAAGACTCCAGCCCCAGGTCTCCGCTTTCATCATCATCCACAGTGGTCCAGTGGGTCTTGGTCCTGGAGCCTGATATCAAAGATGACTTTTGGGCATCCAACCAAACAAAAAACACCATAAAAAGTGATCAAAAAGTCACATTTATCTCTAAATGATACCAATAAAAAGTACTACTGGTCCCGCAAAAAATAAGACCTCAATACAGCTCAATAAACAAGATAATAAATACGATACTTCGCTTAATAGTAATATGTACATTTCACCGATTTTTCTCTCCAAATGAGTTTTTATTCTGTAGAACAAGTCAAAAATAAAAAAGCTATATAAATATGATATTGCTATAACCGTAGAAAATGCCTTGTTGGCACTTCACAGTAAATAAGTGGATTTTGGTTGTAGTTTGGGCAAGCAACAGCTAATTATTTATCGCAAAGTGCCAATACAGTAACTTAAGAAGTTATTGTTTGCGACTCTATCACAGCTTTCGATCCCATCAGCGTCTTGAGGAAACCAATACAGTAGAAAGAAAGAGGAGAAATTCAGATAATCATTGTAGCTTCTTCTGAACAGGAACAGTCGGTGGGCAGGGAACCCAGAGCTAACCAGCTCTGTCAACACCATCTCCTGTCTACTGGAGTCCCAGGTAGCCAAGGATGCCACGCTTTAAAATACTTCTGAATGAGGCATGTCCTGGACGTCCTCTGACCTTAGGAAGAGGCCTTGTCTGGTGAACTCTGTGCTAGGAGATGGCCCAGGGCTCTGAGTGCCGCCTCTGGCACCCGTACCATGGGTTCTCCATCACTGGCCTATATGATAGAAAAACCCCACAAATGATACCTTGTCAGAAACTGCACCCCTCAAAATATTCAAAACAAACTTTGTGAAGTTTGTTTAACCTATGAGCGTTTCATGAGGGTGAAAAATAGATGAAAGTGAAATTACTGATATGTAATTTTAACCAACAATATATTCATTGAACACTGAAATTTGCACCTTCACAATGGGTTAAAAAGGAAAATGCATTTTACAATGTTTAGTGCAATACCGATTATGTCAATAACTATTTTGTCACTGTACACTGCTGTACGGGCACAGGGTGGCAGTTGGAAGGGAAAGAGTGTTGTTTAGTTTTTGGAGGACAAAAATGGTTGAAAAAGTTTGGAGGTTTGTGGGTTGAAAAAGTTAGAGAGCCCTAGTGGTACCAAAACACAAGAGAGCCCCAACGAGAAACACCAATTTGGAAAGTACACTCCTTGGAGAATTTAGCAAGTTGTTATATGTGTATTTGCCCCTACAGGTTTGATTGAAATGGGCCCCAAAAAGGAAAAAGATTAAACTTTACCTCTAATTTTAGTAAGTGACAAGGGATAAAAGATGAAACAACCCCCAAACATTTGTACAATTGCCCCACATGTACATATAAAATGTTGTATGGGTATGTGTTAGGCCTCTCAAGGGAATGAAGGATGTTGGCCTAATAGTAGACAAACATTTGGAGAGCCATAAGCTGTTCAATACTGAATAGAACCCCAACAAGTGACACAATACCCCTTTAGAGAATTTAGCAAGGTGTAACATGTATATTTTCCCCTACAGCTATATGATCCATTTAGGCCCATAAAGGTCAATTTTACCCCTAATTTTTGTAAGTCACAAGGGATAAGAGAAGAAATAACCCCCCAAAATGTGTAGTAATAATAATTCCTTTATTTATATAGCTCTCACAGATTACTCAGCGTTGCACAGATCAGATCAGTCCCTGTCCCCAATGGGGCTCACAATCTAATCAATCTACCAGTATGTTGTGGGGGGTGTAAAACTATTCCTTCCGAGTGTAGAAGTACCCCACATGTGCATATAAAATGTTGTAGAGGGAAAGAGGGATGTTGGCCTTTTAAAAGCCAAATTTGACAGAAATCCTTAACATGTGTCAGGATTCATTTGGGGAGCCATAGTGGTATAAAACAGAGGAGAACCCAAAAAGCGACACTAATTTTTGAACACACCCCATGTAGAATCTATCAAGATGTTATATGTGGTGTAGTGTAATTCAAGTGTTTGTAATTGCATTTAGTTTGCAAACTGCAACCCTCAATGAAATAATCGAGGGTTATAGTGAGCAATTTTTACAACAGTTGTTACAATAATTCATTTTACCAAAATGAATTCACAACAAAGGTTGGCCCTAAATTTTGAATGTGTTGCGTATAAGTTGTTGCCAATTTTTTGTGTGTTTTTACTTTTAGTATCCCCACCTCTTGTAGAAGTAAGTAAGCATCAATGAACTCTTTAATCAGCATGCCATGCTTAATGGGGGTCCTGCAGAGGTGAGGAAATCTCTAGCCTTCCAAATGGGTCCATAGTCGTGTTTAGACCCCAAACCTTTACCTAGAGTAAGCCTACTGTGCTGACCTATGTGGAGGGAGTGGTTCTGCTTTTATTACCTCATGTGTGCCACTAACCTCTGTGTATCCAGTGTAGAACTGTCCACCAACTGTCTCCCACTGACCTGGAACCATCTACAAAAAAATTAACATCTGGGTTAAATAATTCCTTGTTCAAAACCAGAGGTCTCCTGATGAATTAGAGACCAGCAGTCATGCTCATGCTCAAGTTCAAAAGTTTCTTAGAAAAGATCTTAGAAGTTGTTCAGAAAAAAAGAGTCTGGTGGGGACCCTCTCTCCCACCTTCTGAATCCTGTGGGACAGGCAACAGAGTGTCAGGATTCAAAGTAGTGCACCATTTCAGTTTGACGTTCTGGGGTATCAGGAGTGCCCACTGGAGTCTCAGCTGTCTGGCTCACATGCTTGGGCTGTACTTGGGCAAGAATACTGTGCTAGTCATGTGGCATTTGCACTGTGACCAGGTAATCTTGGATCAACACACTGGCCTTGCTGAGCAGAGTGCTGACTGCAGCTACTGCTTTAACACATGAGGTGGCTCCCCTCCCGACTGAGTCTAGCCGGGCTGAATAGTCGGCCTCTGGTCTGGGGAGACTGCCGTGTTCCTTGACACTTGGTGCAAAACAGGACAAAAGGCTTGGTGTAGTGGGGTGTGCCTAGCGCTGGAGCAGACAGGATTGCCAGATTTATTTCCTCCGTCAAGTGTCTGCCTGTGGCTGAGAGGCAGTGGCCTAGGAAGACTACTTTCTCCTGGCAGTACTGGAGTTTGTCTCTGAAAGCCTTGCACCCTTTTTCAAAGAGGAAACAAAAGAAGACTGATGGGTGCATCCTGGCAGGCCTGTAACGTGGGAGCACACTAAAGTGAGTCATCCACATATTGCAACAGTACAACATCAGGTGGGGACATGCAATCTGCCAGAACTTCTTGAAGGGCTGTGGATTACTGGGTGGTTTTGCCCCCCTTCTGACAGTCTGCCCCAGGTGTAATGGAAGACTAAGTTGGTGAAGAAAAGGTGGCATGAGCACGGCACACTGCATTCTTATATCAGAGGCAGATCCCTTTTTACGGTTGTCTCAAAAGGAGCAATATAGCCCCCACCTTCCTCTATACTCCAAGGCTGTGCTGTGTGTGATTTGGATCCCCGCTGTTACCCTACTACCGGACTACAACCTCCAGAAGTAATACAAAGTAGCAAGAATACTGAAATACATTTTAACACATGTTATTTAAAAATCACTTCTCCCAAAGCCTTCTATTAAATCAGTATCAAATAAATTTTAACAAGCAAACGACAAAACTGCCCACTTCAAGAATTCTCACAATAAAAATCTGGAACCAGTGAAACTATTCACCTTTTGCCAGCTTTTATTCCAGACTTCTCTCAAAAAATTCTTTCTATGCACCAACATAATGATACCAGCCTTCATGTCCTATCATCTGTACACTTTTCCATCATCTCTACAGTACATAACTCTCACTCTCAACAACAGCACTGATATTTCCTAATGTTAAATTCTACAATAACTACTGTTCTCAAAGTTTATTATGGCATCCGAGACCAAGGTGATCCCCTAAAGAAAAACTAGAACTTGTTTTAGTGTTGACTTTTTTGCAGCAGCATAACTTTAGTATTTTATAGTTGACAGAGCTGGTTGTGGGCTTGTTTTTTGCACGACAAGCGGTGGTGCTTGTCAGGCCCCTTCCACACTTGCATCGTTCACGATGATCTGTTCATCTTCCATTTGAATGCAGGTCTTTTTGCCAGCACACAAACTTTAAATTTCTGCAACAAAAAAAAACGTAATGTGTGAACGCAGCCTTAGGCTTTCTGCACACTACACTTGTGCAGTTCTTGGGATGTAAACAATGGTCCCATGGAATGTTGTATGAGGGTTGCTTGTCATCGGGATGTAAGTACATAATAATAGCCTGAACCACAAACATGGTTAGGACCTGCTCTGTCTTTAGAAGTTAATGAGGACATGTAAAACAATCCTGCAGAAAACAGGCCTCAGGCCCCATGCACACTTTTTGTTTTTGATGAGTTTTAACTGCATTGGAAACCGCAAAAGGGAAGGGCTTTGCCAGAACACATGTCTTTATACTGAAACACTTTTGTTCTCGAATGAGCCCCTCCCTGTTGCGTTTTTAAATGGAATTAAAACAGATCAAGAACTGCAAAGTGTGAATGGGGGCTGAGGCTTGTTATTTGCCGGACTGTTAAACTTCCTGGAATCAGTATTTAACCTCTTAAAGGACATCTATCAGCAGATCAAGGATTGTATACCAAACATACTGGTCCCCTCTGGCAGGATCTGCTCTTCTTTAAGGTTGTTATGCCCTTGTTTTTAAGAAAAAAGGGCTTTCAAAATTATGCTCATTTGCATAATGTAAAAAAAGTTTTTTTAAAAAAAAAACAAGGGAATAAGAAGCTAAAAGAAGAGCAGATCCTGCCAGAGGGGGCACACATGAGTATGTCATTGTGCTTGGTTTACAATCCTTGATCTGGTGATAGATGTCCTTTAAGGACTGCACATGGTACATGTATGTCCTTAACAGGTTTCAGGTACAGGCGGTCCCCTACTTAAGGACACCCGACTTACAGAAAACCCCTAGTTACAGACGGACCCCTCTGCCCACTGTGACCTATGGTGAAGTCTCTGTATGTTACTATAGTCCTAGATTATCTGCTGTAAGGTGTCTGTAATGAAGCTTTATTGATTGATATTAATCCTTGGTTTCATTACAGCAAAGAATTTAGAAAATCTAATTGTCACTGGGACAAAAATATTTTGTCTGGATCTACAATTATAAAATATACAATTCCGACTTACATACAAATTCAACTTAAGTACAAACCTAAGGAACCTATCTTGTAAATAACCCAAGGACTGCCTGTATATGAAGAAGGTTCACAGGCTGGGTCCTCTTCATATACACCGGGGCATGTATGAAGAATTTGCGATTATAAAAGCAACTACGCCACCTCCATGACATGTGGGCGTGAAGGGGTGTAGGCTGGGCGTGGGGCATGCCTGAATTATTTTGAAAAACCTGCTGTTTGCTGTTTTTACACAAAATTATACTAGGATGGACCTGGTATGGTTTTGCCGGGCGGCTGCTTTTTCCAGCAGATACATCAAGAGGCCTCAGGGCGCTGTCACATCTTATGGTTGTGATTCCGATTTGTAACAGATTTAAAACGCACTGGGGTGGCCCGCGACCAATTGCATATTTGTTTGTATAGAAACAAATGTGATCGGCAATCAGCGCCGTTGTCTTGTATTGTGTAAATGCAAGACACTGGATATGGATTGTCGATTGCATGTGTTTTCATACAAACGAATATGCAATTGATTGCGGCCCAACCCAGTGCGTTTTGAATGAGTTACAAAACACAATTAAAATGCTAATGTGTGACAACACCCCAAGTCTCTCCAGGTATCCGGCAACACATGGGGGCATGGCCGATGAATATCCCCCTAAATGGATTGCTGGTACCAATCACAGGTATTAACCTACAAAATGCCACTGTGAGCAGTAAAAGGACATCTACCACCAGGATGAAGGACTGTAAGCAAATATGCCTGAGGGGCTCCAGGCTCCATTAACACTTGTGGAGGAGCCTGGAGCCCCTCAGGCTCATTTGCATACAGGCTTTCATCCTGGTGGGCACATATTGCAATGCAGTTATATTGCAGTAAATGGTAGGAACGAGAAGCCCTTAGGCCCCTTCCACACTCGCGTTGCATTTCACGTCAGAGTTTGATCAGGGTGCGATCAGGGTTTGGTCAGTGAAAAACGCGCATTTTGCATCAGAGTGCAATCCGTTTTCAGTCAGAGTTTGTTCAGTGTCTCAGTTTTTCACGCGCGTTTTTGATGCAATTTCAATGCAATTTCAATGCGTTTTTCACGCGCAGAAAATGCGCATGAAATGGACTCAGGACTGAGCTCTACCTTTTCTATGGCAATTGATGCGTGAAAAACGCATTGCACTTGCATTGCAGTTGCAAGTGTCTCAGAGTGCAATGCGTTTTTGATGCATCTCCATAGACTTGTATGGTGCGTTTTTCACGCGCGTGACTTGCAAAAGTAGAGCATGTCGAGATTTAAACGCGCGTTAAAAAAAACGCGCGTGTGCGCGTGAAAAAAAATGCAAGTCTGAAAAGACCCATTTGTTACAATGGGTCAGAGTGCAATGCAAGTTCTGCGCGTCAAAAGCACGCGCAGAAAACGCGCGTGAAAAACGCAAGTGTGAAAGGGGCCTAACGGTCTACAAATACAGTAAAAAAAGGTTGGTCGGACCCCTCAGCACTGAGACCCCACTGATCAGTAAGTTAGGCCCTATCCCGTCTTTGTGGGAAAACCCCTTTAAGACATTTTTTTTTTGTACCAAAGGTTTTCATTTTTTATATAAAAACTGAATAAAAGCTTTATGAATTCGGTGTCCTCGTGATCACTCAAGGAATTAAGGGGAGATATGATTTGGAGCATACAGTGAAAGCCATACATACGTAGCCCACAAGAAAATGGCATAAGTGCATTTTTTTTGTTAATTTTACCGCATTGGGATTTTTTCCCGCTTTCCAGTCCGTGACATAGAATATTAAATACTATCACTAGGAAGTACAATTTGTTATACAGAAAACGAGCCTCATACAGCTCTGTACATGGAAATAACACCGTTATGGATATTTAAAGACGGGGAGGTAAAAATGGAAAATCAAAGATGAAAATGGTCTGGCCTTTAACCCTTGAAGGGTTAATTTTACATGCAGTGTACTAGGAAGCTGGAGAAAAATTCCAAATGTGGTATAAATGACAAAAAAGTTGCATTATTTTTATTACAGGCTCAGTTTTACATCTTTCACACACCTCTTGCTTTTTTTTAAACTTTGATGTACGGAGTTGGAGAAGCTGACATTTTCAGTGATATGTGAAGTGAAGAAGCTTTTCATCACTTTTTATTTTCGTTGGTAATACTGAGGCTGCGGTCACACGTAACGCGGGGTATGCTGGTAATACTGAGGCTGCGGTCACACGTAACGCGGGGTATGCTGGTAATACTGAGCCTGGGGTCACCCGTAACGCGGGGTATGCTGGTAATTCTGAGCCTGGGGTCACACGTAACGCGGGGTATGCTGATAATACTGAGGCTGCGGTCACATGTAACGCAGGGTATGCTGGTAATACTGAGGCTGCGGTCACACGTAACGCAGGGTATGCTGGTAATACTGAGGCTGCGGTCACACGTAACGCGGGGTATGCTGGTAATACTGAGGCTACGGTCACACGTAACGCGGGGTATGCTGGTAATACTGAGACTGGGGTCACACGTAACACGGGGTCACATGTAACGCTTGGATTCCTTCAGCATTTGGACAATACAAGACACTGGGTGCGGGTTACCGATCGCATGTGTTTGCATAGAAGCGCATCCCACCCCTGTGCGCTTTAATTCCTTTTCTAAACACAGTCAGCACGTTACGTGTGACATCACTCCTTATTCTACATCAACACTTAATACAGTCAATTGATGAACTACAACTTTCATCATCTCATTCAACTGCTGGGAGTTGTAGTTCTTGAGTCCACTGTTATTCTATATGTATGTACATATTGCAGGGATGTCATGAGGTGCACTGTGTGTGTGTACATGTGATGCACTTTTATTTTGTACCTTTTTCTTGTGCTGGAAGCCATCATGGGGTGAGCAGTAGCTCCTCATCCATCCTGAGCCCCTGTGCACATGAAGGCAGCTTGTGAGGACACTCCAGCATGACCTGGAGGAAGGGGGCCCACTGTGACAACTAGGGGGCCCACGTCCTCTGGTCTGTAATTAGTGACAGCTCACTGTCTGCTCCTCCAGTGAATCAGGGTCCATGTTCTCCTGCAGTGACTCAGGGGCTGAGGTGCTCAGTGCAGTGAGGAGGAAATGTCTTACTCACTGCCCCAGCGCTGCTATGGGAAGAGCAGAGAACCTGTCTCTCCCTCCTGCAGGATGTCATAGTCCCCCCTGCTGCCCCCCTCCTCCAGCCTCAGCTGAATGTGCCTGCACAGACACAGGCAGGAGATGGTGACTTATGATAAGGGCCCACCAGGGTTTTGACTGGTATCCCGGCGGACCAGTCTGAGCCTGGCCACGCTGTACTATTATGGCGTGCTTCTGGAAGGGGTCAATATGTTCATTAAAGACCTCATAGAGCAGCGATGGCGAACATTTTAGAGACTGAGTGCCCAAACTACAACAAAGACCCACTAATTTATCGCAAAGTGCCAACACAGAAATTTAATTTGTGGTTTATACTCCCTTCTCTGTCACAGTTTTCATTGATACCAGCACCTGAGGACACCAATAAAGCAGAAAATAGTCCCTGGTAGAGCTGTCACTTTAAAATAGCTCAGTGCACAGCAAGTCCTGGGCTGTCTGGGACTGCAGGAAGATACCTGGAGTCCTTTCTGGTGATGGCCTGAGTGCCCACAGAATGGGCTCTGAGTGCCACCTCTGGCACCAGTGCCATAGGTTAGCCATCACTGTCATAGTGGGTCTAAAATGTAGAGTTTCAATATTTGTATATTGATTGATATTAAGCTTTGTAAAGTAATTAATACAGGGAAGGATAATATAACACTAGAGGAATTTGTGGAACCTGGGCTGACAAATGTCAGATGAGGTTTAGTGTAGATAAATGTAAGCTTATGCATTTCGGTTGAGGAAATCAAAATCATAATTATGTTTTAAATTTATAAATCTCTTGGTAAACCTGATGGAAAAAAGACTTTGGCATATTGGTGGATAGTAAACTCAATTTTACTGATCAGTGTCAGGCGTCTGTTGCTTAAACAAAATTAAGTTATGTATCAAGAGAGAAAATCAAAAGAGAAAGATTCTCACGATAAGGACATAGTTTTGCTATATGCAAATCCCTGATCAGACCACACATGGAATACTGTGTCCAGTTTTGGCACCAGTGTTTAAAAATGACATAGTAGAACTGGAATGTGCAGGTCCGCTGCTTTCATTTTGTAGAACTGGAATGGGTTCAGGGGAGAGTAACCAAGATTATTAGAGGAATGGGGGGAGTAGAATACAATGGGGCACATGTATCATAGTTTCAGCTGGGCAAATTGTCTTTTTTTTTTGCGAATCTTCTTGTTTTTGCGACTTTTTTTTGCGACTTTTGTTGGCGCTCTTCAAGTACACCTTGGTCTGCACCTTTTGCAGTGTGCCTTATGTCTCTTAACTTTCCAGATCTTGCGTGCTACTTTTCACCCTGTTTTGCCACTTTTTTGCAACTTTTTAGGCGCAAATCTGTACCTGGTCCAGGGCAGGTGCAAAGGAAGTTTTTTTTTTCATGGACCCGATTTTAACATGTAAATTGGAATTATTTCACGTGCATTAAATGTTTAACATTTTGCACAGTAACCTCTTTCGTCAAAATTCTTACATTTTTGCATTTTTTTTTCATTGGTCACTTCTAAAGGTGAGGTCACACATAGCAGTTTAATTGCGTTTTTAATGCATTTTGAAACTAATTACAACAGCTTAGTAGAGGTGATATGCCTTATTTCATTACTGTTAACATTTGTGTTTATTTCTAAATTCAAATGTTAAGGCTATATTCACACTGCCGTTGCCCGCCCGTACCGTACCGTAGCGGGCAACGGCAGTGTACGGGGAGAGGAGGAGGAGGTGAGCGCAGCTCACCCCCGCCCCTCTCCATAGCAACCTATGGCGCACAGCGCTGTATTACGGGAAAAGATAGGACAGGTCCTATCTTTTTCCCGGGTACGGAACGGTACGGTGCCGCACGTGTGCGGCACCGTACCGCTCCCGCAGGGTGCCCTGCGCCCATAGAAGTGTATGGGGGACGTATATCGGCCGTATATACGTCGGCCGTATATACGTCCCCCATACGTTTGTGTGAATATAGCCTAAAAGTAATGAAATAAGGCAAATCACCTCTCCACAGCTGTTGTAATTACAGTAGTTTGAAAATGCATAAAAAATTAAACATGTTAAATCCCAAATTAACAGTAGTGTCCACTCCTGTATATAACCCCCTTTCGTGGCTTATGTCCATGTGGATTTGAGACATTTGCAACAAAAGTATCAAAAAGAAGCCAAAATTTGCACCTGCCAGGATAGGAAAAACTGAACATGTATCACAAGTAAAAAGACAGGATCATACATAAGGTGCAAAAACTAGCCACGAAAAGTCTCTAAAATTCACCTCAGAGAGACCAAACTATGATACATGTGCCCCAATGATAGATTACTAAACTTGGGGTTCTTCAACTTAGAAAACTAAATGGCTGCGTCAGTGGCGTAACTAGGGGAGGCTGGGCCCCATGGCAAACTTCTGCATGGGTCCCCCTTCCCCCTAAAATATATATATATATATATATATATATATATATATATATATATATATACATACACACACACACACACGTTTGTACACGTTTATGCATTCACACACATTTATACACATTCCTATACACACATTTCCATACACGTACACAAACATACAGTATATAGACATGCTGCATACACATACACATGAAACATACACACATACGTACAGTATATACAGCATATACATAAACACCACATACTCACTATATGCACTCACACAGCATGTACACACGGCTCATATACACTCACACACCATACTCAGACACTTACAGTGCACGCATAATCACAGCGCAAGCACAGCCGGCCGTGGCAGAGGCCCGTGCAAGTGAGCAGGCGGGCGTGGCAGTGGACGGCAGGCCGTTGCATCACTGGACACGGCATCAGACGGGCGGACTGAGGCATCGGACGTGTCATGGTGGCAGGCAGGCAGCTTGCCTTGGAGTCGGACGGGCAGGAAAAGTAAGTGGACTGGCCAAAGTTACTGCTTTGCTGTTGCTATGCATCTGCTTGGTTGGATACACAGGCTGACACTTCTAATGCACTGCAATACATGCTTATTGCAATGCTTTAGAATGAACTAGTGATCACATGATCCTGTGAACACAGACAATGAAATTTACAGATCCCATTAAAAGTTTGCTGCATTTAGTATTGGTACTGTAAGGAATCACTGCATGATGCAAAGTGAACGAAGACTGGTACTGTAAGATATTACAGTACAATATTTCTGTACAATATTTCTGTATGAAGCTGGAAATGCAAATACTAATAACATTAAGATGAATGCTGTCAGCCGGCAGTCTAATCTTGCATGTGGCTGGCTCAGGCTGCGCAAGGAGTCTAAGGCCCCTTTCACACTTGCGTTTTTCACGCGCCTTTTCTGCGCGTGCTTTTGACGCGCAGAACTTGCATTGCACTCTGACCCATTGTAACCAATGGGTCTTTTCAGACTTGCATTTTTTTTCACGCACACACGCACGGTTTTTTTAACGCGCGTTTAAATCTCGACATGCTCTACTTTTGCAAGTCACGCGCGTGAAAAACGCACCATACAAGTCTATGGAGATGCATCAAAAACGCATTGCACTCTGAGACACTTGCAAGTGCAATGCAAGTGTAATGCGTTTTTCACGCATCAATTGCCATAGAAAAGATAGACCTCAGTCCTGAGTCCATTTCACGCGCGTTTTCTGCGAGTGAAAAACGCATTGAAATTGCATTGAAATTGCATCAAAAACGCGCGTGAAAAACTGAGACACTGAACAAACTCTGACTGAAAACTGATTGCACTCTGATGCAAAATGTGCGTTTTTCACTGACCAAAAACTGATCGCACCCTGATCAAACTCTGACGTGAAATGCAACGCGAGTGTGGAAGGGGCCTAAGGCCCCTTCCACACTCGCGTTGCATTTCACGTCAGAGTTTGATCAGGGTGCGATCAGTTTTTGGTCAGTGAAAAACGCGCATTTTGCATCAGAGTGCAATCAGTTTTCAGTCAGAGTTTGTTCAGTGTCTCAGTTTTTCACGCGCGTTTTTGATGCAATTTCAATGCAATTTCAATGCGTTTTTCACGCGCAGAAAACGCGCGTGAAATGGACTCAGGACTGAGCTCTATCTTTTCTATGGCAATTGATGCGTTAAAAACGCATTGCACTTGCATTGCACTTGCAAGTGTCTCAGAGTGCAATGCGTTTTTGATGCATCTCCATAGACTTGTATGGTGCGTTTTTCACGCGCGTGACTTGCAAAAGTAGAGCATGTCGAGATTTAAACGCGAGTTAAAAAAAACGCGCGTGTGTGCGTGAAAAAAAATGCAAGTCTGAAAAGACCCATTGATTACAATGGGTCAGAGTGCAATGCAAGTTCTGCGCGTCAAAAGCATGCGCAGAAAACGCGCGTGAAAAACGCAAGTGTGAAAGGGGCCTAAGGCCCCTTCTCCACTGGCGTTTTTCACGCGCGAGTTCTGCGCGTGCATTTGACGCGCAGAACTTGCATTGCACTCTGTCCCATTGTATTCAATGGGTCTTTCTCCATTTGCGTTGTTTTGCACGCGCGTGCTTGCGTTCGTTTGCACGCGCGTCAAAATCGCAGCATGCTCTATTTTTGCGATTCACGCGCATTTTTCACGCCCCATTCAAGTCTATGGGGACGTATCAAAAACGCATTGCACTCGCAAACATTGCAAGTGCAATGCGAGTGCAATGCGTTTTAAACGTAAGGGTTGCTAGGTGACCAGTATAACAGTATTTCCCCTGCTCGCGAACGATCATTTAATTAAAAAAACACAATGAAGAACAGTGAAGAATAGAATAAAAACAGTGAACACAGTGAACACAGGATCATTTAAGATAAAAACACAGTGCAGAACACAGTGCAGAATAGATTACAGATGTTCGGCACATCTGCTTACTTGTCGGGAGATACGCGCGGAGCGGTGCGAACAAAATAGCATGTGAAGAACAATATATATGTGTGAAGAAGACATTGCAGATGTATGGAAACATCTGCAATGTGTTCTTTACACACATATATATTGTTCTTCACATGCTATTTTGTTCGCACCGCTCCGCGCGTATCTCCCGACAAGTAAGCAGATGTGCCGAACATCTGTAATCTATTCTGCACTGTGTTCTGCACTGTGTTTTTATCTTAAATGATCCTGTGTTCACTGTGTTCACTGTGTTCACTGTTTTTATTCTATTCTTCACTGTTCTTCACATCTGCTAACTTGTCGGGAGATAATATACGCGCGCGGAACAGTGAAGAATAGATCGCAGATGTTTGCAACTTATCAGAAGACATTATTTTTCAATTAAATAAAACATTTTATTCCCGAACCTTGGTCCCTTTGAAAAAGTCCCATTGACTTAAAAAAATGCGCGTGAAAAACGCACCGAAAACGCAAAAAAACGCGAACAAAAATGAAACAAAAACGCAGCAAAAACGTCAGTTTTTCACGCATTGCACCCTGACGTGAAACGCAACGCTAGTGTGCAAGAGGCCTTAGGCCCCTTTCACACTTGCGTTTTTCACGCGCGTTTTCTGCGCGTGCTTTTGACGCGCAGAACTTGCATTGCACTCTGACCCATTGTAACCAATGGGTCTTTTCAGACTTGCATTTTTTTTCACGCACACATGCACGTTTTTTTTAACGCGCGTTTAAATCTCGACATGCTCTACTTTTGCAAGTCACGCGCGTGAAAAACGCACCATACAAGTCTATGGAGATGCATCAAAAACGCATCGCACTCTGAGACACACGCAAGTGCAATGCAAGTGCAATGCGTTTTTCACGCATCAATTGCCATAGAAAAGATAGAGCTCAGTCCTGAGTCCATTTCACGCGCGTTTTCTGCGCGTGAAAAACGCATTGAAATTGCATTGAAATTGCATCAAAAACGCGCGTGAAAAACTGAGACACTGAACAAACTCTGACTGAAAACTGATTGCACTCTGATGCAAAATGCGCGTTTTTCACTGACCAAAAACTGATCGCACCCTGATCAAACTCTGACGTGAAATGCAACGCGAGTGTGGAAGGGGCCTTAGGCTCCTTTCACACTTGCGTTTTTCACGCGCGTTTTCTGTGCGTGCTTTTGTCGCGCAGAACTTGCATTGCACTCTGACCCGTTGTAACGAATGGGTCTTTTCAGACTTGCATTTTTTTTCACGCACACGCGCGCATTTTTTTAAATGCGCGTTTAAATCTCGACATGCTCTACTTTTGCATGTCACGCGCGTGAAAAACGCACCATACAAGTCTATGGAGATGCATCAAAAATGCATTGCACTCTGAGGCCCCTTTCACACTTGCGTTTTTCACGCGCGTTTTCTGCACGTGCTTTTGACGCGCAGAACTTGCATTGCACTCTGACCCATTGTATTTAATGGGTCTTTTCAGACTTGCATTTTTTTTCACGGACACACGCGCGTTTTTTTTAACGCGCGTTTAAATCTCGACATGCTCTACTTTTGCAAGTCACGCGCGTGAAAAACGCACCATACAAGTCTATGGAGATGCATCAAAAACGCATTGCACTCTGAGACACTTGCAAGTGCAATGCAAGTGCAATGCGTTTTTCACGCATCAATTGCTAGAAAAGATAGAGCTCAGTCCTGAGTCCATTTCACGCGCGTTTTCTGCGCGTGAAAAACGCATTGAAATTGCATTGAAATTGCATCAAAAACGCGCGTGAAAAACTGAGACACTGAACAAACTCTGACTAAAAACTGATTGCACTCTGATGCAAAATGTGCGTTTTTCACTGACCAAAAACTGATCGCACCCTGATCAAACTCTGACGTGAAATGCAACGCGAGTGTGGAAGGGGCCTCAGTTTTTCACGCGCATTTTCAATGCAATTTCAATGCGTTTTTCACGCGCAGATAACGCGCGTGAAATGGACCCAGGGCTGAGCTCTATCTTTTTTATGGCAATTGATGCGTGAAAAACACATTGCACTTGCATTGCACTTGCAAGTGTCTAAGGCCCCTTCCACACTAGCGAGTGTGATGCGATGAACTCGCATCACACTCGCAACGCAAGCTGCCGGGAACGCACGGCCCGAACGCTGCACCGCGGGAGTGAACTGACATGCTGAGTTCACTCCCGCGGTGCAGCGTTCGGGCCGTGCGTTCCCGGCAGCTTGCGTTGCGAGTGTGATGCGAGTTCATCGCATCACACTCGCTAGTGTGGAAGGGGCCTAAGGCCCCTTCCACACTCGCGTTACATTTCACGTCAGAGTTTGCTCAGGGTGCGATCAGGGTTTGGTCAGTGAAAAACGCGCATTTTGCATCAGAGTGCAATCAGTTTTCAGTCAGAGTTTGTTCAGTGTCTCAGTTTTTCACGCGCGTTTTTGATGCAATTTCAATGCAATTTCAATGCGTTTTTCACGCGCAGAAAACGCGCGTGAAATGGACTCAGGACTGAGCTCTATAGCCCCTTCTACACTGGCGTTTTTCACGCGCGAGTTCTGCGCGTGCATTTGACGCGCAGAACTTGCATTGCACTCTGTCCCATTGTATTCAATGGCTCTTTCTTCATTAGCGTTCGTTTTTCACGCCCCATTCAAGTCTATGGGGACGTATCAAAAACGCATTGCACTCGCGAACATTGCAAGTGCAATGCGAGTGCAATGCGTTTTAAACGTAAGGCCCCTTCCACACTCGCGTTGCATTTCACGTCAGAGTTTGATCAGGGTGCGATCAGTTTTTGGTCAGTGAAAAACGTGCATTTTGCATCAGAGTGCAATCAGTTTTCAGTCAGAGTTTGATCAGTGTCTCAGTTTTTCACGCGCGTTTTTGATGCAATTTCAATGCAATTTCAATGCGTTTTTCACGCGCAGAAAACGCGCGTGAAATGGACTCAGGACTGAACTCTATCTTTTCTATGGCAATTGATGCGTGAAAAACGCATTGCACTTGCATTGCACTTGCAAGTGTCTCAGAGTGCAATGCGTTTTTGATGCATCTCCATAGACTTGTATGGTGCGTTTTTCACGCGCGTGACTTGCAAAAGTAGAGCATGTCGAGATTTAAACGCGCGTTAAAAAAAACGCGCGTGTGTGCGTGAAAAAAAATGCAAGTCTGAAAAGACCCATTGATTACAATGGGTCAGAGTGCAATGCAAGTTCTGCGCGTCAAAAGTACGCGCAGAAAACGCGCGTGAAAAACGCAAGTGTGAAAGGGGCCTTAGGCCTCTTGCACACTAGCGTTGCGTTTCACGTGCGGGTGCAATGCGTGAAAAACTGACGTTTTTGCTGCGTTTTTGTTCCATTTTTCCTAAAGAGTAATTTGCGTTTTTGTTGCGTTTTCGGCGCATTTTTGACGCACGATTCAATGGGAGACTCGAGCATATTTCAAAGGGACCATGGTTTGGGATTAAAATGTGTTATTTAATTGAAAAATAATGTCTTCTTATAATTTGCAAACATCGGCGATCTATTCTTCACTGTTCCGCGCGTATATTATCTCCCGACAATTTAGCAGATGTGAAGAACAGTGAAGAATAGAATAAAATCATTGTACACAGTGAACACAGTGACCACAGGATCATTTAAGATAAAAACACAGTGCAGAACACAGTGCAGAATAGATTACAGATGTTCGGCACATCTGCTTACTTGTCGGGAGATACGCGCGGAGCGGTGCGAACAAAATAGCATGTGAAGAACAATATATATGTGTGTAAAGAACACATTGCAGATGTTTCCATACATCTGCAATGTCTTCTTCACACATATATATTGTTCTTCACATGCTATTTTGTTCGCGCAGTTCCGCGCGTATCTCCCGACAAGTAAGCAGATGTGCCGAACATCTGTAATCTATTCTGCACTGTGTTCTGCACTGTGTTTTTATCTTAAATGATCCTGTGGTCACTGTGTACACTGTGTACAATGATTTTATTCTATTCTTCACTGTTCTTCACTGTGTTTTATTAATTAAATGATCGTTCGCGAGCAGGGGAAATAATGTTATTCGGGTCACCTAGCAACCCTTACGTTAAAAACGCATTGCACTCGCATTGCACTTGCAATGATTGCGAGTGCAATGCGTTCTTGATGCATCTCCATAGACTTGAATGGTGCGTGAAAATTGCGCGTGACTCGCAAAAATAGAGCATGCTGCGATTTTGACGCGCGTGCAAACGAACGCAAGCACGCGCGTTGAAAACCACGCAAATGGAGAAAGACCCATTGAATACAATGGGACAGAGTGCAATGCGAGTTCTGAGCGTCAAATGCACGCGCAGAACTCGCGCGTGAAAAACGCCAGTGTAGAAGGGGCCTAACAGTATTTCCCCTGCTCGCGAACGATCATTTAATTAAAAAAACACAATGAAGAATGTATTTAAACATCTGCAATTTGTTCTTCACACACATATATATTGTTCTTCACATGCTATTTTGGGCGCACCGTTCCGCGCGTATCTCCCGACAAGTAAGCAGATGTGCCGAACATCTGTAATCTATTCTGCACTGTGTTCTGCACTGTGTTTTTCTCTTAAATGATCATGTGTTCACTGTGTACACTGTGTTCACTGTTTTTATTCTATTCTTCACTGTTCTTCACATCTGCTAACTTGTCGGGAGATAATATACACGGGGAACAGTGAAGAATAGATCGCAGATGTTTGCAACTTATCAGAAGACATTATTTTTCAATTAAATAACACATTTTAATCGCAAACCATGGTCCCTTTGAAAAATGCTTGAGTCTCCCATTGACTCGCGCGTGAAAAATGCGCCGAAAACGCAAAAAAAACGCTAACAACACGCGCGTGAAAAACGCAAAAACGCTAATTACTCCAAGGAAAAATGGAACAAAAACGCAGCCAAAAACGTCAGTTTTTCACGCATTGCACCCTGACGTGAAACGCAACGCTAGTGTGGAAGGGGCCTATCTTTTCTATGGCAATTGATGCGTGAAAAACGCATTGCACTTGCAAGTGTCTCAGAGTGCAATGCGTTTTTGATGCATCTCCATAGACTTGTATGGTGCGTTTTTCACGCGCGTGACTTGCAAAAGTAGAGCATGCTGAGATTTAAACGCGCGTTAAAAAAAACGCGCGTGTGCGTGAAAAAAATGCAAGTCTGAAAAGACCCATTGATTACAATGGGTCAGAGTGCAATGCAAGTTCTGCGCGTCAAAAGCACGCGCAGAAAACGCGCGTGAAAAACGCAAGTGTGAAAAGGGGCCTATGGCCCCTTCTCCACTGGCGTTTTTCACGCGCGAGTTCTGCGCGTGCATTTGACGCTCAGAACTCGCATTGCACTCTGTCCCATTGTATTCAATGGGTCTTTCTCCATTAGCGTGGTTTTTAACGCGCGTGCTTGCGTTCGTTTGCACGCGCGTCAAAATCGCAGCATGCTCTATTTTTGCGGGTCACGCGCGTTTTTCACGCCCCATTCAAGTCTATGGAGATGCATCAAGAACGCATTGCACTCGCAATCATTGCAAGTGCAATGCGAGTGCAATGCGTTTTAAACGTAAGGGTTGCTAGGTGACCAGAATAACATTATTTCCCCTGCTCGCGATCGAGCATTTAATTAAAAAAACACAATGAAGAACAGTGAAGAATAGAATAAAAACATTGTACACAGTGAACACAGTGAACACAGGATCATTTAAGATAAAAACACAGTGCAGAACACAGTGCAGAATAGATTACAGATGTTCGGCACATCTGCTTACTTGTCGGGAGATACGCGCGGAGCGGTGCGAACAAAATAGCATGTGAAGAACAATATATATGTGTGAAGAAGACATTGCAGATGTATGGAAACATCTGCAATGTGTTCTTTACACACATATATATTGTTCTTCACATGCTATTTTGTTCGCACCGCTCCGCGCGTATCTCCCGACAAGTAAGCAGATGTGCCGAACATCTGTAATCTATTCTGCACTGTGTTCTGCACTGTGTTTTTATCTTAAATGATCCTGTGTTCACTGTGTTCACTGTGTACAATGTTTTTATTCTATTCTTCACTGTTCTTCACATCTGCTAAATTGTCGGGAGATAATATACGCGCGGAACAGTGAAGAATAGATCGCCGATGTTTGCAAATTATCAGAAGACATTATTTTTCAATTAACTAACACATTTTAATCCCAAACCATGGTCCCTTTGAAATATGCTCGAGTCTCCCATTGAATCGCGCGTCAAAAATGCGCCGAAAACGCAAAAAAAACGCAAATTACTCCAAGGAAAAATGCAACAAAAACGCAGCAAAAACGTCAGTTTTTCACGCATTGCACACGCACGTGAAACGCAACGCTAGTGTGCAAGAGGCCTAAGGCCCCTTCCACACTCGCGTTGCATTTCACGTCAGAGTTTGATCAGGGTGCGATCAGTTTTTGGTCAGTGAAAAACGCGCATTTTGCATCAGAGTGCAATCAGTTTTCAGTCAGAGTTTGTTCAGTGTCTCAGTTTTTCACGCGCGTTTTTGATGCAATTTCAATGCAATTTCAATGCGTTTTTCACGCGCAGAAAACGCGCGTGAAATGGACTCAGGCCTGAGCTCTATCTTTTCTATGGCAATTGATGCGTGAAAAACGCATTGCACTTGCAAGTGTCTCAGAGTGCAATGCGTTTTTGATGCATCTCCATAGACTTGTATGGTGCGTTTTTCACGCGCGTGACTTGCAAAAGTAGAGCATGTCGAGATTTAAACGCGCGTTACAAAAAACGCGCGTGTGTGCGTGAAAAAAAATGCAAGTCTGAAAAGACCCATTGATTACAATGGGTCAGAGTGCAATGCAAGTTCTGCGCGTCAAAAGCACGCGCAGAAAACGCGCGTGAAAAACGCAAGTGTGAAAGGGGCCTAAGGCCTCTTCCACACTCGCGTTGCATTTCACGTCAGAGTTTGATCAGGGTGCGATCAGTTTTTGGTCAGTAAAAAACGCCCATTTGGCATCAGAGTTCAATCAGTTTTCAGTCAGAGTTTGTTCAGTGTCTCAGTTTTTCACGCGCGTTTTTGATGCAATTTCAATGCAATTTCAATGCGTTTTTCACGCGCAGAAAATGTTCGTGAAAAGGACTCAGGACTGAGCTCTATCTTTTCTATGGCAATTGATGCGTGAAAAACGCATTGCACTTGCATTGCACTTGCAAGTGTCTCAGAGTGCAATGCGTTTTTGATGCATCTCCATAGACTTGTATGGTGCGTTTTTCACGCGCGTGACTTGCAAAAGTAGAGCATGTCGAGATTTAAACGCGCGTTAAAAAAAACGCGTGTGTGTGCGTGAAAAAAAATGCAAGTCTGAAAAGACCCATTGATTACAATGGGTCAGAGTGCAATGCAAGTTCTGCGCGTCAAAAGCACGCGCAGAAAACGCGCGTGAAAAACGCAAGTGTGAAAGGGGCCTTAGAGTGCAATGCGTTTTTGATGCATCTCCATAGACTTGTATGGTGTGTTTTTCCCGTGTGTGACTTGTAAAAGTAGAGCATGTCGAGATTTAAACGCGGGTTAAAAAACACTCTTGTGTGCGTGAAAAAAATGCAAGTCTGAAAAGACCCAATGATTAAAATGGGTCAGAGTGCAATGCAAGTTCTGCGCATCAAAAGCACACGCAGAAAACGCGTGTGAAAAACGCAAGTGTGAAAGGGGCCTTAGCGCTCATGCTCAAGATTTTCAGACTGCCAGCTGACGTCACCAGCAGTCTTGTGTAAGCAGAAGATGATTAAGCTATCATGCGTGTTGAGTTGTTTAAAAAAAATAACATATTAATGTGTTATTTATTATAATAATTGTTACATGTCTCCTTATTTTAAGACAAACTAATTATCAGGGAAGAATTCAGCTACTCAGATATAAAATTATACTCCATCAAGTGTAAAATTCTACCATATGTCATTTTATATGTTTATAACTTTTGAACTTTTTACCAAAAGGAATTTTTTTTTTGTGATAAATTGTACTCCTTGTTGGTGGTACCATATTTTTCGGACTATAAGAGGCTGAAAAAATCTTGCTGAAAAGTGCCTGCATCTGAGGACACGTTGCGTTTTGACCTGCATCTTCATTGCGTCTGAAACGCATATACAACAGCTGAGGAGAGTTGATTTGCCTACTTACATCACTGTTAACATTTCCATTTACAAAACGCATCGTAAACGCGATGTTAACACATATGTTAACAACACTTTAACATGTGCATTTTGTTAACGGATGCGTTAACATTGCGTTTACAAACGTAAACAGTAATGTAATTAGGCAAATCACCTCTCATCAGCTGTTGTACATGCGTTTCAAACGCAATGAAAACGCGACCAAAACGCAACGTGTGAACGCGCCCTTATAGTCCAAAGGTCAGGAGGATAAAGCACTGCCAGACCCTCCTGACCGCTGTAATTGAGATCAGGTGAGGCGCTGACACAGCACTGCACCTAATCTCCCAGAGAGGAGAGTCTCCAAACTGCTCTCTCCCTGTTGTTTGGACCTAGATATCACCTCCAGGATCTGAGGTGATTTCAGAAGAATGTGACTTATCACTTGCTTTCTACATCACTGAAGGTCCTCATGCTACCGAGGATAGGGACATGCTGCTATGGGACAGGGTAAGAAGAAGAGGAGGGAAAAATGGAGGGTTCTGTGTTTATGTGTTTATGTGTATAGTAGTGTCCAGTGTGTTCCTTATGTGTGTATGGCATAACTGTGTGTGTTTATGTGTATAGTGGTGCCCAGTGTGTTATTTATGTGTGTATAGTAAAGCTGTGTGTGTGTGTTTATGTGTATAGTTGTGCCCAGTGGAAGTAGCATGTCTTTTTTATTTTGTCAGTGCAATTACAATGTAACATATTTATATATTTTACTGATTTTGCTCAATAAAACCTAATGTTGGGGAAAGAAAGTATAGTTTTTGATTAGCCACCTTACAAATGGTATTATGCCTATTTTTTTTTATCTGCAAAGTTGGTTAACCCTTACGGGACTCAGCTTCTTTTGGCCTTAAGGACGTGGTCCCATTTTTCAAATCTGCCCTGTGTCACTATAAGTGGTTATATCTTTGGAACGCTATGAGATATCCAGGGGATTTTGAGATTGGTTTCTCGTGGCACATTGTACTTCAAATTAGTTAAAAAATTTGGATGAAATCTTTTGTGTTTAGTTATGAAAAAAAAAGTAAAATTCTTTATTTTCAAAGTTCTAAATTCTCTACTTTTGATGCAGATAGTCATAGCACTCATATTCATAACTTACATTTCCCAAGTGTCTGCTTTATGTTGGCATGGTGTTTTAAGATTCCACATATTTTACTAGAATGTTATGAGACTCAGAATTTGGGTGCCATTTTTCAAATTCTTGGGAAAATCAGCAAAACTAATATTTAGATGGACCTGCTCAACTTTTAATTGACTGTGAGAGGCCTAAATAATAGCTAGAATTGTGAATGACCCCATTATGTAAACTACACCCCTCAACATACGAAAAACCACTTTTAAGAAGTTTGTTAACCCTTAAGGTGTTTTATAGGGGTTAAAACAAAATGGAGGTGTGGTCTACAAATTGTAATATTTTTTTGACAATACATTAATTTTGGGTGGAAAAATAAACATTTGTAATGGATTAGATGAAAAAAGGCTACCCAAAGTTTGATACCCAATTTCTCCCGAGTACACGGATACCCCATATGTGGTGGTAACCTGCTGTATGGGCGCACGGCCGGGCATATAATGGAAGGATGCGCCATGCAGATCAGATTTGCTATGTCACATTGTACAGGCTATAATTTTTTTATTGTGGACCTAGAGGGGCTTATTTTTTTGCCACATGAGATGCACTTTTCTGATACATAATTTTGGGGCATCTATAGCTAATTGGTGAGATTTTATTAACTCTTTGTTGGCGGAGGAAATGAAAATCATAAATTTTTAGGAAAATTTTTTTGTGTGTTTTTTTGGCCGTTTACCATACCGTAAAAATAGTATATTATTTTTATTCTATGGGTCACCACGATTATGAAAAGACTTCATTTATATAGGTTTTTTTATTTTTTTCCCATTGCTACTGAATAGAAATGTTAATTTTAGCATCACCAACTTTCATATGCATAACTTTTTTATTTTTCGGCTTACAAATCTGGTTAAGGGCTTATTTTTTGCGAGAAGGAATGTTCTTTTTAGTGGTCTTATTTTAGAGTGTGTAACTTTTTAAAATAACTTATTAGAGCATTTTTTAAAGGGTATTAATTAAAAATCATCTTTTTTCGGAGAGTTTTTTGAGGTTGTTTTTTACGAGGTTCACTTTGCAGGTCCAATAATGATTCCGTTTTATTAGGCAGATTGTCACGGACGTAGCGATACCAAATATGTGGGGGTTTTGTGTATTTTATTCAATTTTACTGAATAAAAACTAATTTGGAGAAAATTTTGTTCATTTTAGCATCACCATCTTTTTTATTTTTTGGCCGACAAATCTGGTTAGGGGCTTATTTTTGAAAGAGTTGTTCTTTTTAGTGGTCTCATTTTAGAGTGCGTAACTTTTTTAAATCACTTTTTAGAGGATTTTTTTAAAGGTATTATTAAAAATTATATTTTTTCAGAACGTTTTTTGTGTTTTCTCCCCTGGCGTTTACCGTGCAGGTCCAGTAATGATTCTGTTTTATTATATAGATTGTTACAGACACGACAATAACAAATATGTGGCTTTTTTTGTGTGTTTGCGTTTTTTATAGTTTATTAAGTGTTTTTATGGGAAAGTGACATTTTAGGGGCTAATATTTTAATGTATTTATTTTTTATTTATTCTAATTTCTTAACTTTTGTGTTTTCACTTTTTTTTTTACTTATACATAGTTGAACTTGAACCAGCGATGCTCTGATCTAATACAATGCTCTACAATACTTCTTCATTGTAGAGCAATGTAAACTGTCTGAGCATGCAGGCGCATGAGGACTGTGCGACATTTTTTATGTAAAATGGTGTAAAAGTTACATTCAGACATTTGGGCTCCATTTTCCGTTATGGAGGTCACCGCTAGCAATAACATTTTGATGAATCGGGCATTTTGGGACGCAGCGATACCTAATCTGTTTGTGATTATTGATATTTATTATGTTTTATATCAGTTGTAGGGAGAGGGGGGTATTTTAATTTTTAATATTTTTTAAATTTTTTAAACTTAAACTTTTTTTTTTTTTCACTATTTCATAGACCCTCTAGGATTGTCTGATTGTTCCTAACATATACTGCAGTACTACTGTATTGCAGTATATGGCGTGTTTTCATAGGATTCATTACAATGAGGTACTGCCTCATTGTAACGAATCTTCAGAAACCATGCCGCACCGATGACATTCAGGGTAGCGACGATCTCAAAAAATATGGCGGCACCATGTTTTAAGTGCTGCCGGAGTCTTTGCTGGCGGCATACAACAGGTTAACACCAGTGACCGACCGCAGGTTAACACAGGTTAGTGATGGGTCTTTGCAGCAATGTCCCTGTGAGCCTTCTTCATACACCCTTCATAGCTCTGCAGCGGATATATCCGTCGCAGAGCATGAAGGGGGTTAATTAAGCAGAATGGAGTGAGCAGGGAAGGACCTGTCGTGAGGTGAGTTGAGAATCCTGCTGGATGAGGAGGCGGTGTTGAGCTCCCGCGCGCTGCATGGCACATGCTCCTGCATGCCGGCACTTCCCTCCAACCAACCGCCAGCACATGCACCTTCCCAACGGCCAGCAGGTACACATGACCGCTGGCCGGCACTTCCCCCAACCGCGCACCAGCTGGCACATCCACCTTCCCGCCGCCTAGCAGATGTACCTGCCCGCCAACCAGCACGTCTCCAAGACCGCCCGCCGCTTTATATGTAAATACAAAAGTATGTAAATGCATGTATAGATATGTGTGTGTATGTATGTACATATGAAAGTATGTATATATGTGTATGTATAGATTAGTGTGTGTATGTATATATATAATTATATGTATGAGTGTATATTTGCTTTACGTATGTGCAGTGTGTGTATATGCTGTATACACATACTGTTTAGTATGTGTGTAGATGTTGTATATATGCTGCATGTTTATGCAGTATTGGTGATATTTATTAGGGCTTCTGTGATATATCAGTGGCGTAGACACCCTGAAATAATTGCAAATTTTAGTTTTATACTACATGGCAGTACACTGTATGCATTTTATACTACATGGCGGCATGCTGTATGCATTTTATACTACATGGCGATATACTGTATGCATTTTTATACTTCATGGTTGTATGCTGTATGCATTTTATACTACATGGCGGCACGCTGTATCTGATATATTACATATATGGGGGTGGGCGTCTCTCTATGGCTTGCCTTGGGGAGCAGACAGGCTTGGTTCACCCCTGGTAATGAGGGATTGCTATGATCTTGCATTGTGGTAAAAAGCCGGCGGCTTACATCATCGTTCCCCATGACATCATCAGAGAGCCACGAACTGTCGCCATGATCACCTCTGGTCTTTGCAATATAATTTGGGATGGCCAGCACAACCAAAAAGTATATAGATGAGCTGGTGTAAAATATGATCAACTAGCCCTTCCGGGACCTGTCTCTAAGATTAAAAAAGGTTTACTGCGACATTTTATCATGGCTACTCGTCAGATTATTCCTCGCTGTTGGAGATCCTCGGCTCCCCCATCCAGAGCTGACTGGGTGGCTGCCCTGAATCATATATTTAGAATAGAGGAGTTAAGGGCTATCGACAACGACAGAATCACACAGTCCCATAGTACCTGGTCTCCCTGGGTGACCTTCAGGGAGTCTCTCTCCTTCGCGGCTTGGATCACATCTGGATCAATTTCCTGAGGTGGCCTGGTATTGGTCTCTCTCTCTCTTTATTCTTATCTTCCTATTCATTTTCTTTCTAACTTACTCTCTCTAAACTCCATTACCCGATACCCAATCCCATCCCCTCCCCTTTTTGTTTTGTTTGTTTTGTGACCTCTCGTTCTACCCTAGCCCTATGTCTCTGTTGTCAAGCAGTTTTTTGGAAGCAATATAGTTTTGCTCAGAATTTGTCGGTTGATCCACTCTGTCTTTGAACTCTGGCTTATGTGACATGTCGTCCCATTGACCGCACCATTCTAGGCCATAACTCATCTGTATCATTCATATTGTATTTGCTTCCATCTTATGACAAACTACGTTATGGTTTATTGTATGTTGTATGCTTCAATAAATGTTTATTGACTCTAAAATATGATCAACTAAATAACAAAAGATAAGAGTATGCACAAAAAAATCGGTATAAGAAAAATCATATAAACTTTATTCAATACCAAACGAAATACATATATGACGCACATTTACAAACATCTAAAAAATGTAATATACATACATATTAACTGGTGACCAAGGTAGTAGCCCCTGCTGAATCACCCTGTGGTGATCACAATTCCTCCCAAAAAGATATATTTGGGATTAGCAGATATCAACATGTAATGTCACAAGTGGGTCATAGTAGTACATCCCGTATAACTGATAGGTCCTGAAAACTGCCAGAAAGCAAGCCAAACGTATCAAATATTGCAAAAATATTCCTGCAAGTGCATAAGAAAGTAATAATCACCCCAAGGGGGTCATCAAATATCCAGGTATTACCCAAATGTCGGCGTCCTAAGGCCCCTTTCACACTTGCGTTTTTCACGCGCGTTTTCTGCGCGTACTTTTGACGCGCGTGACTTGCATTGCACTCTGACCCATTGTAACCAGTGGGTCTTTTCAGACTTGCATTTTTTTTCACGCACACACGCGCATTTTTTTTAACGCGCGTTTAAATCTCGACATGCTCTACTTGCAATGTGTTCTTTACACACATATATATTGTTCTTCACATGCTATTTTGTTCGCACCGCTCCGCGCGTATCTCCCGACAAGTAAGCAGATGTGCCGAACATCTGTAATCTATTCTGCACTGTGTTCTGCACTGTGTTTTTATCTTAAATGATCCTGTGTTCACTGTGTTCACTGTTTTTATTCTATTCTTCACTGTTCTTCATTGTGTTTTTTTAATTAAATGATCGTTCGCGAGCAGGGGAAATACTGTTATACTGGTCACCTAGCAACCCTTACGTTTAAAACGCATTGCACTCGCATTGCACTTGCAATGTTTGCGAGTGCAATGCGTTTTTGATACGTCCCCATAGACTTGAATGGGGCGTGAAAAATGCGCGTGAATCGCAAAAATAGAGCATGCTGCGATTTTGACGCGCGTGCAAACGAACGCAAGCACGCGTGTGCAAAACAACGCAAATGAAGAAAGACCCATTGAATACAATGGGACAGAGTGCAATGCAAGTTCTGCGCGTCAAATGCACGCGCAGAACTCGCGCGTGAAAAACGCCAGTGTAGAAGGGGCCTTAGGCTTGCGTACAGGTGGGAGAGAAAACAGGGGTAACAAGCTCCCCACGCATATCGTCGTCTTAGACGACTTCCTCAGGGGTAAGTAGCCCAGAAAAGAACCGACTCGCCTTAAATAGCAGTAACCCACCCCCTCACAGAAGGTAATTGGCATCTACATGGGATTGCAGCGCACACCTGGAACTTCCTATGTCAGAAGTAGGCACACTGAGTACAAAAGAGAAAATCTCACTGCGCCTGCGCAGCCGCGGCCGGGGTGTCAACGCTGCATTTCAAATGACAGTATGTTATCAAAGACACTGAGCTGTAACAATGTCCAAAAACGATCACGCTGCATTAAAGGTAACAGTGTCTTATCAAAAAATATAAAGTTATAGCAATGTCGAGAATAATCGCGCTGTGTCTAAAGTGACAGCATCTTATCAAAAATTAGTAACCCCGGCCAGGGTATAATCATATGACAGTGATATCAAAACCCACAACGATATTTTAAGCTAGATGTTAAAACACAAGTACGTAACTGTTGAAGATATTTAGCAATCAATCAAGTTCTATGGTGTAAAAGTGCCCCGTGTATTGTCCTATACTTTACTGTACCTAAGATATTTAAATTTGTATGAAATGAATAAACAAGTAACAAATGAATAAAAATAGTCCTAAATGCGAGAAGGTGAGCGTTGCCATCCAAAGTGAGTCAATCCAAATACACATTTATGTAACCATGTTTAATATTCAACAGTAGTATTTGTCAATCCTATGTATAAGAGGTAATATCAACTTAATTAAGAATAAAACACCACCACTCTCCCGAGGTCAACGGGCTCCGCTGACACCAGAAGGGGATGGAGGAAATATATGCAAATATACAAAAGATTTCTTTTTAGTAGGCAAAGAACAGGAAGTCAATTGAGGTAGTGCAAAAAGTTCAAGAAATACTTGTTCAGAAAGAGAGGAGAACAAACTCTTTTACAGAGAAGTTCAGATGAAGTATTAATGATGAATTCAGTATGTCCCTAGGCAGGTGTTGAGAGCTTGAGACAATATTTGCAATCTCCAGGCTGGGGAAAGAAGTTCTGTACAGTCACTGATAACAGTTTCAAGATTCATTGTAGATGCAGGCAGTCCCCGGGTTACATACAAGATAGGGTCTGTAGGTTTGTTCTTAAGTTGGGTTTGTATGTAAATCGGAACTGTATATTTTATCATTGTAATCCCAGCCAGAACTTTTTTGGTCTCTGTGACAATTGGATTTTAAAAATGTTGGGTTGTCATAAGAATCAATATTAACACTAAAGATTCATTATAGACACATTTGATAACTGTTTCAGCTCATCATTGTAGCCTAAGACTAAAGTAAAATAAATTACCAATATCCAGAGGTCCGTTTGTAACTATGAGTCGTATGTAAGTCGAGTGTTCTTAAAGGAAACCTACCACTTGTAGTGGCAGGATTCTGATGGAAATACCGGGCACCAGCTCAGGGTGAGCTGGTGCCGGAGCTTATTTTCGTTAGTGTTTTAAACCGCGGTATCGCGGTTTAAAACACTTTTTAAACTTTATAGCCGGCGCAGGCAGGTACGCGCTCGGCGCTTACCATGCGCGCGGCTCTCATTCACTTCCTATGTAGCCGCGTGCACAGTAAGCGCCGAGCGTGTACCTGCCTGCGCCGGCTATAAAGTTTAAAAAGTGTTTTATACCGCGGTTTAAAACACTAGCGAAAATAAGCTCCGGCACCAGCTCACCCTGAGCTGGTGCCCGGTATTTCCATCAGAAACCTGCCACTACAAGTGGTAGGTTTCCTTTTAAGTAGGGGACCGCCTGTACATCAATTTGTCTTAAAGAATCCATTGTGGTGGCAGTTATACTTCCAACCTGTAAAAAAGTGTACATATACCCAATATGTGAGTCTAAGAAAAAAGGTTACCAAAAAAGGGGAAAATGAAAAAAGGAGGACCTTCGCCGGTGTATAATAAGGGATATATTACAATATGCCAGTTGCACAAACATAGGGTTTTATCCTAGAACCGATAGAAATATAAACAACAAAAATCATAAACATGTTACATATCACCACTTCCCAAAATGTCTGATCTATCAAAATATAAATAATTATTCCCTGCGTTTAACGACATTTCTGCAACAAATGAAATAAAACTAATAAAATCTTTTTATAAAAAGTGAACAAAAGGTCATACAGTCGTCATCTTGCAAAAGATGATATGTCACACAGCTCCGTACACCTAAGTATGACAAAGTTATTAGCAGCAGAAGATGTACAGAAGATTTTAATTATTTAAAATGTATTAACACAATTAAACCTATTTAAATTTAATGCCCTCATACTAAAGAATAAAGGAGAATCAATGTGAACCAAAGTATAAAAGAGATGTCATTTGGGATGCACCGTGAAAAACCAAGCCCACAAGAAAATGGCGTAAATGCGTTTTTTCACCAATTTCACTGTGTTTGGAATTTTTTCCCATTTCCCAGTACACAACAATTTCTTACACAGAAACCCCCTGGCAACTCTTTACATGGAAAAATAAAATAGTCATAGATTTTTGAATGTGGGGAGTGAAAAATAAAAATCCAAAATTGAAAGAGTATATTGGCAAGAAGGGGTCCATATGCATCATGGAGTGCTAGGCGTTTAACCCCTCTCACCGCAGCCCTTTTTCGTTTTTGCGTTTTTCATTTAAAAAATCTGACTTTTTTTATTTTCCCATGAGCTGTGTGATGGCTTATTTTCTACGTAACAAATTACACTTCAAAATGGTGGTATTTAATATTCCATGCCATGTACTGGGAAGCGGGAAAAAAATTCCAAATGCAGTGAAATTGGTAAAAAAAATTCATTTGTTCCGTATTCTTTACAGATTTCACTGTACACCCCAAATGACATGTCTACTTTATTCTTTGGGTCGGTACGATTATGGAGATACCAAATTTGTATAGGTTTTATAATGTTTTCATTCATTTAAAAAATTAAAACCTCCTGTACAAAAATTTTTGGGGGGATTTTGCCGTCTTCTGGCGCTAAGAACTTTTTTATACTTTGGTGTATGGAGCTTTGGGGGGTGTCGTTTTTTTGTGGATTTTGATGAAGTTTACAATGTTATCCTTTTTAGGACTGTACGAATTTTTGATCACTTTTTATAGAATTTTTAATATTTTTTAAAATGACAAAGTGGCATTATCGACTTTGGGCTCGATTTTCAATTACGGGGTTATATGCGGTTATTATAATTTGATAGATCGGGCATTTTCGGATGTGTCAATACCTAATGTGTTTCTGATTTTTACTGTTTATTTATATCAGTTCTAGTGAAAGGGGCGTGATTTGAGTTTTAAGGCTTTTTTATTATAATTTTTTTTTTTTAAACTTTTTTTTTATTTCTACTATTTTTCAGACTCCCTTGGGTACGTTAACCCTAGGTTGTCTGTATGATCCTATCATATACTGCCATACTAAAGTATGGCAGTATATGTGGATTTTACTCCTCATTCATTACAATGTGCTGATAGCACATTGTAATGAGTAGGTTAACCCGAAGTAGCCTCGGGTCTTCGGAAGACCTGAGGCTACCATGGCGATGGATCGCCGGTCCCCGATTACATCACAGGGAGCGCCGATCCTCGGAAAGATGGCAGCACATGGGCTATTTAAAGCCAGCGGCGGCACCGATCGCGGATGTTACCGGTAAGCCTTTGCTGCATTAGGACTGAGCTCTATCTTTTCTATGGCAATTGATGTGTGAAAAACGCATTGCACTTGCATGTGTCTCAGAGTGCAATGTGTTTTTGATGCATCTCCATAGACTTGTAGGGTGCGTTTTACACGCGCAAGACTTGCAAAAGTAGAGAATGCTGAGATTTAAAAAAAAAGTCTGAAAAGACCCACCGCTTATAATAGGTCAGAGTGCAATGCAAGTTCTGCGCTTCAAAATCATGCGCAGAAAACGTGCATGAAAAACGCAAGTATAGCAGACTCCAGACTCCAAAAACACACCACCCAGCTCACCTGAGCTTCCTGGCTTTATCTGTTGGACAAAACCTGGCCTGGATATGTGGAAGTATTCATCAACCCTGACTACTCCAATAAAAGCCAGCCCAGATCAGCTGCAAGAAGTAGCTATACACATACTGCATTAAAAAACACCAGAAACCTATGATTTCTGACCAAATATTAACCGACTTACTTCACCGAGGCCAGGCACCTCAGTGACACATATCTGCCATCACTAATGGCCCCTTGTACCTTCTCACAGTATTTAACACAACATGTAGGGACACTGTTGTGATATGACTCTGTCTTCAGAAAAAGTTTGATAGAAAAATATGTCCTGGAGGCCTCTTATAGTTTAAAAATGAAAGACCTCATTTGTTGATACTTTTTATTGGATAAAAAAGCCAGATTAACAATATGGAGCAATTTAGTTAGGATGGAGCCGTCCCTGGTCGGCAGCCAATATGGGGACCCCTACCAGAACAATATATCTAAAAGTTACAACTTGTTATATACTGTTTCAAACATCATCCAAAGTGTTAGAGATATTAGAAACAATGGTATCATAAATTCATACCTTCACTAACCCTTTTGCTGCCAAGAACGTATCTCAAATGTCCTCACCTCTATGGCAATTTTGTAATACATACTGGCCATAGCTTTGAATTACTGGAACCTAGAGACTCAGGGCTTTTCTTGCCTCTGATAGAGGAAAACCCCTTCCCCAGTGGTGTAACTTGAGTCCTCTGGGTCCCGAGACCATATTTATAATGGAGGCCCCCTACTATTTACAATAGATTTCCAGCATGAAATAATACCTTTTGTCATATTTCTGCTGTAATATATAAAAATAAAACTGCAGTTGACAAAAGGGAATCATGAATGCATGGACGTCTATTGTAAATCGTGAATGGAAGTGCTTCTATTTGCCATATGTATTTCATTTAGGTTAGTTAGCGATGTGGAAGTGACGAAATTTGAAGTTAGTTAGTGACATGGAAGTGGCATCTAGTACCTTACAGATGATCTTCTCCTTCGGATACAAAACAGAAGTGGCTTTTTCCGGATGTGACTTATTGCTGCTGTATTCTTCCACAGATGTCTTCAGCACTGTGCAGCCCCTCTCAATATGCAGTGAACACACGGATTGTATGGAGAGGGTTTAGCCCCCTAAGCCCTCTCCATACTCCTGTAACCAATGTGTGACGTAGTAATACATTACGCCTCAGTAAGGGGTTAAGTTATAAGTCAAGTTATAAAATTATGATGCATAATATTAATATGTGATACATATACACACACAAATACTACACCAATTAAAATATCCCTGTAGGTCGCACTAAAGCACAGCACACACAGATCTGCTACATCCATACATTTACACACACAGCTCTGCTTCATCCATACATTTATACACACAGCTCTGCTTCATTCATACAGTTACACAAACAGCCCTGCTTCATCCATAGTTACACACACAGCTCTGCTTCATCCATACAGTTACACACACAGTTCTACTCTACACAAACAGAACCTTTCCCCCTTCCTCTTACCCTGTCCCAGCACAGCATGTCCCCATTCTCAGCAGTATGTGGTGATGTTAGAAGCATGTTATCAGTCACATCATTCTGACATCACCACAGGTCCTGTAGGACACCCAGGAGAGGAGGCTCTCCTCGCTGGGAGATCGGGTGCAGCTCTGTATCAGGGCATCACCCAATCTCCATTACAGCGGTCAGGAGGCTTTGGCAGTGCTGGATCCTCCTGATCTTCGGTCTATAAGACAGACACTTTTTAGCAAGATTTTTTCATATAGTCCAAAATATATGGTATATATATACTTTATATACAGCATTACATACTGCATTACATAATGCACACACACATAATGCAGTATGTATACATAGTATTTAATTTATGAAGGGGGGAGGGATAATCTATTGTGGGGTCAATCATTTTATAATAATTAAATGTCCCCTAATCATCCCAATTACTTCCAAGTATATAAAACCCCAAAACACACAAAAAAGTACATATTTGGTAATAACGCATCCGTATCATTCTGTACAATAAATCTAAAACAATTGAACCGGCTTGGGGAACGACGTAAAAAACACTAAAAACTTCCGGTAATATACAATTTTTCATCAAATACCCTCACGAAAATGTTACGTGACCTTATATGATACAACTGAAAAGAACAACTCTTTTCACCAAAAATAAGCCCTTAACTAGACCTGTCAACAGAAAATTACAGAGGTTATGTCCCTTAAAAGTTGTCGAAGTAAAAAAAAAAATTCTCCAATATTGGTTTTGCTCAGTAAAATTGACCAAAGATAAGAAAAACTACATAAATGAGGTATCACCATAATTGTAGTGAATCAGAGAATAGTGATAAAATATAATTTTTATGTTATGGCGAGCGGGGAAAAAAAGTGCTAAAAATACCAAATAAAAATTGATACTATTGTTTGTATCCCCCTTGAAATAGTTAAACGGGTATTCCCACGGAGACAAGTTTCTTATATGTACTCAGCACAACAAAATAACACATTGGGGCAGATTTATCAAGTGTCTGAAAGTCAGAATATTTCTAGTTGCCCATTGCAACCAATCACAGCTCCCCTTTAAAATATGCATGAGCACTGGTAAAATTAAAGCTGAGCTGTGATTGGTTGCCATGGGCAACTGGAAATATTCTGACTTTCAGACACTTTATAAATCTGCCCCATTCTCTAATTCAATGTTATTAAAAAAAATAGAGCATTTCGCTGATATAAGTCCAAGAGAGTCCCCGCCCACACCCTGGAATTTTGCACTGACCATCACGGAGTGATAGGAGCTAAAACAACAATAAAACTGTTGAAATTTTGTACAGTAAGGGGTCAAAAATTATCTTCATTGTGTTAACATCACTAGGGGATTGAGATGAGAAAATCTTTCGTGGTAAAACCCCTTTAATAAAATCTCATGAATAAGCTATAGACCCCCAAAATTAATTATCAATAAATTGTATCTAACCCCGCAAATAATTAGCCCTCATATGTTCGCATTTCCCCCAAAAATTTAAACTTTATATAAGTACTCTCGGGAGAAAATGGGCATCAAACTTTGCAGAGCATTTCATCATTTTATTCATTATGAAGGTGTCATTTTTGGCCTAAATGAATGTATTTTCCAAAAAAGTTTCAATCACACTTCCATTTTGTTTTAAGTAATCCATGTGAAACACTTAAAGGGTTAATAGACCTAACAGAAGTTGTTTTACATACATTGAGGGGTGTAGTTTCTATAGTGGGGTAATTTATGGGGTTTTACTATTATTTAGGCCTTTCAAAGCCATTTCAAAGCTGAGTTGTCCCTCAAAATGTTTCAAAATAAAGCCGACATTCCGGAAATGTTAGGTATCTAGCTTTTGGGGTAGTTTAACTATCTGCCTGGAAAGCAGAACATTTCAAACTTTGAAAAGAAATAATTTTTCTGAAATTTTACCAAATTTCCATTTTTTTTTCCAGAATGAAACGCAAAACTTATCACTTAAATTTTTACAACTACTATCTTGAAGTACAATGTGTCTCGAGAAAACAATATCAAAATCGCCTGGATATGTTAAAGCGTTCCGCAGTTACAGTCAATTATCGTGACACATGTCAGATTCTAAAAATCAAGTCTGGTCATTGAGCTGAAAACAAGCGTCGGTGATAAGGGGTTAAAGTGAATCTGTCTCCAGGAATATGATTTTTAACTGATTCCAATACCCTTTGTGAGCATTCTGTATAATTTCAGTAGTTTTATAATAGTTTGATTGACATTACCGGGCTCCATGCCAGCAGCATGTGGTGAGTCCCTGGGAGGGTGGGGCAGCTGCTGTCTGTGTGCCCGTGTTTCTCATACTTTAGTATAAATTTTTTTAGGCTGTAATTTTGGTTTTATTTGTACACGTCAAAATTGTAAAAATTGCTCTGGCCATTGAAGCAACAAAAATGCCTGGCAAGAAAAGGTCCCCATCGCTGCTAAGCCACCGTGAATTTTGGCCAATATTAACTTTGTAGACCTTAGAGCCCACTAATATAAACTATTGAGACCCAAGAGCAGACTAGTATTAACTGTGGAGATCCCAGAGCAAATAATATTATCTATGGAGATCCCAGAGCAGACTTATATTATAATATATTGTTTTTAATTGGTTAATTTCCTTTAACCATGGATATAAACCAAATTAATATTCAGCTCTCCTGGCTCCTCATTATTTGCAACATAATGGACTTTCTTCTCTGATCCAGGTACTCTCTGCTCTAGCAGCAGCTTTCCCTAGCTCTGTCCTGACTGTGATGCCTCTTGGACACATGACTCTGCCTCTTATTCAGCAGGGTCCCATGTCCAGCCTTGCTAGGTGCTAAAAGCTGGCTGATGGGCTATTTAGCAGCCAATCACAAAGCTTTCCGGGAGTGGCCGAACACAGAATCCAAATACAGACTTCCACCATATTTGTTTACAGACCTGAATTTGATTCACACCTAACAAGAGGGAGGACACTCCTTAACCTTACCCTGACCAACAGACTTGACAATATATCAAAAGTACAGGTGGAAGGTCACCTGGGTAATAGTGGCAATAACATTAATATGATGTCTAATATGTTAAACTGCAGGAGGGCAAATCTTCACCAGTTAAAGGGGTTATCTGGGTGTTAAAAATTACTGAGAGCCGGGCTGGGGTGGGCTATTTAAACATAATAAATATCTACTCACCTCGTCCGGTGCTGCTAATGTCTGGTGCCGTGGTCCGTCTCCTCTGTGCACCGGTTTTTTTACAAGGGTGCACAGGGAGCTTCCGGTCGGCCAGAAGCTCCCATCCGACACCATCTCTCAGGGCTTACAACGCTGAGAAATGGGGACAGATGGGAGGAGCCGGCCACAACGCGGACCGGAAGTTCCCTGTGCGCGGCTTCTGTGCCCCTGCAAATAAACGGGCACAGATCAAACGGACCGCGGCAGCGCCGGAGGAGGTAAGTACAAGTTTATTAAATGGCCCACCCCAGGCCTAAGTAATTTTTAACACCCGGATAACTCCTTTAACCCCTGGCACTGCAGGGTGTATGGAGAGGGCTGATGGGCTGAGCTCTCTCCATACACAGCGTGTGTCAGCTGTACAATACATCAGCCTGTTACTTAACAGTTAACCTGTTAAGTTAACATGCACCTAACTTACCATTCCATGGGCACCGCCATCTTGGATGGCCAATCGCCACCCACCTGTGATTTCAGTTGCCAATAAGAAAGTGTATAGCTGTCCAGAGCACAAGGTGTCTGGTGCTCCTGGCTGCAATTTATGTATGCCCTTGGCGAGAGAGGGAGGTGATGTCATGTGAGAAGCGTGAATTAATTTTCCGAGCTCCCAGAATGCATTTCTAGTTTTTTTTTTTTTACTTTTCCAAAGTGGTAGATTTCCTTTAAAGGAAATTTTCCATTCAAATCAAGCATGATAACTGTGCTCATTTTATATTTGTTATCCATTGTCTCCTTTCTTCCAAAAACAACTTTTAAAATTATGCTAATGAGTCAGAAGGGACCCTATGTTTGCTGGCTTTACAGGCATTTACACGGTGCACCCCTTCCCCCACTTTGTGCTCAAACAGCAACCTAAGCATGGAGGGGCTCTGATAACAACCCCAGAGCCCTTCTGGTTCATTATCATTTTAAAAGTTGCCTTTGGAAGGAAGGACTAGATCACAATGCCTGGATCTATGAGTAAGTGCGACTGGTTTATCATGCTTCATTTTGATGGTAGAGTTCCTTCAATTAGACTTTTTTTCTCATATTTTTAAATCCATATACAAAGTTTTATGTTTTATTCTCTGTGTGGTCAAAGGAGTTCTTTGGTCCCCAGACACTTTTTATACTATTAACCTTTGTCAAGAGAATATCAAGCATGTAAGCAGTGGGATTGTGAAACCTCGGCCCTACATTCCTGTGTCCTTTTGGTTGTTCCCAGCACTGTAATCATACAGTAAACATATCCAGAATCTAAAGGCACCATTCAATGTATTATGTCTGCAAGTGAGAATAAAGAGATTAACCAATTACAGGCAGTCCCCCGGTTACATACAAGATAGGTTCTGTAGGTCTGTTCTTAAGTTGAGTTTGTATGTAAGTCGGAACCATATTCTTTATTATCGTAAGCCCAGTCAAAATTTTTTTTGGTCTCTGTGACAATTAGATTTTAAAAATGTTGGGTTGTCATAAGAACCAGGATCAACAATAAATCTTAATTGCAGACACCTGTGATAACTGTTAAAGCTGTTTATTGTAGCCTAAGACTGAAGTACAGTAAATTACCAAAATCCGTAGGTCCGTTTGTAACTAGGGGTCGTATGTAAGTCAGGTGTTCTTAAGTAGGGGACCGCCTGTATAAGAAGTTATTAGGGTTATCCAATTCATACTCACCTTGGTAAAGTTTCTCCGTAGTCCAAAGAAGCTGCAAGTCTCCTGACTTTCTGGCTTCCAGCGGATGAAGGAGCTTTGCAGTAATATAAATAAAGACATATGCTGAGAGCTTTTTTGCAATTCTGTGTAGTCCTGAAAAGCACCTACAACTTTCTGAGGCACCACCCTTTTCTCACCCATTACTGAATGCCTGTCCCCTTTCTAATAACCACTCGCAATTCAGTGGCTGGAGGTGTTTGCAGATATGCATGTTCTAGGATATGCCACTCTTAGTGCAGTTTAAAAGCGATGTATCTAGTACTGCCTTGCAGGCTGTGGTGAAGGTGTCATTGAAAGCATTTCTACAGTGTTTTTCTTTTATGATAAAAAATGTTAATATATGACAGTATTTTGCAATAAATAAGTGGGTTTTGGGTTACCATTTGGAAATTCAGTCAGCACTATGGTGCTGTGGTGGTGGTCACTTTGATTGTGCACTTGCTATTATTGGTTTGTTATGGAATTATTTTTCTTTACCTTCACCATTATATGTTCATAGAACACTTTGAGATGGATATTACTATTGTATGCTTTTACCTGGTGTGCAACATTACACAATGTTGGGATTTTTCATTAATTTTTCTCTCTCTACCTTCAAAGATCCATAACTTTCACTGTGCACTCCAAATAACTCCTCTGCTTTATTCTTCGGTTCAGTACGATCATGGTGTGGATCAGTGGATCCTCAGAACCACCGCGGGAGATGGTACTAGCCGACACCTGGGACCGGAGTCTAAGTGGCTCCTGGTTTTCACCAGAGCCCGCCGCAAAGCGGGTTGGACTTGCTGCTGCAGGATACCACCAGGTCGTTCCACAGGTGCGACTAGTCCGCGGTGGCAGCCGAGGTCGAGGTACCTTAGCGGAAGAAAATCTCGTGGTCAGGAACAGGGTCAGGGCAGGCGGCAGAGATGCAAGGTCAAGTCCAAATACGGGGTCGGCAACAGGAGGTCCAAGCAGATAGGAACGGGAACACAGGCACACGGGACACAGCAACACGGAGGAACTCGGGAAACACCATACTCAGGAGCAGGAACACACAGAAACGCAGGAATACACAGGAATGCAGGAATAATCGCTGGGAAGATTTCTTTCAGGCTGTGAGGCACAATGATCCGGCAGGGGGTGTAGGGAGAGGCAGGCTTAAGTAATTTCCTGAAAATGTCCAGCGCCAATTAATGGCATGCTGGCCCTTTAAATTTACTGAAGGTGGAAGGTAGAAGAGTACGATCCAGGATGTTCTCCTCGGGCTCCCAAGACCTCTCTTCTGGACCAAACGCACTCCAGTCGACAAGATAGAATAGTCTCCCTCTGATCATCTTGATATCAAGAACCTTTTTCACCATGAAGACATCAGAAGCATCAGCCTCAGGAGCAGCAGGAGGCACTTGCCTGGAGAATTGATTCAGGACGACAGGTTTCAGCAGGGAGACGTGGAAAGAATTTGGGATGAGCATGGTAGGGGGAAGACGGAGATTATACACCACTGGATTAATGCCCTGTAACACCTCAAACGGTCCCAGAAAATGTGGGCCCAGTTTGTAACTGGGGATTTTCAAGCGAACATACCTGGATGACAGCCACACTTTGTCGCCTGGAGAGAATATGGAACAAGATCTGCGTTTCTTGTCAACTTGAGTTTTGGTGCAGGCGGACCAAGTAGAGACTGACGAGTCTGTTCCCAGATGGATTTAAGGTCTTCTACCAACTCTTCCACAGCAGGAACATCAGCAGACACAGAGAGAGGTAGGGGTGGTCATGGATGTCTCCCATAGACAACGAAGAAAGGAGTTGCACCGGCAGACTGAGTCCAGGGAGTTGTAGGAGAACTCTGCCCAAGGGAGCAGAGTGGACCAGTCGTCTTGTCGGGCGGAGACAAAATGGTGGAGATAACAGCCTAGGGTCTGATTAACCCTCTCGACTTGTCCATTAGACTGAGGGTGATACACTGAAGAAAAGTCCAATTTTACCTGGAGTTGGCTGCACAGAGAACGCCAGAACAGGGAAACCAACTGAACCCCACGGTCAGATACTATATGCCGGGGGAGACCATGAAGCTGGAAGATGTGAGTGAAGAACAGGCTGGCAAAGTGAGGAGCAGACAGCAGGCCTCGCAGCGGGACAAAATGAGACATTTTGGAGAACTGATCAGTTACCACCCAGATGACAGTATTCCAAGAGGAACAGGGAAGGCCCGTGACAAAGTCCATGGCCACGTGAGTCCACGGGCAGCTGGATATCAGAAACGGCATCAGGATACCAGCGAGTTTGAGGCATGATGGCTTATTACGAGCACAGGAGGTGCAGGAACCCACATATTCCCGTACGTCTTGGACCAGATCCGGCCACCAATAGTAGCGAGAAATGAGGGCTAAGGAGCGCTGCACCCCAGGATGCCCAGCCACACGAGAGCAAGTCAAAATCTTCTTCTGAATGGCAGGTCGGACATAACTCTTGCCAGGTGGGAGCTGCCAGAAATTCATTGGAGCAGCCACAACCATCCGTTCCGGAGGGATGATATGCCGAGGAGCCGGTTCTTCCCCAATAACATCAGAGGCACGAGAGAGGGCCTCTGCCTTGATGTTCTTCTCAGCTGGACGAAAATGGATCAAAAAATTAAAACGTGAAAAGAAAAGGGACCAGCGGGCTTGTCTTAGATTGAGACGGTGAGCGGTCTGAAGGTACAGGGGTGACTGGGTGATGAGCTCCTTCCAGAAGAGAGCGCCACTCTTCCAAGGCAAGTTTAATAGCCAGGAGTTCCCGATCTCCTATGGAGTAATTCTTCTCAGCCACAGAGAATGTTTTAAAAAAGAAATTGGAGGTAAGTGTTTGGCCTTTGGGCCCTTTCTGAGTGAGCACAGCTCCAGCACCTACCGAGGAGGCATCAAATTCAAGTTGGAACAGTTTCTCTAAATCCGGCCGCGTTAGTACAGGAGCAGAGGCGAAAGCAGACTTCAGTCTTGAAAATGCTTTCTCAGCCGTTGGAGGCCAGTGTCAGGGATCAGAGCCTTTTCTAGTTAAGGCCACCATCGGAGATACGAGGGAAGAGAAGTGAGGAATGAATTGCCAGTAATAATTTGCAAAGCCCAGGAATCTCTGTATGGCACAAAGTCCTACTGGGCGAGGCCACTGAAGTACCACAGACAGCTTGGTTGGATCTATCTGTAGGCCTATATCGGAGATTGTTTCCTAGAAACGGAAGGCTCTTCTGATGGAACTGGCACTTTTCCAGTTTGTCATAGAGACGATTGGCCCTTAGGCACCTAAGAACATGCCCTACATGCACTTGATGAGACTCCAGATCATCACAGAAGACCAAGATGTCATCTAAGTAGACAACGACACAGGTGTATAGCAGGTCTCTGAAGGTGTCATTAACAAATTCTTGAAATACTGCAGGTGCATTACACAGTCTAAAGGGCATGACCAGGTACTCAAAGTGCCAGTCTCGGTTGTTAAAGGCGGTCTTCCACTCATAGCCCTCCCGGATGCAGATAAGATTATAAGCCCCTCGAAGGTCCAATTTAGAAAAGACTTTAGCACCACGGAGGCGGTCAAAGAGTTCTTTAGTGTCACCTTATTGAGACCCCTATAGTCAATGCTGGCGCAAAGAGATCCATCTTTCTTGGCCACAAAGAAGAAACTGGCACCGGCAGTAGAAGAGGATTTGCTGATGAACCCCTTCTGCAGCGAGTAAACTCGACCTCATGGAGGTGATGTGCCAGGCAGCAGTTCTATTGGGCAATCGTATGGACGATGAAGTGATAAGGTCTCCGTTTGCTTTTCAGAGAAGCAGCATAGACTTGAGAGACAAGGAGGAGGGCATAGTAGAGACTGTAAGGAGAGCCCTGAGATAGCGGGACTGGCATTCAGGACCCCAGCGAAGACCTCCCCAGTCTGCCAATTAAGTACAGGTGTGTGTCTCTGCAACCACAGAAGTCCCAATAAGATGGAGGAAGTAGAGTGGGGAAGTACATAGAAAGACAATCTCTCCATATGCAGGGCACCAACTTGCAGACACAGTGGTTCAGTGCTCGATCAGAGAGAATCTGGCCACTGACTGAAGAGATGAGCAGGGGCTTCTCGAGGTGGATCACTGGGATGCGATGCTGCGAGACCAGGGCAGTATCCACAAAATACTGTCCAGGAAGGCACACACTTGGAACTGGCTACTGGTACCAACACTGAGGAGCACGGGAATGATCAAAGGTGGAGAATCTTTGCACACACCTAGGGACGCTTCTCCCAAGAACCCTAGGTGCTGGCATTTCCCGAACATTGGGGACGAACAGGACACATCCTGATGAAGTGCTCTGGATTCGCACAATGACGGCAGAGGTCTCCCTGACATCTTCTGTTGCGTTCCTGGGAAGGGAGTCTAGTTCTTTCCACCTCCATAGGCTCTTCTGCAGATGGTACAACCGGAGGCTGGAGCGGCCTTTGGAAGGCAGGAGCCAGGCAGGGGCGAACTTGAGGCTACTCGAGGCATGACTCTTCGGGCAGGCTCTCTAAACCGCACGTCAATCCGGGTGGCCAGGGTAATTAGACCACTCAAAGAAGACGGCAGATCACGAGCGGCCAGAGCGTCCTTAACATGAGAGGAGAGTCCCTTTTTGAAAGCTGCGGACAGGGGCGCATTGTTCCAGGAGAGCTCCGAGGCCAGGGTATGGAACTGCACAGCATACTCTCCCACAGATGAGTTGCCCTGGCACAGATTCAACAATGCAGCCTCAGCAGAGGATGCCCGTGCAGGTTCTTCGAAGACAGACCGGAAGTCTGCCAGAAATGCCAAGAGAGTAGCCATGACCGGGTCATTTCTGTCCCAAAGCAGAGTAGCCCAGGCCAGGGCTTTCCCAGAGAGGAGGCTGAGGATAAATACCACCTTGGATCGCTCGCTGACAAATTGCAACGGCATGAGTTCTATGTGCAGGGAACACTGGGTGATAAAGTCCCTGCTTAGTAAATACTTTTACTAAGTCAAATACTTAGTAAAACTGGAGCTAAAAAGGACTTGGGGGTATTGGAGGATGGTAAACTTAATTTTAGTGACCAGAGCCAGGCGGCTGCTGCTAAAGCTAATAAAATTATGGGATGTATAAAGAGAGGAATAGATTCTCATGATAAAGACAAATGCCCTTATACAAATCCCTGGTCAGACCACACATGGAATATTGTGTACAGTTTTGGGCATCAGTGTATAAAAAGGATATAGTAGAGCTGGAACGGGTGCAGAGGAGAGCAACCAGGATTATTAGGGGAATTGGGGGAACTAGAATACATTGACAGATTACAAAATTTGGGATTATTCAGTTTAGAAAAAAGACGACTGAGGGGAGACCTCATTACAATATACAAATACCTGAACGGACCGTACAAGGATCTCTCCAAAGATCTTTTTATACCTAGGCTAGTGACCAGGACAAGGGGGCATCCTCTACGCCTAGAGGAGAGGCGATTCTACTATCAACATAGACAAAGGTTCTTTACTGTAAGAGCAGTGAGACTATGGAACTCTCTGCCGCAGGAGGTTGTTATGGCGGACTCTATGTACATGCTCAAGAGAGGCCTGGATACCTTTACGGAGAGAAAAAATATCACGGGTTATGGGGATAAAACATTTATTTAATTCTTAAAGGTTGGACTTGATGGACTTGCGTCTTTTTCCAGCCTTATATACTATGATACTGGGAAGCTTTCTCTCGGGCTGTGAGGCACAAAGACCACACAGGCACACAGGGAGTGTACGGAGAGGCAGGCTTAAGTAATTTTTCTGAAAATGGCCAGCGCCAATTAATGGCCCGCTGGCCCTTTAAATTTACTGAAGGCGGCGAGCGCCCCTAGGATGCGGGGACGCGTGCGCCACACTGCCGGAATCATTGTTGGAATGCGCCGAGGTAAGGGACTCGCCGGGGAACCGGGACAGGGGCCGGAGCTGTGGGGAGGAGCATGGGTGCGCCCGCGACCCGGGAGATGGGTTGCGGGAGCACCGGTGACATGGTGGTACCACACTTTTACAGGTTTTATTGTGTTCCAATACATTTTCAGAAATTCTATGAATGCGAAGGAAAAAAAAATATTTTGCCAAATTCTGACACTTACAGCTTTTTTATACTTTGGTGTACGGAGCTGTGTGGGGTGTCTTTTTTTGCAAAATGAGCTGTCATTTTCAGTGCTACCATTTTGAGGATTCTACAATATTTTAGTCACTTTTTATTACATTTTTTGAGACGTGGCAATACCTAACATGTTTGATTTTTACTGTTTATATTTTTATATTAGTGCTAGGGAAAGGGGGGTGTTTTGAATTTTTAAAATTTTATATTCTAAGTTTTAAAATAGATGAAAAATAATAAACTTTTTTTTTTTTTTTTACAATTTTCTAGACCCTCTAGGCTACTTTAAACCTAGGTGGTCTGATTGTTCATACAGTATTCATTACAATGAGCTAATGGCTTTATGTAATGAAACTGCAGATGTCATGCAGCCTTGGGTGTGATGAAGACCCGAGGGTGTCATTGCAACCAATCGCCGCTCCCCAAAGACGTCCTGGGGAGCGTCGAACAGAAAAAGATGGCAGTGCCCAAGTGCTGCTGTCTTTTAAAGGAAACCTACCACTTAAAAGTGGTAGGTTTATACACATATACATGGCACCAGCTCAGGGTGAGCTGGTGCCAGAGCATATTTTTGTTAGGGGAACAAAGCCCCTATCGCAGAATTATAAGTTATATTAACTTATAACTCGGCGCACCATGCGCGCCCGTGCGTGCGCCAGATTCTGAAGTGCAGGAGAGCCAGTGACGTCACCGAGCTATCTGGCACACGCACGCCTGCGCAACTTAGCAAGGGGAAACAGGCCATGCTAAGTTGCGCAGGCAACTCCTGCACTTCAGAATCCGGCGCACGCACGGGTGCGCACATGGTGCGCCGAGCCCAAGTGTGGTGCGCTGAGTTATAAGTTAGGGGAACAAAGCCCCTATCGCAGAATTATAAGTTATATTAACTTATAACTCAGCGCACCGCACATGGGCTCGGCACACCATGCTCGCGCCCGTGCGTGCGTGCGCCGGATTCTGAAGTGCAGGAGTTGCCTGCGCAACTTAGCACGGCCTGTTTCCCCTTGCTAAGTTGCACAGGCGCGCGTGTGCCAGAGAGCTCGGTGACGTCACTGGCTCTCCTGCACTTCAGAATCTGGCGCACGCACGGGCGCGCATGGTGCGCCGAGTTATAAGTTAATATAACTTATAATTCTGCGATAGGGGCTTTGTTCCCCTAACAAAAATATGCTCTGGCACCAGCTCACCCTGAGCTGGTGCCATGTATATGTGTATAAACCTACCACTTTTAAGTGGTAGGTTTCCTTTAAATGCCACCGGCCACATCATAAAAGCCATGATTGGTGATAGCACCGATAATGGGTTTAGCGGTGGGTGCTGCAATATGCAGCAAACCCCACCTCTGTATGAAGAGCGCTCACCCTTACAGCCTCCATACCTCTGCACGGCGCAGAGTGCGGCGCAGACTATGGCACGGTTAATAAAGAATTTGAAAATTGGTACTTTTGACGTGTTTATTTTGGTTACATTCGTGTAGTATATACTTTCAGTATGTCAGGTAGTAAAAGATAAAAATATAGGGCCAAGCGCTCATTGGGCGCTAAATCCATATGTATGTAATGGAGGCTTGATGGGCACTGTGGGTGTGCTCTTAGCTTGCTCTATTATGCTGATCACATAACAACTTGTAGTGCCTCAAAGTGATGCTCTGTTTCTCTGGTGGAGCACCAGTATATTCAGCAAAGGAGAAGGAAAATGGACCTTCAGGGTACATTCAGACGGTCACAAAGATAGCAGCTAGCTTACAGCCACCATAGATGTGAATTGTGCATGGACACCATGTGGTGAGCACAGTCTGTTATAGAACAGCAGTATATTGATGAGCAATTGGACCTAATTACACCTAATTAGACCCTAGGGGACCTGAAATAATGGTAATAAAAAAGTTAAAAAAAAATTTAAAATATAAAATAATTATGAAAATGTAAACCTCCCCCTTTTCCTTAGAATACATCTAATATATAAAGTGTATGTGTGTGTATGTATGTATGTCCGCTAAAGGAATCTGCACCGTCGCATTTACTCAGAGAACGTCACAGACTAGGTTTTGAAATTTTCACCCTGTGCTTTCCAAAATACACTTATTAACCACCATATACAGGAGCCATTGTCTGCTGCTTCTGTGGATATTCTGCCACAGGTCCTTAATATGAGCTCTGAGTTTTCATTGGTTACTAGAGGTAATGAGCATAAGACAGCTAATATGTGAAGTAACATTGACACAGAGATAAACGGAGATTTATCAGAAATGTAAAAGAGAGTTGCCCATGGATACCTATCAGAGATCAGCTGTAATGTTATAAATAGCTGTGCAAAAAGGAACAGAGCTCAGATGGTCAGTGACAGTTCATTTATATTTTTCATCCTGTCTTTTCTGTCTATTTGGGACTTTTTTGGCACATTGCGATCTTTGCGCCTTTTTGGGGAGATCTTGTTTTACGTCACTAAGACACATTCATCTTCTATTCCAGATGTGGTTAATGTCGCAAATGACATTAATCATTTCAAATTGACTAAAATTTGCTTAATTTTTGGGTGCAAGAAACTCCAAATGAAACCATTTCCATACAAATGGAAAAAAATTACTTGAGACATTTGTGCAACATTTGTAACAAATGTCTCAAAAAGAAATCTGATAAAAAAAAACATTTAACACAAAGAAAAAGTTAGATTGATAAATTACCAAGGAAGCAGATGGAAAAAACACAAAACAGAGATAAGATAAATGACCCCCAAAGAGATGGTCAGTGACAGTGGGGCACATTTATTTACCCAGTCCTGCGGAGTTCACAAAAGTGCCTTGTCCGACGATCATGCACTCTGCCGCGATTAGCTATCGAAGCTCAATAAAATCAATGTGCACAAGGCTGTTGGACCAGATGAGTGTGGAGGCTACTATAAAGACGACGTGTGAGGCTGCTATGGAGACAATTAAATTTGGATAGTGCCTGTATGTGGCAGTTCAAAAAGTTTTCAAAACAGAGGAGCGGGTAGGTGGCCCTCCAGAAAAATTAAATAGATATAGTACTATAGCTAGAGCCAGTTGGCCCTGGCAAAAAATATCCAGTTGCCTCTGCTTTAGTGTACAAAGAGGAGGAGGAGGAGGAGTGCATACATGAGAATTATTCAGGTTGAGCTGCTTTTACCTGGTAGAGAATGGAAATCATGAGAAATCCATGCTTGATTCATCTTGATAAGCGTCAGCCTGTCAACGCTGTCAGCGGCAGGGCAGGCAAGAACCTCCAAGGTGTACAGCGCCAGTTTGGGCCAGATGTCCAGCTTTGAAACCCAGTAGTTTTAGGGAGCTGTGTGATCATTTAGGACGATGGTATGGTCAGCTACGTACTCCCTCACCATCTTTCTGTAAAGATCAGCCATACTCTGCCGAGACTGGGGACAGGTGACAGTGTCTTGCTGGGGTGACATAAAACTGACACAGGCCTTGTAAAGCGTACCCCTGCCAGTGCTGGACAAGCTGCCTGCTCGCCTACTCTCCCTCCCTACTTGTCCCGCAGAAGTACGCCCTCTGCCGCTAGCGGTGTCAGATGGGAAAGACTGTTTCAGCTTGTGCACAAGGGCCTGCTGGTATTCATGCACTCTCACATTCCTTTCCTCTCCAGGGATGAGAGTGGAAAGATTTAGCTTGTACCGTGGGTCCAGGAGAGTGAATACCCAGTAATCGGTGCTGGAAAAAATTCTTTCAACGCAAGGGTCACGGGATAGGCAGGCTAGCATGAAATCTGCCATATGTGCCAGAGTCCCAACGCGCAAGAATTCACTCCACTCACTGGCCTGACTCTCCATTTCCTCCTCCTCCAACTCCTCTTCTTCTGCCCATACACGCTGAACAGTTAAGGACTGAGAAATGGTCACCTCTTCTGTCTCGCCAACATTCTCCTCCTCTTCCTCCTCATCCTCCCCCACCTCTTCCCACACGCACTTAGAAACAGACCGGAAGGTGCTCTGGCTATCAACAGGGGAATCTTCTTCCCCTGTTTCTTGTGACGAGCGCAAAGCTTCCGACTTAATGCTGACCAGAGAATTTTTCAACAGGCCGAGCAGTGGGATGGTGAGGCTGATGATGGCGGCATCGCCACTGACCATTTGCGTTGACTCCTCAAAGTTACTCAGCACCTGACAGATCTCAGACATCCACTCCTTGTAGACTTGATGAAGATGACTGACCTGACTACCAGTTCTGGTGGAAGTTGACATCTGGCAGTCTACAATCGCTCTGCGCTGCTGGTAAATTCTGGATAACATGGTTAGTGTGGAATTCCACCTCGTGGGCACGTCGCACGTCAGTCAGTGAGCGGGCAGTTGGAGGTGGCGCTGCGCTGCCCTGAGAGTGGCAGCATCTGTGGTCGACTTTCTGAAATGCACACAGATGCGGCGCACCTTTTGTGATCAAATAAGACAGATTGGGGTGTGTCTTGAGGAAACGCTGAACTATGAGATTTAACACATGGGCCAGGCATGGCACATGTGTCAGTCTGCCGAGTTTCAGAGCCGCCACCAGGTTACGGCCGTTGTCACACACAACCATGTCTGGCTTCAGGTTCAGCGGTGCCAGCCACAGATCGGTCTGCGCCGTGATGCCCTGTAATAGGTCTTGGGCGGTGTGCCTTTTATTGCCTAGGCTCAGCAGTTTGAGCACCGCCTGCTGTCACTTAGCGACGGCACTGCTGCTGCCCCTAGAGCTACCGACTGATGGCGCCATGGCCACAGATGGTAATTCGGAGGAGGGGGTGGAGGAGGGGTAGGAGGAGGAGGAGGAGGCATAGTAGGCCTGAGAGTCCGTGACCGAAGTAGGCCCCGTAATCCTCGGCTTCGGCATTTTATGAGCGGCCCCAGGGTCAGACTCGGTCCCAGCCTCCACCAAGTTAACCCAATGTGCCGTCAGTTATACATAGTGGCCCTACCTGGCAGCACTCGTCCGTGGTTAGGTGGACCTTGTCAGAAACGGCGTTGGTCAGGGCATGGATGATGTTGTCTGACACGTGCTGGTGCAGGGATGGGACGGCACATTGGGAAAAGTAGTGGCGGCTGGGGACCGAATACCGAGAGGCGGCCGCCACCATGAGGTTGCGAAAGGCCTCGGTCTCTACTAGTCTATATGGCAGCATCTCCAGGCTGAGTAATTTGGAGATGTGGACGTTGAGGGCTTGGGCATGTGCGTGGGTGTAACTGTTTTTCCTCTTGCACTCGAGCGTCTGGGGTATAGACAGCTGAACGCTGCACATGGAGACATTGGTGGACGCTGTGGAGGATCGTGGAGGTGAAGTTGTGGTTTTCGAGCGGGAAGTGTTTGTGCCGGGGCGACTGGAGGTGAACGGCTTTGGTTCCATTGAGGGGGGGGGGTTTAGCATTCATATGCCTGCGCATACTGGTGGTAGTTAACCCCTTAAGGACGCAGGGTATTTTCGCTAATTTCTCGCTCTCCATCTTCAAAAATCCATAACTTTTTCATTTTTCCGTGTACAGAGCTGTCTGAGGGCTTATTTTGTGCGTAACAAATTTTACTTTCCCATGATGTTATTTATTATTCCATGCCATGTAGTGGGAAGCCGCCAAAAAATTCCAAATGTGGAAAAATTGAAAAAAACTGCATGTGCGTCATGTTCTTGTGGGCTCAGTTTTTACGACTTTCACTCTGCGCTCCAAATAACACCTCTACTTTATTCTTTGGTTCGGTGCGATCGCGGTGATACCAAATTTATACAGGTTTTATTGCGTTTTAATACATTTTCAAAAATTAAACGAATGTGTACAAAAAAGACGCGAATAACTTTTTCATACTTTGGCGCATGGAGCTGTGTGAGGTGTCATTTTTTGCGAAATGAGCCAACGTTCTCATTGCTACCGTTTTGAGGACTGTGAGACATTTTGATCATTTTTAATTACATTTTTTATGTCATCTAAAAAGGTGTAAAAGTCGCGTTTTGGACATTTGGGCGCCATTTGCCGTTCCGGAGGTCACCGCCGTCAATAACTGTTTTTATGTTTTGATAGATCGGGCATTTTGGGAAGCGGCGATACCTAATGTGTCTGTGATTTTTACTATTTATTATATTTTATATCAGTTCTAGGGAAAGGGGGGTGATTTGAACTTTTAATATTTTATTATTTGTTTACATTTTTTAAACTTTTTTTTTTCTTTTTTTTTTCCCACTATTTCTTAGACCCTCTAGGGTACATTAACCCTAGATGGTCTGATCGCTTCTGCCATATACTGCAATACTGCTGTATCGCAGTATATGGCATTTCTGCTCACTATACATTACAATGAGCCACAGGCTCATTGTAATGCATATGCAGAAGCCATGTATCCTCGGGTCAAACGAAGACCCGAGGCTACCATGGCAACCGATCGCCGCCCCCCGATGACGTTCGGGGGAGCGGCGATCGGAGGTAAGATGGCGGCGCCCACGCGCCGCCAAATTTAAAGTGCCGCCGGCGTCTTTGCCGGCGGCAAAGAAAAGGTTAACACCCGCGATCGGTGCAAGCACCGACCGCGGGTGATAGCGATGGGTCTTTGCTGCGATATGCAGCAAAGCCCATCTCTGTATGAAGGAGGCTCAGCCCGTGAGCCTTCTTCATACAACCTTCACAGCTCCGTGGCGGATATATCCGTCACGGAGCGTGAAGGGGTTAAGCTAGTAGTGGTGGAACCCCTGCTGATCCTGGTGTGGCACAGGTTGACACCACAGTCCGTTGGTCATCCGCTGTTTCTGTAAAGAACCTCCAGACTTCAGAAAATTTAGCCCTCGCCACAGGAGCTTCACTACTTGAAACATTTGGCGCTGATGCACCAGCTCTGGCCCTGCTTGGGTCTCATCATCCTCCGATCCCTCAGTCTGCTCCCCCATTGGACTTCCTGCCCTGACAACAACTTCAACACTGTCTGATATCCCTGTCCCCTCATCGTCTGACACCTCTTTACACACTTATTCCACTACGTCAAGAATGTCATCATGACCCACAGACTGCGACCGGTGGAAAACCTGGGCATCGGGAAAGAGCTCAGCAGCAACCTGACAAGTGGTTTGTGACTCTGGGAAGGGTCCAGAACAGTTCCTCATAGTATGCCGGCTCAAATGCCTAATTTTCCTGGGAGGGGGAAGACTGGGGGGAAGGAGGTTGAAGTGGAGGAGCTGGAGGAGTGCTCACTTGGGTAACATGGGTGGACTGCATGGAAGACTGACAAATTAGTTGAAGCATTGTCCGCAATCTACAACATCACCTGTTCGTACTGTCCTGGCCTCAACAGTGCTCTACCACGAGTCCCAGTAACTTGAGACATGAAGCTAGGGAGTGCAGCTCTGTAGCGTTCCCCTGCTCCCTCATCAGTAGGTGGTGTCTCACCCCGCCCAGGACCAAGGCCTCTGACCGCTGCAGTAATTGGATGCCCACGCCCTCGTCCTCTACCCCTTGCCCTCGGGTTCAACATTTTCAAAATTACAGTCTATTTTATAGACAAAACTGAAATATAAACTGTGAAAAAAAAATTTTGCTTTATTGTTTTGTTTTTTTTTTTTTTTTTTAAAGAACAAAACGTGCAGAAGAAATCAGACCACAGAAGATGATTGCTATGGCTAGTTTCTAACCTACACTGACAGCACACAAAAGGATTTTGTGATGTGACTTAGTGTGTCACTTTAACTTTTGAAAAACGTTAATGTAGCCCTAACAAGGGCTATTGGGTTCTTGGAGAATCACTCCTGCCCAACAGTAAGGTTCTTTTAGAATCACTCCTGCCTAACAGTAATCTATTTGAACACCCTAACGCTATCCCTGACCAGCAGCAGCTCTATCCCTAATGGCCTCCAAAAATCTAAACTCCGCGAGATGCCATTTTCTAGAGCAGGCGAAATACTCATCCAAGCACCGAACAGTTGCGAGTACGCTAATGCTCGAACGAGCATCAAGCTCGGACGAGTATGCTCGCTCATCTCTAATATAGACCATTCTTGAAGCTCTCTGCTGTCCCTGCTGTGACCATCGCCTGAGGCAGGCTATTCCACAGATTGACAGTTCTCATAGTAAAAAAGCCTTGTCTCCTCTGATTAAACCTTGGTTTCTCCAGACGGAGACAGTGCCCCCTTGTCTTTTGATTTGATTTAATCTGGAACAATTCACCACCATATTTTTGTATGTACCATTGATATATTTATATAAATTAATCATGTCCCCTCATAGTCGTCACTTTCCAGACTAAATAAATCTAGTTGTTTTAATCTTTTCTCATAACTGAGACCCTCCATACCCCTTATAATTTTTGTGGCTTGTCATTGAACCCTCTCCAGCTCCAGAACATCCTTTTTATGGACCGGTGCCCAGAACTGGACAGCATATTCCAGGTGAGGCCCAACCAATGCCTTGTACAGTGGTAATATTACATCTCTATCCCGAGAGTCCATACTACTTTTGAGAAATAACAAGATCTTGCTGACTTTAGAGGCAGCTGATTGACATTGCATGCTTTTATTTAATTTAAGATCTACTAGTAACCCAGGTCCTTCTCAACAAGGGACTCTCCCAGATTTACTCCCACAAGGACATATGTAGCCTGTGGATTGTTAGCCCCAGGTGCATAACCTTACATTTATCCACATTGAACCTGATTTGCCAAGTGGTCATTCAGTTTGTCCAAGTCTATGCAGCCTATGAACATCCTTCAGAGCTTGGTGTCATGTGCAAAAATAGACACAGTGCATATATCATTAATCTCTTTAACATTAATAAATACATTAAATAATAGTGGGCCAAGCACAGAACACTGGTGTACACCACTTATAACTGGTGACCACAAGTCTCTGAATACGATCCTTCAGCCAGTTAGCCAGTTTAATGCTACAGAAATCAGGAAGGGGGGGGGGATGTCGGGCCAGCGGACAATCCAACTAATTTGGACTGAGCACGGGATTTAAGATTAAAATTGTGTCACAACCAATGGCCTTACATACCCGCGGAAGAAAATGGTGAACTCGGGTGGACCTGAGTGGAGAAGCGACTGATGCAGGATATTGGGCGCACAATCTTTGTAACTCGCGGCACAGTGCATTGGAGTGCACTTCCAGGAATCTCCAGTGGCCGGGTATGTAAATGTCCTCCAATATTTGCCTTGTGCCAGTCACTTGCCACCACACCAGACATTACGGAATCCCTAAATATTTTGGACTGTGGTACAGCAATAACAGAACTGAGTTCTTTAAGGACTCTGGGGTGTACCCCATCTGGTCCAGCAGCCTTGTACACATTGATTTTATTGAGCGTAGATTGGATCATGTCTACATTCAGCCAGTCTAGTATATTACAGGATGCATGACCCGCACTGGCACCACCCACGTTAGAAGTTCTTTCTTCTATTGTATAAATGAAGCTAAAAAAACCATTTAGCATCTCCGCCTTCTCTTGTCACCAGTCACCAATGCCCCATTTTCAGAATAAAGGGGTCCAACCTGCTGTGACCCTTTTTTTTTCACATTGATATACTTTTTTATACTAATTTATTAGGATTTGTTTTGCTATCTTTGACCACGTGTCTTTCATTTAGTATTTTGGCTAATTTTATTTCCTTATACAAACTTTGCTAAGTGTTTTGTAAGTATTGAAAGCCTCAGGTGACCCGTCAGATTTATTTTTTTTGAATGCCCTCTTTTTATCATTTAATTGCCCTTGTAACTGTATGCTGTAATCTCGCCCGTCTATACTTATTACCTATTGGAATAAATTTAGAAGTATAAAAACCCAGGATAGATTTGAATTTCTCCCATTTAACATTAGCATCATCACATGACAGTATCTGATCCCAGTCTATATCCTGTAGTGCAGCCCTGAATTTCTGGAAATGTTTTCGATTTTCCTATCTGCTTTTGCTTTTTACAGATTAAGAGAAAAATAATTACATTATGATCATTGTTCCCAAGGGGTTCCCGGACACTGACATTTTGGACAATCTCCACATTGTTAGAAATCACAAGGTCCAACAATGCATCACCTATTGTGGGATCTTCTAGAAGCTGCACCATAAAATTATCCTGCAGAAAGTTGATAATACACAACTTACACAGATGAAGAAGAGCCCTGACCACAATTTATATTTGGAAAGTTAAAGTCTTCCATTATCACTATGGTCCCCTCCTGTGCAGCCCGCTCCATCTGTTTATATAGGTGACCCTCTATTTTCTCAGAGATGTTAGGGGGTCTATGAATTACACCTAAAATTATTTTCTCAAAGCTCTTTTGGCTTTGAATTTCAACCCACAAAGTTTCAGCCTCCTCACACTCTTCTGAGACCACTGTCTCATTCACAATCACTTTTAAGTCTCTTCTGACATGCAGACATACACCACCTCCCCTCTGGAATATTAACACCCTAATCATGTGTTGCACTGAGCCATGTCTCCGCTACAGCATCTACATCTAACTGCTCCTCAAGCTCACCCATTTTGCCTGCGAAACTTCTGGCATTTGTGAACATACACTTTAATTTTCCACAGTTATTTATTTGATTTGTAGTAATTTTATTGGCACATATATCCTCACTATCGTTTTGTAACTTGTGGCATAGAGCATCGCATTTACAGGAACATCCTATTAGAAACGATCAACGTGTTTTGGCATATAGCCTTAGTCATGATCTAAAATACTGTGAGAATTCAACGTTTAAAAAAGCCTCCTAACACGGACTTCATAAACGGTGGGAGGAGAAAAAGTGCAAACTTGTGTTAACCATTGACTTGCCGCAGTGTAAAATAATAGTTCAATGTTGCATAGCAAATGCTATAAGCGTTACACGTGAAAATAATGGCACATAAAAGTTGCAGATACTTTGGTACGTAGATACAATTTTGCATACTTTAGTGATAACAGATATAAATAACATGGACAACAAAATACTAAGAACGTGAAAACGTGATGTAAGGTGACATGTTACATTTTTTTTAAAAATATTGCAGTAGTTAATTTGTGTCATGTCTAAATAGTTAATAATTGACAGATACCTAACTTGCAGAAAAACTCACAAAGCGGTACAATAAAGGTTTTTTATTATAACATTATATCGGCGGGCATTCCACCGTGTGAATGTTCACTGATGCATATTAGGCTATAGGATACCAACATTCATGTTTATTATAAATAGGTTTACTATTGCGGACTTATAGCCATACATATTTACAACTATTACAAAAAAATGTATCAATGTCAGTACCTATTACAATAATTATAATATAATTATAATATTTCCGATTTGCGCCGATTTCCCCTGAATTGCCCCGGGATTTTGGCCCATGCGATCGGATTGTGGCGCATCGGAGCTGGCATGCACACAACGGAAATAGGGGGACGTGGCCGAACGAAAACCCGACGGATTCGGAAAAACTGCTGCATTAAAAAAAAAAATAAAAAAAAAATGTGTCGCGAAAATTGCACTTGCCTTCACTCAGCCCGGCTCGGTGTATTCCAGTGCGTTCTGATGCTCTTCAGCGCAGAAGCGCCACCTGGTGGACGGCGGAGGAACTGCCGTAATAAATCCCGTCCGGACCCGGATCCAGCACAGAGAATGCGCCGCTGGATCGCGAATGGGCCGGGTAAGTAAATCTGCCCCAATGTTTTACCTCACACATAAAACATAATAATGTGCCCAATTAATAGGAAACAATCTTTCTTGTATGGCTTTGTGGGACAGGGCGTTGACATGGCCGCCCCCTCCTTGCCCTTCCTGTAACCTTTTGACAGCCTATTTCACCAAGAAGGCCTTTGTAATGTCCTTTTCTCTGCTTAGCTTAAGGCCAAAAGCTAATTCTGGCATGAATCGGTCAAGTTGGGACACTGAGAAGTAAATCCACTGTAACATTACAGTATCTGGGAGCTTATAATGAGATTAAAAAATGTATGGAATGACTAACTCTTGCAGTCTACAAACTTCTGATCTTTATGGACTAATATGCATTTGTTAAGGCAGCAGTTAGAATAAAATTGAACTTCCATAACCAGAGATTTGTTATACCCGCATAATAGTGTATTACAATTCTGAAAGTATTGGAAGGCCTGCAACAGGAGGGCGGGTGAGCGCTGTTGCTGTGTGGCTGTCCTTTCCCTAGAGAAAATGTAGTTTGTAGATCATTCCTGCAAACTCTGCTTTTCTCTATGCGAGACAGCCACCCAGCAGCAGCTAATGGCTAGATTAGCACACACCTGGCATTTGTCTCAGGCATTGTAGACCCTATTCAGCAACTTCCATACAGGTCACTAGGACTAGAGTTTGAGTTGCAAAATTAAAAATTTTCTGTCAGGAAGCATCGTTATTGTCTGCACATCTAAGAATATTAGATTTCCGAAAGTACCAGTTTTTTACATGTATAGTCAATAACACAATTAAGGTTATTGGTCAGAAATTATAATTTACTCTACTCGATGCATGGATTAAAGTCAACCATGCATTTACCGTATATACTTGTGTATAAGTCGAGTTTTTCAGCACAAAAAAATGTCCTGAAAAACCTTATACACGAGTCAATTAAAAAAAAAACTCACAATCTCACCTTCCAGCGCCCCTGATGCTTGGTGCAGCTCCCCAATGTCTTCTCCACAATCCTCCTGTTCTGCGGCTCCTCTTTTGTCTTCTGTCTGTTGTAACAGCCGGCAGAGACGCGGCCATACACTCTGCCAGCAGAGTACATGGCCTCAGCTCTGCCAGCTGTCACAGCAGGCAGAAGACAGTAGAGGAACCGCGGGGACCGGAGCATTGCGGAGAAGACAGAAGAGGGGCAGCGCCGAACATCGGGACGTAAGTTTATTTTTAAGTGCTGGGCAAACTGGGGGCTGGCTGCTTAATTAAGGGGCTGGCTGTCTACTAAAGGGGACTGGCTGTATACAACAGGGGGTGGCTGGCTATATACTAAAGAGGGCTGGCTGTATACTATAGGGGGCTTGCTGGCTATATATACACGTGGATCAACGCCCTGCACATGTATCGGAGGAGTAGCTATTGTGTATGAGTCTCTCTGTATATGGTCAGGTATTGGATGTGACTCCTGCTTCAGGATATATCCAGGAGCTGCTGTAGTATTAGAATATATTATATATACATACATATTACTAGGGATCCAGGAGGGGACAGGAAAGGAGGACTCTGGGTGTAGTTGTTTTTTATGTATTTTGTATTGTATTTTATGTAGTTACTTTGTCACATGTATGTTATTAGTAAAATCGTTTTATATTTAAATATTTGTGAGGGTTGTATGTTACTCCTGTGATGCATGAAGGACTGGAGTGGATGCTTATGATAAATAGCACAGACTAAGGGGCTGGTTAGAACTAAGGGAACTCCAAAGAACTGAGGAAAGAGAACCAAACCCAAATCCCTTTATTAATGGCGAGTCAGGCCCAAATGTCTTAATCTCATTCTAATAGGATATATTGTTGAAATTGTTGTTTTAACTTGAACTTAGGTTACTACACTGGGTAGGTTTGGACAGGTATCACTGTTTCATCTGGAGCCTAGTATGAGTGTGATTATTGACAGCCAAATCTATATAAGTTCAGTTGTTTGTTCAGGATTCTTGTTGTTTTCTGTGTTTTCAGACACCTTGTGGTGTTAACCCTGGTTTGAGGGTATTTGCTTTGTTTTTTCTGTTCTACAGTTCTTCGGTTTCATCCTGCATGTCTAGGCGGTTTATAGTCCTTTAGTAAAGGAGTCAAACAGATCGCAGGGATACAATGAGAGGAAAAATTGAAAATCGTTTGTTTAACCCTGTGTTATGTAAGAAAGAAGAATCTATTAAGATGCTATGGGAATCCCTGGTAGGGAAGGTGAGTTCCTATGTTAAGTTGCATATTGCTAAGTGTAGTGTACTGAACCAAACATCTAAGTGGCTCAACATAATGGCTAGGCTGGTGTGTGTTTTTTAGGAGGCCATTAGTTAGCTGGAGAAGGTAGATGAAGACAAAGGATCAAAACTTCCCGAAGATTTGCCTTGCAAGTGTTTTAAGAAAGGGGTTAAACGGCTGTGCAGCTTAGAGACACATCAGACATCAGACAAAAATCATAAGGAGGCTATAAAAGAGAAGGATAGCCAGATGAACATACTGCAGTCTCAGGTAGTTGAGAAGGAAAAGTATTATGCAGATATGGATAAGGTTATGCAGTTATAAATGGAAATAACTTCAAATGTGAAATAGCAAAAAGGGATGATATCATCTGTAGCATGCAGAACTCCATCAAAGACTCTTTTCCCACTAAACAAATTTGTGTTTCGAGTGCAAACAAGGGGAGAGATGAGACTGAACCTGCAACTACTACAAATCATTCTTCAACTTTAATTGCTACAAGACCTGAGGGTGATGCAGCATTTTAGTCCGTTTTTAAGCATGCGTTTTCAGGTCGTCAGACCGACCATCTTTGATGTGTCTTTGTCTCTGTGCGGGTCTCTCCGTGTGTCTTCAAGCTATGTATAGTAAAATGACTAAGAATCATAGTTCAGTGTCACAAGGCATGATCCATGTTTGAAGAAAAGTTTCCATATGTTGACACCACTATTTGATTGAATGCGGCTAAAGAGGCTTCATCTATAGAGGCTGCCTTGGTGATAGAGCACGTCAGGCAGGATCTACTTAAAGGTAGGAAGTCTATAAAGATCAGGAAACAAATAGCAATCCACCCCAAACTGCAAGGAACCCATGTGAAAAAGAAAACATCTCCCAGCCAAATATCTGTGTGTCCTAATGTAGTAATGTTGGGGTATGTTCAGTGAGTTCACTGTTTTCAGTATGGACATATTTTTTATAGCTTGGGTTGATATTTGAAAAAGGATAACTATGTGGTATTTTTTTCACATATATTGTTTTGGAAGGGGGCCCTGCGTTGGCTGCCGAGCTGCAGGGGCCCCATCCTAAATGAGGTGCTCCATACTGCCTGGTCCCTTAATCTGGCTCTGGCCATATGAAAAGGTTTTGTCCACAAAGGTTTCACATGTATAAATGGGGGATGGTCTTACAAAATCGGGAGCACAAATGTGTGGCTATGCATGGAACATAAACACACAACTGTACAAATGATAGTCCTACTGGGGTTCTGTTGCAATAGGCTTACGATTGGGGATCCATAATATACATGGCCAAAATGTGTAATGTCATAGATAACCAATATAATGGCCAGGTTGTGTATAGTTGTAAACCTAAATAACTCTGATTGCTTGGTAATGAGATTATGTCACCTTGAATGGGGAAGGATGAGGTTTACTGATACTGAACCTGTTTGTTTAACTATTTGTAACAAAGTGGTTTTTTTAAGTATATTTTTGATATGATCAATGGACACATATCTTGAACATTACAACTGAGTTGATCAATTAGTCGTACATTAGGTAGATCTTCATTAGTGTTCAGCTAAGTTTGGGTTATCTGGAATGGGTCCGTCCAGTGACTTGGATCTGTTGTTGTTATCCTTCTTTGCCAGAGTCTAATGTGTAGTTAGAAATGGATCCGTTTTTAATCTGCCAAGTTCCATTAACTTTAATCAAACAAAATTTACAGTAATAATAAGAGGAGAGAAAACCAACAACTTTGGGGATGAAGCCTGCAAAAAGTGTGGGGGGATTATTTTGGTCTGGCAACAGATGGTTATCTCTTTGGATCTTATTATGTTGGGCGTTATCTTTGGATTTGGTTATTTGGTGATGGCGATTGATAAAGCTATTAGTGGTAGAAAGCACTAGTCACCCAGGTGTCCCAATTTCTTGTAAACTTTGATGTAGTTGAGAGCTGGTAGGGCAGGATTTTCTAGTAAGTACGGGTCGGGTTTATCTGCGCTATAAGCTCATTATAGTGGGGGGTTTCTATTGATTTCCAGTGTCTCGTGATCACTAGCTTTGTTGCCATAAAGATGTGTCCTATTATAGTCCAGTGGGACGGAGATTTAGAGACTTCTGAAGGAGATGAGGTCTGTTTTGGGGGATTTGTTCTCCAGCAGGTGGCCAACATACGGTTTTGTAATTGGGTGTTATTATTGTGGAATTTTTCTATGTGTACCCAGACTTTATCCTTGTTATCTGACCACCAATGCTTCAGCTGATATACATTGGCTTCTATATAATAATCTCTTAGGTCTGGGAGGCCTAATCCTCTGGCTTCTCTTCTTTTGTTCGTTAAGAAGCAGGCGATTCTGGGTTTTTTATTGTGCTAGATAAAACTCTGTAGATGGGACTTGGCTTTATGGAAGAAGGTTTTGTTAATTTGTATGGGTAATGTTCTAAGTAGATATAGAAATTTTGGCAGTATCCTCATTTTGAAGGTGGCTATTTGGCCAAACCAAGTAAGTTGGTGTTTGGAATAATCTATTAGTTGTGTTTTAATAGACTGTAAAAGTGATGGAAAGTTGGCTTTGTGTAGTTGGCTGATGGGATGTCTGATTTGTGCGGTCGCACATTGACAGTGGGTGCTGATAAGGATTAGGGTTCCCACCCCAATGTAATCAATAGATAAATTAATCCAAGCACTCCTTTTGATTTTCGGATGCCAGAAAGTGATATTTATTTACAAGAACGTGATCAGTTGGTGACGTTTCGGCCTATCACAGGCCTTTGTCAAACACTATAAGATACAAAGGTTTATATACATAAACATGTAGAGCTAGAACAATGTAAAGACCATAATGATACTTAGTACATGGAGAAGATATATACTAGACAAATTGTGAATATAGAAGACTAGGGTATATCTATGTCGTAATACAAGAAAAAAGGACATGAGATGCAAAGTCATATAATCACACAGTAAAACCACAATATATGAAGTATGGCTGTATACTCAGAACTTCGATGCCTTGGTTAAAGAATAGCAGCAGGTGGCGCATAAATATGCCTGTAATGTAAAAGGAAAATAAGTTACCGATCACAAAGAAGATGCAGGAGAGGGCTGGCTGGTATGGACACTGTGTGTCTGTAGGAGAGCGTGCTACTGGTTGTGGCGAAGTCGGCGTTTAAAAGACCTGTGAGCCGCCTCCTGTCCGTCCCACAGCATGACGAGTACATCACGTGGGATGCCGATCACATGATGTGCTGGGCGGGCACCTGTGGTCATGGCGCGTCATTGGGTAGGTGTGTCCCAGTATCTGGGAGAGGGAGTGATTGGACGGCCATGGAGGAGCCCCGCCCAGTGGGCGGTCTGAAAGTGAGATGTTGGGAATGGTCGATCTGCGCTGCCGTGTGTATGCAGGTGTTGTCATGATGACACTACTCTGTTGATCGCAGTAAGCGCTGCCGTGTATATAGAAGCGTTGGCATGGTGACGCTACTCAGTTGACCACATGGCGGACAGTGTGTGGTCACCAGTATATACTGGATGGGGTGGAGTGTCATGTCGGAAATGACAACAGTGTGTGGCTGTGGTCTGAGTTCGGGGAGGGATCAAAGTGGTGTATATGCGATATGTGAGTGACTATTGTTGAGAATGTAATTTGTGTGTACGGGACCTGGATGGTGGATACGGGATGGTTTGTAAAGGGTAGTCTATGTTAATGGGGAAGGGGAGAGGTGGGGGGGAGGGAAAGGGGTACCACAGGGGGTATGAGGTAGGGGGAATCTTGTGTGGGTGATCTTACCACAGAAGAGATATGTAGTTTCTAGGATCTCTGGGGAGAGAAGTAGAATGAGACGCATGTTAAAAAATCGCAAAGCAATAAGGCAATAAAGCATGTTAACAATCAAATAAAACTGCAAATTTCATAATCTCAATTCATTCCTTGTGGTTCTAAGCTCTGTAAAGTGTGAATCCAGTAGGCTTCACGTTTTTTTAAAAGTTGAATATGATTTCCTCCTCTCCTTGGCCTCGGTACGTGTTCTAGTACCTGGAACCGTAGTTGGGACACATTGTGACGTCTGGAATGGAAATGAGCTGGTACCAGCAGTAGTAGGTTGTTGGTCCTGATGGTGGACTTGTGTTGGCCTATGCGGTCGCCAACTCTCTGGGTGGATTCACCCACATAGATTAGGCCGCACGGGCACTTCAGCAGGTATACGACAAATTTTGTGTCGCAAGTGAAGTAGCCCTTGATGGGGTATGATTGTCCGCTATGAGGATGGAAAATTGTGTTCCCCTTGAGTACATTGGTACACTGTGAGCATGAGAGACATGGAAAAGTACCTTTCTTAGGTGTACGAAGAAATTGTTGTCGTGGGGTACGTAAGTTAGAGCCAATGTCGGCTCTAATCAGGGAGTCTCTGAGGTTTTTAGGGCGTTTGCGGCATGGTAGGGGAGGTTGTTGGGAGAACTCTTGGATTTCTGGAAGGGCTATGGTTAGGATTGACCAATGTCGTCTGAGAATATGGAGTATCTTGTTCGATGCCGGATGGTACGTGTGTACAAATGGTACCCTTGGGTGAGAAGAGGTGGGATTGTGTCTGGGGTTATGAGCTGTCATGCTGTCTTTAATAACGTGTTCAGGGTATCCTCGTTCCCTGAATCTGTTTGCCATTTCATCAATGCGGACTATTTGTGTATCAGTATCGCTGACCAAATGCCTGACACGGGTAAACTGGGACCGTGGTATTGCATGGATAGTGGCAGGAGAGTGGCAGCTGGTAAAATGTAGGAGGCTATTGCGGTCAGTGTCCTTCCGATAGATGTCTGTGGAGAGGAGTCCTGAGTTATCGATGGTGACCGTGGTGTCTAAGAAGCTAATGGTTTTGGAGTCATGATGTAGGGTAAATTGTAACTCCGGATGTATGGAGTTCATGTATTGATGGAACTCAAGTAGTGTCTCAGGCGGGCCGTCCCATATACAGAAGATATCATCAATGTATCTTCTGTATATGATGGCATGTTGTGTAAACAGGGGGTGGTCATAGAGATAGTGTGTCTCAAAGTTGTCCATAAAACAATTGGCATACGGTGGTGCTACATTCGAGCCCATGGCCGTCCCTTGAAGTTGTAAATAGAATTGGTCTTGGAACATAAAATAGTTTTGCTCCAGGACTAATGTGAGTAAATCAGTATAGAAGGAAATTTTAGTAGCTTCAAATGAATTTTCAGTGAGTAATTCTCTAATGGCCTGTATACCCTTAGTATGTTGGATTGATGTGTAGAGGCTGGTTACGTCCCATGTGACCAGTCTGGCTGTGGAAGGGATAGGGCCAAGTGAGTGGATCAGTTGGAGAAATGTCGAGGTATCTAGCAGAAAGGATCGAGTGTTGCGGATGAGAGGTGTTAGTACCTTCTCTAAAAATATAGACAATGGGGATAAGATAGAGTCGGTGGAGGCTACAATTGGTCTACCATGTGGTTTGTTGAGACGTTTATGGATCTTCGATAGTACGTAGAAGACTGGTATCACTGGATGGGGGTTGGTCAAGAAACGGGAGATGGATGTTGAAATGACGCCTAGTTCTAGATATCTGTCTAGTGTATTTTGGATTAAGGATCTAATATGGGATGTGGGATCATTGGGTAGTTTACGATAGATTAGGTCCTCGTTTAGTTGGCGTAGGCATTCGTCCACGTAGTCCTGTTTGGCCATTATTACCAAAGCTCCGCCTTTGTCGGCGGGCTTGATAATAATCTCCTTGTTTTCGAGTAATGTATGGAGAGCCTGTCTCTCTGTGGCTGATGTGTTGCTATGAGTTTTGTAGTGGCCTCGGTTGAGGTCATAACAAAACTGTTCAATGTCTCTGGTGACCATGCGGATGTAGGTTTCGATGGCGGGGGTAGACTTGGGTGGCATAAATGTGCTCTTATTTCTTAGACCAAGTTCTCTGATATCAATTGCTTGGTCTGTATTGCCCACTGTTGGATGTAAAGGGGTTTCAGACTCCTGGAAGTAGCCTTTGAGTCTGATAGTACGAAAAAATCTCTGGAGATCCATGTCCAACTGGAATGTATCAAATTGATACGTGGGGCAAAAGGATAAGCCTTTCTGTAGTACTATCTGGGATGGGCTCAAGGACTGGGAGGATATGTTGATGGTTAGAGATTGGGAATTAAGATTGGTCCTACCTGGGAGCGTGTTGTCATCGTGGGTCCTTCTCTGGGTATTCCGCCTACCACCCCGCCTCGTCTTCTTCCTCTTGGTCCGGAGCGTTGTTCCAAAAAATGGAGTTGGTATGTGGAATTTTCTGGACCGGAATCCGAAAAGGAGGATTCTTTGGAGGATGCTCTGCTGTAGTGGGATCCTTGTCTGGATGGGTAGTTGTCGTGCCATTTGTAGACTCGCTTCTGTCTGTAATCCTCGGTATCTCGAAGAAACTTGCGTCTTTTAGTTGCTTCGACAAACTTCCGGTGTTCGTTGAGTTGTTTCGTGAGTTGTTCTTTCTGTTGTGTAAAGTCCTCGGCTGTGAGTGTGTCTGTTAATTGTTGTTCTATACTCGTGACCTGTTGTTTGAGTTCTTCTTTTTCCTTGTTAAGGTTGGATACGGTCAATGTCATGAGATCGAACGCACATTTGTTAAGGATAGATTCAAACTGCTTGCAATATTCAGTATTGTCACAGAAAATGGTAGGTCGTAAAGGTACTCTCAGTTCCCGTGGTATTCTTTCCACCTTGCGAGTTACATTGCGCCACTTTGGTGGAGTAAATCAAGGTGAAAAGAATACCACGGGGACTGAGAGTACCTTTACGACCTACCATTTTCTGTGACAATACTGAATATTGCAAGCAGTTTGAATCTATCCTTAACAAATGTGCGTTCGATCTCATGATATTGACCGTATCCAACCTTAACAAGGAAATAGAAGAACTCAATAGTCAACCCCCCCCCCCCCCCCCCCCGGTTTGTGTCATGTGAAAGCCAGCGCGATTGCGATCATGTGCGATAATCCCCGGAGTGACTCCCGAAAAGTCGGGAAATCCGAAGAAACTGCGGCCGTGGGACCCTTAGTAAATAAGCCCAATTATCTTAATACCCATCTTTAGTACAATTTTCTTGCTTGGTTAAGTGGGTGAGATACCATCTGTTATCACTGGGGGGGGGGGGTGAGCAGGCAAAACATGGGGAAAACATATTAAAGCAAATCAGTTGTTTTACAATATATGTACCAAACATAGTGCACTTAAGCTTCACAGTGGGTATATAACCTCTGCGAATTTGGGGGCGGGGTTTCAGCAGGGGTAAGTCACTTAACCTCCTGAAACAAAAAAAGGACATACATATAGAAATAAAGTTCTGTCATTTGTTTTACTTTTACAGTTTTATTGCTTTTGGCTCCAGGTTTTCAAGGCTCTTTTTTCCATTCTCCCAGGAGGGCTTGGGTTTGGGCTTGGGATTGTTCGCGGTGATATGATGTTCTATTTTTCTAGTAGTTTGAACCTGTAGTCTGCAGAGGTTACTGGAATTATTGTGTTCTTGATCAGGATTTTGGTAGTGAATCCCCATCTGTATGGGATGTTGTGGTTCCTTAGAATAGCTGTGAAGGGACTGAATTCTCTTATAGCTTGTAGGGTGGCAGCTGAGAGATCTGTGAAGAGTTTTATGTCTGTATAAGGTGCTGGAAGGGATTGTAGTTTCCTTGTTTTGTTGAGTAGGGATTCCTTCACACCGTTTCTGGGAGGTTGGTTGGTTTTGGGACTCAATGTAATCGGTCCATGCATAGTTCATAGTCTGCTAGATCCAGTAGCAGGGCTTTTGTCACGTCTTGGACATATTATTTTAGTTGGTGACCCAGCACTGATTCAGGGATGCCTTGATATTTTATATTGTTTCTCCTGCTTCTGTCTTCGTAGTTGGAAAGTTTAGCTTGCATCTTATACATTTTGTCCTCTAGCTCATTGTGTGAGTCTACCAGGTTAGTTCTTTTGTTTGTTTTCAGCAGCTAAGAGGAACAGAAGTGCATGGGAAGTGTGTTGTTAAGTCATTTATGGCTCAATTCTTAGAGGCAATGTCCTGAAGTCATGCTTCTGCCCCCCTTGATGGTAAAGGTGTTAATTGTAAATAACACATTTTGCATATTTGTGTTGGCAATACAATGGTTCTTAAGTAGAGATGAGCGAACACACTCGTCCGAGCTTGATGCTCGTTCGAGCATTAGCGTACTCGAAACTGCTCGTTGTTCGGACGAATACTTCGCCCGCTCGAGAAAATGGCATCTCCCGCCGTTTTGCTTTTTGGTGGCCAGAAACAGAGCCAATCACAAGCCAAGAGACTCTGCACTCCACCCAGCATGACGTGGTACCCTTACACGTCGATAGCAGTGGTTGGCTGGCCAGATCAGGTGACCCTGGAATAGACTAGCCCCTGCCCGCGCTGCTCGGATCATTCTGTGTCTGGATGCCGCTAGGGAGAGAGCTGCTGCTGGTCAGGGAAAGCGTTAGGGTGTTCTATTAGAATAGTGTTAGGCAGGAGTGATTCTACAAGAACCCAACAGCCCTTCTTAGGGCTACAATAACGTTATACTTTTTTTTTTTTTTTTTTGCTTGTGGCTGGGCTTGCTGGCACTAGTAGTGCAGCTAGTACCATACTGTGAGGAATTTGCTGGGAGACCTGCGACCGTTGTGTTTAGCTCTTAGTGACACGCATATCCACCTCAAACACCGAAGTGGGACAATTTATTAGGGGTTTAAGTAGAATTAGGCAGAGTCTGCTGATTTTTTTTTTTTTTTTTTTTTACCTTTATTTCATTTTATAGCTCAAACTCCTCTTGCAAAGCACAAAATCCAATTGTGTGCTGTCAGTGTAGGTTAGAAACTAGCCATAGCAATAGGATAGCATCGTTTTGTTAAAAAAAATAAAAAAATAAAAAAAAATAAACACAAATTTTTTTTTTTTCAAGTTTACACTTTAATTTGGAAAATGTTTAACCCGAGGGCTAGGGGTAGAGGACGAGGGCGTGGACGTGGGCGTCCAACTACTGCAGGGGTCAGAGGCCGTGGTCCTGGGCGGGGTGAGACACCACCTGCTGATGGGGGAGCAGGGGAACGCCGCAGAGGTACACTCCCTAGGTTCATCATGTCTCAAGTTACTGGGACTCGTGGTAGAGCACTGTTGAGGCCAGAACAGTGCGAAGAGGTGATGTCGTGGATTGCGGACAATGCTTCTAGCCATTTGTCCACCAGTCAGTCTTCCACGCAGTCCACCCATGTCACCGAAATCGGCACTCCTCCAGCTCCTCCACCTCAGCCTCCTTCCCCCCAGTCTGCCCCCTCCCACCAAAATTTGGCATTTGAACCGGCATACTCTGAGGAACTGTTTTCTGGACCCTTCCCACAGTCACAAACCACTTGTCCTGCTGCTGCTGAGCTATTTTACGATGCCCAGGTTTTCCACCAGTCGCAGTCTGTGGGTGATGATGACATTATTCACGTAGTGGAAGAAGTGTGTAAAGAGGTGTCGGACGATGAGGAGACACGGTTGTCAGACAGTGGTGAAGTTGTTGTCAGGGCAGGAAGTCCGAGGGGGGAGCAGACTGAGGGATCGGAGGATGATGAGGTGATAGACCCAAGCTGGGTTGATAGGCCGGGTGAACACAGTGCTTCTGAGACGGAGGCGAGTCCTATAGCAGAACAGGTTGGAAGAGGCAGTGGTGGGGCCAGACAGAGAGGCAGGGCCAGAGCTGGTGCATCAGCGCCAAATGTTGCCCGTAGTCAAGCTCCCGTGGCGAGGGATAGATTTTAAGAGGTCTGGAGGTTCTTTAAAGAAACACCGGATGACCGACGGACTGTGGTGTGCAACCTTTGCCAAACCAGGATCAGCAGGGGTTCCACCACTACTAGCTTAACAACCACCGGTATGCGCAGGCATCTGAATGCTAAACACCCCACTCAATGGCACCAAGCCCGTTCACCTCCGGCCGGGCACACCACTGCTCTTCCCCTGTGTCATCTGCTAGTCAGCCCCCTGCCCAGGACCCCGGCCCAAACACCTCCCGTGCGAAAACCCCATCTTCGCCTCCATGATCCTTTACAGCATCCACCAGCGTTCAGCTCTCCATACCCCAGACGCTGGAGCGCAAAAGGAGGTATAGCGCAACCCACCCACACGCCCAAGCCCTCAACGTCCACATCTCCAAGTTGCTTAGCCTGGAGATGCTGCCCTATAGGCTGGTAGAGACCGAGGCCTTTCGAAACCTCATGGCGGCGGCTGCCCCTCGGTATTCGGTCCCCAGCCGCCACTACTTTTCCCGATGTGCCGTCCCAGCCGTGCACAAGCACGTGTCAGAGAACATGTGGACGAGTGCTGCCGGGCAGGGCCACTATATATCGCTGACGGCACATTGGGTTAACTTGGTGGAGGCTGGGACCGAGTCTGACCCTGGGGCTGGTCATATACTGTCGACGCCGAGGATTGCGTGGCCTACCTCGGTCCAGGTCTCAAAGGCCTACTATGCCTCCTCCTCCTCCCACCCCTCCTCCACCTCCTCCTCTGAATTACCATCCGTGGGCATGGCGCCATCAGTCGGTAGCTCTAGGCACAGCAGCAGTGCCATCGCTAAGCGACAGCAGGCGGTGCTCAAACTGCTGAGCCTAGGCGATAAAAGGCACACCGCCCAAGAGCTATTACAGGGCATCACAGCGCAGACTGATCTGTGGCTGGCACCGCTGAACCTGAAGCCAGGCATGGTTGTGTGTGACAACGTCCGTAACATGGTGGCAACTCGGCAGACTGACACATGTGCCATTCCTGGCCCATGTGTTAAATCTCATAGTTCAGCGTTTCCTCAAGACATACCCCAATCTGTTTGATTTGCTCACGAAGCGGCGCATCTGTGCGCATTTCAGGAAGTCCAGCACAGATGCTGCCACTCTCAGGGCAGCGCAGCGCCGCCTCCAACTGCCCGCTCACCGACTGTTGTGCGACGTGCCCACGAGGTGGAATTAAACACTAACCATGTTATCCAGAGTTTACCAGCAGCGCAGAGCGATTGTAGACTGCCAGATGTCAACTTCCACCAGAACTGGTAGTCAGGTCAGTCAGCTTCCTCAAGTCTACAATGAGGAGTGGACGTGGATGTCTGATATCTGTCAGGTGCTGAGTAACTTTGAGGAGTCAACACAGATGGTCAGTGGTGATGCCGCCATCATCAGCCTCACCATCCCGCTGCTTGGCCTGTTGAAAAACTCTCTGGTCAGCATGAAGTCGGAAGCTTTGCGCTCGTCACAAGAGACTGGGGAAGAAGATTCCCTTGTTGATAGCCAAAGCACCCTTAGGTCTGTTTCTCAGCGCATATCGGAGGAGGTGGAGGTGGAGGAGGATGAGGAGGAAGAGGAGGAGAATGTTGGCGAGACAGAAGAGGGGACCATTGTTCAGTCCTTCACTGTTCAGCGTGTATGGGCAGAAGAAGAAGAGTTGGAGGAGGAGGAAATGGACAGTCAGGCCAGTGAGGGGAGTGAATTCTTGCGCGTTGGGACTCTGGCGCATATGGCAGATTTCATGCTAAGCTGCCTATCCCGTGACCCTTGCGTTCAAAGAATTTATTCCAGCACCGATTACTGGGTATTCACTCTCCTGGACCCACGGTACAAGCAAAATCTTTCCACTCTCATCCCTGGAGAGGAAAGGAGTGTGAGAATGCATGAATACCAGCAGGCCCTGGTGCACAAGCTGAAACAGTATTTCCCTTCTGACAGCGCTAGCGGCAGAGGGCGTACTTCTGCGGGACAAGTAGCGAGGGAGAGTAGGCGACCAGGCAGCTTGTCCAGCACTGGCAGGGGTACGCTTTACAAGGCCTTTGCCAGTTTTATGTCACCCCAGCAAGACACTGTCACCTGTCCCCAGTCTCGGCAGAGTAGGGCTGATCCTTAGAGAAAGATGGTGAGGGAGTACGTAGCTGACCATACCATCGTCCTAAATGATCACACCGCTCCCTACAACTACTGGGTTTCAAAGCTGGACATGTGGCACGAACTGGCGCTGTACGCCTTGGAGGTTCTTGCCTGCCCTGCCGCTAGCGTGTCGTCCGAGCGGGTTTTCAGTGCAGCTGGTGGCATCATCACCGATAAGAGTACACGCCTGTCGACTGACAGCGCTGACAGGCTGACGCTTATCAAGATGAATAAAGCCTGGATTTCTCCGCATTTCCATTCTCCACCAGGTGAAAGAAGCTGAACCTGAATAATGTATGCACTCCTCCTCCTCATTGTCCTCCTTCTCCTCCTCTTTTTACACTAAAGCAGAGGAAACTGGCTATTTTTTTGCCAGGGCCAACTGGCTCTGGCTATAGTACTCTATGTATTTAATTTTTCTGGAGGGCCAACTACCCTGTCCTCTGTTTTAAACAATTTTTGGGAGTGCCACATACAGGCGCTCAATCTATGTAATTTTTCTGGAGGACCAGCTACCTGCTCCTCTGGTTTGAAAACTTTTTTGGACTGCCACATACAGGCACTATCCAAATTAAATTGTCTCCATTGCAGCCTCCACACGTCGTCTTTTTAGCTGCCTTCACACGTTGTCTCCATTGCTACCTCCACACGTCATCGCCATAGCTGCCTCCAAAAGTAGTCCATATAGCTGCCTCCATACATGGTCCCCTTATCAAACGAGCTGTGTCAGGCAGAATTTTGGATTGTTTTCATGGCTTCCATGTTAACTTTGTCGCCACCCTGCTGCGTAATCCACAAAATATACTGGCAAACTTTTATCATTTACCAATATTATTTCAGCGCTTCTTGCGCATCTGTTTACATTCCCCTCACCCGCCAGAACCCAAACTTATAAGAACGCCACTACACTTGATCTTATACAAAAGGTTCTTAAAAGTGCTGTTTGGGGAGTAGCCTAGAGACAGGGGCTTGGATTGGCGAAAGCTCGCCTGGCAGCGGAGCGCCAGCTCCATGCCAAGATCCAACTAACATAGTTTTAACTGCAGCACCTTTAATCTACTACTAGTTCACTGCCTCCATACATGGTCCCCTTATCAAACGAGCTGTGTCAGGCATAATTTTTGGTTGTTTTCATGGGTTAACTTTGTTGCCACCCTGCTGTGTAATCCACAAAATATACTGGCAAACTTTTATCATTTACTGATATTATTTGAGCGCTTCTTGCTCACCTCCTTTGGTTCCTCTCTGCCACCCATTGGTTTTAAGCCTGAGTCCATTTGGGGTATGTTGCCAAGACACTCTCTAGCCTGCCGCTGCTGCCGCTGCCTCTGCATAGTCCCCTATAGTGTCAGGGTCAATTATTGGATGTTTTAGATGCTATCTAGCCTCATTTGGTCACTCTGTCATTGCCATGCTGTTGCCCATACTTTTGGCATAATGGTGCGATTAAGCAGCCTCAGAGGCATCCATGCATGCTGCCCCTGCTGTTTCCTGTCCATTTCCGTGGTGTTTCCATCCTTTTCTGAGGTTCCCAGGTGCTTGGCCAAGCTTCCCTGTGCAGATCCTTGGTCCCCTTGAAAAATGCTCGAGTCTCCCATTGATTTCAATGGGGCTCGTTATTCGAGACGAGCACTCAAGCATCGGGAAAAGTTTGTCTCGAATAACGAGTACCCGAGCATTTTAGTGCTCGCTCATCTCTATTCTTAAGCTAATGTTGTAAACAGAACCCTCTTATCTCAGTGATTGGAAGTATTCATCTGGTAACATGGTATACAGTTACAAAATAATATCAATTAAGATTGGTGGTATAATCTCTCTACTTTTTGGCACCTTAGACATGAGCAGGTTATTACCCCACTACCCGCATATCATTACTAAGTAAAATAGTTATTATGAAAGGTAGTGGATAACTATCTCTTAGACCTATGGAGAATACAGTGCAATTCATCAGCAAAGTCTATGGCACAGCTCTCGCTATTTGGGATCCTAGAGAGTGGGTAAAACCACAGTGAAATGCATAGGCACATTGATGGTACAATGACTGTCCAGTCAGACTTGGGTCTTTTAAGCATCATAAGAGTGAGAATTCCAGCCTTGGTTTATACCGTTTTTATACTGTGTGAGCACTGCACTTGGCAATTTCCGTCAGCTCCAGAGAGATTAATGGAGCAGAACCGTCATGTGTGGCTGTCAGCTCCATTAGAGGAGCAACGATGGGTTCAATGGACCCAGTGGATAGGGCCTAACTGAGTTTCCATGTCCTGTGTCCCGTGTCCCTGTGTTCCCATTCCCATCTGCCTGGACATCCCGTTGCTGACCCCGGATTGGACTTGACATTGCTTCTCTGCCACCTGCTCTGACCTTGTGCCTGGACCTGACCACAAGACTTTCTCCTGCTAAGGTACCTCGACCTCAGCTGCCACTGCGGGCTCGTCGCACCTGTGGAACGACCTGGTGGTACCCAGCCAAAGCAAGTACAACCCGCTTTGCAGTGGGCTCTGGTTAAGACCAGGTGCCACTTAGACTCCGGTCCCAGGTGTCGGCTAGTACTACCTCCCGCGGTGGTCCAGTGGATCCACATATCCCGAATCCTGACAATAGTATTTCGCCTGCCACTTTTTCAAGTTTCCTCAAGTTGGCCCGCTTAATCGTTACAATGTATCTTAAGTTTTTCCCTTTGTGATACATGTGATGAGTTGCCTGTTTAGTCTCACTTTTGAGATTTTTTTGTGGTGTGTAACTAGCATGCTCTGTTTTGAGACTTATTAGGTGCAGAGATGGGAAAATTCCAAGCCCAAAATTGGCACAACAAATACGTCAAACTGCATTACACCCTGGAGGCAGCTAACTTTGATGTTGCTTGATTCTGCAACTAAAAAGTCACAAACTGCAAAAAATCCCACAAAAAAAGAAAAAGGAAGCAATAGGAGTGATGCATGTTCTGTATTGAGACTTACAAGTGTCACAAGTTGAACAAACAACTGGGCTACAAAGATAAATACGGGACACTCCATTAAATTCATGAGGCAGCTAACTTTGGTATACTGCTTGATTCTGCACCTAAAAAGTCTCAAACTGTGAAAAGTCTCACAAAAAGTTGCACAAAAAAGAATAAGAAAGGAGTTATACATGTCCCCCCAAACTTACTTTTGGGAGCTACTATTTGGGACCAAAAAGTAGCAAAAGAGAGACTAAACTGGGAACCTATCACATGTATTACAAAGGGGGAAAAACTTAAAATACATTGCAATGATGTAGGCCAACTTCAGGAAATTTGAAAAAGTGGCAGCTGAAAAATTATGATACATGTGCCCCAATGAGTTTGTACATATAATGTAATACAATAAACTGCATCATTTATGCTAGTTATAATAAGACCACATCTCCAAAGCTTTATGTATACATAGAATCTTTTATATTACATGCTTGCAGGGCCGGCTCCAGGTTTAAGTAGGCTCCTGGGCGACAGAGCCTTAGTGGGCCCCTTATCAGAAAAATCTCGTCCCACAGGCTCCCCCCAGTAGCCACACTGTATCTCCAACCCGGCCACTCAGTAGCCACACAGTCCCTCCCCCCACCACGCAGTAGCCACACTGTACCACCCACCCACATGAGACAGCACACTTTTCCCCCCTATAGGCAGCACACTTTTTGCCCCCATGAGGCAGCACACTTTGTGCCCCCTTCACACTTCCCCCCAACTCTGGGAAACAAAAAACTCTGGTCCCGTCGAGCGCAGCATAGAGACAGAAAACGACACGAGCTGGAAGGAGATCATTTGTACTGTTGTCTTAAAGCGACACTGGTACAATTGATCTGGGGGCCGAATTTCAATTGGCCGGGGGAGCCGGGTGCTGGCGCCAGGCCTGCATACTTGGCAGGTTAGGCACATATGATTTCCTTAATCCATCTCATGGTTGGCATAAATACATCCACAATCATCTGCACATTATAAGACTGCTATTTGCTGTGCCTTAGTCTTTCTCCTTGACACCTTTCATAAAAGTAAATAAATAATTTTGGGATACATCACTTTCGCCATATTGTGGTTCAGTTTGTAATTACAATATGGCAGGTTGATTAGATTATGAGCCCCATTGGGGACAGGGATCAATTTGGCGAGCTGTGTGTAGCACTGCATAATCTGTGTGCGTTATATAAATAAAGGAATTATTATTATTATTAATATGGTGATGTTTTGCCTAATAAACCTCTCACAGCCCAAATTAAAGCTATGGGCTTGGGAAATTTAGAAGCCAGAGAGCCATTGGGGGAGATTTACCATTAGTCCTATATAGCTTCTTGGCGTATAATTGTTGAAAATTTTTGCGCAAACATCGTTTTTGCAGGTTTTTTTGCGAGAAAAAAAACGCAAATCAAGTCACACAATGGCGGAAAAAATACACCACAGAGTGTTCAACACCGCAAATTTAATCGCAAAACTACACCACATAGGAAGTGATGTATGTGGGTGCATTGCTACTACAGGGGGGAGATTTATCTCAAACTTGCACAATTTTAACATTTTTGCTCAATTATATGTTTGAGGTATCTGAGTATTTCCTGTGCAAAAACATTGCAAAAAGTCAGAAATCGAGCATATGTTAAACATATGTGCAACTGGTGCAGTCTATTCGCATAGAGCACACACAGCTAATAGTCACATCAGAAGGCATTTAACCCCTTAGCGCTCTGTGTCGTAGCTCTACGGCGCAGAGGTATAGGGAATGTATGAAGAGGGCTCACGGGCTGAGTCCTCTTCATACAAGGGTGGGGGTTGTTGCATATTGCAGCAAACCCCCACCTCTAATAACCACGGTTGGTGCTTGCATCGATCGTGGCTATTAACCCGTCCGTTGCCACCGGCAAAGTCGCCAGCGGCATTTAAAAGACGGTGGCGCGATCCGTTGCCATGGTAGCCTCAGGTCTTCGTTTGACCCGAGTCTAAATGGCTTCTGCAGATTCTTTACAATGAGCCAGTGGCTCATTGTAATGAATGACCTGCAAAAATGCCATATATTAATGTACCCTAGATGGTCTAAGAAATAGTGAAAAATAAATAAAAAAAATTATTAAAATATTAAAAATTAAAATCACCCCCTTTCCCTAGAACTGATATAAAACATAATAAACAGTAAAAATCACAAACATATTAGGTATCGCCGCGTCCCAAAATGCCCGAATCTATCAAAATATAAAAACGGTTACGGCCGGCGGTGACCTCCGAGACAAATGGCGCTCAAATGTCCAAAATGCGACTTTTACACCTTTTTACATCACATAAAAAATGGAATAAAAAGTGATCAAAATGTTGCACAGAGCTCAAAATGGTAGCAATGAAAACGTTGGCTCATTTTGCAAAAAATGACACCTCGCACAGCTCCGTGCACCAAAGTATGAAAAAGTTATTAGCGTCAGAAGATGGAAAAAATGTTTTTCTTTTTGTACACATTTGTTTAATTTTTGAAAATGTATTAAAACGCAATAAAACCTATATAAATTTGGTATCACCGCAATCGCACCGAACCAAAGAATAAAGCTGAGGTGTTATTTGAAGCGCACAGTCAAAGTCGTAAAAACTGAGCCCACAAGAACATGGCGTTCTTTTTCAATTTGGAATTTTTTTTCCAGCTTTACAGTACACGGCATGTTAAAATAAATAAAATTACGGGAGAGTAAAATTTGTTACGCATAAAATAAGCCCTCACACAGGTCTGTACACGTCAAAATGAAAAAGTTATGGATTTTTGAAGGTGGAGAGCGAGAAATGAGCAAAAAAAACCTGCGTCCTTAAGGGGTTAACAAGGCTACAGATGTGAACCAACCTCAGTATAGTAATAACGGAAGGTACATCTCTGCCCACTTCTAGGATTGGCAGTTCTACTGTAAGATCTGACAAGGATAAGACTCAGGTAACTTACAAGCAACACTTTTTTTTTTTATGTAATCCCGTAATAAATTGCTTATTTTTTCTCACCGTTAACCAACTAAACCAAACATCTAAGGTGTTTTGCAATGTGAACTGATAGTGGAGCAAATCCTCTTTTCTCAAATTGCATCCTTATGGCTGTGCAGGATGGTAACACGGCTGCTGTTACCAATTATCAGACATGGTCTGTCACATCACCTGCAGTCTTCTGTTACCTGAGATGGAGTCTGTATTTTAAGGTTCAGACCCCTATTATACATGCAAGGTCTCTCAACCAGCTACAGTCAGTCATTATGAGAAGAAAAGGCTCGGTCTCACCAGATCCAGCCTAGTTAGCTGAAGTGCATGGTCTACCCCAGCAACCTTGGCTGTATCTGCCATGAGGCAGAATGAAGATCATGCCTCAGGCAGCAGATGACGGACTCTGTGAGGGAGTGGCGGATTGCCTGAAGTACGGACGCTGGCAAGTCCGTGCTTTCAGAAAAAAAATCATTTGCATTGATGTCTCTTTACGACACCGATGCAAGTGATGTGGGGAGCGCGGCAGCGCCGACACTTCAGTCAGCGCCACTCTGTCGCTCCGCATGACTAACTCGTTGTGACATCATACAGAGCGACGGAGTGTCTCTGCAATGAAGATGTTGTGCAGCTATATTACTGCTATGGGGGACTATATATATTACTGCTATGGAGGACTATATATATATTACTGCTACGGGGGACTATATTACTGCTATGGGGAACTATATATAGACTCACCGGCCACTTTATTAGGTACACCTGTCCAACTGCTCGTTGACACTTCATTTCCAATCAGCCAATCACATGGCGGCAACTCAGTGCATTTAGACATGTAGACATGGTCAAGACAATCTCCTGCAGTTCAAACCGAGCATCAGTATCGGGAAGAAAGGTGATTTGAGTGCGTTTGAACATGGCATGGTGCCAGAAGGGCTGGTCTGAGTATTTCAGAAACTGCTGATCTACTGGGATTTTCACGCACAACCATCTCTAGGGTTTACAGAAAATGGTCCGAAAAAGAAAAAACATCCAGTGAGCGGCAGTTCTGTGGGAGGAAATGCCTTGTTGATGCCAGAGGTCAGAGGAGAATGGGCAGACTGGTTCGAGCTGATAGAAAGGAAACAATGACTCAAATCGCCACCCGTTACAACCAAAGTAGTCAGAAGAGCATCTCTGAACGCACAGTACGTCGAACTTTGAGGCAGATGGGCTACAGCAGCAGAAGACCACACCGGGTGCCACTCCTTTCAGCTAAGAACAGGAAACTGAGGCTACAATTTGCACAAGTTCATCGAAATTGGACAGTAGAAGATTGGAAAAATGTTGCCTGGTCTGATGAGTCTCGATTTTTTTCTGCGACATTCGGATGGTAGGGTCGGATGGTGGCGTCAACAACATGAAAGCATGGATCCATCCTGCCTTGTATCAACGGTTCAGGCTGGTGGTGGTGTCATGGTGTGGGGAATATTTTCTTGGCACTCTTTGGGCCCTTGATACCAATTGAGCATCGTTGCAACGCCACAGCCTACCTGAGTATTGTTGCTGACCATGTCCATCCCTTTATGACCACAATTTACCCAACATCTGATGGCTACTTTCAGCAGGATAATGCGCCATGTCATAAAGCTGGAATCATCTCAGACTGGTTTCTTGAACATGACAATGAGTTCACTGTACTCAAATGGCCTCCACAGTCACCAGATCTCAATCCAATAGAGCATCTTTGGGATGTGGTGGAACGGGAGATTCGCATCATGGATGTGCTATATGTACCATAATTTGATCATGGGACTATATATGTCTATATTTGGCACTTTATATGTGGTGCCCAGAGTGGTCAGTTGTTATCCATGTGACACTATACAATAAGTGACTACTCACAGTGTGTGAGACAGCATTAGACTGTATAGAAGCAGTCCCAGAGCATCAGTGAGCCCCTGGCATTGTGTGGGATTATAAGGGAATGCAATAAAAATAATTTAATAACAATAAATAAATCCTGCTGCTTGAACCAGCCATCAGCTGCCATCTTATATACAAAGTCTTTAGGACTGCAGAGAAGCATTTTCCTTTTTTTTTCTATAAATTAAATGGGCCGAATATGGAAGGGTATCCGACTATAGAGTGCGGCCAGGAGGCAGCATTAAATCTTTCGCCTAAGGCAGCAAAAAGGCTTATTTCCCGCAGCTGCAGTTTCCTTATCAGAGATGCGTGGTTGACGTACCCACTGCAGTGACATCATTGTGAATAGATTCATCTGCCTCAGAAATTACATAGGTTAGCTCAAACGAGCTTCTGAGGTCTTTGGATGTTGTGAACCAATAATGGAGTGAACGCTCTGGTCACACAATGTTGTCCTTATGGCGTTATTGGAGAGGTCCTTCAAGTTCAAACGTACGTAGGCCGTTTTCCTTCCATGAGGAGAGTCTGTCACGGCTCGAATTTTCTTCACAGGTAGCTCATAGCTATAAGAATAGTAGACAGAGATAAGAGAGGTTAATTATAAACATGTTATTATCTGCTTTTATGGCAGAATTTACCACAAAAGCCTGATCTGAGTAATAATCCGCAGACACAGTTGAGACACTTGTTTGCAACAGTAGCAACTATATCATGTATATATGACACACAAGTCAAACTAGTATGAAACACGCATATGTGGTATGTATGACACAGGTGGTACACTAATATACAGCAGTCATAGCTGGTATTTATAACACGAGTCAGACAATGCAATACAGTGGTAATAGTAGTCATACATGGTATGTAACACAAAGTTACAAAAATATGTAACTGAGGCCACAGAAAATATATTATATAAACAAATGCTATATATAATATATCAGTGAAGAGAAGAAGTTTTTAGTCATAGTTTACACATGGAAATCACTCATGTCCAGCCCATTGTTTGACTGGAAATACAGTCGGTCCCCTACTTAAGAACACCTGACTTACATACGACCCCTAGTTACAAACGGACCTCTGGATGTTGGCAATTTACTGTACTTAAGCCTTAGGCTACAATAAACAGCTATAAGTATCAAAGGTGTTTATAATGAAGCTTTATTGGTAATCCTGATTCTTATGACAATCCAACACTTTTTTAAAATCCAATTGTCACAGAGGCCAAAAAAAATTTGGCTGGGGTTACAATGATAAAGTATACAGTTCCGACTTACATACAAATTCAACTTGAGAACAAACCTACAGACCCTATCTTGTATGTAACCCGGGGACTGCCTGTATAGTGTTCCCAGATTGCTATAAGAGATGTGACCAAAAATGTCTCCTTCTAGTTACTTACTGACCATTATTAGTAATTTGTGAGAGTTCGGAAAAATTCTGTGGTAACTTTCCACAGATTTTGCTGCTCTACCTGGGATTTTAGTAAATCCTCTGATTATGCTGGCAACCTCCTTATAATAGCTCAGGGGTTGTTGGTGCAGGAGAAATAGGGCACAGAACTTCTTAGATACCGTTAGTACTGACTTCAGTGTCAAAAAGATTAGACGCCCACAAACTATGTAAACGTGGACAGTGGCCATTGTGTACTAAGCAAATGAGCTCAGCTTCTTAGACCATGCAAACACAGCCATTGGACACTACATGGTTGTGCATGAAAGCAGCTTTCACCCAAACAAACTCTTTGTGGTGCGCTTGTTGGTTAAGCATGTGATGTCCATTCAAAATTAGAACTTAGAACATCAGCTCACCTCTCTCCCAACTGTGTTCAGTAAGGCACAAGCCACCTTCCTGTACAGGTGTGTAAACTCAGTAAAAGAGAATCCACAGTCCAGCCGAACTAGAAACACATTACTTCTTTACTGTGGTATCATTGCAATTTCAATTCCACTGTGATGCACATCACTGACCAACGTGTTTCAAATGGAATAACCGTTCTTAGTCATGGCTAGCATCACAAGATGTTCCAACCCCCCACCCTGACATCACTTCCAAATCAGCTATTGGAAGTTATCGTAGTACATTAAAAATTCATTTAAAATTACTGCATTCTGGCATGGCCTGCTGCTGATGGAGTAGGATGTGGTGTACTGGAGCTCCTAAACAATCCTGTGTAATCCTGACTTTCCAGCTGCCTTATCACCCCAATATTGCACCTGTTGCACTGGCCTGCACCCCCTAAGTGACCGGGTGTCGATCCACTCAACCTCCGGGCATCCCTAGGCCTTTCCCTCGGCTCTGAGGCCTTTTGGCCTACCTCCTCTGCCTGAGGCCTCTGACCTGCAGCTGCCTTCCTGGGGATTGACGGTCCGACCGCGCCAGTTACAGCCTAAAGCCCCTACCTCGTGGAGCATCACCACCGCTCCTGCTGGGGCTGCTATCAGGCGAAGCCCGGACTCGTCTGAGAGCACCGTGGGCTGGTTGCGGCCTGGTCGCGGCCGCCATCTTGCTACACCCACGGCTGAAGCAGAAGGCCCGAGCTGCCAGCGCTATATGAAGAGGGGCATCCCGACCTCCGGCATACCGGATCACTGGGCTCCCTGTCAAGGGGATCGCCCAGACACTCCGATCCCGGGGACACGTCCTGACTGCGGCCTAGTGGCAGGCGCTGCCAGCTTTCATCTGTGGCCCTCAGTACTGCCTGCCCGGTGAGTACTCCCCCCCCCCCCCCTGCTGCTTGCCGTTTCCCAGTGGTGCCCTAGTGCTATAGTGGACTCTGCTACATCTCCTGGCTCTATCTGGTTATAGATATAGTGCTACAGTGGACTCTGCTACATCTCCTGGCTCTATCTGGTTATAGATATAGTGCTACAGTGGACTCTGCTATGTCTTTAAGCTCTCTCTGGCTATGGTTATAGTGCCATAGCGGACTCTGCTACACCCCTGGGCTCTCTCTGGCTATAGTTACAGTGCTACGGTGGACTCTGCTACATCTTCTGGCTCTATCTGGCTATATTCACAGGGCTGTGTTGGGCATTCTGTATGGGCCCTAAATCTGCACCCAAAAAATCGGCGGCTGGGGATCCCTGTAACTCCACGATGAGCCAGCCAGGACATGCACATCATGAGGGGAAATCTGTAGTTGTAAACTCTGACACTGAAAAGATCATGGCGGCCATTGCTGCGTGACAGGCTTCTCTCACTGTAAAAATTGACCATGTCCAGGGAGATATTAACCTCCTGAGATGCGATATCGATAAAATCCGTGACAGGACTACCGAGGTTGATGGGGGATGTGGAGGACTCTGCACAATCCAGGGACCAGACGGTCCAGACCCTGGTGAGGCAAGTAAAGGTCCCCCATGATCGGGCGGAAGACGCCGAGAATCGCAATCGCAGAAACAATGTCCGGATTATGGGACTACCAGAAAGAGCAGAGGGGTCTCATCCGGAAGTATTTGTGGAGAATCTAATTAAGGATTTGTTCCCTCAGCTATCCCTCCCGCAGTGCTTTGCGGTGGAGCGTGCTCATCGCATCCCTACTCGTCTTCTACCTGTGGGTTCACTGCCGCGACCTTTCATCCTGAAGCTACTAAATTACAGGGACAGAGATTGTATCTTGGCTGCAGCACGCCGCAAGGGAGATGTGCGGTATGAAAACACCAGGCTGTCTTTCCTTCCGGACTTTACGGCAGAAGTCCAGCGTAAAAGGCGGCAATTCTCAACGGTCCGAGGTCGTCTCCGAGACCTTGGTCTAAAATATTCCATGTTGTTCCCGACCCGACTCCGTGTTCAAGATGGTGATAAGGTCCTGTTCTTTGCAACACCAGAGGAAGCTGCGGACTGGATTGACCATAGGCCTCGGCGGCCTCGCTAAAAGCAGTGTTACATCTTTTAACTTGTTTTTGCTATGTCTCTTTCTCGGTGGGGGTTGTTATTGTTGGAGTGTTAACGAGTGTCCGGAGTTAGGGGGTGGGGCCCATTCCGATATCTTCAGTTACAGTTCAAATGTCCACAGTTGTGCAGGTTTCCTATTTCACAATAATCCCTTTCCGCAGCGGAAATGGCGCAACTCCTAATAGGAGCTCCTTCTCCTAAAGCTAATTGTAAGAAATCTCGGCTACTAGAGACGCAATCTAGTGGTAGGGCTTTTAGTTGGGAGCTTTTTCCCACACACGAGTGTGTAGTTTTCCTTTCTATGGTGTAGCTAGGTACACCGCCCGTTAAGTCCAAGTATGACCAAACTTATTAGTAGTTCAAGGGATTTAGGTTCGACCGGGTTGGGGTGGTATGGGCAGGGTGGGGGTGAGGGGTTTTCTTGGTTACAGGTTGTATATATGGTTTGTGTGAGGCGAATGTGTGGTATGTATGCTGGGAAGAATGAGGTGTGGTTGAAGCGATGCAGGTGGGAATGGATGCTGAGATCTATCCCGTACTCTGAAATCTTCTGCTATGCATATTATGGCTGGATGTAAGATTGTCTCCTGGAACGTCCGGGGCCTTAATTGTAAGATCAAGAGAGCTCTGGTATTTAATTTTCTCAAAACCCATAACCCTGATATACTTATTTTTCAGGAGACGCATTTGGGGGGTCAGAGGATATTGGCCCTAAAGAGACCTTGGATCGGACACACATATCATTCTGTATACTCGTCTCATGCCAGAGGGGTTTCGATCCTAGTGACTAAATCTCTTCCCTTTCAGCTGCATATGGTGCACTTAGATCCCTCGGGGTGCTTTGTGGTCCTCCATGCTTCAATACGAGGTATCCCTTACGTTGTGGCGGGAGTCTATGTCCCCCCTCCCTTTGAAATTTCAGTACTGAGGAAACTGATGACTAAAATTGCATTGTATCCCCAAATCCCATACATTATTCTAGGGGATTTCAATGCTACGTTAGACCCGCTAAAAGACCGCCTCCATCCCCCTCCTAGACATGATAAATCCCTAGTACTTTGGGCGCAGGCCCTTAATTTGACGGAGGTCTGGAGGTGGCGACATCCGGAGGTTTCCCAATTTTCTTGTTACTCTCCTGCGACACACTCATTGTCCAGGATTGACTTGGCTTTTGCGAGCTGGGATCTCCTGACCCAAGTTGCGGAAGTGAGATACCTTCCGACCACGCTCCCCTGTTGGTCTCTCTTTCACAACCCCTTAGTAACCCTGGGTGGATGTGGAGACTCAACCCTTACTGGCTAGATGTGATACCAGTGAAGGTGAGCTGTCAGACAGAGAATGAAGTGTATTGGACTAACAATGAGGGGTCCACTAATCCGTTAACAGAGTGGGATGCTTACAAAGCGGTCCTTAGGGGGGTTCTCATTGGAGCAATCGCAGCGCATAGAGTGGAGTTGTGGCTTACACGTACTAGGCTTGAAGCTGACTTATTTGAGGCAGAACAGACTTATCAGATGCAACAGACGGGTGCTGCTAGAGAAGCATGGTTGGGACTACAGAGACAATATAACTTGCACTTGACGGAATATACCTAAAAAAAATTGCTGAATCAGAGACAACATATCTTTGCTGACAGGGATAAAGGAGGGAAGACACTGGCATATTTATCTAGGGTCGAGGCCCCCCAAACAGTGGTAGATGGCATTTCTGATCACTTGGGCTCCACCGTAACGGACCCTGCCAGCATATGCGCTCAATTCGTTCAGTTCTACTCCAGACTTTACGCCTCTAAGGTAGACCTTTACGGAAGCCTGGAAGGACCACGACGCTGAAGTGTGTTCTGGAGGGCGGCGCTTGATGTCCGATGTGTTGACTCTCGGACGTATATGGAAAGCTTGATTTCTGTCTATTAGTTAAGGGTCTTTGTTAAACAGGTAAGTATGAGTGACTGTAGTTAAATCGCTATAATTCGATGTCAGATATGTGACACGGATGTGTTTTATGTCAATTGTGACCGGTTACATCAGGATCGTTTTGGTAACTTCATTTAAACCTAGTGGTTTTAATGTTCTGGTAGCCCATGAACTCAACAATATCAATAAAAATAAAAATATCAACCAAACATGTTCTAACAAACATGTTAGGAAATATACCAAAACACGAAAAGGAAAAACCCAAGCCAATCTCACAATACCGGAAAAAACAGCTTTAAGAAATTTAGAAAAAAACAGGAACATTATTATAAGAGCAGCAGATAAGGGGGGGGGAGTGGTAATACAGGATTGGGATTATCATAAAGAAGCCTTAAACATTTTATCGGATCCCAACTATTATGAAGAAATCATAAGAGATCCCTATCCCATTATTGCTAAAGATTTCAACAACCTCATAAAAACTGCATATCAAAAAGGGTATTTAAATAAGAAAGAAAAGAAATTCATTTCAATTACTCAACCTAACAAACCATACTTCTACCATCTCCCCAAAATACACAAGAATCCAACCATACCCCCCGGTCGCCGATAGTGTCCAACGTCCAGAGTCTCACCAGTAATCTATCACACTATATAGATCTGTTCCTCCAACCTTACGTCATAAATCTACCCAGCTATATAAAAGACTCAGGGGACCTCATCCAAAGATTACAACAACTAACATGGCATAATAACTATTGGTTTGCCACTATGGACGTCACAGCCCTGTACAGCAACATTGACCACCTGATTGGATTAACGTGTGTTGAACAAACCCTTCAAAAGGACGCACAAATTAAAGAAGAGCAAAGAGCATTCCTAGTAGAAGGTCTAAAATTCATACTTCAAAATAACTATTTTGAATATGGCAGTACAGTCTACCATCAAACTAAAGGTACAGCTATGGGGACCAGAGTAGCTTCCTCATATGCTAATATCTTTATGGGAGTTTTTGAGGAATTATACATCACCCCAGAAGAGCTCCATAAAGGCCACCTAGTCACCTATTTCAGATTCATAGATGACCTATTTATAACGCTCGAAAAATACTTCGAGGAAATCAACAAGAACGAATGGGGCATAAAATTTACCCTTAATGTCCAAAAAGAAGAAACCGAATTCTTGGATCTAGTTATTAAGCACAACGAAAGCACAATCATCACTGAAACATATTTCAAAACGGTGGATACCAATAGCTACCTTAATTTTAAGAGCAACCACCATAAAAAATGGATAAATAACATACCTTATAGTCAATTTCTAAGGATAAGAAAAAACTGCACGAATGATACCACGTTCAAAGAACAAGCAGAAATCATAGAGATGAGATTTGTTGAGAAAGGCTACCCGAAAAAACTAATAAAAGATGCCATGAGTCGAGCCAGCCAATATTCCCAAGCAGAATGTCTAAAACCTCTGGAAAAAGTCAAGAAGGGAAAAATTAAGAAGGAAAAGAACAACAATAGGGATTCAGAGATTCGGTTCATCACCACGTTCACAAAAAACCATAATGAAATAGAAGCGTTTTTTAAAAAACTTTGGCATATTTTACATAATGATCCTTACCTGGAAAAAACATCTCCAAGAAACCAATATTTACATATAGGAGAGCGAGAACATTGAAGCAAAAACTTGCTCCCAGTGTACCAAAACAACTAAAAAAACAGACCCATACTGATAATCCAGTCAGTATCAAGAAAGTTACTAAATGTAACAGCAAGAATTGTCAATGTTGTAAGGTCATTAATCATGGCACACTCATGTTTGGTTCCAACAACTCCAAAGAAAAATTTCATATAAATACTAATATGACATGCCAATCCCGTTATGTAATTTATTTAATCGAATGCCAGTGTGGATTACAGTATGTGGGAAGGACCACTCAACCTCTCCACTGTCGCTTGAATCAGCATAGGTTTAACATCCAACATAGAAATAATAAGCATAGTTTATCCAGACATATGGAAATCAAACATAAGGACGACATCAAATATAATATCACTCCAATAGACCATGTGAGCAAAGAAACATCAAATAGATTTGAAGTCCTAAAACGAAAAGAAATCTATTGGATGTTTAAACTTAAGACATTAAAACCACTAGGTTTAAATGAAGTTACCGAAACGATCCTGATGTAACCTGTCACAATTGACATAAAACACATCTGTGTCACATATCTGACATCGAACTATAGCGATTTAACTACAGTCACTCATACTTAAATGTTTAACCCCTTCCCGACATTTGACGTAATAGTACTGCATCGCGGGAGGTGCGTTCCCGCAAAATGCAGTACTATTACGTCAAGCTTCTGGCGCCGGCTCCTGAACGGAGCCGGCGCCAGAAGCTGCGGGTGTCGGCTATATGTTATAGCTGACACCCGCCTCTAACACCCGCGATCAGAGATTTCTCCGATCGCGGGGTTAACCCCTAACACGCCGCGGTCGCGCTGACCGCGGCGTGTTAGAGGCATTTAAAGTTAATTAAAGTTGAATCGGACCCCCCCGCGGCGCTTACCGGGGGGGTCCGCTGCTCCGATCGCAGCCCCGGGACTGCCGGTGCCCAGGGCTGTGAGATCTTCCTCCGGAAGCCGGGTCCCTGCCTTCTGGCAGGACCCGGCTGTAAGACACTGGGCATGCGCAGCATGCTCAGTGTCTTACATTACACAGTGCAATACATCTGTATTGCACTGTGTAACCTGTAAAAAAGCTTGAACAAGTGATCAGAAGGTTTTTTACAATAAAAATAAATAATAAAAGAAAGTGAAAGTCCCCCCCAAACACCACATTTCCCTTTACACAAGTAATAAAGTATAAAAAACACTAAATCACGAAAAAACCCCACTTATTTGGTATCGCTGCGTCCGTAACAATCTGTACAATAAATCCTAATCATAATTGGACCCGCTCGGTGAACGTGGTAAAAAAAAAAAAAAAAACTTGCCAAAAATGAAAACTTTTTTTCAAATTGCTTTACAAAAAATGTTCGAAAAAGTGATCCGAAAAAGTTACAAGCACCAAAATGATACCAATAAAAAGAGCAACTTGTCACGCAAAAAATAAGCTTACAACCAGCTCCGTAAACCAAAAAATACTATAATTATGCCGCTATAAAAATGGCAATACTAAAACAAATGCAATTTTTTCTATTCTAGTTTTCCTTCAATAAATTGGACAAATATAAACAAAACTATATAAATGAGGTATCACCGTAATCGTAGTGATCCGTAGAATAAAGATAATATATTATTGTTATGCTACAGTGAACACCCCCCCAAAAAAAATGCTAAAAATCCAAAACAAGAATTGATGATTTTATTTTCCTCCACACGTAAAAAGTTAATAAAATTGCTTCAATAAGCTAAAAACCCACTAAAATTTTTTTTTTTTTTACAGTGCATCTTGTCTCGCAAAAAATAAGCCCTTATTTGTCTAAATTGCTTAAAAAATAAATAAAGATTGTATAGCCCATTCCCAACGAGCGTTGTTATAGAACGGGCGGGTAGTGACTTGCCAACACCGGTCAGGGTAAGACGGCGGCTGTTCACTGATCGGGGTAAGACGGCGGCTGTTCCTGACAGCCATCCATCCTGCCCCATGGACCAGAAGGGTTACGTCCCCCCCACACACCCCCAGTTTATTATCGGTGCTATTGGCTCATCAATTCAGATGAGCCAATAGCAGCGAATTTACTTATGACGTCAGTAATACCAATCACCATGTCTGTAGACACGGAGATCGGGGCAGGGTGGCGGCTGTTCCTGAAAGCCACCAATTTTGCCTTGCGGTCCAGAGGGGTTTTGTTGCCCCCCTCTGTCCATGTTTGCCGCTATTGGCTGGTCGATTTGGTCCAGCCAAAAGCAGCAATATTCGTCACAATGGGCATCGCTAGGGTGAATAAGAGCAACACTTGGCTATAATTTCCCTACTAAAACGAAGATATGGTACAAAAGCGCTGGCCGTGCACATTGTACAGATGATGCTGTACAACTCTTACGAGCTGTTCCAATGTGCATGTCCTGCCGTATCATTTCTCCGTTTTCAAGAGGAAGATATTAGGAAACTAATATTGGGACAAGAAGGACGGGGCCCCAGTACCTCTGGTTTAGATGTTCCTGTGTTTTGCCAGGACAGCATTTTCTAGGTGAATTCTGCTGCTTCTAATGGTAGGACTCAATAAAGAGTCTGTTCCAAAAGAGAAGTTAGGATGGACACTACATACTACTAAGAGACCTGCGACAACTCCAGAGTGACAAAAGTTTAGTTGGTCCCTTGGTATATTCCACCTCCTTATACGCAACACATTCACAATTCACGCCCAACCTATTGTGAATTAATTTCGGTAAAATGAATAATAACAACTGTTATGTCCCGTTGCTCCCTATACCCCTCCATTATTTCATAAGGGGCGCCACATAACGGGCATTGAACTTTCCAGAAATAATTGAAATTTCCATCTTGGATTCCATTGCACATCATATTTGGAAACCACCTGTATGTTCAAAATGCTCATTTCACCACGTGTATTACACTACACCACATATTACACCTTGCTATATTCCCCAAGGGGTGTACATTCAACAATTAGGGTCACTTTTCGGGTTTTCCTCTGTTTTGGTACCACTACGGCTCTCCAAATGCATCCTGACACATGTGAAGGATTTCTTGCAAATTTGGCTTCTAAAAGACAAACATCCCTCTTTTCCTCTACTGTGCGCCCATAAAGCATTTTATATGCACATGTGGGGTACTTCTACACTCGGGAGAAATAGTTTTACACCTTTTTTGGGGTTATTTAATATATTATCCCTTGTGGCTTACATAAATTAGGGGTAAAGTGACATTTATAGGAAAATTTTCACCTTTTTAATGATTAGGGCCTAATTGGATCATTCACCTGTAGGGGCAAATACATATATTACACATTGCAAAATTCTCTAAGGGGTGTACATTCAAAAATTAGGGTCACTTTTCGGATTCTTCTCTGTTTTATACCACTAGGGTTCTCCAAATGCATGTCAAACATTTCTGTCAAATTTGGCTTCTAAAAGGCAAACCTCCCCCTTTCCTTTTACTGTGCGCCCATACAACATTTTATATACACATGTGGGGTACTTATACACTTGAGAGAAATAGGTTTACACATTTTGGGGGGGGGGTTATTACATTTTTTTATCCCTTGTGGCTATATAAAATTAGGAGTAAAATGACCTTAATAAGAAAATGTTCACCTTTTATCTATTTAAGTCCTAATTAAATCAAACACCTTTACGGACAAATACACATATTACACCTTGCTAGATTCTCTAAGGGGTGTACTTTCTAAAATGGTGATACTTGTTGGGGTTCCCCTCTGTTTTGGTACCACTACGGCTCTCCAAATGCATCCTGACACATGTAAAGGATGATTGTCAAATCTGGCTTCTAAAAGGCCAAAGCCCCTCTTTCCCTTCTGAGCCCTTCTGTGTACCCATACAACACTTTATATGCAAAAGTGGTGCAGTTCTGTGCTTAGGAGAAATAGTTTTACACATTTATGGGGTTGTTTCATCTTTTATCCCTTGTGGCTTTTTTTAGAAAATTTTCACCTTTTTTTTCCGTTTTGGGGCCTAATTGAATCAAACACCTATTGGCGAAAATACACAAATTACACGTTGCTAAACTCTCCAGGGGGTGTACTTTCCAAAATGGTGTCTCATGTTGGGGCTTTCCTCTGTTTTAGTACCATTATGGCTCTCCAAATGCATCCTGACACATGAAAACTTTTTCAGCCATATTTGCCCTGCAAAAACAAAACAACGCTCTTTACATTCCAAGTGCCCCCATGTGCCCGTACAGCAGGGTACAGGGACAAAATGGGTATTGGCATACTCAGGAGGAATTGCCCTCAACATTGTAAAATGCATTTTCCTTTTTTAACCCATTGTGAAGGTGCAAATTTTAGTGTTCAATGAATCTATAGTAAGATAAAATTACATTTCTCTAATTTCACTTTCATTTATCTTTCACCCTCATGAAACGCTCATAGGGTTAACAAAATTCCCAAAGGTTGTTTTGAATATTTTGAGGGGTGTAGTTTCTAAAATGGTGTCATTTGTGGGGGTTTTCTGTCATGTGGGCCTTATAAAGTCACTTCTAACTAAATTGACCCTCCAAAAGTAGGTTTTGATGATTTTCGTGAAAATCTGAAAAATTGCACCTAAAGTTATAAGCCTCCTAACATCCTAAATAAAGGAAAAGAGGTTTGAAAAATTATGCCAAGTTAAAGCAGACATATGGAAAATGTTAGTTATCAAGTTATTTTAGTGATATGACCAACTTTCCAAAAAGTCGAAAATTTGGAAAACATTGTTTTTTTTCAAAATTTTTGCCAGATTTCCATTTATTTCATAAATAAATACTAAATATATTGATTAAATTTCTCAACCAGCATGAAGTACAATATGTCACGAAAAAACATTCTCAAAATCAACTGGATATGTTAAAGCGTTCCAAAGTTATAACCACTTAAATAGACACGTCAGATTTTAAAAAATGGGCCGTGTCAGGAAGGTGAAAAGTGGCTTCAGCGTTAAGGGGTTAACAAAGACCCTTCACTAATAGACAGAAATCAAGCTTTCCATACATGTCTGAGAGTCAACACATCGGACATCAAGCACCGCCCTCCAGAACACACTTCAGCTTCGTGGTCCTTCCAGGCTTCCGTAGTTGTAGTCCCGCTACCATGCGGCATCCATCTTAGTAGTCCCGTTCACCTTATACCGGACCTGAAACGGAATACACTAACACATAGGGGTCAACCTCATTTTCACTTACATAAATTAGATGTACAATTTCATAGGAGCAATTTTATAGATATGTTTTCATAAATTATATGTAAAATATTGTTTTTAGATATTTTTATATATATTAGTTATTTTCCGAAAATCGAGGATATCTGTCATCCATTTACTATCCTGGATGACATTCCCCGTTCCTACCGGGAACGCGCCAAAAAGCGGTGTATATATAGGACATCCATATTGAAAATATGTAATGCAACTGAAGAACGATCCATACCGGACCCGAAATGCGTCTTGCTTTTATAATACATTTTAATGGTTTTTACATTTGAAGAATAAATCTTGTTTCTGGAACGGAGTGCGCCGGGTCTTTTCCATAGGACCAAAAGGGTAACCACATGGATCTCTAGTAATAGAGACCACTCTACACCATTGTTTACATTGGCACCCAACCGAAGTGACTCCCTAAAGGCTGCAGCTCGTTCCATTCCCCGTCATATACGTGATCCTATGAGTTGTGCCATTAGCACAACATAGAAAGGTGAGTGCGCATTTAGCATATGCACCAATCTGTAAAATATTGAGAGTTTCTACACATCGAGCGCCCCCGCTCTCTCCCCTTCTTCCCTTTTGTTCCTCTAAGGTAGGCCTCCCATTAAACGCCACGCAGGCCTATTTAAATGCCATGTCTCTCCCGAGATTGTCCGCGGCAGATAGAGATTTCCTTGGTGCCCCCTTGACGGTCGAGGAGATAGCACAAGCAATTTCCTCACTCGCTCCCGGTAAAGCAAAGGGCCCGGATGGGTTCCCGGCGAAAGAAATTACACACTACTGGCGCTCAACAGTTATTAGTGCCCGAGACCAGTTGATACAAGTTAAGTGGTTACACCGAGTGTACTTGACCCCTCTGCGGCTACGTCAGATGCATAGACTCCCCTCAGCTGTGTGTTCTAGGTGTGGAGAGGATACGGGTACCTTCTTCCACATGGTTTGGGAATGCCCGTCCATTCAGGAATATTGGAGGGGCATTCATTCTTACATCAACGAGTGTCTGGGTCTTCCGGGTGTCTGCTCCACTCAGGTGTGTCTCCTGGGCCTAGTAGGAGACGTCCTCCAAGCAAAATTTGAGAAGGTTTTGTTCCGGCTGCTAATGTTCTATGGTAGGAAGGTTATCCTGCTAAATTGGAAGCCTCCTAAGCTCCCCACGTTGGCCAAATGGGTATCACTGATTAATGCAGAACTTCCAATGTACAAACTCACACTGCTAGAGGTGCTCCGGACCGGTTTTCCTTGATCTGGGATGTGTGGGTGGCTACTCAGACTGCTTCGGGAGAGGAGGAGGGATAGCTCTGTGTATGTGAAGTGTGAATGGAAGAGTAAATGAGTTTCCCCGCCTTGGGAAGTGCAATGCCTTCTGTGACGCAATATACGGGCTTGGTATTGCATTACTGATGTGTTTCTCTAATATTGATTTCTTTGTACTGCTAACCCTAACCTTATGATTGTGCCTTATGCTTCCCTGAGGCAGATGTTTTGTTGCCTATTGTGCATTGTTGTAATTTTGAAAATGAAAAATAAAATCTTTAAAAAAAAAAAAAAAATACCGTACTGCATTCTAATGTAATCATATAATGGAATAAACACAATAGTATATATACATTATATTAGCGAAAACTTGATGGTCCTGCTATTAGGAGTCTGATCATGAAAGCTTGTTGGAAGCCATGAGAACAATCCGACACACCGGCGGACAGCAGCTAATGACTGCTGTGGATGTGTGACTTGGCTATGGATCTATATCACTGTGGAATTGAAATTGCAATGATACTCAACGATACCACAATAAAGAAGTATACATGTTTCTAGTTCAGCTGTACCGTGGATTCTCCTTTACCGATGCTCATTTAAACTTAACTGTGGCAAGTTACAGGTATAAACAATATAAAAATTGCTCCTGAGATAAAAAGGGGAGAAGTTGACTCAATCACACTAAGCATAGAGATCAAAAAGAGAAGAGAATGGTCTGAGTACTTGAGAACCAAAATTGTGAATTCATATTAACATATATCTCCTGGTTACCAGTCCCCCTCCAGGGATCCTAATGCTCCTTTGTCCATGGTATGCAACTTGATCAAGAAGTTTACAACTTATGGAACTGTAGCTAATCTTTTTGGATGTGATTTGAAGAGAAAAAATGATGAAAGGTTGCAACACAGGATAGACTGGGTGGTAGTTAAGAAGCTCCAATCAGGTTTCAAATAAATTATAAATAATAATAATAATTCCTTTATTTATATAGCACACACAGATTACGCAGTGCTACTCAGAGCCTGCCAATTTGGTACCTGCCCTCAATAGGCCCCTAGTCTAATCAAGCTACCAGTAATTCAAGCTGTTCTGCACGTTTAGGGTGCAACAGTGCACAAACTATTGTTATTTGAATGGAATGAGACCCTATGGCAGGAGACCTATGAACACCCCACTGTTAACACAGAAGTATAAAAAAATACTTTCTTGTGGGCTCTGTTTTTATGGCGTTCACTTTGCGTTCCAAATTACAGTTCCCCTTAATTCTTTGGGTTTGTACGATTACAGCTAGCTTTTATTATGTTTTAATCTAATATATAAAGCTGTATGTATGTAGGTATGTCCACTAAAGGAATCTGCACCATCGCGTTTAAAATTGCATTGCCGCTCTCTGCAGGGCAGGATCTACATTGGCGCTCTTGGAGCACTTGCGCTGGGCCCCGGGATCTGTCCTCTCCATGGGGGCCCCAGCGTCTGGCATTGTACATCTCGTCTCAGTCAGATAGGCTCCAGGGGCCCCACCTTTCTTCCCCTCCCCCGGATACCTTTAGATCCCAAATCTGCTCAGGGGCGGAGAGTAGCAGAATCTCACAGCACTAAGTCTCTGGGCAGACACTCACTTTTTCACGCAGTGGAGAGTCACGGTTTGGAGCTTGCTTGTGAGCTGGTAGGTCAAATTTCACTTGTGGAAGATATTTGATAATGCAGCAGTGTCTCACACAGACATATATGTATCAGTGAATGGAAAGGGTGGACTGGCCATCCGATCGGTCAGCGGCCGGTGGAGCAGGAGAGAGTGTCAGGACCATGTGCAGGGGAGCTTTGCTATAGGAACCCCTTAGCTCCCAATTCTGTCTCTCCAGGCCTGGCAGAGTCTATGGGGCACCCAGGGCCCCATAAATATCAGGTACTCTAAGTATGGAGCCTGCTGAATGCTATTAGCAAGCCCCCATACTGATACGCAGACACTATATGGTAACTGTACCTTTAAGCCACGGATACCATAGTGTCAGAAGTGCGGGAACTCCTAGAAAGGTGAGTGAACTTATTTACTTATTTTACTGTTAACTGCTATTAAGGATGCCCAATTAAGAAGACAGGGGGGAGTGTAATGTATATTTGTATATATAGAGGCAGCTACTGTATAGGGGGTTGTTATTTATTCATAGAAACACTGTATAGAGGGGGACTGGGTGGGGTAATTTATGTCTAAAGCCCCTGTGTAGTGTAAAGGGGCAGTATATATCCAAGAAAAAAATGAGACTGCACTCCAAGGTAAATGTGAAAAAACGGATGGGAGCTTTATTAGCCCAAGGATAGCTGTAACAGTACCCCCTCCCCTTCGGCCTCCCCTTCTTCTTAGCCTGAAGAAATCTTTGGAGGAGACTCCTGGCCAGGATCTCTCCTCGGGACTGAATACCTTCCAGTCTACAAGGAAGAACCCCTTACCCCTCACGGTCTTCATGTCCAACACCTCCTTGACTTCACAGACATCAGTAGAGTTAGCCCCAGGAGGAGGAGATTGCTGAGAGAAGCAGTTCAAGATGACAGGCCTCAGGAGGGAGACATGGAAGGAGTTTGGGATAGGAATGGAGGAAGGTGGAGTTTGTAGGCCACTGGATTGATGCACATAATCACTTCAAAGGGACCAAGGAAGCAGGGACCAAGCTTGTAGCTAGGTGGACGTATCTGGAAGTTAACCACACCTTGTCACCTGAAGAGAAAACAGGAGGAGTCCTACGCTTCTTATCTGCCTGAGTCTTTCTGCAGTCAGTGGCTCGGAGAAGAGACTGACGGTTTTGTTCCCAAATGGATTTGAGGTCCTGCATCAGAGCTTCTTCCGCAGGGACATCAGAGGGAGTGGGCAGCGGAAGAGGTGGATGAGGGGTTTGTCCGTAGACAACGAAGAACAGAGCTGCCCCAGCAGACCCAGAGTCCAGAGAGTTATAGGAAAACTCAGTCCATGGTAGCAGATTGCTCCAGTTATCTTGACGGGCTGAGACGAAGTAGCAGAAAGCCCAAAGTCTAGTTCACCCTTTCTACTTGACTATTCGACTGAGGGTGGTAGGCAGAAGAAAAGCCCAAATTTACTTACAGCTGATAACACAAGGAACGCCAGAACTTGGACACAAACTTGACCCCTCAGTCGGACATGATGGGGCACATTTACTTAACCGGTCCAGTCACGATCCCGCGGCACGCTGTCCAACGCTGATTCGGGTCTGCCGGGATTCACTAAGGTCATGCGCCCGAAAAACAGCAGGTGTCGCTGCTGCGCCGAAGTCCGCCAGAGTTCACCTTCTTCTTCCCGGTGCATGCAAGTGCTGATCTTGCGACAAAATTCTTTTTTAAAATTTCGCTGTTTTTCCAAAGCCGCCGGGTTGTCCGTCGGCCATGCCCCCCAATTTCTGTCGCGTGAATCTGATCGCGTGCGCCAAAATCCTGGGGCAATTCGGAGCAAATCAGAAATATTCGGGAAACCTGCCGAAAGTGCGGCGTTCATACCCTTAGTAAGTGAGCCCCCGATGTGTTGCGAAAGTCCATGCAGCCGGAAGATATGTTGGAAGAACAAACTGGCAAGCCGTGGAGAAGATGGAAGACCTGGAAGGGGAACAAAATGGGACATCTTGGAAAATCGGTCTGTCACCACCCAGATGACAGTATTGCCAGAGGAGAGGGGCAGATCAGTAATAAAGTCCATAGGCCATGTGGGTCCATGGGCAACTGGGTATCGGCAATGGAAGCAACAGTCCAGCCAGTTTGAGGCTTTGTTATGGGCACAGGAGGAGCAGGATCCCACGAAATCGCAGACATCTTTTATCAGATTTGGCCACCAGTAGTCGCAGGAGATGAGGGCCACGGAATGCTGCACCCCTGGTGCGCCCAGCCAAATGTGAAGAATGTCCTCAAGATAAAATACTCTATCGGAGAGAAGGCGTGACGTGTGTCTTGCCGGGAGGTAGCTGCCAAAGATCCACCGTAGCTGCAACAACAAGTTGTTCGGGAGAGGTGCCGAGGGGCTGGCTCCTCTCCAACAACATACGAAGCACGGTATAGTGCATCAGCCTTGACATTCTTGTCCACAGAATGGAAGTGAATCAACAGGTTAAAGCGTGAGAAAAACAAGGCTTCCTCAGGCGCTGGGCTGTCTGGAGGTACAAGAGGTTTTGGTGTACACACATACGGGATGGCGAGCTCCCTCCAGTACGCCATTCCTCCAGAGCAAGTCTAATTGCTAACAGTTCTCGCCACAGGAGAAAAAGTCCTAGAAAAGAAGGCACATGTGAGGGTTCGGCCCTTAGTCCCTTTCTGTGTGAGCACAGCTCCAGCTCGTAGGGAGGATGCATCCACCTCATGATGAAAGGGTTTCTCTGTGTCAGGCCTGGTGAGAACAGGAGCCGAGGCAAAAGCGGACTTCAACCTGGAGAACGCATCTTCAGCCGCAGGGGACAGGCACAGGGATTGGCACTTTTCTTGGTAAGTGCCATGATGGGAGACACCAGAGTGGAAAAATGCGGAATAAACTGCCATTAATAGTTTGAGTAACTCGGGAACCTCTGTATGGCTCGTAGACTTTCTGGGGGTGGCCACTGTAGAACTGCAGACAGCTTATCAGGATCCATCTGGAGGCCTCTGTTGTAAATTATACAGCTGAGCAATGGGAGCCTGCATTGGTGAAACTGACATTTCTCCAGCTTAGCTTAGAGACGGTTGCCCCGGAGGCGACCAAGAACATGCCTTACGTGTGACTGATTGGTCTCGAGGTCTGAAGAGAAGACCAAGATGTCATTGAGGTAAACCACCACATAGGAGTACAGAAGATCCCTGAAAATGTTATTCACAAACTCCTGGAAGACAACAGGAGTATTACTTAGTCCAAATGGCATCACTAGATATTCAAAGTGTTAAACGCCGTCTTCCACTCATCACCCTTGCGGATCCGGCTGAGATTATAAGCACCACAGAGGTCCAGCTTGGAGAACACCCTGGAATCATGCAGCCAATCAAAGAGTTCTGTAATTAACGGCAGGGGGTAGTGGTTTTTAACCGTGACCTTGTTCAGCCTGCGATAGTCTATATAGGGATGCAAGGAGCTGTCCCTTTTGGTGACAAAGAAGAATTCTGCACCAGCTGTAACTGAGGACTTACATATGAAACCTCTTTGCTGGTTCTCTTTGATGTATGCGGACATGGCAGCCGTCTCAGGAACAGAGAGAGGGTAGACACAGCCTCTTGGGGGCAAGGTTCCAGGCAGCAGGTCCGCAGGGCAATCCTAGAGATGATACGATGGCAAAGTCTCTGCCTGTTTTTTTGAAAAAACATCAGCAAAGTCTCAGTAGCATGCTTGCAGACCCTCCAGGGACTTGGGAGACACAGAGGAAGTCAGGACAGGTAGAGGTGACGCCATGTAGCGTGGGGGGTAGTTTGATCCCAAACGCAGGACCTTCCCAGTGTCCCAGTTGAGGACCAGGGCATGAAGTTGCAGCCATGGAGGACCCAGTAGAAAGGATGAAGTGGAGCTTGGCCAAATATAGAACAGTCATTCTTTGTGAAGAACTCCAACTTGAAGCAAAATGGATTCAGTGGGGTACCGGACCAGATCGGACAAGATTTGTCCTTTGACTGAAGATATGGATAGGGGATTCTCGAGAGGAACCACCGGAATGTGAACCTGGGAGACCAGAGTGGCATCCACAAAGTTCCCCCTCGAGAACCAGAGTGAAAGAAGGATGAGACTTGCACAGGAGTGCGGGTACTTTCCTTGACGGTGAGTCGGGCTCTGTGGACTTGCATAGTTTCCACTTCTGACTGTGCATCCGGAGGCTAGAGCGGCCTTTGAGAGACCGGAGCAAAACAAGGTAGATGTATATGCCAGGCCTGTGGTTGCTTGTGATGCAATTCCTCAGCATGCTACATAAACCGCACGTCTAACCGAGTGGCCTGGGTGATGAGACCATTTAGACTAGCTGGCAGATCACGGACGGCCAATGCGTCTTTGACCTGAGAAGAGATTTCCTTTTTGAATGTTACAGACATGTATTCCAGGAGAGCTCAGAAGCCAGGGTACTGAACTTGACAGCGTTTTCGCCTATGGATGAGTACCCTTCACGTAAGCTCAGCAGCGCAGTTTCAGCTGAGGAGGCTCGTGGCGGTTAATCGAATATGGATCCGAATTCAGCTAGGAATGCAGTATGAGTAGCTGTGACTGGATCGCCTTTGTCCCATAGAGGGGTAGCCCAGTCCAGGACTTTCCCAGAGAGTAAACCATAAATGCCACCTTGGAGTGCTCGGTGACAAACTGGGATGGCAGCAGTTCTATGTGCAGCGAGCACTGTGTAACGAAGGCCCTGCACAGCTTGGGATCACCATCATACTTGTCAGACATAGAAAGTCTGAGCTTTGGTTCTGCCGCCGGTGCAGAGGGACTGGAGAGGTTACAGGAACCGCCACAGGAGTAGTCGCTGGAGCCAGCTGTTGAAGTGCGATGGCAACTCGGAAGCGGCACCTTGGCGGGGTCCATGGCCAGATCTTACTGTCAGGGTTTAGGG